>NC_086160.1:59201187-59826187 GCF_035149785.1 Candoia aspera
GGAATGGCCATATTATTGCAACATACATAGAAGCTGACATGCTGAGACTGCAGTACTATTTGCTTAGTTAAACTTTTATGTAGTGTACTGAATGAGAATTATAACCTAACAGTGTAAGACAGTTGGACAAATTATGCTTGTAGCATGCACAATTGTATTTTTTACTTTCTTTATGGTGTATTTATTTAGATCTGTAGCTGCTGTTCTCCCAAAGGGCTCAAAGCAGGTACAATATTATACGGATATATAGAAAGGCTAGTTCCTTGTTGGGTCCAAATCTATAAAAACAAACTAAAAAGGAAATATGGTAGGCAAGAGTAAAAGAAAAAGCAAGAGCTTATGTAGTTATGAAGGAAAAATATAGCAGCTCCTATTTACAGCTATGCATGTTTTTCAGGTCACTTTCAAATAGGTCATTGACAATCTGAGATGACTATTAATAGGTCATATTTAAAACAGCATCTATCTTTACCTTCATAGCCAAGTGTGTCCATCCAATCTAATTTCTCAGTAAGGGTGGGGGTTATGCAAATGCCCAGGAAATCTGTTCCAGAATGGAGATGCTGCAGCAGAGATGGCCCACCTCCTGGCTTCTGCTAGGTGGTGATGAAGGTGAAAGGTCCCCTGTGCAAGCACCGAGTCATGTCTGACCCTTTGGAGTGATGCCGCTTTCATGATGTTTTCTTGGCAGACTATAGCAGGGTGGCTTGCCACTGCCTTCCCCAGTCATCTGCTAGGTGACATTTATTTATTTGTTTGTTTGTTTGATTTCTATAGCCACCCATCTCAGCGAGTGACTGGGCAGCTTACAACAATAAAACTATAAAACAATTAATTACAATTAAAACAGTTAAAATATATTGCTTATTTATGGAACCAGATGTAAGTTAACCCTGTCAGATCTTACAGGGTGGGCAGAAACCAAAGAAAAAAGACAATCTCTGAAATAACTAGGCACTATACTTTATTGGGCTTAAAGGTGATAGCTACTACCTTGAATTGCACCTAAAAGCCAACTGGTAACCAGTGCAGGTCACAAAGATGTGTGTTATATGGGCATGGCATGGCTTGTCCATCACTGTTTATAGCTCTACCAGCAGTAGCTTCCAAATGGTTTCAAGGACAGTCCCATGTAGAGCACATTGCAATAGTCCATCCATGAGGTGACCAAGGCATGAGTGACTTGTAAGAAGTAAGTAAATAAGAAGGGCCTCCCAGTCCAGGAAAGGGTGCAACTGGTGCACAAGGTGAACTTGTATGAAGGCCGTCCTGGCCACAGCTGGACAAATCTCTGCAGTTTTTTGGCAAGTGCCTTAACCACTACACCAAACAGACTCTCATGTGCTTAATTAGTGGGACATAAAGTGGGACATAGGGTAAATCACTGAAATCACAAGTTCTAAAGCTTACCGTAAATGATAAATGTATTAACAAAGTACTCCAAGCATATAAATTCTTCGAAAAAGTAATATTTTATTTCCATCATAGTGAGATCCAGGTTTTATGGTAGAATAACCGGTGAGACTTAAAATGTTGAAGACTTGAAAGGCAACATGGAGCTCTGTTCTTGCATATGATAACAGCAGCAAGATTCCTATATGCTCAAGGATGGAAGGATGCCCAAAGTCCCTCACTGGAGGATTGGATGATTAAGTCAGCTTTTGTATTGGCACAAATGGCTAAGCTGACAGCATTTGTAAGCGAAAACACCGCAACTAGATTCATTTCCATCTGGAAGCTGCTCTTGGACTATTTGCTTGTAGCGGAAAAGAATGAAGTCTTGATTTTAGGTTTTGATGATTGAATGGTTTGATTTTAGAGATACAAGGTTACTAAATGTTTAATTAATAGTAAGGAATTAACTTTTAGGTACTTTTATACCTGTGCTGGAAAAGGTCAAAAGCCACTGGTCGGATGCTTTTTCGCTTATTCCTGCACCGGTTTAGCTTTTCCTGTTTCTTTTTTATACTTGTATTCTGTCGGTCTTATATTCTACATTGTGTGTCTTAATTATATCTTGAACAATTACTAATTAATAAAAAACAAAAAAAACCTGCCATTAAAACTTCTATGATAAATAATAAACATGAAAAAATAGAAAAGAAAGAAAATGTTAAAGACTGAGAATCTTCAACATATTAGGTAAGATAGATGACCCAGCATGAACACACATGGGTTCAGCACTTGTGTAGAACTACACTGGGAAAAATCTAGAGCCGAGGTGCTTTAGCAGGAACCTACCTAATACACACCTCTAGGGTCCATGTTCAAAAGTCATGATGTTGCCGTTCCTGTTTAGTCATTTTCTGACTGTTTTACGGGTAGCTTAATTTGGAGCATCACCCAAATGCCTCAGCTTTAGAGCATTCAATGTAGTTTGATGTGAGGACATTACCACCCCTAAGAGTTACAAGCAAGCAATCCATGTCTCCTCTAAATCTGTTTAAAGAGTCTTGTGAGGAAGGACTGTGACTCCCTGCCGCCCCACTCTGTGTCACATTGTTTCTTTCTTTCATTGGCAAGCTTGCTCACTTTCTAGCAGCTTAACACCCATTACCTTGAGTTTCAGTTTCCTTCTGTCACAAGCATGAGGTTGCTTTTGAGATTATTGCAACAATGTGAATTTGAAAGTGTGTGATCCCGTATGGGTAGATAATCAGTAAAGAATGATTTTAATTGAATTAGAGAAAGGAGCTAGGAGCATTGCCTGCTTCTAGTCAGAAATATCCAGTTGTCACATAGTAATATCGTCATGAAAACAAGGATTCTAGTTAAAAAATAATCACTGCAAGATTAAGTTCGTGTTGTCTTCTGAATTTTTGAATTGCTCTTTATTTTAATGTTTACCGTAAGATTAAGAACTTGCCTTGTTGTTTCAATTTAAGGAGAAAGCTTGAGGGAGAAAACCAGACAATGGTGTTTAGTTACATTTGAAAATGTTATAGTAGGTTGTTTGCTGTAATTGCCATTGATATTGTTAAGTGATAAAAGTTAAAGCATGTTTTACTGATTGCTAGGTTTCCTGAAATACTTCTAAAACATATCTTGTTAAGATGTATATTGTTTAATTTGTGTCTGAATAAAATTATCAGTGACTTTAAATGCTCTGCCGCTCTACAATCTAAAATGTAGGCCCAAGGTGTTAGATCTACTTACTTCATTTACACATATAAAAACCAATTTTCAGCATTCCTCCGCACACTTGAATGGTGAGGTATGCTTTTGTCACTCAGACCATATAACTTTGGACTAAAACAGTGTAGACTGAATTGGGCACTCAAGAATGCAAGTTGTACAATTTCAAAAAAATATCTGGTACATATTACAGGCACCTAGGATATCTTTTTTACATGATATCTTTTTACAGAGAGAGATTAGTTTTTAAAAGCAAGAACCTTCCTTCTAGTTTCCTGTGAAATTATAAAATTCTTGGAACAATTTAGATTTTTTCTGAGAATAGGCACATCCAGGTATTTTATGCAGTACACCTTTATGACAGATGTGTATATGAAGGAACAGTGAATGGCTCAAGAGAAGGAGGTAGATGGTGGTTGGATGGACTTGATGAGATCCTGAAAAATAGAAAGATGAAATGTTCAAAGAATAAAAAGCAGTGGAAGCGGTTTGCAAAGACAGGCATGTACAGAGAGGTATATTACATAGCATTGGCCTCAACTAGTCTTGCGATGTTCCCTTTTCCTTTTCTTCTAGTTGTTTTAGTTTCTTTGACTTATTATTTCTTACACCTTTTCTGCTAGAAATAACATTTCTAGCCCAAGAAAGAATAGCATAACGGGTACATATTTATTGGTCTATGTTAGGTTCAGAATGGGATTCATCAGCCAGTGTTCTGTGCTAGTCCCTCCCTCACACTGATAGTTCCCTTTTATTTCTGATCAGTCCTATGCTTCAGATGGTGTTTCTGAGAAATATTAAATGAGCCATTTCTTTCCGAGGTCATTGGTTTTATAATATTTTGGAAAGTGATGATACATGACGCATGTGAGTGAGACAATGTGTTGGAGTGACAATCTAGTGCCACATCTACTGTCAAGGTTTCTGTAGTGCAAACTGGAATATTAATAAGATTAAGGGAATACAGTAATTTAAAACAAGTGCTTGTGTGTATAATCCTGGTATTATACACACAAGCAATAATGGTAATATTATTATGGTATAATAATGGTATTATTTCATAGATCTGGGTAAATTAATGCCAGTGTGCAAGTGAGATGCTTTCTGTATTGCCAAATTAAGTATTTTGGTTTTGTACTGCCTGTATTCCTGATAAAGGCAGAGACAAACATAAGAGATGAGATGAGATGTGGAGTGCTAATTGAAACCTGTAATTCATAGCTGGTTCCAGTGGATAAACAGTATGATATAAAATTAAAATATTATAGTAAAATATTTACTGGGAAAAATGATATTTCACAATTTAATTAGAACATTTTAAAAACTCAATTTTAAGTTATTTAACATATAGGTACAATTTGTACCTTTCTACATTAATTGAAGCAATCTCAGTTCTTAATATTGTCATTTGAATACGCTTGTCATGATTCCATTAGGATTACATTTAAAACTGTCTAAGTACATCATGTTACATTGACTGATTACATATTTTGCTGTAAAAACAGACAAATTTACAAAAAGAAAGAATAGTATTATATCAGAAGATAATTCTGTAATAAACTAAATTATACTAATAACTTGATTGTAATTACCCTCCTAGAGCATTTCAGAAGTCAGCATCCTGCTTCTTATGAATAAAACAGCAATTAACTTCAAAACCTTTCTTGCCTTGAAGGAATGAAAAATTATATTTCATAGTACTGTACCATGTGGATTTGAGTCTACCTCTTCTACTCTCATGTCAAAAGACAGCTTATATGCTTGCTGTTATCGCCATAGATTCTTCAGCAAAGGATCGTTACCTTGTCGTGGTGCTGGAGCTTGAGCACCTCAATGATGCCATGAGCTAAACCGTGAAGGGCCACCCAAGACGGGAAGGTCATGACAGAGAGGTCAGACTAAATGCGATCCCTGGGGAAGGTAATGGCAACCCACCCCAGTATTCTTGCCGTGAAAACTAAATGGATCAGTACAACCAGAGATATGTCGGTATACCATCGGAAGATGAGACCCCCAGGTCGGAAGATGGTCAAAATGCTACTGGGGAGGAACAGAGGATGAGCTCAACTAGCCCCAGACGTGATGACGCAGCTAGCTCAAAGCCGAAAGGACGGCTAGCGGCCAACGGTGCTGGTGGTGAACGGCGAATCCGATGTTCTAAGAATCAACACACCATTGGAACCTGGAATGTAAGATCTATGAGCCAGGGCAAATTGGATGTGGTTATTGGTGAGATGTCAAGATTAAAGATAGACATTCTGGGCGTCAGTGAACTGAAATGGACTGGAATGGGCCACTTCACATCAAATGACCACCAGATCTACTACTGTGGACAAGAGGACCACAGAAGAAATAGAGTAGCCTTCATAATTAATCGTAAAGTGGCTAAAGCAGTGCTTGGATACAACCCAAAAAACGACAGAATGATCTCAATTCGAATTCAGGGCAAGCCATCTAACATCACAGTGATCCAAATATACGCCCAACCACAAATGCTGAAGAAGCTGAAGTAGAGCAGTTCTATGAGGATCTGCAGCACCTTCTGGACAACACGCCTCAAAGAGATGTTATTTTCATCACAGGAGACTGGAATGCTAAGGTGGGCAGTCAAATGACACCTCGAATTACAGGTAAGTATGGCCTGGGAGAACAAAATGAAGCAGGACATAGGCTGATAGAATTTTGCCAAGACAATTCACTCTGCATAACAAACACTCTCTTCCAGCAACCTAAGAGACGGCTTTATACATGGACTTCACCAGATGGACAACACCGAAATCAGATTGATTACATCCTTTGCAGCCAAAGGTGGCGGACATCTGTACAGTCGGTAAAAACAAGGCCTGGAGCTGACTGTAGTTCAGATCACGAACTTCTTCTTGCACAATTTAGGATCAGACTAAAGAGATTAGGGAAGACCCACAGATCAGCTAGATATGAGCTCACTAATATTCCTAAGGAATATGCAGTGGAGGTGAAGAATAGATTTAAGGGACTGGACTTAGTAGATAGGGTCCCGGAAGAACTCTGGACAGAAGTTGGCAGCATTGTTCAGGAGGCAGCAACAAAATACATCCCAAAGAAAGAGAAAACCAAGAAGGCAAAATGGCTGTCTGCTGAGACACTAGAAGTAGCCCAAGAAAGAAGGAAAGCAAAAGGCAACAGTGATAGGGGGAGATATGCCCAATTAAATGCAAAATTCCAGAGGTTAGCCAGAAGAGATAAGGAATTATTTTTAAACAAGCAATGCGCGGAAGTGGAAGAAGACAATAGAATAGGAAGGACAAGAGACCTCTTCCAGAAAATTAGAAACATCGGAGGTAAATTCCAGGCAAAAATGGGCATGATCAAAAACAAAGATGGCAAGGACCTAACAGAAGAAAAAGAGATCAAGAAAAGGTGGCAAGAATATACAGAAGACCTGTATAGGAAGGATAACAATATCGGGGATAGCTTTGATGGTGTGGTCAGTGAGCTAGAGCCAGACATCCTGAAGAGTGAGGTTGAATGGGCCTTAAGAAGCATTGCTAATAACAAGGCAACAGGAGACGACGGCATCCCAGCTGAACTGTTCAAAATCTTGCAAGATGATGCTGTCAAGGTAATGCATGCTATATGCCAGCAAATTTGGAAAACACAAGAATGGCCATCAGACTGGAAAAAATCAACTTATATCCCCATACCAAAAAAGGGAAACACTAAAGAATGTTCAAACTATCGAACAGTGGCACTCATTTCACATGCCAGTAAGGTAATGCTCAAGATCCTGCAAGGTAGACTTCAGCAGTTCATGGAGCGAGAATTGCCAGATGTAATTCTAAGCTGGGTTTAGAAAAGGCAGAGGAACTAGAGACCAAATTGCCAATATCCGCTGGATAATGGAAAAAGCCAGGGAGTTTCAGAAAAACATCTATTTCTGTTTTATTGACTATTCTAAAGCCTTTGACTGTGTGGACCATAACAAATTGTGGCAAGTTCTTAGTGGTATGGGGATACCAAGTCATCTTGTCTGCCTCCTGAAGAATCTGTATAACGACCAAGTAGCAACAGTAAGAACAGACCACGGAACAACAGACTGGTTTAAGATTGGGAAAGGAGTACGGCAGGGCTGTATCCTCTCACCCTACCTATTCAACTTGTACGCAGAACACATCATGCGACATGCTGGCCTTGAGGAATCCAAGGCTGGAGTTAAAATCTCTGGAAGAAACATTAACAATCTCAGATATGCAGATGATACCACTTTGATGGCTGAAAGCGAAGAGGAACTGAGGAGCCTTATGATGAAGGTGAAAGAAGAAAGTGCAAACGCTGGCCTGCAGCTAAACCTCAAAAAAACCAAGATTATGGCAACCAGCTTGATTGATAACTGGCAAATAGAGGGAGAAAATGTAGAAGCAGTGAAAGACTTTGTATTCCTAGGTGCGAAGATTACTGCAGATGCTGACTGCAGTCAGGAAATCAGAAGACGCTTAATCCTTGGAAGAAGAGCAATGACAAATCTCGATAAAATAGTTAAGAGCAGAGACATCACACTGACAACAAAGGTCTGCATAGTTAAAGCAATGGTGTTCCCCGTAGTAACATATGGCTGCGAGAGCTGGACCATAAGGAAGGCTGAGCGAAGGAAGATAGATGCTTTTGAACTGTGGTGTTGGAGGAAAATTCTGAGAGTGCCTTGGACTGCAAGAAGATCAAACCAGTCCATCCTCCAGGAAATAAAGCCAGACTGCTCACTTGAGGGAATGATATTAAAGGCCAAACTGAAATACTTTGGCCACATAATGAGAAGACAGGACACCCTGGAGAGGATGCTGATGCTGGGGAGAGTGGAAGGCAAAAGGAAGAGGGGCCGACCAAGGGCAAGGTGGATGGATGATATTCTAGAGGTGACGGACTTGTCCCTGGGGGAGCTGGGGGTGTTGATGACCGACAGGAAGCTCTGGCGTGGGCTGGTCCATGAAGTCACGAAGAGTCGGAAGCGACTAAACGAATAAACAACAATCGCCATAGATTGACCTTAATGGCAAAGATTGGCTTTCTCTAATATCTTGAAACTGCTTAGTTAATGTAAAATATTGCACGTTAGTTTTATACCATTATTAGCTATTTAGTTTAGAATTAAACAAGCACTTGTCTAGAAAATTATTCCTTCTAGCTGTTAGGTAAACCTTTACATCATTCAAAGTATCATGTTTGGACAATTTTAATATTCTTTTATAATTTATTCGTAATGGAGTTGTTGATATTTCCAAAGACTATTTGAATGTATTCTTCATCAAGTAAATGTCAGTGTTATAAATAACCTTCCTTTCTAATCACAGTATCTTATCTCACACTATGGTTAGGGCAGGGTTCCTCAACCTTGGCAACTCTAAGCTGTGCGGGCTTCAACTCCCAGAATTCCCCAGCCAGCAAAGCTGGCTGGGGAATTCTGGGAGTTGAAGTCCACACAGCTTAGAGTTGCCAAGGTTGAGGAACCTTGGATTAGGGGACAATATATAAACCCACCCATCCTATTTTTAACTCAGCTGATAATTTTCTGTTCTATAATACTTCTGGATACACCAGCATGATACCACTTGGTGCCCTTCAAGTTGCTTTCTGAGAGTTTGGGGAGTTCTAGACAAAACAGAACTCAGGGCCGTAGTTTGGGGATACTGCTTTGCAGCATCCCTAATCAATCAGACTGACCCAAGATGTATAGCTCCTTGTAGCAGCTGCAACAGTCAGTGGAAAGGGTCATGGCAGGCTTTACTGGTCACTGCTCTATCTAAAATGGGAGTTCTGCTCTATCTTTGACTTTGCAGACAATTGTGGAGTGGAGGATGCTTTATTAACGCTCCAATACTATTAGCGCTGCACAGAATTGCTTGGTTTGTTGCAGAGTTCTGGTAGATGTTTGGAGTGTACTTGATTTTCATAACTTCTTATTCACATTGTTTTGAAATGATTTCTTAGCTCTTAAAAGATAATGTTTGTTTCTTAAATTTATATCCTGCCTTTCCTCCAGGAGCTCAGAGTGGCATATGTGGCAAGTGGAGGATGTAGAAACTGTGGATGTAACAACTTCAAAGGGAGTTAATCTGGTACTGGAATGCTTTTCTGGAATTGCAGAAAAAAATTCTGCAAGAGGGATTTCCTCTCCCAGATTTTCATCCCTTCATGTGTCACTGTGATACTAGCAAATGAGAATCAAGCAGGCAACCCCATATAGCTAGAAATTCCATTTATTACATTAACTCAAATTTTAAATAGCAAGTACTCTAGGTGTAACAAAAGCGTAGCATTTGACATTGTTATCCCAGGCTATTTCAACTGCCTGATCGTATAATACACAAAAGGCAAAAACCACAAAGTAGGCCAGGAGAACATGATAGACAAGATATAATGGCAGGCTCACAAGTTGCAGCATATGATTTCTATCCTTGTATAACATTTTTTTCTTTGTTTTATAAGTGATAATAATATAAAAAGAACTTTGTTATCCTAAAATGTTAAGTCTATAAAATGGGAGAGTATGCAATTTGATCAGATGAATGTTAGATTCACTTTGATTACATCTGAAACATGTACCACTTAAGAGTATAGAAAAGAGTAATACTGGGGAGAGCGTCTTAGCAACTGTGATCCAGTGAAGAGATTAGACACTGCTGAATGCCACTTGTCTGTGAAATACAATTCTTGTTTGCATTCATCTTGTTTGGGCTCTTGATATAACTATTTATACAGCAAAAATGTCAGTGAAGTCACAGTTTGCTGTCTATATATTGACTTTATTCCAGCAGAGACCTGCTGGTTGGCTGTATTGACTCAAGCCGTTGAAAACAACATTTGTGATTGATCCTGTTTCTCTGTTGCTTTATCTTTCTTTCAAAGGAAGTCACTTAGGGACAAGAAGACACTTCAGTGTAAAAGAGGACATCATTATTGTTCTGCAATCTGAGTCTTTAAACAGTGCAGGGGAAGACAGAGGAGAGAAGTGACTATGGAAAACATGTGCCTAATATACATGACCTGAATGGTTTTCTTGATTGCTAAATAGTTTCCTTTTGCTTCTAGAACAGCATGATAATGCACTGATTAAATGGGTGAACTTAAGACTTCTCTGAGATCTATAAATCATAAAATGCCTTCTTCAAACTGTGAGCACTTTCTGCTGCAAGGTATATGCCAGAAATGGGTTACAATATTCTATTGGGTGGTTTTCTGGAGTGCTTTGATATAATTTTTTAGTAAATTGTTTTTATTTGAAGCATTCAAATGAAAGTGTGGGAGAGTTCAAGTTAGAAAAATTTGGTTATGACAAAAACATTATTTTTAAACCATAACAACAACACAAAAATGCTGTCCTTTTTTACTCATGGATTTCATCAATCCTGTTTTAGCATCTTTATCAATAAAATAAAAAGAAATCACTCAATTTTCAATTTGTTGTTGTTTAGTTGCTTCCAACTCTTCGTGACTTCATGGACCAGCCCACACCAGAGCTTCCTGCCGGTCGTCAACACCCCCAGCTCCCCCAGGGACGGGTCCATCACCTCTAGAATATCATCCATCCACCTTGCCCTTGGTCGGCCCCTCTTCCTTTTGCCCTCCACTCTCCCTAGCATCAGCATCTTCTCCAGGCTGTCCTGTCTTCTCATTATGTGGCCAAAGTATTTCAGTTTGGCCTTTAATATCGTTCCCTCAAGTGAGCAGTCTGGCTTTATTTCCTGGAGGATGGACTGGTTTGATCTTCTTGCAGTCCAAGGCACTCTCAGAATTTTCCTCCAACACCACAGTTCAAAAGTATCTATCTTCCTTCTCTCAGCCTTTCTTATGGTCCAGCTCTCACAGCCATATGTTACTATGGGGAATACCATTGCTTTAACTATGCGGACCTTTGTTGTCAGTGTGATGTCTCTACTCTTAACTATTTTATCGAGATTTGTCATTGCTCTTCTCCCAAGGATTAAGCGTCTTCTGATTTCCTGACTGCAGTCAGCATCTGCAGTAATCTTCGCACCTAGAAATACAAAGTCTTTCAGTGCTTCTACATTTTCTCCCTCTATTTGCCAGTTATCAATCAAGCTGGTTGCCATCATCTTGGTTCTTTTGAGGCTTAGCTGCAAGCCAGCTTTTGCACTTTCTTCTTTCACCTTCATCATAAGGCTCCTCAGTTCCTCTTCGCTTTCAGCCATCAAAGTGGTATCATCTGCATATCTGAGATTGTTAATGTTTCTTCCAGCGATTTTAACTCCAGCCTTGGATTCCTCAAGCCCAGCATGTCGCATGATGTGTTCTGCGTACAAGTTGAATAGGTAGGGTGAGAGTATACAGCCCTGCCGTACTCCTTTCCCAATCTTAAACCAGTCTGTTGTTCCCTGGTCTGTTCTTACTGTTGCTGCTTGGTCGTTATACAGATTCTTCATGAGGCAGACAAGATGACTTGGTATCCCCATACTGCTAAGAACTTGCCACAATTTGTTATGGTCCACACAGTCAAAGGCTTTAGAATAGTCAATAAAACAGAAATAGATGTTTTTCTGAAACTCCCTGGCTTTTTCCATTATCCAGCGGATATTGGCAATTTGGTCCCTAGTTCCTCTGCCTTTTCTAAACCCAGCTTGTACATCTGGCAATTCTTGCTCCATGAGTTGCTGAAGTCTACCTTGCAGGATCTTGAGCATTACCTTACTGGCATGTGAAATGAGTGCCACTGTTCGATAGTTTGAACATTCTTTAGTGTTTCCCTTTTTTGGTATGGGGATATAAATTGATTTTTTCCAATCTGATGGCCATTCTTGTGTTTTCCAAATTTGCTGGCATATAGCATGCATTACCTTGACAGCATCATCTTGCAAGATTTTGAACAGTTCAGCTGGGATGCCGTCGTCTCCTGCTGCCTTTTTATTAGCAATGCTTCTTAAGGCCCATTCAACCTCACTCTTCAGGATGTCTGGCTCTAGTTCACTGACCACACTGTCAAAGCTATCCCTGATATTGTTACCCTTCCTATACAGGTCTTCCAAATTTTGCATTTAATTGGGCATATCTCCCACTATCACTGTTGCCTTTTGCTTTCCTTCTTTCTTGGGCTACTTCTAGTGTCTCAGCAGACAGCCATTTTACCTTCTTGGTTTTCTCTTTCTTTGGGATATATTTTGTTGCTGCTTCCTGAACAATGTTGCGAACGTCTGTCCATAGTTCTTCCAAGACCCTAACTACTAAGTCCAGTCCCTTAAATCTATTCTTCACCTCCACTGCATATTCCTTAGGAATATTAGTGAACTCATATCTAGCTGATCTGTGGGTCTTCCCTAATCTCTTTAGTCTGATCCTAAATTGTGCAAGAAGAAGTTCATGATCTGAACTACAGTCAGCTCCAGGTCTTGTTTTTACCAACTGTATAGATGTCCGCCACCTTTGGCTGCAAAGGATGTAGTCAATCTGATTTCGGTGTTGTCCATCTGGTGAAATCCATGTATAAAGCCGTCTCTTAGGTTGTTGGAAGAGAGTGTTTGTTATGCAGAGTGAATTGTCTTGGCAAAATTCTATCAGCCTATGTCCTGCTTCGTTTTGTTCTCCCAGGCCATGCTTACCTGTAATTCCAGGTGTCATTTGACTGCCCACCTTAGCATTCCAGTCTCCCGTGATGAAAATAACATCTCCTTTAGGTGTGTTGTCCAGTAGGTGCTGCAGATCCTCATAGAACTGCTCTACTTCAGCTTCTTCAGCATCTGTGGTTGGGGCGTATATTTGGATCACTGTGATGTTAGATGGCTTGCCCTGAATTCTAATTGAGATCATTCTATCGTTTTTTGGATTGTATCCAAGCACTGCTTTAGCCACTTTACTATTAATTATGAAGGCTACTCCATTTCTTCTGTGGTCCTCTTGTCCACCGCAGTAGATCTGATGGTCATTTGATGTGAAGTGGAATTCCAGTCCATTTCAGTTCACTGACGCCCAGAATGTCTATCTTTAACCTTGACCTCTCACCAATAACCACATCCAATTTGCCCTGGCTCATAGATCTTACATTCCAGGTTCCAATGGTGTGTTGATCCTTTGAACATCGCATTCGCCATTCACCACCAGCACTGTCGGCCGTTAGCCGTCCTTTTGGCTTTGAGCTAGCTGCGTCATCATGTCTGGGGCTAGTTGAACTCATCCTCTGTTCCTCCCCAGTAGCATTTTGACCATCTTCCGACCTGGGGGTCTCATGTTCCGATGGTATACCGAGATATCTCTGGTTGTACTGATCCATTTAGTTTTCACGGCAAGAATACTGGGGTGGGTTGCCATTACCTTCCCCAGGGATCGCATTTAGTCTGACCTCTTTGTCATGACCTTCCCATCTTTGGTGGCCCTTCACGGTTTAGCTCATGGCATCATTGAGGTGCTCAAGCTCCAGCACTACGACAAGGTAACGATCCTTTGCTGAAGGAATTTTCAATTAGATATTACTAATAGAACTCTTATTACTGATGTTATTTTTATACTGACTTTAATTCTGACCATCAACACTATTAAAGATGTGGGAAAAATAGAATTTATCTGATATGGCCTAATTTAAAAAATATGTAGCAGTTTAAAGTTGTATGTGCTGAGACAAAAAATACCGTTACTAGGTACTTTCAGGAAGTTTTTAAAGAACTCTAGAAATGTCTGTTGTTAGTATCATTTTAATGCTATTATTATTATTATTTATTGATATTATGCAATAGGGGAACTAGTTAATTAATTCAGATTAAAATTGAATAAATTTTAAAATTTAAATATATATTCAATAAGAATAGATCTATAGGTGTACATTTCATTCTTGTTCATAGATTATCTTGGGCAATTTTAAGTGTAACACAGAGGTAAATCTGCTTTTTTTTTTGTTGGTTTTTTTAGTTTTGCTGGAATGCACCATTAAGAGGAGACTCTAATCACTTATTGCTCTCTTACATATTTACTGGTACGTTTGCAACCTGTGCATGTACACTTAAAAGGACTTAGGTATACACTACATGTTCCAGATGATTGTTTTGCCATAGAAAAACAAGGCTGAAGTCCATATTTCTTTGGGATATGGACTCCTCAGATAGAAAATGGTATATATTCTATAAAAATAGTTCCAGGACCATGAATATATTAACAGTTAAATATTTGTAATGTCTGTTGGTTCAGTAGAGCAATGCTTGAGATTCAAAAAGGAAATAAAGAACTCTTATGAATGGCCTTAAGGGAATTATTTTAAAAGGACGTTCTTTCTCCTTTCCCTTCTCTCACAACTTTTATTATGGCTTTATCCAGATTGCCAGTTTGTACAATTACATACTGTGAAAATATTTTAATAACCAGTCCAGTGTTTGATGTCAAAGCTCTGGAACAATTTGAATGCTCTGCTTTATTCGATATCCGTGAATAAATGGCAAGTTGGGTCAAGCAGGTCTGATTCCTCTGTAACTTTGCCTGCATTTCGTATTTAGTTTTCTCCTCTGAGGACTGGTTTCCAGCAGAAGATCAATCCAGCTGTCTGAAAGTGCAAAATTGCAATGTCGAGGAAACTACAGTTTTCCCTTCAAACTACATGTAATCTCCTCCTCCTCCTCCTCCTCCTCTTCCTCCTCCTCCTCCTCCCTTCAAGTCAAGCAACATATGTTCAAATAAAGTGGTGACCAGCTGTGTGCCTTTTGACCTAGTAATCCTGAGAGAGTTGGGTGTTGCCTCTCCAGTTGTTTCATGCTTTGGGGGAAACATCTTGTGCAATTTCTCATGGAATAGTTTTTCATGGTTCTTTCGCAACCTCATGGAAAGGGTCTTGAGTGACTGATTACAATTTCAGAATGTCTAAAATGAAAGGTATGTTTATTATATACAAATAATATTAAACTGGAAAAAACCTTGAATTGAACTCCAGATGTGTGGTACTATAAGTGTTTTATCCATAACAAGTATCATACCTGGGTAGAGTCCTACACATCTTGAGGGCATCAAGTTGGAGAAGGATGTTTTAAAATTTCATAAGAAAAAGCTCAGAATATGTGATACAGTAACAAAAAAAAATCATGCTCTGTTCAAAGAAAATTACATGAAAACTGAAGCAAGCAATTATACCTTAACCACAGACTCAAAAACCTACTTCAGATAGTTTTATTTTGGTTAGAATTTCTACTAGTTTTATAAAAGATGCCTTGCTTTTCAGCAGAAAAGTATCTCTACAATTACTGGATTTCCTTCTTATGCTTCAAAACATAAGATAGGAAGCATAGTCTTATGTAGCCAAACTGACGGTGGCTCTGGTTAGCTGATATTAGGCTGGCTAAATCTATGCTGAATCTGAAAGGGATGCTTTTTTTCGAGCTCATGCTAGACCGAACATGTTGAAAGGACTATTCTCAGGATAGCCTACTTTGTAGTAGAATTGCTGGCTTTTCCATAGACTTCCTGGGGTCTGGATGTGGTTGAACTGAGCTCCTTCTTTGCCCTGCCCTTGTCCTTCCCCCTTTTTCCTTTTCTGCTGACATAAAGTACCTTAAACTGGAAGAAGAGGATAGCTTTCTTATGTCCAGTTCTGATCAACTGGCAGGGTAATTTAGTTAGTATTGTGTGATTACTTCCCTTGTTATCTTTTTGATGACACAGGGATAATAAAGAGTAGTTTCTTCACTTAGCAACATAAGCTGAGTATTCCCCCAGTTCCCACAATTCTATATTCCCAGTTGCCAGATTCACTGTAGATTTGATTGCTCTGAAAGCATTGCAACTTAACCCCTTCCAGCCTTGGAGGAATAAATTATGAATGCATATCTCTATTTTTATGTATTTATTATTGCATGGCTCATTGCTGTTGCACTGCCTAGAGTCATTTAAGACGGATAGATGGATGGATGGATGGATAGATCAAAATCAGAAAACAAGAACAAACTGGATATAATATGGATTCCTTGGAGAAATGATCCTCTACAAAATACATGGACATAGTAAAAATGTTAAATGCTTTGCTTCTAGACTTTTGTTTCATGTAAAATGTAGTTCTTATGAAACTAGTTCTTGAATGTCACTGCTTCAGATTAGATGAAGCCTCTTTTTTGGAATCAAATGCAAGGCACTGCACAGCCCTAAAAACGATTGTGACTCTTTTTCCCTGTATTTATCCATCTTTCATAATTTCAAAGCGTTTTGCTTTTTGCCACACAGCTATGCTATATACAGTACTAAAACCTGCCACACTTGACAGCAGATGACCACAGCAAATGGTATTGCTTATATTATTCCCAATTTGTACAACAAGTTAAAATAGATGGGGCTGCTGAGGACAGGTAATAGGGATTGCCAACACCAGTGGCCTGCTGCTACTTGGAGTCAGATTAGATTGATGGCCTAATTCACAAAGCAGCATTTTATGTTCTCACGATTGACATTTAGTGACCAGAGAACAGGAAGTGAGGCAGGTTACTTGTGCATGTCTGCTAAAGTTCCACTGAGTTCAGTGGAACTCCTAAAATGAGAGATATATACAGACATATATATACAATACACATACATTTGTGTGTGTGTGTGTGTATTCCATTTGTAAAAAGCATAATCTTGAGAAAAAGAGAGGACTGTAAATTTAGAGAAAAAAGTAAATATTGCTTTTTATGTGACTTCGTTTTACAGATTTTATGCATCTTGTACTCTGTACTTTTATATTCTTTTTTTTTTTAATTACCCTTTACTGCAAGTGATAATCATGGCTTCTGCCTGACATGCAAGATGAGATGCCCTCCAGTTGGTTGTATATCATAATGTCAATATATCAAATTCCTAATATACTTATATGATTACCAACCAAAGAATATTCACAATCTGACATTGTTTATTTGATAACAATTGGTAAGATAATGTAGTAAAAGCATAGATGAAACTTTAATTAGTGAAACATTGACTTTAATTGAATTTTGAATGTTTGGGAATATTTCTGTAAATAATGATATGCTGGGACTTTTTTTGCATTGATTTGATTCTCAAAGCCTTAGGGTGCCACATTAAATCTAAAGCAGAGTAATGAAGACAATTGAGACAATAGATGCTTGGCTTCCTATGCTCCTTTATGTTTTATGATTAAATTACAATCTATCATTCAGGATTAATGAGCTAATCCTGGGAGCCAGTTCTGCATTTAAAAGGACCATAGGGTGTCATCTAGCAGCTGTCATCAGTTGTATTGTGCTGGAATCTCAAGCATTAATAGTATGCCACTTTTCTAATATAAAGAGTGGTGGCTCATGCTACTCATGATCAGTTCCAATCATGTTACCTCTGGGGGGAGAAGGCTGAGATAAGCTTGCCAATCTTTTTTCAGTACTATTATTTTTTATAACTTACCCTGTTATCTATCAAAACTGCAAAATGCCAGAATTATTGTAGTGTGAACTATCAATACATGTATTAACATTTGATCCAAATGTAACAATCCTACCATATTTGGGCTGCAAAATGAGAAAGAGAAGCATAACTTTTATGTATAGGATAATCTAGTGTAAGATGCGGGCCAAGGAGCAATTTATAATCACTGTTACCATGAATTTTACTTGGCCTAAACTTAATCATGTTTAGTAAAGTCGAAGGCCAGCGGAAAAGAGGAAGACCTTCAATTACCGCAACAATGGATGCAAACATTGGAACAGTCAGGCATATGGTACAAGACCGAACAGCATTTCGTTCTGTTATACATAGGGTCGCCATGAGTTGTAAACGACTCGACGGCAACTAACTAACTAACAACAACAACTAACTTAATCAGTATTGGCTAATATAAAGAAATTAAAATTATTTCCAAAATTTGAAATGATGGGTGGCTGGGCAATCTGAAGTTTCAACATAATTGCTTATAGATGAAGGGAATGATGGAAGCTTTCTGCAAATGATCAGTTTAGACCTTTGGCAAGCCCCCCCCCCCCCAGGCAATGTGTTGGATTAAATGAAGTAGAAGAGGGAGAGGGAGAGGAGAGGACAGAGAGTGCCCAAAAGAGAGAAGATAATTGGCTTGCAACATCCAGTGGATTATCTATGAAGAAGCTTGGCTTTTCACTGAAAAGTAAGGACCCTTACTTCTCTAACCTGCTTCCTGCAAAGCTGGGCTTAGTAAACTGGCTGTATGTCGTGCTTTGCAGAGGAATCTCTTACATTTGAAGGGTTTTTAGAGTTTCAAAGGGTTATTTAATCCAAGTCTGATTTAAAGATAAAGAACCATAAGGGAAAGCAGCAATTTTGAAGTTGTTGATGAACTGTTGGTCCAGGACAGCAGATACAGAAGGAATATGGTTACATTCTTCCTCTCAATAAAATAAAATACAATATTTTTTTCCATGCATGTATGAAATTCTGTGTCCTCCCTTAATTTGTATTTATAGGCATGCTTACAAGTTTCTGAACAGTGAGAAATGACACAGATCTCTAGCAAGTATAAGCCAGCATTAAGAATGCTAGGAAGATTTTTCTAGCAAAGTTGTTTTTGATCTGTTGTCAGTAATTAGCACAAACTCTTGCATTCACAGAGTACAGGGTTGAGTGTAAACATTCTTGTTTTGATTCTCCATAGAGACCTTTGATTTATACAGGAAGTGATGCTAGATAACACATGAAGTCCAAGGAAAGCCCTTCTTGCATTTCTAGTAGGACATATTCAGTGCTGCTATGAAATATGAAGGTGATGGAAGGCTGATTCCCAGGAGAATTTATAGCTTGCTTGGCAGCTGGTCTATTTAGCCCTGCCAATCATTTCCTCTCCTTTCAGTTCTGCAAATGCATGTAGTACTGTTGATTTCCTACTGTCCAAACAGCCTCTAGCAGGGTTTTTCTCAGGAGAAGTTAAACATCTTTATTTATTTACTTACTTATTTAATTAATTAATTTATCCCCACCCATCTCCTCCCGTTGGAGGCCTCTGGGTGGTTTACAACAAATGATTAAAACCATCAGAATAATCAAATACAATAAAAATACTATAAATAGAAATAAAAATAAAGAATAAAAATCCAAGCGATGAACATAATGCTTTTCACAAATAATGAAGCACATCTGCCCATCCCATCAGATTCAGCAGAAGAGGCATGCTTTGGGTCCTGTCTGTTAGGGAACTACTCCTGGCAGGCCTTCTCTGCTGCGGTGCCTGCCTTATGGAACATTCCCCACCCCCACCGCCCTGAAGTGAACTCAGCTCCATCTCTACTTATTTTCTGTAAGTCCCTCAAGACTAGGCTTTGTCATCAGGCCTCAGGGTCCCAGGGAACGGGTGAAATCTTGAGGTGGCTCCCCTGCTAATCTAATTTCTTGTGTGTTTTATGCCTTTTTTAACTTGTAATAATGATTTTTAAAAAACATGCTTATTGTTTTATATCTTCATTGTATGCCGCTCACAGTCACTTCTTGTGAGATAGGCGGCCATATAAATTATATTTTTCTAGAGTTTTGAGAGTTCATTTTTAGAGCAGAAATGACAGCATATACTTATCATTTATCCCCTCAATTTAGCATGCATCAGTTTTGTGCAGAAGTAGATACTGACTGATATTTGACTGCATATATCTGTCCAGCTGTAGGGCTTTTTTCTGGGTCCTATTTAAGTATCTGGATGAATCTTTCAGTGTGTATGAGAAGGATCATGGACATCTCTTTCCATTCATTAGCCACATACATTAGTTGTATGTGGCTAAAACTCAATGGTAGCTATTTGATTGTGTCTACCAGACCTTCCTGATATACCCATGAAAAGTTTGCTGTTCTCTGAATAAATAAGCCTTAAAGGTACTGTATCTTAAAATAACTATAATTATAAATAATAATTGCTCGCAAAGTGCTATCATTTTTACAAAATAGAACAGTAAAATAAATTGGTATGCAGCAATGTGGCTTAAATTACCTAATTTCCAAAGGGACACTATTCTCCATACGTATTCAGGGCATGTAATAAAAATTGTAATACTATATTTCCTATGGGAATGCAATTGAAAACACAAGTATCCTAGTTTTCACATGATGCGACTGGGAAATAATTAAAATAATTATCATTGCAGATAATGCATTTTGAAAGTGAAGAAAATTTAAAGATTAGCTTTTGCTATAACCTCCCCCCTCATGAGATTGGGCATTCCATGTTATTTTGGAGCTAAATCCTGACATATACAGAATACCATAATGTGACATACGGTAGCTACTTTTAGTTGGCAAACAAGACAAAATAATGAATGTTTCTCTCAGGTTAATCCCTTTTCTAGAACAACTGTATCACTCTTTTTTTTTTTTTAACTGTAATATAGAGGCAGGAAGTAGAACTGGAAACATGGAGGGAGCTAAGGAGCAAAGTTTAAAGGACACAGTTTCCTGCAGAAGCTTAGTTGGATATTAAAATCTTCCTTAGTTTCTTACATACGCCTTTCTGCTTTTATACAGCCTTCCATGTTTTTTTTAGGGAAGAACTTGGACCGCTGAATATTGCTGATAGATGAATCATAACAGAAAGACAGAGGCTAATAGGATATTGGGGAAAGCAACTATTAGGAGATTTTATGATAAATGGTCAACCTAAGATAAGATGTATGTAAGAAAAATATAGGGTTTGCCATTTATTTTGGTAGTGATGCATTTGTTTGCCATATAAAGACATCTATAAAATGTTTCTTGTTTTATTTTTCAGATTTCAACTTTGCATTTTATCAATTTTAACTTGTGTAACACTGTGCTTGTCCAATGAACTCTAGGGTTCAATAACTCATTTGAAGTGATGTGATAAATATCAACTGCCCTGAAACTAAAGGATTTCAAGTGATTAGCACATAAGACTTCATGCCTTAAATGCTTTCAATCCTTAAATGGTGAAATTCTGGCAGGAAATATCTTTCAGTTTAGTTAGATGTTCAGTAGGCATAATGATATGTGGGAACTACCTTGGGAGATGGGGTGAAGAGATGCTGCCTAGGGAACGGTCTGATAAGAGACAGCATAGCCCACAGCTGGATAGTAGGCAGGTCAAGAGGCTCAGAAAAGACCCTCCCTTGTTTCTCGGGCTGAAAGGGGATAGCAGGAGAATTGCACTTCAGACTTGCAGCATTAATGGACTTCCATAAAAATTTAAAAACCTGGCGGGGCGGGACAAAATAGTTCCTCTTGGGGATGGCTAGATCCTTAGAACTGCCCTGTTCTGCTTACAGATAGAGAATTTAACCACGTGGATTCTATTATATTTAATATATTTTATTGCTTATTTATTTTATTGTATAGTATTCATATTATTTTGTAGTTAAGTGTTTTTATTGTAAACCGCCCAGAGTCCCTCATGGGGGAGATGGGTGGTGATACATCTGATTGTTTGATTAATCAATTAATTAATGTAACTTTACAATAGTAAATAAAGTAGAATTAGCTTATCTGGTCGTGTTTCCTGTCTGGTCTACCTGGTAGGGCTGACTGTGGGCCATTATTCTGAGTATAGGTAAAAAAGGTACAGGGAACTCACATAAAGTGAAACCTTCTGTGAAAGGAACAGAACTTGCAGAAGCTTCAGGTTTCACCCTAGCACTTCCAGTTAAAAAAAGCTCTAATATTATTGAACTTGTAAAGCCAAGGTTCAGACCCTGAAGACCAGTCGGATCCTGGATAGGATGGATCAGTGCAGTTATGTCATTGATTTTATTTCACTGTCTTGCATGAAAATCTTCTAAAGACTACTGCTGGGTCAATGAGGCAATATATACACTTGGCAAATGAAGTAAAAATTGTGAAGGTGTGATGATTAACTTCTGTCAAACTATGCTTAGTGTTACTCCTTTCAATTTATCCTGTGACAGTTAAGGTTATTATGTGATAAAGTTCGCTTGTAAATCGGGCCTGTATGATAATATAGAACCATCTAAAATACAAGGGGACCCGGAAAACAACCAGGACATACGTATATTTCCCAGAATATATTAAAGTGTGGCTTTATTCATATGACCTTAGTTGTTGAAAGCTGTGTGATGTTGGGGTTAGAGTGATGGACTAGTTGTAGTCCACCCTCCCACCATGGAAGCGCACTGGGTTACTTGGGCCCATCCCTCTCTCTTAGCCATATGTACCTCTTTGGGTAATTGTTGTGGGAAAAAAATAGAAGGATGAAGTATCACAATGCCTTACTGTCTTTCTATAAAAGGCAGGATATAAATTATTTCCTGAAAGAATTATTTTGAATTGAAGAATTTATTGTGATATCAGGCTACATTGCACATGTTTAAATTAACACTCATTTTCTGTATGTATGTATGGTTCTTGTTTCAACTTCATTAAATAGCACCTAAAACTATGTGCATTTTCAGCTTCAGAAAATAATGATGTCCAACCACAAAATAAGGCAAAAGTATGATTTGAACAATCAAGCCATTCAGAGAATGTTGTTTAGAGCTTACATCCTCACAGTGGTGCCCTCCAGAATTGTTGGAGCTAAAGAAGGTGTACATTGAAACTGTTCTCACAGATTCAGATTTGTTGGCTGTGTTATTGTCTTCGTCTGAGTTTTTTTCTTACTTCTACTTTTTCCTACTTCTTTGGACTCTGTTCATTGGCTGGCTGGGAATTCTGAGAATTAACAAGTGATGCTTTCTGATGGATAGCCCATTGCAGCATCGATGTCAGGCCTCATATAGGTGGGCAAAATCAAGGAAGCAAGAACTACACACATTTCAGTAAGGTATCTTTAATGCTAGTCTGGGGTAAATAGAGAATTTTGGAAACTGTAATAGAAATTCCTTAGCTTTATTTATACTGAGTTATTAAGGTAAAGTCTTTTAAAATGCTTTGAAATCTTTCTTCTCAGATTTCTCTTTGCCTGGCTAAGTTGCCATGTATGACATAAGCTGTCAACTGAGTTGCTTGTTATCTCTTGCCTATTTGTGTTTGTGTTCTCTTCCCTTCCTTTCCCAGCCTCTCCATACTCTTTAACAATCAATAAGCTAATTCCACTGTTCATGTTGATGAATTTTCATTGGGTAAGAAAAGAGAGAAGTTAAACATGGATGTAAGGCAAGCAGAAGACAACTATGTCTAGAATGTCACTGGACAATTTCTATCAGTGGATCAGGCCAATAACACTATAAAAGCCAGATCTGGAATCATATAGAAATAAAGTGATAAGTAAATCTTAGTTCTACAATATCAGTAATTTTATGTTTTAAGTTGTAAAACCCCAATTCTACTTAATAGAAATTACATTCACATCAATTACTGATCTACCAGATGACCCAGGATTACATTGGAAGCCATATCACATTAAACCTATTACTTTCTTTCACCCTACTTATATACCTGCTTGTTGGCATTTATATTTTGCCAGTCTTCAGTGAAACTCAAGATGATGCACAAAGTGTTCTCAAGGGTAGTCTTCAATACCGATAAGAGTCTTGCTTAATTTCAGTAAAAATGTTCTATTTGCCTTCAGCCTAAATTGTTGGAAATCATTTGAAATGGAAGGATCATAGGTATATGATAGAATATGTTTTGGGGCATAAGAGTTGGGTAGTATGTCTTGTGACCTTGAGTTGTTCTTACAAGTCAGAGTAGACAATTGTAGACCAGTGGGAGATGTGTTTCTGAAAGCCTGGATGTAGAAATGAGTTCCAACTGGTAATTAAATTTATCTAGATATACAAATATAATAATAGTATATTATTACTCATGCCGTTTGGTTTGTTAGGGGGTGACAGAAATGTCAATAAACTGTCTGTTTATCTTCCAGGGAATGAGGCACCAGAATCACATTGAATGAGTAATTATAACGACTGTACATATTTATTATCTTAGATCTACATGTTGTAGCCACTTTGCTGCATTAAGTGAAGCAGCTCTGATAAATTTTGGCTCAGTTCATTGTTTCCATTATCCATTACCATTTTTTTAATTGTGAAAAATGTCTATTAACTTTTAACTGTGCTATAGTCATAAAATAGGTAAGACTACTCATATATTATTTGGTTATATATGCTCTTTAAATGTCCTATCTGGTGTCAACTAAAGTGCTTGGGATTACCTTTTCCTACTAAATGGGCTGAATTGTAAGATTGGGAATAATTAATAGTCCGTTTAAACTGGCTTTGTTCCACTGATTTCAACAGCACAGTTCCTCTATGAGTCATTTGTGATTAAATCTTTTTGTATAATATTAAGAAATCTTCCCACTCAGACTCTTAAAAGAAAGTAATTCCATTTCAGTGCTCTCCATTGCTAGTTTATGTCATTCTTAAAATAATTTGACTTTGATCACAGCAATGGCTGTGTTTTAAGGTCAAGAGTTCAGGCATCTCCATACTTTCCACTTTCTGAGAACTGGATCTTGGGATAGTGAAATAAATGAAAAGCAAGTATTATGTTGATGTTTACAACAGAACACCCTGAACAAAATCTAACTCAAGAGAAGCTTTGATATATCTTCAATAGCATGGTAATGTTATCATAACACTTCTATCCACATTGTATAATCAGTAACAAATGATTAATGAGCATGCCTCCTTTTCATCTGTGTAAAGAAGTACTATCCTTTCAACTGGGTAAATATACATCTGGCAGAAAGTCAACATAGTTATATAAATTTCTTAAGTTTTACATAGGACATATGGCCAACAATGGCAGTACTCTTTTGTTTTAAAAAAATGCATTCCCAAATCTGTTGCCATTGAAGTTATGTAGGTAAGAAATAGGTATGTCTTTGAAGCTCTACAAAAGTGCTACCTCTGGACTGTTTTGGTAAGAACTAACACATGACCTTGAACAAAGAAGAGATTGTAAAAGAGTCTGAGTCTCCTATGACAAAACTCAAATTGAACGCTTTTTGCAAATAAAACAAAATATTCTTCATTAAATATGAATGTGAGCTCTTCTCATATACTGTATATTTTCCAATATCAGAATAAATATCTTGAAATAGATTGGTTTTGTGCTACAAAGAGGGACATACTGAAGTTTCTTAATAAAAGTTAGAAAGGTAAAGAACTGCAGTGGGTTTCAAACCTACACCCTGCATCATGAATCTTTATCATGGCCTGTGATGATTGGATGGTGGAACTGCCAATCAAAGCATGGCCACACTAGACACCTCCTCCTAGTATATATTCTAGAGGGAAGAGGGAACAGAGGAGAGAGGAATGTGAGTGATGTGAGTGGAAGGTCTAATGGAGACTTAGAGTTCTAGCCTAGGAAAACCTCAATTTGTCAGAGAGACAGGATAAGGAATATAGTTAGCACTGGGGAAGGCAAGTACTGGCAGACTTGTTGAAATATTAAGTGAACCTGTTTATAACCCAATTTCAAGTTATTTAAGAAAAGTTAATTCATTTCTTTAAATCTTTGTAAAGTGACTGTTTATCCTTATATCTTCATGTTTCATCTTGTCGTATTAATTCAGAGACATAAAGAAATAAAGGAGACAAAAAACAATTCTAAATCAGAAAAAGGGATTGATGGTATTAGCAAGGCAAAAAGATCCTTTAGAGATCTTCCACAGTTAATGGATTTAATTCAGGTCTTAATGTTCATAATAAATGCTTTGAACAGTTTAGTGGTATGTTGAGCTGAAAAGGGTAAAGAGAATTAGCAAAGCCCCTGTGTAGCACACTTTAGTGAGCTCTATCTTAATACTTAAGGGACAAGCCATAGGACCTTGCTGTTGTGTTTCAGTGTTTCTACTTTAGCAACAATTTTGAATTTGCACTTTGCTATTAGAAGAGGTGGTAAAAATCCAAACAGGCAAGGCTGGGTGGTAATTTGTATCTTTTCTATTACTATAAATTACCCTCTTCCCTAAACTAGTCACTTAAGTTGTGTTGGGACTATAACTGTCTTAAAGTTTTCCATAAATGGAAAATTGTTTGTTCTCAGCTAATAAAATAAAATAAAAATAAAAACAACCTGTAGGCTTCCTCTCATCACTACATAGCAGCTTGCTAGCATACTGAAACACTCATGAAAGCTGAATTATTGAAAATCTGTGATGAACCCTGGATTCTCACTTTTATGACCCTAATAACTAGATCATTTGCAATGATCTTAAATTGTAAAGTTTTAAAACACAATGACAGTTTTCATCAAACATAAAATTCCTTATAATGCCACCTACATTATAAACATAATACAGTGTAAACTATTTAGTTGTTACAAACAATAAGATGAGGAACCATTAGTGATATTAGATCCTGCTTCAGAAGTCCGTAAGACTGCAAGCAAGCAAGCAAAAAACAAAACAAACAAACAAACAAACAAACAAAAAACCCTGTGGATAAATAATTTGATCAATGTTTTTTTCTAGAACAGGAATGATTTAAGCCAGAAAGAGACTAGAAGCAAAACCACTAGTCAAAGAACCTCTGATCTGACAGGCAAAAGCTAAGTTGATAATAGGTTTTCAGGTACTGCTTAAAGTGGTTAGTGGATTCTTGACTATATGCCATTTTTGCCTTATTTCTGAGAATTTTATCTTTCCATCCCCTTTATTTTTACTGCCTTCTAACAGTTTCTTCCAGTTACTGCAGAAATGAAAAGCAGTATTTTTACTAGAATTAAATTATTTACCTTTGCTTTAACTAGGTTATATTATTTTCTTAAAACAGAACTGTATAATCTGAGACCCTAAGGGTACCTGTAGCCTCCAAAATGTTGAAGCCTCCAAAAGTTGGTGCCAAATAGTAATGTCTAATATAACAGAAGGGAAATTTATTACAGACATTAATGGAAAGTAATCATATAGTGTGTTTCCATACATCAGCAGTTAGTTGCAGGAAGTTTCTTCAACAGAATTAATTCTTTATATCATCTCAGTATAATTTTAGCATTCATATGAATGCTTATTATCATGTGTGATACAGAAGGGGCAATGGGGGTAATGATCCAGAATGCAGTTTAGAGTGGATTGAAATTGGGAACTGTTGAATGTTAGCCAGTGGGGTTGCTGAATGGTTTGTGGGTTTTGCCCAAGGCACCCCTTGGTGGTATGAATTGATTTTGAGCAGATGAAGTATAATAGCAGAGGAATGGGTAGTGATTAGATAGGAATAGAATGGCAAAGGATGGCTAGGGTGGTGGTGTCCCTCAGGGATTGAAGAGTGCTAAATTAGAAGGAGTGAAGGAGAAGGGATGGATGTTAATATATTGTTTTCTACTACAGATCAAGGTTACTATGGTAACTAATCATTTTGGCCGGGTGAAGAGGTTGAGTTTAATTGTCCTCTTTTCACGTGTTAATGGTTGCATTGCCTAAGGGAGGAACTTGCCTGAACTTGTTTTAGTTTCAGTTTCCCTTCTGTGTAGGCTTGCAGAGAATATGCAGCTGAGAGAAATCTCTCCTCTCAGCAAACAGCCTTTAAATATGTTTGTTTTCTGTAAATACATTATTTTTATAGAAATGCCTGGTGTGTGACTTTTCTGATCTCTCCTGGGCCAAATGCTTTCTAGCACTCTGCCAACAATGGAGATCAGGGTACTGATTGACAGAGGGAGATATGGTGGGAGGAAGGGTTGGGCTGTTCTCAAGGGTGAGAAACTGGGCATCAGAGACCAGTTCCCATTTCTGATGCCCTGTCCTCGAAGGTTGTCCTGTTCTAGGCCAAACACACATGCACAAAGTAGTCCATTTACAAAACCTTTACTTTAATCATGCAATTACAGTACAAGAAGCAGCAGGCAGGGTATGTATGCGATCACAGTTTTGAGTAGTCCCAAATCTCTTGGAAATTTGCCTGTAAGAAGTTTCTAGTAAAGAAAGTCGAAAGCAGCAGACAGAAGTGTCATTGGGGCATGGTCTAATGGTCTTAGTGTCATGGGTAGGCCATCGGCTGGTCTGGAATCGAAGGACAGAGTTTCCACAGGCAGGAGTCAGGGCACAAATCAATAGTTTCTGATAAGTGGAGCAGTTGTTCCCAACAAGGGAAACCAGGCTAGCAGTTACTCTTAAATAGAGCCCAAGCTGGTGAGTTCAGTTAAGGCTGGGAATGCCCCTGGTGTTCAAGCAGATGGACTAAATGCCATTGCTCTGCTCTCCATTGCATGTGGTGCACTCTGGACCTGGGCTGTCTTTCCAGTGATTGCTGGGTGGATCAACCTCAGGTGATAGAGTGCTTGAAGCTTCCTCAGGCTGAATTCCACCTGGATCTTCCAGAGAAGGCTTCCATGTCAGACTCAGAGGGGCTGGGCATGACAGAGGTCTTGGGATCCTGCTGATGCTGTTTAATACCAGGGCTGCCTGTAATAAACCCTTCCTCATGCACTATGCTACTGTCAATGAGAGAGCAGCTCTGGCTTGTGTTACTGAGACCTGGAGGAGTGAGGAAGGCTGTATACCCCTTTTGGAAATGTGCCTATCTAGGTTTCAGATTTGGCATCAGCCACAAACCCAAAGCAGGGGAGATGGGAAGTGACCAGAGGCATTGCTCTGCATGTAACCAGATGTGAGACCTTGTTTCTGAAGTTGGACCCTAGAGACAATCTGGGGTTGTTGCTGTTGTGCAGTCCCATCTTCTACACAGTGGTGTCCTTGTCTGAGCTACTGGACCTCATCTTGTGTTTTATAGTACCTAGGTTAATGAATACTAGGGGACTTTAACCTGCTTTTCTTTGGGCAGGGGTCAGAAGTAGACTGTGAGTTTATGAACTCCATGGTAACCATGGACTTGTCCCAGGTCATCAGGGTCCTGTCTTATGCAAGAGATCACATGATAGTCTGGTTTTCATCTCAGAACAGATGCAACATGACCTGAAGCTGGGGAATATCAACATCTGTCATTTTCTTAGTCAGTTCATTATCTGATTGCCACTGAGTCTATTTAAACAGTCTGCTCTAGGGGCTGAATGGATCCCCTTGGTTTCTAGAAGGCTCTTTAGGTTTTTCCTAAAGCCATAATGAGGCTTTAGCTACATCCTGAAATATGGAGGCAGCAGAAACCTTTAACAGGATTGCACCTGAGTGATCTCTTTCTATTTGCTGATTCAGAGGAGCACCTTTATCTATCAGATAGCTCTAGCACCACAGTGCCCGTGGTGAAAGACAAGCGAATCTGACCAAAGATGGTGAGAGCTCCAATCTGAGCCTGTATTGTGGTGATAAGAATAGTGGAATAACAATATTTTCAGTCCTGACTAGTAGCCCTCTTTAAAGTTACCTGATTTTTTGGGGGGAAAGACAGACTACAAAAGTATTTGTTGGACTACTTTGAAGATTTTGCAGGACATATAGAGGATAAAATTGCCAAATCTGCTCTTAGTTGGATGTTAGTTGGGCAGGCCCTAGCAATATGTTGGTGACTATGTCTTGCAAAATTATCTGGAATGAGCTTGAGACTGTAAGCAACGCAAAGGTCTGTAAGGTACTCAAAGTCAGATATGATTGAAATGGTTTATATGGCTAGTAGACAGCTGTGTGCCTACTTAGTAGGAGAGGACAAAGGTGGTTTTAAAATTCAGAACATGAACATTGCAAAGCACTTAGTAACTTTGATGGTGTGCAGGATGGGGCTTAACAAGAGAATCAATAATTTTACCCTGTGCAATGAAAATAAATCTCAAGATAACTGATTGGCAGAAGAATACAAAAAGCATGCTTCACAAAACAAGTAGGTGCCACTATGCAAAGCACAAAGTATCAGGTTATACTCTCACTAACTGATTTGTCTTGGATATATGAGCATTTCAAGACTGGGCCATTTTCCCTTGTGGGTTTGCTCTTGAGGGCTTGTTGCCTAGCTCTTGATTTGGGAGTTGCAAATATGAAGAGTTCTCTAGGAGTGGTCCCTTTTAATTAATGTATCAGAAGACAGGACACCCTGGAGAAGATGATGATGCTAGGGAGAGTGGAAGGCAAAAGGAAGAGGGGCCGACCAAGGGCAAGATGGATAGATGATATTCTAGAGGTGACAGACTCGTCCCTGGGGAAGCTGGGGGTGTTGACCGACAGGAAGCTCTGGTGTGGGCTGGTCCATGAAGTCACGAAGAGTCAGAAGCAACTGAATGAATAAACAACAAAGAAAGTATCAACAGTTAGACTATGGCCCATATTCTCTGGTCAAGGATATTATTCTTTCTCCTAGCATCTTCAGGCTTATGGCATTCCCATTTTTCTTCCTCTATTCATTTAAGGGGGTTGCAGAGGAACTCAATTAATGGGTTACATCCCAGTTATGCTTAAATGAAAAAGAGGAATATGAGTGGAAATGATTCCCATTTGATTTCATAGCCACTGGCAAATCTTACTGCTATACTTTCAAAGATTGTATTTGGTTATAATTACTCTAGGTTAAATTCCAGTGGGTCACTCTGTTATGGCATGAAAAATTATACAAATCTGCCAATCTTATTAGACTTTGGTTTCAATTTATAATCAACCTTTTCATAATAGGTAATCAGGAATCTAGCTTTGTAATTGTTAAGGAACTTAATAGACCATAATATCTGATATTCTTCACCACATTGTGGCTTTTCAACCCTATTCTACTGAAACAAGATTAGTTGGGTACACATGTTGTCATTTTCATCCAGCTGTCCCCTTGTTCCATGATTATTTTCTTTGACAAGATTCCTACTATACCATACTGATCTCAAATATTTTTTTTAAAATTTTCTTAATTATGTACTGTTGGTAACAAATCAATGCTCAAAGGATGTCTTAATATTTATATACTCCTTTGCTACCATTCTTAACTTTGCTGTCCAGTCAAAGATGTCTAATAATTACAATAAAAGTATCTCAGAAAAGTTATGTCAGCTTTATGCATACCATTAATGCATTAATGTGTCAAAACAACAGTGAATGACACAGCTGTAGGCAGTCTTAAAAGCTACTAATGGTTGCCCCACTCCAAGGAATTGATTTGTAAGCAACCCTAAAGCTATAAAACTTTCTCACTGATATACGGTTTTGCAAGCTTTGTACTTACCAGTCACCTCACTTTTACTAGATAGCTAATAGTCGCTTTAATATGAACGCCATCCACAGAAACAACATGCTTCATATTGCCCTCTTAGGCAATTACTAATGAGTGTCAGTAGTAAAAGAAGTGAAAATATATCCTTTGTCAAAGTCCAACATGCTTTTCTGGTATATTGCAAGACAAAGTCAGATTTACAAAGATATTAATGTTATAAGGTTTTCTGTATTTTTATTAATTCAGTTTATTGGATAACCAAGCAGGGTTACTATTTGCAGTGCCAAAGCATTGAAACAAGACAAAGCACAATATGAGATAACAATGCTTAATACAGATTGCCAAACTAATAAATTAGCCAATTGAACCTACATGAATTTCTTAAGTTTCTAGGATTGGAAAACACTCTCTAAATGTATTGAATGTCCTTATTCTTCTTGGCATTATCAATTATCCTTGAATGAATTAATTGTTCTCCAGAGGATAAACTGGCATCTTTTGTCAGAAAGAAGTTGCTCAGACTGAAGATGCATATAACATTTGAGAGCTTAGTATTATATAATTTCACAGGATTGGCTTCCTGTTGTCACTTGGTTCTCCAGGCCAGGGGTATGCTAGACTGTCATTCAATTGTCTCAGTATTAATGGAATGCAGTACCTTCTCCTAACCAATCATCAGGGAAAATAGGAGACAAGAGTATAAGGTATGTTTGCTGCCTTGAGTTGGCCAAATGTAAAGGTGGGATAAAAATATCATCATCAACCTTGTCCCTAATTTGAATACCACACAGGGGGTTGCTGATTCTTCTGTTCAGACCATATGTGAGCCATAACCCAATGAAAAGGGCAAACCTATTGTGGATGTAGTCCTATAATGATAATCCAGTATCCGAGAAGATGAGATGAGATGGGATAAAGAGCAGGATATAAGCCAGACAGCAGTTAACTTAAATGTTTACTGTTGGTCTATGGTCTACTTGGAACTATAACATTTGGGTGGCATATGTTCTGAAATCTAAAATCTAAACTCAGTCTGTCTGAGTCTTCATAAAATTTCTGCTTCTGAAATATGGTTTCCAGTTAAGTTTGGACTTATTTTGGATTTCAGAGGCAAAGCCAGGATAATTTTAAAAAAAGAAAGAAAAAACCTACTGTGTAATTCCAAGCTCAGTATGCAGTCTAGGGTGTGAATACTTCTACTGAATACCTTCTCTGAGGCTGCTTTACTTTTCCCATCTCCATATACAGTAGAATATCAAGTGCTGTACTTCATTTTCAGTTGGGTTTTGCTTTCAAAAGTGCTGAAAATGTAATTGCAAAAATCAAATTAAAAGTCCTAATTGTTTCCCTGCTATTCTCTTGATGCTGTATACGCTGATTGGAAAGATTGCTTCTTCACCATTAAAGAAATTTGTCATTATCGGAATATATATCCTGGAGTCAGTAACCTGTGATAAAATAACAAGCATAGAAGAAAAAGTAAATGATGGAAGTAATGTAGACAATGAGAGTTCTTTTTTGCATTTCAAGAATTGCTGACAACTTGTAGATACTTATCAGCTCAGTTCATTCAACCTTTAAATTGTCTCTCATGTTGTACATAGCTCATATACTGTATAATCAGTAAAAATTATACCATAGTTGTGTATAATATTTTGGAGACAATAAGTTTTTACCTGCTTCTAAATACATTGACTGAGCCTATTGAAATGCATTTAACAGTATTCTACTATTTTCCTGGAGCTGGTCAAAGACCATGAAAACACTATAGAAGCATTCAGGCAATCATTTCATTTCAAGAAACAGTTGAGGTTTATGAATTGCATTCTGAATTCATATAGTGCTTATTGTTATATTGTATGCTACGAGGCATCAAACAATCATCTAATATTCTGTGCAAATTACTCCTATTCATCATGTAATAGGAGAGAATACCAACTTATTTCCTGTGATTTCTCTGGTTATACATTCCTAGGGTCTATAAAATAGTTTTAATACATTTAAAAACAGTGCAGTGCAATGCTTAAAATCACTGCAAGTTAAAATCACTATGAAGTTCCGGGCAGAAAGTTGAAGGAACTGGGGGCCCAAGTTATATTTATTTACTGATTTCTGTCGGAAGACATGATCCAGGAGGAGAAAGAGCAATATCAGTCGGCTGCAGAGAGGGTGCCAATGGGAATAGTTTGGATTCTTTGATTGTGGGGTGTGTTTCCATGATGACTCCTGGCAAAAGATGGGATGCATCTCCCAGAACTGGGAACCATGTGTTTGGAATGCACCTTGCAAACCTGATCTGGAGGTCTTTAAACTGAAATCTCTGTGGAAGTGATAAGAGAATTCAGAAAGTAGGCTAGGACTGGGTCTGGTAGGGGTATCCAGGATGTGAAAACCCCCTATGATGACAACAGAAATACAGAAAGAAATAGTTCAAGTTACATGACTCAAGGATTCCAATACCTGCTGAAAAAATAGGTGTTTTATTTTGTTGGTTCTGTTTCAGTATGTTTCAAGATCCTCTTTGATGTTCATTATTATGGATTTTTAAAATGGAGGATAAGATAAATATTTCAGCTTGGAGCAGTTATATATGCTGAGTCAGAGTTAGAGTTAGAGTTAATTAGTAATACAGGTAGTAATATCCCACCTTTCGTTCAAGAATTCAAGACAACTTTCATGGGGATCTCCCTTAATTTAATTCCCACAACAACAAGTGGAAAAGTATGTGCACTGAGATGGAGAAAGAGAGAAACCGGTCCAAAGACATCCCATGAGTTTTCATGGGTATGAAGGCGCTTGAAACTTGGACTTCCCATCAAGTTACCTTGGCGACAAAGTCTGCATACCTTCATCACTATACCACACTAGCTATGGATGTAGAGAGTAAGGAAGATGACCTTGACAGAGATATGCAGACTCTGTTGCCAAGGTAACAGGATCTAAAACATTTTTAAAAACCAGAAGATCCAGATAATGTTGAGAAGAGGTTCAGACCGCCACCTCCCTAATTCACTGAACTATAAAGAGGAGGACAACTTTCAAGATTCTGTTGTCCTAGGTAGTCTATGATGGAAGAAATGAAAGGGGAAAAAAGCATCAAGCAAGTTGTGTCGCAGAATTTCTAGGTCCCTGGAATACCTGTAATCCAATTCATCATATAAAGAAGGTGGTGTTTCAAGCAAGCAAGAGTCTGAATGTCCTCCCTACACAGACACAGAGCAACAGCCAAACCACAAGGTGCATTTAGAAGGGATCGAAAGATTTTGGAAATGTAAGATTTTACTTATATGGTTGTGCAGGATGTATGGAGAATGCAGGTGCCATTTATTTATTTATTTACATAGCTTTACCCAGCCTTTCATTATATTCTCAATTGCTTGTAATAAAACATCGAAGATGAACAAATATGTAAAATCTTATTTCAATTGTTTACATGGCAGAAGGGGTATGCGTAAGACTCCTGATTGAACCAATATATAAAGTTTCAATCTGCATTGTTCTGCAAGTCAAATGAAACAATCTGTCTTTTCAATAATAACAAGATATCACCAACCTATGTCTGAGAGAGCATAAAAGCCTATTTTCTGCAATTACCAATACGGTTGCAAATATGAATAACAGACCTTTATCCAAGGCAGTATATTTTATTTCATAAAGCTAATGAAGCATTGGGACAAAATAATAGGGCTGTAGGGCAGGGGTGGAGATGAACTGATTCTTGGAGCCAAATTCAGTCTATGTTCACCTCCTCAAAACCAAACTGGACTCTGTGGATATTTGTATATGTAGTAGAAAAGTGGACTTATGCATATGTAGGAGAAGGAAGCAGAGCATGGCCAAAAGAAAAATTAATACGAATGCACTTTTTTTGCCTTCTGTTTCAAATAAAGCTGAATGAAAAAAAAATAAAAAATAAACAATTTAAAATTTAAATGCCAAACCATGTTATCTTTTTGCAGCTAGCAGAATTGCATAGCTGAAGGCTATAATCTCAGAGAGGCTACATCTTGCATCCTTTTGAATTTTCATGAACTGCTTTTTGATTGGCTGCAGTTTAATAGGAATGCAGAATATTGTACTGACAAAAGAATCTTGGTGTCGCTGCACAATCCATTGTATATGTTACTATTATGCCTTAGTAAGCTTATAATTAACTAATATCCTTTATCTAGAGAGAGTTTGTGTGCATATGAAAAGTAAATTCCAGGGTCCCTACTGTTTCACGAGATGATGTTTTGTATGAATACATTGATTTGAGAATACTGGCTCTCAAATATATTCTATTTAAGGCTCAAAGCCAATATGTGCATATTTTTTGCATACCAGCTTCAGACCTTCAGACAATAATGAATAAATCATATAGCATCATATTTCAAATAATTAAAACGTGGGTGGGTGGACGGATTTAGCTCATGAGACTGAAGTGCTGAGGGGCAATTCAAGGTTCCACTGGACTTTGCATTCTTTTTATGTGCTTTTGGATAAACCAAAAATGCACCTGCTTTTTAGATGATCAATAATTACTTCTGATGAGCTAGGACAGGCATGGAGTCCTTACTGTGCCAAGGGCCAGTTCCCTTCAAAATAGGTTTGAAGGCTATGGACTTAAACTTGAGTCAAAATGAGACTCTGCTGGAGGTCTGAAATACTTGTTTATAGAGGGGGTTAGAAAATAGGTTAAGACCCAAATGTGCCTTTAGGATTACAGCTTGGCATAGTTTGGAACTTCATATGGAAAATCTGGAAGAAAAACTCATATATGGAAAGGTATAACTGGACACAGCTCCTTTTGACAGAAAGAAGACTCTGCAGCATGTGTCTTTTCCTGCTAATCCAGTAATCTGAAAATCTCTCCTGTGTAGAAGGAGTTTCAGAACTATATTGGAATAGGAAGGGTCCACACCAAGAATATACAACATCAAACCTGTCATCTTATATCCAACTGACTGGTTTTGGTGGGTATTAGATGGGTGTTGGAATTTTAGATTTCTCTCTGTGTTCCTCCATAACCCATACTTTTTCCTTTAACTTCAGTTCATTTGCCCCTTTTTGAATATGATTCTAAAGCAGAGTAGATAGCATTTGACAAATCAGTGACCACAATGTGGTCTCCTGACTTTTCAGAGAGCTGCAGAAGGCCACTGGTGATATGGTGACATCACCGGAAATTGCTCTTTTTCAGGTGTGAAGGGAGTTAACCCTGAGAATGGGAGTAGGAAGCCTCTGAGGCAAGCCACTCATTCATATTCTTAAAACCTATCCCAAACTCTGAAAAATAGCCTGAACTCATCATGTTTGGGGCCATTTGTTTGGTGACCTTTTTTAGTTTTTCAATGGGGGGGGGTTGAGTGGGGGTAAGGTCTCCCACTCCTGTTTTACCTTTACTTCTCCAAATAAATGCCCAAAATGCTGAAATTAATCTGTTAAACTGGTGATTTGGGGTTGTTTTGGAGAGGTGGGGCATTTCAGCGGTGGGAATATGATGAGAAGCTTTTGCTCCACAAATCACTCCCATTCCCCCACCTCCAATTTGTAAGAAAAAATTAAGGGAAGAGTTGAATAATTTTAGAATAGTAGGAGGATGCAAAGTGCCTACTCCTATATTGAACCATATGCCAGGATACGTCTGAGCATCGGGGGAATCCTGTCTCTTGGCTTTTCCATTCATGTGAATAAGCAAAACCAGGATATCAGAATGGACTGAATGGCTTCCATAAAAGCCACAGTCTGCAAGCCAGCTTTAAACTATAAATTAAAGCTTATTAAAGCCCTGAGTTATTTGGAAGATATTAACTAGGGAACTCACCTTAGACCTAACAAGACTCTGGTTCAGTGTGGCTTTCTGATGTGTTCTCCATTCAGACTAACGGAGAAACTAAATAGCAGGCAAGTGATTGTGGGTATCTTTCACTCATGTATATTATGGATTGTTAAACCAGGAGGTGATTGGCAACCAACATTCTTTCATTAGCATTGGCTTAAAATGTATACTTACTATAAAATTAATCCTTTTATTATGTATGTGAGAACATACTCTCCTTACAAATATTATATCCTTGCAAGAAAAATATGTACGAAGTGGCACTTTGGCTTCCCATTTTCATTGAGCTTAAATTATTTGCTTCCAATTCATTAAAATGTGAAGCTGAATAGCACATATAAATTCACATTTCTTTGGAAGAGTGCTTACTGGAAGCCTGCAGGGTTCTAATAATAGTGTGTTTATTTTTTTAAAAAAAATGGCCACTGATTTGTTATTATAGGTATATACCAATTAACTCCCAAGAGCTTTAGTCCCACAATAATCTTACTGTATTCACTAATGTTACTGTATCTTACTGTCAAACTTGTTATTAACATAAAAATTATTATATTTTTCCTGCATTCTGGAAGATTCTCAGAAAACTTTCATTTGCATAATGTTAACTTTCTTTTACAAAAAGTGTTTTTTTCCAAGACTTTCTCATATTCCTATACTTTACCATATTGATAATTTGCAAAATGTATCCATAGCACAATGCATATTTGTTTTAATTTTCACAGCTCAGTCCACTTTTAAGAGATACAGTCTTGAAGAGAACTTTCAATGTTACATTAAATAATCCAGTTATGATTAAAGTGAGAAGTTCCATTTTTAAACATGTGACAGACAGAGAAGACCTTTTTTGTGCATCTGATCAGCTGAACTCAAAACAGTGAGTATGGCAGCCTTCAGCTTGTATGTTTATTTATATAGTTAAGACCATCTCAAGACATTTTGCTCTGTGAGGGAGCTTCCATATAGTCATCTGCCTCACCCTCTTTTCCCAATGCTGCTATTTTCTTCAGCTATACCAGAGTCTATTGCTCTGTGTGGATAAGGAAGGCTGCTGGCCAATGGCAGAGTAGAAAATGTGATGCTCCAGATAGCACTCTGCTCTCTGTCCTTCTTGTTTCCTTGTGGCATTTGCTTTTACAGCAACAACAACACCAGCAACAACAACTGGTGACTGTGTGGAGGGTGGGGGTAGCTTTTGGAGTCCCAGGGTCACCAGGAGTCAAGGCAGACTTGAAAGCATTTTTTAAAAACTCTAAATAAATGGAGGAATGGCTTTCCAGTAGCTTACAACTCAAAAATATACAATTTACTAATGGAAGAGCTTTAATTATTTAAAACAAAGATTCTGAGACTATTTGATGGAGAAGGAGATTATTATAATTATGAAGATCAGTGTTAAAAAGTATCTTCATAAAGTTTTTTTTTTTAGAGATTTAATTCAGGCTGGATTTTTGCTTGAGATATGTAAGTACAATAACAAGAAGAAGGAATGAAATGTTCATGCTCATCTAAATTAGAAAAGTTCAGTGGGAAAAGCCATGTTAAATGTGCAATCCTTTTTCTGTCTCCTTACAGACAAAATGAAGCTTTGGTGCCTGATAATAAGTGATACCACTGAAACTTGTCTTGTGAAGAAAACCATGATTTGATGTTTTGCATCAGCTGCTCAAGAACAAAACATTGACTTGCACCTTTCAGAAATACAAAATCTGTTCTGAGAGGATTTTTTAAATTTTTCCCCAAGCTTTTCTTGATTACAGATCCTACTCCATTATTTTCTTCTATATTGCTGATATGTATACTTGTGTGTCTTCAAGAGTTAATAAAGATATTTAGAAACTTAAATGCAGTATTCCCCTATGGCTGTTTTTTCTCTCTCAAATTTATCCTTTGAATGTTTATATACCCTCGTTTGGGATAGATAATTCTATTTATTTATTAAATTTATAAGGCCACCTAACTCTATTTAGACTGGGCAGAATACTGCATTAAAACATATTAAAACAAACAAAAGAGAAACAGGCATCCAGGAAAAATTCCCCTACAAATTCAAAAAGAGCCATATAACACATAAGAGGCCACACCTACTCAGGCCCAAACAAATATCTCTGAGGGGGATGTTGTTTCACAGAGAAGATATGGTGACAGATAAGGCATGGTTATCAGATGACACTGTCAATGCTGGGGTCTCAAACATAGGCCGCATGCAGCCTGCTGAGATTTTTTGGGCAGCCTACTACAGTTCACCTATCAGGTGCTGCCATCTCAGCTTCTCTGCCATTTCTGCTGTGTACATTTGGCCTTGACTGGCAAGTAACACCTCAGTAAGGTTCAAGCCTCAGGCATTCTTTCCCTGCTGACTTCTTCCCCACAAAAATAGCTTTTCTCCCATAGCACTGGCATCCTTCACTTCTCCCCTCCAGGATTGGTTTGCACAGCGTTGCTGCAGGGGAGAAGCCAACTCCATGCAAGCCAATGCTGCAAATGAAGTGAAGCCTGTGCTATGCAAGCCGTGCTGGGGGGAAGAAGGTTGTGTCTGCCCAGGGGCCTCACAAGGGAGGTAATAGTGGGAGAAGGGTGCCCAGCGCCACCTTTGCTTCTTCCCCACAATGCCAGCTTTCATGTCTTCTGCTTCCCCTAATTCAGCTAGTTCATTTGCCCACCAATGACATGAAGACCCAAACTAGAACTGCCATAGATTCTTCTGGGATAGAAAATGAGGTGAGTGGGAAATGTGGGAGAAATAACCATTTCAAAAAATTATATAATCTGTATATGATTTTATTTTTAAATTATTTTAGCATCCCCTATCACTCTCAAAGGTATCCTGGCTTAGACAATAAATTACATGGTCACTGACCAAAGGAAAACATGGCTGTTGCCTCAGCATGAACATGATGTTGAGTACATTAAGTAATGTTACCCAGTAAGTTCCAAATTAAAAAAAAAAGTCAATTTCAATATATTTTTAATATTTGTTACATTTTTGCATATGTATGTTTCTCCCCAATTAGCACATTTTGGGTAATGTGGCCCTGATATTCATCTAAGTTTGAGACCCCTGATTTAATAGAACATGCCAGCTCTGCCTGATTAGCAGGATCAGCAGAAACTATGGAAGACAGATGGTTCCTCAGATAACCAGGTCCTATGCCATGAAGGGCTTTACAGGCAGTAACCAGCTCTTTTAATTGCCCCTGGAAGCCGGCTGGTAACTAGTGTAGCTCACAAAGCAGAGGTGTTAAGTGGGCATGCTGGGACCTATCCAAAGAACCTCCCTGTCCAGGTAAGGGTGCAGTTGGCTCACGAGATGGAATTGGCCCTTCTAGACACAGCTGTCACCTTCTCCTTGAGCAAGAGCTGTGAGTCCCAGAGGACCCCAAATTGTGCAGAATCCCTTTCAGGGCTAAAGGTGAAACACCTCCAGTTCCAGGTAGTCCAAATACCTACAGGCACTTGGTCTTATCAGGGTTGAGCCTGAATCTGTTGTTCCCCATCCAGTTATAAGTCAGGAAGCCAAAATATTGTTTGCAGTATAAGTCAATTTAATATGCCAATTATTTTTATCTAGAGGAGCCATTAGCCCAACTGTAAATTCTAATGTTTGTAACCTTATCCATCTTTTAAAATTTCTATAGACTGTAGAAATAATTATATGAAGCCATGTATGCACTTGAATTTGCTTTATTATAGTCCTATTTATGAAAAATGCCTCATATTTATTGTGCTGCTAGGTTTCACATCTTCTCTGGTGAAAATGTATAAAGTTTTAAAAACCCAGTTGAAACTATTGTTCATAAATTGATGGATTTTTCATAAGAATTCTATGAAAACAGAAGATGTGAATAGTGTATAAAAGTAGGACCTGCAACAAAATAGTTCAGTGTTAGTGTAGTCATTCTTAAATGTTTTATTTTAATTAGTGTAGTACACTAAAAGAAAATAACAAAAGAAAAAATAACAAAAGGAAAAAAGAGGAAAAACTAGAAAAACAAAGTACATAAAAATAACAGCTTTTGAATGAAGCATTAAACCTTGACTATATAAAATAATATTGATCGGTCTTTCTATTATGTCAATAAAGCCAGTACATATTTGGAGAGTGTCATCGATTCAAGCCTGTACAGTAATTATGTTCAGTGTTCCTGCTAGTCAATCATGGATTCTTCTGGAATCATCTCCTGAATAATCCATTCCACTCCTTTCAATTTTCTCTTCCTTTTCTCAATAAACATTTAATATTTATGGTCACGGACTACATTCAGTCTTTATTAGGGCTTGTTTGTTTTAATGATTTTTCCTTCACAGTTTTTTAAAATATCTAACCATGAGTCTTTTTTTTTTAGTCTTCTATCATCTGTATGTAGTTGATGTAATTTTAGTTACATAAGGATTCACAGTAAGAGAAAAATATAAAGGATGGTGTATCATTCACATAGCTTGGATACTGTCCTGACAAGCAGGAACCATGCCGAGATGAGGAATGAGTCTCTAGTGTTTATTACTGCTACAGTAGACAGAAAATCCTACCAAACTGAAGAAGCATGGGAAAACCCAGACAGATAAACCTGAAAAGTCAAGGTGGGTCTGTTCTGGTTCTCTTTGAATGACAGCTCAAACTCTCTCTACTACGCATGCATTTTCCCCCCTGGATAGGGGCCCCCTCCAGCTCACCATCAGTACTCATGACAGATACTTGGATAAGGAAGATGAGCAGACCTAGATTAACATGCTATCACATCACCCACGTGTGACTATAAAGCCAAGATTATGCCATCAGTGACTTCTCTCTAAACAATATTTGCAAAGTATGATTTAAAAAAACCCATTACTTTAGGCAACTGGAGAATGTATGGTCTCACATGTTTTTAGACATTCCCATTATCATTGGCTGTTTTAATCTCATGTTATTGCTGGTATAATTAATGCCACATTTAGGAAGCAGGAGTTAAATAGTAAGAGTCAAGCTTCAGATGAATCATAGGCATCTGATTGAAGTCACAATGACATCACATGCATCATAACGTCATCTCATAAAGAACATGAATTATGTAGTTTTCATCAGTTTCAACATGACACAAAAATATATATAGTATAGGATGAGTGGCACATACTCATCCTAAAATGAATAGTATCAGGGATATTGTTTGCCGAAAGGTTGTATCTTCTGATCGATGTGTTCTTCCTATCTTAAATATGTGGCAGTTGCTGGCAGTTACTTATATAAGGAGAAAGCATTGGCCACATGTTCCAAGATACTTTTTATTTCATGGAACTAAACCAAGATAATGAGATCTGGTTACCCATCAGTCCAAATGTTGACATTAAGCAGTCTCATGGAATATTAGCTTGGAAACTGATAAATATTCTATACATGATTCCAAAGATAATAAAAAATATTCCCATGCTTATTAAATTGTTTACCCTAATATGAAATTCCATCATATGGAGTAACACAATTTTAGTAACACAAAGAAGGAAAATTAAGTCTGATTTGCCTAATTCTTTTGGCATGATGGAATCCAGGGTAAATCAACCAAGATAGAAGTTTTGCCAATCAGAGTAGCTCATAAGGAACATACAATGTCATGTTAAATTGAACTAGCTGTCAAAATAGGAATGTTGGTTTAATTTCTACTCGATTTAGAAGACTAGCACAACTTTGTATGGAGAATGTAATGGGTTCCTTATTTCTGGTTAATATTATTTCAGAAGGACTGTCTGGAGAAGACATGACTGAACTTAGGTCTTTCCATCATTGGGTAGATTGAAGAAAGCAGCTTCATAGGTTTATGTATATTCATATATTCATATACTGAATTCAATTAAATCTTGATAGTGCACATGGGCTCATATCTCTAGGTCAGAGAATAGCAAGTCCAGGTTTACCCAATGCAAATAGGTACCATTTTAGGAATGCCTAAAAGAAACTATCATTCCTGTTCAAGGGGTTACTCAATTTTGAAAAATAGGACTTTGTCTTCTTGAAATCAGACACAGCATTGGACTCACCAGATGCTACATGTAGAATATAAATGAACACATTTAATTTTGAATGCAAATTACCCCTAGCCTGCATACACAATAATGTGTACTGGTTCTTCCATTATCTATAATAGTAGAACTAATTACCATGGCACTTTGAAGAAAACAGCTTCTAGCACTTAACAAGGTGTCCATAGCAATACAGGATTCATAAAGGATTGACCCCACAATCTGTTACAGTTGGGTCTTCCTTTCCCCTAGTTTAATGATGAATGAAGCTTAATATTTAAACAAGCTGGCGATGAATAGGGAAATGAAGACCATTAGAGAAAGACTTGAAACTGGGAAACTTGCATAATTTGTACTCTTGAAAGGAGGCTCAAATTCAGTTTTATATAGACAGTATACAAGTGTAATGTGCTGGTCTTAGCAAAACACCAAAAGCTAACTACCAATTAAAAAGCATTCTGAATATATCACTGCTATATTCAGCAATAAAGTGCCTTAAACTCACTGTAACCATATTGATAACTTCTTTTATTACATCCTAATAAAGACTGTAGAGCTACTAGATCACAATTATGGAGTCATTCACAGTAATATTAGGTGTATGTTGTAGGCTAGAATGTGATAGCATTTATGCATTCATATGCACACACTTTACTTAATTAAAACTATTTATACCCAACTGGCAAATTGCAGTGCTTGGCAATTAACATCAGGTTAAAAAAATAAAAAAATAACCAAAACAATATAAAAACCACAGTTAAAAAACAGGCCACCCACAATCATGATCCAAAACCATTATAAAATGGGCTCATCTAACCCCCTACTCAATGTCCGAGAGAAGAGGTAGAGGTTAAAGCTATCCTAATTATTCCTCCTCCACCTCCTCCATAATTTTATTGAATGTTTTAAAAAAGAAAATAAAAACGGATACAAACTAATATAAAGTAAGGAGGAAAAAGGGAAATCAAATAAATCAAAGAGAAAGCTAAAAGTGCAAGAAAGGGGAAAAAATAAAAGAAAAATAGAAAAGAAAGAAAGAAGATATGAAGAAGTATCTTTCATCCATCCTTTCATGTTTTTTTCAAAGGCTGTCAACTGAGTATTCACTGATTTAGTCAATTTAGTATCAAGTGATTCAGCTAATTTATTGCCCAATTCCTCAAACATTTTTTGAAGTAAATCTGGTGTAATTCCTTTCTCTGCAGGTTGCTCTAGCAATCCTCTCCTCCCCTCTGCTGTTTTTGCCACTTTTCTGGTGCTTGCCATTGTAATACTGTAATCCAAAACTGAAAGAGTCTCAATTGCAAGGGAGAGAGTAAAAGGCAAGCTTTCCTTTTTTTTGTATTTCGTCTTCCTGTGTCCTTAATACTTTCATCTCAAGTGGCACTCCATAGTTACAGTCAGCATCACAGTCTTGCTCATATTCCCTTTATCTTTTGTTTTCTACAATCCACCAATTGTCTGCACTCTTTAATAGTAAACAAAAAAACATTCTCACAAAGGTCCACTTCATTTGTCTATTTTAATTCCAATTTATTCAAAAGCACTTTCACCAAAAAAAAGTCCCCTTTATCCATTTTAAACCTTACATCCACTGCTTGGTAAGCTTTTTGCTAGCAGTTTTTAAATCTTTAACTCCCCCCCTTTTTTTCCCTTTTCAGTCCAGAAAGAATGTTGACTCACCAAGTGGAATTCCCTTATTTTGCCGCTTAGAAAACCTCTCTTTAGCTGTAAATTATTTACATCCAGATATGTTTAAGAAAGTGAGGCTTGTGCAAACCTTGTGTCCTTATAGTCTGCATCATGGCTGTGAGCTTGACTGAAATCCCATGACTCCCAGCAGTTCAACTCCTGAGTCGACTGCAAAAACCTCAGTTCCTGCAGTCTTCTCAAGAGGAACAGCTTCTGGAGTGCAAGTGGACAATCTCACAACCTCTCCTGTATATGGAAAGACTGCGCCAGTCAGAATTCACCATCTGGCCACCAATCTCCACCGCAATGCCATGCCTGGTCCTTCAGGGACATCCAGTCCTCCATGCATCCTTACCCGGAAGCCCCTTTTCCCCTTCTTCAATCAGGAGATATTCTACTCTTAAAAACCAGAATAAGAAGGATCGTTACACAAGCAAGTAGAATGGAAGGGAATGGTGCCAACATTCTATTTATTTTAATAGTCAACATCATTCCATAAGGTAGAGAAGTTAACTACTGTATATAATTAGGAGACAATGTTATACATTCCAAAACTCAGTTATTTAACTTTTCTAAACTAAGCACACATCTTGAAAGCTGACACAAAAGCTACATTCATCACACTCTTCCAAAGGTTATAATTATGAATTACAGCAGGCAGCACATCATAGCATTTACTGTGCCAGCAAGTGTCTTGAAAAAGGAAAAAAATAAAGCCACAGGCTTGCCCTTGCTTATAACAGTAAAACCAACTCTTTTTATTTTAGTCATATATTTCTACAGTGAAAGTGACATTCTCAAACTGTTTCCTCTACAAAGCTTAATTTGTAAAGTCAGTGGATCATCTAGTTTCGATGACAGGTGATAACATCTATGTAGCACTGGCTTTTCTTCATTGCTAAAACATTTTGTTCTCTAAGAATACAATCCTAGTAAGAGTTATTGGGAGAAAAGTTCTGTTGGCCTCATTTGGACTTACTTCTCAGTACATAGGCCTCGGATTGTGCTGTAATGTTATTTTTGAAAGCTCCTAAAATCATACCTGATAAAATCCTTATAGAACTTACTCAGAAATTTTAAAACATGACAAGAAAAGCACACACATGCATATATACAAAAACTTATACATATATTTGTGTGAGTATATGTATGTGTGTATGTATGTATGTGTGTGTATTCTGTCCAGGGCTGCAACTGTGGTGGGGGGGCAAGCGGGGCATGTGCCCTAGTCGCCGCACTGGTGGGGCATCAAAATGAGTGCTGGGGGGGGCGCCAAAATGGGTGTGGAATCCATGTTTGCCCCAGGTGACACAGACCCTAGTTGCGGCCCTGATTCTGTCTCCTGTAGGGCTTTACCAAGCTTCCTTTAAATCAAGAGCTGGATCTCCTATTTCTAATTGCAGTAGTAGCATACACATTTTTGAAATACTTCCTTTTCGTTGTCTGAAATAGTTAAGTATTAAATTTTCAAAACTGGTCTAAGGCTGAATAACTAAAGCTCGAACATATTTATTACCCAACAGAGATTTAAGTTGATTCCAGAAAAACCATGGTGGCTTGTCATCATTCTCTTGCTCTATCTGTTCTTTATTGAGAGGTTCCCTGTTGCTTTAAAAATATTTTATTCTGTAGAGGTTGTATCCTCTCAAAAGTTCCATTTGAGCCACAAATGAGCTCGTTTTGGATTATACCTAATGTTGTATGAGAAAAAGGCAAGCTTATGCAGTGGACCTTTCCTTTTCCCCTTCCTCACTGCATAACTGCCTTTCACTGGATCATTGTTGTCTTTCACCACTGATAACAATGGCTCTGCTGCATCAAAAGTTGGATTAAATGTATAGGATTTAAACTCCTGGCATTACTTAGAGTAATTGTTCTCCACTCTGGAGTTATCACCAAATGAGATTTGAAGAATACTTTTATGATGGAAGCAATCTTTGCTTTGACCTGTCCTTCATTTGCTTAATTTTTTGGTACAGATTTTCATAAGCTCCTCTTCAGTTGCCCAGTGTTTGAAATTTGGTCAATCCACAGACATTTGAATCAGCATTTATGAGCATCTAATCTTTTGCTCATGGGACAGAAAGGCTGAATGGTTCTTTTCAAGGTAATTCCTCAGCTGTTATCTTTGGCCTCCAGGATTAGAATGCTGCTGGGTAATCATGCGGCTAGGAGATATAAAACATACCCATTAGCAACATAGCCTACAGATTAATTTGGACCTTATGATTTGCATGGATATAGAGGAGATGTAAAATTTGCATCCCTTGTAAGGTATTTTCTACTACAAACCTGCTGTCAATAATAAAAACTGACCTAATATGTTTTTCAGGTCCTTGGGAGTTATCCCTGTTCCATAAGAATCAGGCCATTATGTTCCTCAGTACAACAGAAAAGAACAAAGGATGTCACTCTTCATTGACTGAGTGAATTTGGTCTGAAAATTGGATTCTCTCTGCTTCTTTCACTTGATTTCAGAAGTATTTGAGTTTAGAAAAAGGAAATTGTTGTTTCTGCTAGTTTTGATACTGCTTTGTTTTTTGTCTTTAACCCTTAGCTTTCTCAGGGATCTTTTGTGGGATGTCAGGAGAGTCAGTTTGGTCTAGTGGTTAAGGCACAAGGCTAGAAACCTTGTGAGTTCTAGTCCCGCCTTAGGCATGAAAGCCGGCTGGGTGAACTTGGGCCAGTCCCTCTCTCTCAGCCCAACTCATCTCACAGGGTTGTTGTTGTGGGGAAAATAGGAGGAGGAAGGAGTATTAGGTATGTTCCCTGCCTTGAGTTATTTATAAAAATAATAAAGGTGGGATAAAAAAAAATAATTCAAACAAATAAAATAACCATGACATGCCAATGGCTTTGGGACAGATATCTGGATTTAATCTTAATTACTACTGTTTATTACATGGAGGTCAAAACAATTTTTTTTTCAGTATTGAAGAACTGAGTGCTCTATTTCTTGTTCAAAATAATTCATCTAAGCAGTAAACTAATTACCAGAAAAGCTTTAGTCTGTGAACATGGAGAGTTTATGCCAGCCATTTGGAGGATCTCCATGGCCATTGATGGTCTGCAGACCACATTTTGAAAATCACTGGATTAAAATGTTGAACAGTACCTTCTAATTTAATTCAGAATTGTTGCCCTGTAGCATGGTCTCCAAGCTGTTTAAAGAATATATTTTTGAGCTGTTTACGCTTTTCAGTATTTTTATTGGGTTTCAATATGCTATTAATAATTCACTGATTTTTAAATTGATCCAAGATTCATACAGTATTTGTTTCTAACTATGGAAAACGGGTTACTCTTATGAGACAGATGAGATGATAGAGTTTTTCAGGAATTTCAGGGAACAGATGTTGGGTATTTGTGACCTAAACTAACTTGTTTTCCAGTTTAATAAGAATAAATAGGTGCAGTGTTAGTACCTATTGTGCAAATGTCTTCAGCTCAGGGAGGCTGCTGGTATAACCAGTTGGGAACCAGTGTCTAAATCAGCATCTTGTTTCCTGTTTGAAGCCTACAGTATCACACACTATAATTCAAGCACTGAATGCTGACACTGAACAGACCATTCAAATAACTGAACGGAAACAATCTGTTTCTTATCTTCAGTGTATATAGCATGATGATGAAAATAATTATTTACTGTTAATCTGACCCCATGTAATCAGAACTCTATAGTAAGAAGGATGGCATGTCTTTTTTCACTTTGATTTAATTTATTATAACATTTTTAAAAAGAAAAAACTATGAAAAAGAAGAAAAAGAGAAAATAATTGATAAGAGAATAAAGTATCAATAAATAAACAGGAAGTTTGTAACTGTCAAGGAATTTGAAGTTCATTATTTCATTAATTAATTGATTAATTGGCTGTATAGAACTAAGTTCATCTTTTTTTCTTTTTTTACCAATTTCACTTGATGGGTTACCAGATTTCTTACCTGATAAGCACACGTGACCACTGATTTTATACATAATGCAAACACAGGTGTTATTCCATGCATATTTAAAGTTAGTAAAGGCTGATAACACACTGTCTACAATAGAGTATTATTTTGGTCCAATGCTGTTAAAATGATGCAAAACTGAAGTTCTCTGCTTAACTGATTTTACTCTCCATGGAGCACAGGAGTCTGCTTTGAGAATCTCCTGTAATCTGAATGTCAGTGAACAGTTAAAATGTTATTATTGGTCTTAACCATTCAGGTCCAGCAAGACCTGAATGTAGGAAAAGCTTATATCTATTTAAATAATGCTTAGGAGCAGTTGAGATAAAATGCTTTCTTCCTTCTATAGTCCTATTCTGTATTGTGTAATAAGGGGTTAACCACTTTGATTTAAAAAAAAATCAGTGTCTACTTTTGAAATTAAGCACAATATCCCTCTCATTCTTAATTTGAGGTGAACGATTATGGCATTTATGCTACTTAACACATACATACACTATCCTGGTATTTTCATTCATGGAAGCATAATAATAAATAAACTGGTAGCTGTCATTTGGTACAAACATCTTGGTCTAGGTTTAAGCCAGTGAGGTAGCCTTAAGTCTGCAAGAAAACAACAAGGCTCAGAGAGCACCAAGGACTCCACAGTTCAACCCTGAGCTACAAATATTCGCTTCGACTGGAGCCTTAAGTCTGTTGATATAAGTTAATAGGTGATGAAAGGTTTCAAAATCCAAACTATATCTGAACTTGTCTCTAGACATATTCAAATTTCTGAACTATCTAAAGAAAAAGTAGGAAATACGAAGTATGGGATCATGACAGGAGAGTAAGCATAGTGGAAAATCCAATGAGATCCAGAGGGAATCCATAGAAAGTGATCTCACACTCAGACTGAGGCTGAACCAGAAAGTGAACATAACTTAAGGGCAAAAGGTGAACTAGAAGACAAAAGGGAGCAGCAGGGAACAGTTGTGTTCTACTAAAGGTCTAGCAGTAAACTGTTGAGGCTCATTAAGAAACAAGGCCTCTTGAGTATCCTATAGTCACAACTTCCTGCTACTGCTGCTGCATCACCATTAGTGAGCTCTATCTACACTTCCACCCTCTCCCAAATTCTGATATTTCAACAATCTTCTTGAAGTTCTGAAAATGCTAGTTATGAGTAATTAATCCATCTATTACATCATTTGTGTGAACGCAAATTTGTGTGAACACAAACCACATATTTTTTCTGCCTCTTTTCCCTTGCCTTTCACTGCTCAACCTTTTGTTCTGAGCCACAAAGTATACAAAATTGCATTGGAAAGAGGAAGGGAAGTTTATACTTTCAATCATTATGATAATGAAGAAGGAACAGGAAAAGGTGAAGCTTTCTTAGCAAGGAAATTAAAAGGGGCTTTTTCATTGCTGGACTAACATTAAAAGCACAGAAGCAGGAACAAAAATAAATGTGAGGTGCAGTCATCTCTTGGGAAGGTGATTGGCAATGTTATGCACAAAGTCTGTCCCTGCTTTAAATGAGGACAGTGGAGCAATAAGGCTTTTTCCACTGTATCATTTTTTCCTTTCACCTTGGAGCAAAGAAATATTTTTTATGATGAACACTGTGTGAAGAAGAGGGGGAACAATTTTACATCTGTAAAATTCTCACCCTAGTGACAACTTGCTGGAGTGAAGGTGTCAGTTCAAAGTGTCAACTATCCATATATTATTCTTCCTCATCTAGACTTCTGTTTGGCCTCTGCCCATCTCTAAACTGCATAAGGCTGTCTAACGGACACAGACTACTTATAGCTAAACTATTATCCTAGCTTAAGTACCCAGTTTTATTCACCCAGTAGTGATAGGAAGGATGGATTTTATGCTTTGCATGAGAGAAGGCATTTTGCCAGTTTTCCACTCGAACCCTTGGGATCTCATGTATTCAAACTTACGTACACAGCTGGGTATGAGGATATACTGAAGAATTGTGGCATCCAAGCAGTTTATAACAGTACTGAGTTAGACAGTACTTTAGTACTGAGGATCATTTCTCATTTAAATCTCCCTGATTTCCATTTATACATGAAGCACAGAACTGTAGCATTTACAATATGCATAAGATGGCATTTGTTTGCAGAGCTTATGCATGATTTTATGATTATATGCAATAATGTAATAATGTATTTATACCTATTTCTTTTTTTATACCTATTTCTGACCCACAGTGGTGGGAAGGTGAGTACTGCAGGGGGAGAGATTGTGACGGGAATTGGGCAGGGATGTTTCATGTAATAATGGCAAAAGAAGAATAAAGTAATTTTTCTTTTTAGGTTCACAGCACCTATGAAAACTCAGCATACCTGACAATTATAACTTAAAAAAACTTAATTTAGGGAACAATCTTAAACTCTTAATCTTAAACTCTTAAACTTTAGGGAAGGGCTATAGTGCTATGGCTATTTTTTCTATAGGCAGAGATCTCCTTGATATTGCAGAGGACACATTTGTGGGTATTTAAAAAGTTAGGGATCACTAAGCATCTCATTCTGAAAACACAAATTCCTCCAGTTTCTTGACAAGAAGAATGACTGTTTAAGTCTATAATGCCTTTATATGTTTTTGGTTTCCAGTAAAGAACACTTTCCTTTCTATTTTTTAGGTACTGTGATTAATTTAATAACAACAACAACAATTCCAGATAGGTTCAATATTGCACACTTTTATCATGACCCCTATTTTTATAGAATTAAGTGTGATTTTTTCAGTTATATCTACTCCTTTGTTTCCTTTCTGCCACAAAGTACATTCATAATGAGTTTAATTAAGTGGAAATGAATGTCAGCCTATAATGTTACAAAAGGTTGCTATGCACCGATAAATCATAATTAAATGTTTTTAGGGTAATAGTAGGAGTCGTTTACAGTTAGGTTGCTTCCAACAAATGTTAATTGTTGCCTTAAATGACAAATAATCTCAATTAAAAGGCAAACAAATCTGAAACCCATTTTTGAAAACCACTGGGGTATATACTTCTTGAGTGAACAGCATGTTCTTTATTCATCAGGAGCTATTCAAAACAAGGGGAAATCCTAGATGGCAAGTTCCCTGGGTTTAAGTTGAATAGGCTGGATTCAATGTGACAAGTGTGCTGGTTCCTTTGGTGTAAGGTGTTTTATGAATGTGCCCTGGATTGTTAAGAAAACATAACCTCTTGCCAGAAAATGAAATCAACCTGATAGAAAAATAAAAACCAAAGGACAAAATGGTCAGATAGGAACGTTTTGCTATAGGCACTTCAAGGTTTACTAATTGACAAGGCAGACCTGAACATCAGATAATTAGCTAGCGGATGGTGTTCAGAAGCCATGATGACTTGGATCATCTCTAAAGTCTTTTATATGAGATGTAGGTTTGTTTTCAGCAGTCATGTTCATATTCAATAATAAATACAGGCTTCAGGCACTTATTCTTCAAACATTCTAAAAATCTTCCCAAAATTTTGCTGGTTTTTCCTCATTTGAAGGAGATGGTTGAAGGGCAAGATGGATGCCTTGAACTAACCCTCAACCCTCCCACCCCCAAATGCAAAAAGGTGTTAGCTGAAAATGCTGGGATTCAGGTAATGGCATATCAACAGCCACACCTTCTGCAGTTTTCAGAACTTAGCACAAATTTCCCCTGGGCAGAAATGGATTGTCTATTCCTGTTGTTATCTATTGGGCATATCTGCAAATGCTGTTGTCTTTGATAAAGCAATATTGTGGTAGTGTAATAATAGTATCTATATATCTATATAATCTATATTTGTATCACCAACATTTAACTGTTCAGAAAATGAATAGATTCAGGTATGTGAACTTTCCACTGATGTGAGAAAGCTTTAGATAAATGTGAGATGGAGGTGAGGAAAACTGGAATACTTATTTATGGATACTTTACAGATCAAAGATTTTTTTGTGTTATGTAATACAGTTTGAATGTTATGTTTGGAAAGGAAAGCAAGGAAGCAATCTATTTATTTCCTTTGTTGCATTTCTTTTTGGATGAGAATAAATATTAATGTTAATGATAAGCTACACCTGCTTATGTCTTGCCCAAATTCTTGCAAATGCATCTTTCTAGATTTTTGCCAGTTAGTTGGCTGATTCAAATTTCTGGACCCATCTCCTGTCTCCCCCTCAATTTTTTTTTAAAAAAGCTCACTTCATTACAACTCCTGAGTGAGTTAGGGACCAACAGATCCCTACTTTGCAAGTATTTTTGGTGGGCCAGATTGTTTACTAAAAAACCCTCGGTGTATTAGATATTGAACAGCTAGTTGCTAGTTTTTCATTTAACATTATCCAATCATTCTTATCAATTATTTCCTTCTCTGAATGTGTAGGGTTTTGTAATGTTGTTTTCTTACTTTAATCAATTTAAACTAGGTCTGAGCTTCAGCAGGCTGATTTAAAAATCAAAGAAAGAAACATTTCTTATATAAGATACTCAGAATTCTTGGGTTCTTAAATAATAAATTATAATTGTACAGAAATGGGGAAGGGGATAAAAATCTCTCACTGATTGTTTTCATATGATTTGCTTGCAGAAGTTTGAATTAAGATCTTCCCAATTCTATTTGCTTTTCAATCCAATTATTATTATTGGATTCTGGCTGAATGCAGTAGAACTTATTTTTGAGTAGATCTGTATAAAATAGTACCAATAGTTATTTGAAAAAGCAGTAAAATGTAAACTCTTACTCATGATAAGTTATTTTAATTAACTAATAGAATTGGGTTTTAGCAAAACTTTTTTCCAGTGTAAGCAGTTGATTTTCCTGCTCTGAAATTTCAGAATTGTTTTACTTCTTTATTAAAAAGGCAATTTTCTTTTAGCTTTTGTCCAAATAATTCAGAACCATATCAGTTTGAATAATGATTGAGGTCTGATACATTCAAAAATCGAGACACAGTCATTGAGTGATTCTGTTCTGTTGAGTGTACAGCATATTTGTAGTGTATTGGGTCATTTGATCATTTATTGATTAAGCATGTCTGTAAGCCACTATTGTTACATAATCACCATAGAAAGCCTTATTCCTGGCCCAGGTGTCCTTTGTCTGATCAGTAGAAAAGAGACAACAATGTCCTAGAAGGAACTATACTTCCCCACATCAATCAGGGGTTAAGATTAGGGTTGTATGCCCTCCAAAAACCTTAGATGTAACCCCTTGAGCCCCTCTGGAGAAGTGCTCACAGAAGTTTAACCTTGTAAAGTGACTGAATAAAAAATGATATTGAATACATGGGAAATAATCATATTAAATTTATTTAATTTCCAGGCAGATTTGATCAGTATCTCAGGGCACTTTAAAGACAAACTGATTTATTATTCTGTAAACATTTATGGATTACAGGACACTTTACATGATGCATGGAGAATATTATAGAGAACCTATTTAATTTAGTTGATTTTTTTCCCTCTAAGACCTCCTATTCCATGCTCCAGGTTTCACCCATTCCTGGAGTGTCAATTAAAGGGCACACACAGACACCCAGAGGTTTTACAACCTGACCTAAAGAATTAGGAACCATTTCAGAGGTGCCGTTGAACTACTATCACTTTGTATTACCACTTTTTTACTGAAAGCTTTTAAAGCATCTACTGAAGCAATTAGATAGAAACGAGATTTAAAAAGTATACCACAAAACACATATGTGAAGCTGATACACTAACTATAATCCTAAATCAGCAACAGTAATCTTCTGAGACTTGTTCACATTCTGAAGCCTTCTCTTTCCATTTTTGCAATATCTTATATGTGCAGCTGTTTTTGAAAATGCTTCAGAATTTTTTAAAAAAAACACTTCTGGTTAAATCAACCATGGGAACTAGCTGAATATAATCCCATTATCCTAACAGCTACAAGAGGAAAGAGCTTCCTAGTGATGCTCTTTTTGGTTCTTTTACATTATTATTTTCCCAGGCACTTTATGAACTGTTTTGGTGGTTTCTTATACCATGTGGTTCATTTACTTTCTCTCTTATACCTGCTGCAATTGTTGCTGCTTGTAGTTTTATTTTGATATGATGTATTTTATTATCAGTATGGTTATCTTAAACTTATATTTTATATTTGTACACTGCCTAGAAAACATTAGTCTTTGGCTGCTGTAGAAATCATTAATCAGTATTAACACAAAATGCTTAATGTACTCCCTGTAAAATCCAATGATTATGAATGTAAAAGAGCTTTAGATGCTTTGAGCCACTGTAACATTACAGGGGTTCCTTCTCTCAGCCCACAAGTGGAATATTATTATTAGATATGTCTACTATCTAGGATCCTGTGTTCTGACTAACCTATAGGAAGTTATTTGTAATTGCCAATACCAAAGGAAGCTATTCTTAAAGTAGGCAAATAAATACTTAGAATCAGCATAATTGCAGTGCTTAAGAAGGAGAATGGCATAATATGGAGCAGAAGAAAGGGATAATAAGTCTTCAGCTCTTATGTTATGTGGACCAGTGCCCTTGTGCTCTGTTATTCAGAATTATGCTGAAAGCAAGTTAAATACTGTCATTTGACCAAGCACTTTAGTATGGGTGAGGCATTTTGCGTTCTCTGGTTGAAACTGAAAACTAGCATTATTATTATACCATCCTAACAGAGGAAACATGTTCACTATTTAAGAGTTTATTCATGGATAATTTAAAGATAGGTCACTTCTTTTCAAGGTATCCTTCCACTCATGTTCAAACCACCTTAGATCATAACTCTGTGGGCATGTATGGGAAACCACAGATCACAACATCTTACATGCTCAATAGATAGAAATAATTAATGTGATTTTTAGGCTAAAATGTTTCCAATAATGCTGAAATCTGCCCTGCAATTTTTAAAAGTTTTTCGTCCCTGTGTTTTTCAACCTTATTTTTATAGTGCATGAGAATGTCATTTAAATTGAATTAAATTTAAATATTTAAATTAATTGTACAAGTTCAATAAATTATTATTATTATTTGTCATGATTTTTGAACTTACTTTAGCAGTGGTGGTGGAAGGGGGGTTGCTGCTATTACTGCTGTTGCTGCACATCTTTCAATCACTCTGGATCATAGGTAAACCAAGGGCACATTTAGAATGTTGAGACCATATGATGGGTAGACACACAAAATGGCTGACATGAAACTTTTGCCTATTCACACAATGGCCACCACCAAGTAGACCTATTTATCAGAAGGTGAACTAGCTTGTCAGCATGTTCTGTACAACCTCAAAGGCGTTCCTATAAATAAATGTGATCATGCTTTTCCTTGTAGCATGCTCACTTCCTTTTTCTTTAATTAAACTGTTCTTTAAAAGCCAGGTGGGATAGGGAGCTTGGGAGGCACTGAGGGAAGTGATTGGAGTGTACTGTTTCCTACTGCAGCCTGAAAACTCTCTAGCTGCTCACAATTCCCCATTTGAAAAAATACCCTCATGATGCAGTCCCTCGGGATGTAATGAAAGAATAGAAAGAAAGAGGATGCAAACCAAGGAAAAACAATTGTAGAACAAGAGACAGAAGATTTGTCACATTCTTTGGCCATCTCAAAGCTAAAAAAGAGGAAGAATGCCATATTCTACTCAAAATTCTCTTCCCCTTTGAGAGAAACTTTAGAAAGAAAATTCATTTTCCTAAAACTAAGAGCAGATAGGAAAATATCAGGAGAAATGTTTTGCCTGACTCTAGTTTTAGGAGCAGGATGCTGGGTGAGTAAAGTTTCGTTGCACTACTGTGGGAATGAAGGAGGGTTTTCTTGACTGATCTTGCATGTAGCTAAGCACAGTCTTATGGGAACTTAGGCCTGGCTCTGCCTAATGACTACTTACATTTTTCTTCCCTTTTCTGCCAAGGACCAGCATGGGAGCCACAGAAGTCCAAATTAAGAGAGAGAATTAAGGGCATCCATGGTGGTGTGTGTATGTAAAAAAAGTTAAGATGGCAGCCAAGATCATGCAATCAAAGCCCCTTCCCTTGTATGGATCCAAAAAGAATTGGGGCTTTGATCACATGGTTGTGGCTGCCACCTTGACTTTGTAATAGCCTGTCCCCACCCCATGGACACTGCTGCAGAGGATCTGAGAGGACTCTTCTGTTCGGTTGCCATGTATAGCTCAGCTCACTTCCTAGACTCAATAATCAGACCTGACAATTTAATTAAGAAAGGATGGCTGTAGTTCGCAGTACAAATGGTTATTGTCTAGGGTTTTTAATGTAATTTTTATGTGAGCATTTTTAGATTGATTTGGACCACTCTGTCTCTCGAGTGCCTCGAGATCACATGCTGCAAGAAGGCACACTAGCATCAACAGCATGGTACCTGTTGTGCAATGGGCCTCAGCACCTTCTCTCTTTGATTGAGCAGACTAAATAAACAGACTGAAAGAAAACTGTTGTATGTGTAACATGTACTGTATGCATGAGATTCAGTTGTGTGTCTACAAGGAGAGAGACCTGCCCACACAATAGTCAGCAACTAGATCCCAGCCATTTATTGGATCCAGATTTTAAACAGCTAAAGAAAGTCATAAGCATAGTTTATGTTGCCTTCTTGTATTGTACTTCAAAATGGTAGCCTGGATCTGTAGGACTAATTAAAGCCTGATTACCTTGCCCCCCCGCCATCCTCCCAGAACTATTTTCCTATTTTTCTTTTTCTTCCCTTAATTTTCCATTTGATTTCTCTCCTAAAGGTAGAGGAATATAACCATGATGGTTCTGTTGTTCAGAAACACACACATCTTGGTTTTGTATTCAGATTCTTTATTCATTACTTATGTTCTCAGTGGTGCTACTCTGGAAAACAAAAATGTGATTTCTTATTGTTCTGTGCTTCAGAGACATGCTCGCCAAATCTCTGATTTGCACTCATGACTTTATGTTAAGCTGCCTCTCTGTTGCCCTTTCTGTACAGTGGGTTCCTGCTATGCAGGATAGAAATGTTGAGAGCTTTTGTGGTATTTTATGCCAGAGACACACACACACACCCCATATGTCCCCACCCACACCCCTTTGATTTTGTACTCATTAATTTAAAGTTAATGTGCAGGTTTCAGTTTGCTTTTTTAATGCAATGGGTGTCATGCGCTGCCTACCTCTGAATAACGTTCAGACACTGGTTTGCGAATCAGGCTCTGGTTTATTGCAGGGCAGGTACAGCGTTGGTAGAAAAAAGCTGAGAGTGACAGGAGCGCGCCGGTGCGGGGTTTAAATACCCCGCGCCGGTCAGCGCCCCCTCGCTCACGGTCACGTCACCCCCCTTTTGTCCCATGCGTTGCCCTGCCGGTGGGTGAGGGTTTCCGGGATCGCCCATCATCAGGTTTCCATTCCTCTGCTGATTGCTTTCAGCTGGGCGATCCCCGTTGTATTGCCGCTGATGGTTTGGGTGGCTCCGTGATTCATTTGGCTATTGTTTGTTGGCCGTTAGTCGTTGTAGGTTGATGGCTACTTAACTTGTACCCCTTCACCTATTTCCTTGTCATTGTCATGTGTGCCATTGCGCTGATGACTTTAGCTCAACGGCACTCATGACATACTGCCCCCTTTTCGAATAGTGTTCTCCCCCGGTTTTCTGGGTTTTCCCCGTGGAGCTGTCAAAACGCCACATTTTTTTTTTTTTTTTTTTTCAAAGTTCCCGCCGGAGTAGTTGTCGCCCCTCCCTTTGCTCCTCCCTCTACCACGTGCCTTCCCAGGGTGTGTCCATGGTGCGCATGCTCGGGTTCTGACCTGGCGTGCGCATGCTCCAACCACACCCTGTTTGTTTGGCTCAGTTCGGCGAGGCGAGAGGCGTGGCTGGTCGGGTGCTTCTCCGCTCCAGGTAGGGCCCTTCTTTTCTTATTTAGAGTGCGTCGCCTTTGTTGTGTCTCCTGGGCGTTGCCCCCAGGTTGCCCTGTTGACTTGCTTGCCACTCCCCCGCGGCCGGGGGGCGGGGGGAGGGTGCTGGCTATCGTTTGTCACCACCCCGTGGGCCCGGGGTGGGGGGAGTGAGTCCCGGGGGGGGGAAGGTCCACCCAAGTCGCGGGCTTGGGGGGGGCCCTTTCCCTTGGGGCACGGGAGGCGGGGGGGGCCTGCGGGGGGGGTTTTGGTTTTGCTGACCTTGGTTGCGGTTTGTCGGGGTATGCCCGGTGAAATGCTCTGGTCAGGTCAGGCGCGTTAACGTTGTGCGCCGCCACCCATTCCGGGTGGGGGAAGTGTTTCCACCTGACCAGATAGTGTAGAGTTCCTCGTTGCTTGCGGGAGTCGAGGATGTCCCTTATCTCGAAGTGGTGTTGCCCGTCGATCATTAGCGGTGTGGGCTGTGGCATGCTTGGGTGCCATCGGGAGGTGGTTGCCGGTTTTAGGAGGCTGGTGTGGAACACCGGGTGGAGTCTCCGGAGGTTGTGTGGCAGGTCCAGGCGTATTGCTACCGGGTTCACTATTTGCGTGACTTGGAACGGTCCGATGTACTTAGGCCCCAGTTTTTTCGAGGGTTGGGTTGACTTTAGGAACTTGGTGGATAGATAGGCCATATCCCCCGCCTGGAACGTCGGTTGTTGGCGCCGGTGCTTGTCGGCCTGCTCTTTGTAAGCAGCCTGTGCCTCCTTCAGCGCCGCCGTGATTACTGGCCATGCTTCCGCGATCTTCCGTCCCCAGTCGCTGGCGTCCACCTGGGGTTCCGGGGGTTGAGGTAGCTCCGGTATGGGGACGAAGTCGCGCCCCGAGACTACTTCGAACGGAGTTTTCCCCATGCTCGTGTGGACGGCGTTGTTGTATGCGACTTCGGCGAACGGGAGCAGTTCAGCCCAGTCGTCTTGGTGGTAGTTCGTATATGATCGTATAAATTGCTCTAAGGTGGCATTAAGAACCTCAGTGGCTCCGTCCGTCTGAGGATGCCAAGCCGTAGATAGGGCCTGTTGGGTCCCCGTCAGCTTCAGGAAGGCCCGCCAGAATTTGGAGGTGAACTGTGTGCCCCTGTCGGTCACCACACGTGCGGGACATCCGTGTAGCCTGTACACGTGGATGAGGAAGAGTTTGGCTAGCTGTTGTGAGGATGGGACCGACGTGCAGGGGATGAAGTGGGCCTGCTTTGAGAAGTAGTCCTTCACCACCCAAATGGCCGTTTTCTTCTGGCTGGGTGGGAGGTCCACTATAAAATCCATAGAGATTTCCTCCCATGGGCGGGAGGGTTCTGCCACCCGTTGCAATAGCCCCGCGGGTTTGCCTGGTGCCCGTTTGGCCCTAGCGCACGTTGGGCAGGACGCCACGTAGGTTTTTACGTCTCGCCTGAGCGCGGGCCACCAGAATTGGCGCCGTGTTAGGTGTAGGGTCTTGAGGAACCCAAAGTGTCCCGCTTGCTTGGCGTCGTGTGCCCTATGCAAGATCGCCTGGCGTTGCGAGTCTGGGACGTAGATTCTGCCTTCCCCCCATGCCAGGTCTTGCGCCATCGTTACCTTGTCGGGGTTTGCCAGGAACCAGGGGTCGGTTTTGAGGGCGGCGGCGAGGTCCGTGCGCATTCCCCCTGGTAGTTGCGGTTGGCTTCTTTCCGTCGCCGGTTGTCCCGCCGTCGGCTGCGCCGTAGCGTCGAGCTGCCTCCGTGCGCCGCTTCGGGTGGTCACGGCCATCCCGAGTTGCGAGGCGGATAGGACCGTCCCAATGGTGTCTGGGGCGGGCTCTTCGTCTTGGGGCAGTCGGGAGAGGGCGTCGGCCAGGAAGTTCTTCTTGCCCGGCATGAACTTCAGCTGGAAATCAAAGCGGCTGAAGAATTGGGCCCATCGGACCTGTTTTGGGCTAAGGCGTCTAGGCGTTCGTAGGGCCTCGAGGTTCCGGTGGTCCGTCCAGACCTCGAATGGTTGGGTGGCTCCCTCGAGTAGGTGTCGCCATGTCTCTAGTGCCGATTTCACCGCGAAGGCTTCTTTCTCCCAGACGTGCCATCGCCTCTCTGTCTCGGAGAACTTCCTTGACAGGTAGGCGCATGGTTTCAGGAGCCCCGTGGAGTCTTTCTGTAGCAGGATGGCTCCCAGGGAGAAGTCTGAGGCGTCGGCTTGGACCACGAACGGCCGTTCTGGGTCCGGGTGCGCGAGGATTGGCTCCGTAGTGAACAGCGCTTTCAGCTTGTCGAATGCGGTCTGGCACGCGGGAGTCCAATTCAGCACTGTGCCTGGGTTCTTGGCGCGTCGGGTGTCCCCCACCCCTTTGGTTTTGAGGAGGTCCGTTAAGGGGAGGGCTATCTCAGCGAACCCCCGGGCGAATGACCTGTAGAAATTCGCGAATCCCAGGAAGCTCTGTAGTTGCCGTCTGTTGCGGGGCCGCTCCCAGTTTAGCACCGCTTCGACTTTTGCGGGGTCCATTTCGATGCCGTCCCCGGAGATTCGATACCCCAAATAGTCTAGGCGCTCTTTGTGAAACTCGCACTTTGTAGGCTTTGCATAGAGCTGCGCCCTTCTGAGCTTGTCGAGGACTTGCCTGACTAAGGTTACGTGTTCCTCGTGTGTTTTTGTGTAAATAAGGACGTCGTCGATGTAGACCAGGACCCCTTTAAACAGATGTTCATGCAGTACCTCATTGATGAGCTGCATGAACACCCCAGGGGCCCCCGCGAGTCCGAAGGGCAGTACCTTGTACTGGAAAGCGCCTAGGGGGCAGTTAAACGCCGTCTTCCATTCGTCCCCCTCCCTGATTCGGATGCGATAGTACGCCTCGCGAAGGTCCAATTTGGAAAAGACTTTGCCCGTGGACAGGTGGGCGAGCATGTCCTTCACCAGGGGTAAGGGGTATTTGTTGGACAGGGAAGCCGCGTTTAGGCCCCGGTAGTCGGTGCAGAGCCGTAGGGTCCCGTCTTTCTTCTCCCAGAATAAGACGGGGGCTCCGACCGGTGAGCATGCTGGCTCTATGAATCCCCTGTCTAGGTTTTTATCGATGAACTCCCGGAGGGTTGCCATCTCCTTCGGGGTCATCGAATAGATCTTTGGTCTAGGTAAGGGGACGTCGGGCAGTAGGTCGATCCGGCAATCCGTCTTGCGGTGGGGGGGTAGTTGGTCAGCCTCTGCCTCTCCGAAGACCTCGGAGAAGTCGGCGTATTGTTCTGGTAGGTCTGCTGTGGTAGCGGCGTTGTCTTGTGTGGTCGCCTCCGCTCGTCCTACCGTGGGGTTGCTTTTGCCAGCTGGTACTGGTGCTCGATACTCGCCGTCGCCGAATGTGAAGGTGCGGGTCGCCCAGTTGATCCGCGGGTTGTTTTTCGCGAGCCATGGCATCCCCAGGACTGCAATGGGCCGTCCGATGTGCGTGACTACGAACGATGTGCGCTCGGTGTGAGTGCCCATTTGCAGGGTGACCGGCTCGGTTTGTAGCGTGGCTGGTTTCCCTCCCGCTGTAGAGCCGTCCAGCTGGTGGAATGCCAGCGGCGTGGGGAGGGGGAAGCAGCGGAGGTCGAGTTTGGCGACTAGGTCGGGGTGGATGAGGTTTTTTGAGCACCCCGAGTCCACTAGTGCCGCGGCCGTGGTGGCTCCGTTGCCGGCAGAGAGTTGAATTGCTGCCAATATTACGGAGCTTTTGTCGTTTCGTTGAGGTGGTCCGCGTTGCTGTCCCACCGCCTGCCTCGCCACGCGTCTCAGAGCAAGCGGGGAGCATTTCCCGCCGGCTGGTCGGGGTCGGTATTGTCCTCTTCCCCCCAGTAAGCGTCCCAGCCCTCTTCCGGTGTCGCTGTGGCCACGGTCATTCGGCGGTGAGGGGGCGGCCCCGGGTTGGGTGGTTTGGGGCTAATTTTCGGGGTGGGCTTGGGCGCGCTGGTCGGCGGTCGGTTGGCGAAGCAATCCGCCGTCCTGTGCCCTAATTTGCCACACCTCCCGCAGGGCTCCCGGTTGAACTTCTTTTTTGGGTATATGGGGCCGGCCATCCCCCCGTGTGGTGCGGGTACCTTTTTCCCGGCATAGTTTGTGTCTTCCGTGGTTGTCATGAGGAAGGTGCGGTGCGCGTGTTCGGCTTTCCCCGCGAGGTGGATCCACCCGTGTAACGTTTCTGGGTCGTCGCGGTAGAGGGCCCATTGGAGAACGTCGCGGTTGAGCCCCCTTTTGAAGATTTCCAGCAGGGTGGTCTCGGACCAGTCGCTGACCTTCCCCGCGAGGGCTTTGAACTCCAGGGCGTAGTCAGGGACCGTGCGTGTGCCTTGTTTAAGTCTTTGGAGTGCGCTTTTCGCCCGTACTTTAGCTAGGGGGTCTTCGAAGTAGTTTTTCATCTCTTTGATGAAAGCAGGGAAGGTGGCGAGGGCGGGGGAGCTGGACTCGTACAGTTGGACGTACCAGTCCGCCGCCCTGTCTTGGAGTTTGATCGCCACGGCGGCGATCTTGTCGGCCTCGGAGTCATAGGAGTGTCCGTGCCTCCCCATGAACTCCCTAGCGTTGGTCACGAAAAACGAGAGTTTTGTGGGGGTCCCATCGAAGAAGATGGGGAAGTCCTTTGGGGCCAGGGCGTTTTGTGCGGCCCCGCCTCTCGCTTCCCGGGGTGTGGTGTCGGCCGCCTGTGCCGTCTGCTGGCTCTCCGCTGGCCCGTGTGGGTTCGGTGCTTCGCTCGGGGTGTGGGCTTGTGCGGGGACGTCATTGGGTGGCGCGGGGGGCATAAGCGCCTGGAGCATGGTCCGGAGTTCCGTCAGTTGAGCCCGCATGGCCGCGAGTTCAGCTCGTGCCTCCTCGTCCACAGCCCGCGCCGCCGCTGGGGCCGGTTCCGTTGGCGCGTCCTCGGGGGTGGGTTGCCGGTGGGGTTCATCGTCCCTCTGCCGCGGGTCCGCTTCCTCCTCCGTCTGATGGGTGTCTCCGTCGTCCTCCTCCGTGTTGAGCACCGTGGGGCTGTCGCTCCACGCCCGTTGCTGGGGTGCGATGTGGGGCGCGGGGTCCTCCGCTGGTTTCGGAAGTCGTGCTGCTCCCTCCCGCGGTCGGGTTGCCTCCGTCGCCATCTCCCCTTGGGGTTGGAGCTGAGGCTCGGGTCGGGTGGGGTGGGCGTCCATGGCTCCGGGAGTCCGCGGTGCCTCTGGCCTTGGTCGGTCCTCCTCTGTCTCTTGCCGCGCGGCTCGCCCTCCTTGCCCGCGCCGTTCCGGCCTCATCTTGCTGGTCTTCTCGCCGTCTACTCCTCCCGCGGCTCGTTGTCGTCCGGTGGGGCTCGGCGAGGCTGAGTTTATGACTCTCAGCTTTATGTCATGCGCTGCCTACCTCTGAATAACGTTCAGACACTGGTTTGCGAATCAGGCTCTGGTTTATTGCAGGGCAGGTACAGCGTTGGTAGAAAAAAGCTGAGAGTGACAGGAGCGCGCCGGTGCGGGGTTTAAATACCCCGCGCCGGTCAGCGCCCCCTCGCTCACGGTCACGTCACCCCCCTTTTGTCCCATGCGTTGCCCTGCCGGTGGGTGAGGGTTTCCGGGATCGCCCATCATCAGGTTTCCATTCCTCTGCTGATTGCTTTCAGCTGGGCGATCCCCGTTGTATTGCCGCTGATGGTTTGGGTGGCTCCGTGATTCATTTGGCTATTGTTTGTTGGCCGTTAGTCATTGTAGGTTGATGGCTACTTAACTTGTACCCCTTCACCTATTTCCTTGTCATTGTCATGTGTGCCATTGCGCTGATGACTTTAGCTCAACGGCACTCATGACAATGGGTTTCTGTTCTGGAGCAGACATAAGTCAGAGACAATAACTTCCATCTTCTGTTTGAACTCATGTGTTTGCTGTTAACTCCTATGCCTGTGCAGTGCATTGATGCTGTAATAGACAAATGTGAATTCAAAGGACTTGTTTTGTTTTTGCACAGGTCATAAGATCCCCTTCCAAATGCTGTGCTTTGAACTCATGATCTTAAGTTAACTTGGCTGCCTCATTTATGGCTGCATCTACTGTGACCTTTTATCACAGCATATTGCATTATGATTTAGCATGACTGCCTGCTCCCCTCAGTTCCAGCTACCTTTAGCTCTGCCTCACCCAAATTATCACCAGCATCATGCTATTATTGCTAGTTCCATCTCTTATGTTTCTTCCACTTTATCTCTGCAAATTTAGTTTGAGATACCTCTGTCAGGAATAAGTTTGCACTAATCAAGCAGCTGATTCTGGTGGTAGTATTTTTACTTGTATGTGCTTCTATCTAAGCTCAATACAAGATCTAATTTATAAAGCCGGAACTGCTCATTTTCCAGAGCAGAGTATTGTCACATGCCTATATATATTCTTTGACCATTGTTACTTTGAGATCTTCCCCATGAATGCTTGAAAACTAGGTGAGGGCTAGTACCTGAGAATTGCCATCTTGATGTGATATGAATTGTAGGATCTAGTCAAATGGGAAAATACATTTTTCTTTTCCATTGATATTTTGGCAAATCATTTGTGATCAAGGCCTTGTTCATTTTGACTGAATGCCTCATCAACTCTAATGTTCTCTCAGTGGTATGGACAACATTTGGCAGCAGACAGCATGGAACAAAGGAAGAAAACATGGGGCACACCAATGTTAATGAAGATTTATTCCAGAGTGACATTTGATCAGAACTGCTGGGTGAATTCTAAGATTTCATTAGTTAAAGACAGAGAGGCGTCTGTCTGATTAAAAAGTGGGGAAAAAACAGTAGGGAGCTCTCATAAATTACCACAGCTCAATTAGGTGCAGACAGTTTAGTGAGTGTTTATTACCGGCAGAAATGACGATTTTTCCAATTAGATTAAAAGGTTTGGAAAACAACAATTCTAGTGCTTGGTGATTTAAACCCTTTGGTAGAATAATGCATTGTGAGAAGCAGCATTGATTAAAAGCAAACTGATAAGTTATTTGGACTGCCTTCTTGTTCAGCAAGGAGCCCCTGCTGCTGCAGCACAATTTACCTCTCATGATCAATGCGTGGACTTGGCTAATTTTCTCCTTGGCCTGAAGATTTATATGAATGTAAAGGGCAGCTAAATCACTCTGAAAAATACCAACATGATTTATTTGAGGTAATCATGAAGGAAGCAGAGCTGCATAAATCATAGCCAATGTATCCTTGCCACACTGAGCCCTTCAGGCTGGCATCTCTGCCCTAGACCTGGGTTGGTGGGAAAAAAATTATCAGAAGGGGCCTTCATTGCAGGGGCTTAGAGCTAGAAATAAAAAAGACACTCTTTCAATCAAAAGTGGGAGTTTATTGGGTGTTTCTGAAGCAATTACTCTCTGTCTCTAGCAAGTGAGTAACATCCTTCAGGGTTTGCTGAAATTCCACCATTTAAGTGTCTGTCCATCATGTGTTGCAAATTTAATTTCCAGTAGTATAGAATGAATGGGTGATTTTCATACAGTGATCTGTAAGAAATGGGGTGTAAGAAAAGGGGTTGTTCTATGTCAGTACCTCATTGATTGTTTCCTATGTAACTCAGTAGTAGACCCACACTTCACATGCCAAATCCCTGGCATCTCTAGGTAGTTCTGAGAACATTCCTGTCCAAGCCCTGTAGAACAATCTATGTCAACTCTTCAATAGACTAGATGAATAAATGGTATCATCTGCTACTGAGCAGTGATATACAGCCTGAATCCCTAAGGTCATGGAAACTCTGTTATCGGGACATAATATAATAACAGCTTTATCTCTCTGAGAACTCAAAATAGAGATAGTGTATGCCACTCATAAATGGTACATATCCCTCCTCCTGCAAACCTTTGGCATTCATTTTGACAATCAGGGTTATTCTAGCTCATAAAACTAGGTGCAATGTATAAAGCAGAAGATTTTAAAGCACATAAGATCTAATGCTAACTGTGGTGGATGGATGTACCTGATGAGTCCCAAAAAGAATGAAGCAGGTTGTACACTGCCTTCTGGTAGTCAGTAATGTGTAAAAGCACAGGAATATATACTGAAATCCATCCCCTCCTGAGGCAATGGAGTCATAGAACCTCTCGTATGAAGTGTGAGATAAGATCAGCTTTATCTCTCTAGTCTGGGAGCTTAAAATAGGAAAGGTTATGGACACTGGACACTCATAGGTTGTCCAGAAGCTCCCAAAGCCATTAAACTGTAATCAGTTAAACTGTAATCATTAATAGAATAGCAGAGAAAAGTTATTAGACTTGTGATCAGAGAGTAGTTATAATATATAACTCCAGCTTATGTGTTGATTTTGGCCTCAAGCCACTTGCTATTGTTTCGAGTGTGGCTCTTAGCACAAAACCCAAATGTGCCCTGAGCCCAGAAAGGGTGGTACCCTCCTGCTATAAGGCATATTCCAATTGTTCTAATCACATGAAAAAAGGAAGAGAAGATTTGGAGTTGGATGGGAAAGAAAAAAATGAATGATAGCTACATTCTTCATTGCCCTCATGCATCATACATGACAGACCCCTTTCATCTTTGTATACCATAAGAATTTTAGCTAAAGATTTGGGGAAGAGCCCAGTTATTTCTTCTATCTAAAGTCCTATTCTCTATTTTCTTGACACAAAGGGGATCTTAAACCACACATTTAACAAGCATTAAATCTTGTTTTCAGGGCAACTAAGCACAGATGCTTCTGGCACAGATATAAGCATGATCTAAAAGCATCAGTAATTTTCCATTGTTCCTTCCCAGGAAATGGATGTTTGGAGATATGCAGCTTAGAAGCACCCCTTCTTATCTTGCATTCCATGGAGGCTGGGCCACAAAATGTCTAAACTATGCTACTCATGAGACCAGTGCAGGCGCGTGCCTGCATAGGTGAGAATTCAGAATGGATATGGGAATGGGATAACACCCTCTGGTCTCATCTCCTACTTTCTATGCTCACTGGCCTGGCCTCAGATCTCCAGCTTTGAAATTTTGAAATGCAGCTCTAAAGAAGACTTCTAAATGCTTTACTGGGGTTCATGATTACAACAAGAGTCCCATTAGTGTTCAGAGGAGAACATGGCAAATAACATTCAGCATAGGAAAATTCTGAGGGCAGAGCCAGCATGCATGGGCCTTATCCCACTTTGCACTCAAGCATTAACCAGGGAACTCACAAACTCTCCTCCCCTAATCTAAGCCAATATTTTGACACTGACAGTCAGCAGTTTTCCAACATCTAATTACAACCACCTAATGAGATGGATAGCAACTCTTTGTCAGATGTATTCAAGCAGATTCTGGACAGCTACCAGTCAGATAAACTTTCATTTGGATTCAGGCAGCGAGCAGAGTAGCATTTGGCCTAAATGGCCCCTTATAGCTATGGTTCTATAAAATGTCTCAACATATCTATTCATTTTCATACATTCTAATGAAGTGGGAGGAGAGGAAACAGATGGATTGTAGTTCCTTGTTTTGCACATCTGTTGTGATACATGGAATGATCCATTTGCTCCATGTCCAAGTCCAGTATATTTAGCTCATAAGTTTTGCATCCCAAAACTCATTTGCACATCCAGAAGCAAATAAAAGCTGGACTTATTTATTTTTATTTTTGCTATGCCATATTCTTATTCTGCTTGATTATTTGTTTGAAGCCAAGGATGATTAAACAAGCTATTTTCCCAAAGTTACCTTGGTACACCCTTTTTAAAGGTGATTTGATATTGTACCTTAACATTTCCTATATTAAATCTTTATACATACAAGACGTTCTAAGAGAACTTCCATGCTGCTGGGTTAACTCATATTTATGCTTTCCTAAACTAGTCTTCTGCACAATCAACAGCTTATCATATAGATAAGAGTGTTAAGGCCTGGCTCTGCCAACTAGCATGGGGATCCGATAGTTGTATGCAGCCCTGGGGGTGGTTGGTGGGTTGAGTATGCTCTCTACGTCTTTTAAATTTTGTATATTTTTGTAAGATTTTTAAATTCTCTTTTTACCTGTAAAAGTAACACCTCGAGTCACTTATACAGTGAGATGGGCAGCATATAGATTTAATAAATAAGTAATAATAATATAATGAAGCCATCATATAATAAGAAAAAAGCTTTCAGGCTGACTAGAGGAACTGGGAGAAGGGAATCATGTATCTTTTTCACAGCCATCCACACACATATTCATCATGAAATATTTGAGATAAAGGGAAAATCTGCTTTCCCTCTCTTTCAGCAACTGTGCCATCTACCAGCTACAAGCTTATGACTTAGCAGAAGAAAAAGTAATAAACACTTCTAGAGGCTGTGCATGTGGCAAAAAGAGTAGCTAAAGTGTTGAAATGGAGTACTTGAATTGAAACAGCAACTTTTCTAACATTTTGCTACTTGCATGTCTTGAATGTATGCCACTTCATTACAGGTACTTGCTAGTTAGTAGGATGTGGGCAGTGGTATGTTGGCCTGCAAGATAGTCTTTAAATTAAGGATCCTAGTTAATGGGGAATGCTACATGTGACACAGGTACAACTAAGGCAGGTAAACTTTTCTATATATACTAAAAAGTGTTACATGAAAGTGTCAGCTGAGATTTTTTTTTGACTTCTGGTGAGTGCCATGGTGAACTGACATCCCTAGAACAGAGAGACAACATTGTGACCAAAAATGGCAACTGAATGCTGGATTCAGGATGCTGAAATCTTTCTGGAGAAAGGAGAGATCTCAAGATTATCAACATGTACTCCTGACAGCTGTTTTTTTGTGAGCAGACAGCAGGAACTGTGTTTTTGTGGTCAGCTTGTGATTGGCTGGGAGTCACAGGATTTCATCGAACTTATAGCTGCTAATGTAGCCTATATGGACTCTAGGTTCAACCAAGGTTCTCCCCTTAATCACTTTGGATTTAACTTTTTTTTTTTGCTGCTTTTTAAAGATTGAAAACCTTCAGATCAGCAAGTCTTCTGGAAATCACTGGGTAAGTTTTCTTCAATCCTTTAAAAAAAGTTTTGACTACAAGTTTAAAGATTTGTAAAAAATATTCTTGGGAATATACAGCAAAAGGATGTTTAGTGTTGGCCTTTGAAAGGTTTAAATGGATTAAGGGCTCACATAGACTTGATTTAAGACTTTGAAGTTAATTGAAAGAATCCTTTCCCATGGGAAAATGTCTGTGTTTGTATTTGGAAACAATTGATAAGACTTTGAAGGTTGGACACTAGAGGGCACTAGATGGCTACTTCAAGAGAGATCTATGACAAATTGGTTCAGGATGTTTTAATGTTATTTACTATTACTGAAGAATTAGAAGGTGGTACTGAAGAGGAACAAGCCCCACTGAATAAAACTGAAATTGATTTGAAGGTGGATTAAAAAATGATAGCCTTTAAGAAGGAGGTGGAAATAATGAATTTACAAATGAAACTGGGTTATGATTTAATAATTTAAAAAGACATAAATATTAAACCAGAAGAGTGATGTGGATAATTTCTCTACATTGGATTTACAAAAGGGACTTGTTGAAGCTACCAAAGATTTTCTGAGAAGTGAGAATATGAACAGTGATGTGGATAACTTCTTTCTGCTGGAATTACAAAATGGGCTTGATAAAGATGCCAAAGATTTTGAAAGAAGAGAAAAGGAGAGTATGAGAAAGCAGATGTTAGAACTTTGTTTGAAGGATCTAAAGACTGTTGGGAGAAAGAAGAAAGAATATTAAACCAGTTTATTTGATCAAGGTTAAAATAATTGGATTGCTATTTCTAGTAATGTTTAATGGTTTGTTGACTAAGACTGGATGCTTTAAAGATTTTGTTTATTTGAAGAGAGGAAATGGGGGGAAATGTTTAAATAGAAATGGAAATATAATTATAAAAGGAAGGATTCAAACTAGGTTTAGTAGTAGTATAGTTTGTAATAGTTATGTTGCAATTTCTGATAAACCTTAACGGATTTTTGCTGATTACTACGGAGAGATGAGAGACAAGAGATGGGTTTTATAGACTGGCTTTTATAGAATGGAGTGAGGTATGGTATGAAGAGTTGCTTCATTTTATTTTAAGAGATAATGATAAGTTGTTAATGCTGATCATACTTTCTGGGGATGAAGGAGGAGGTTTCTTTTTCTATTTTTTTCTATTTTTTCTATTTTTTTCTTTTTCTGCACTTTTTCTTTTTTTCTTTTCTATATATTGTTACACTAAGTAGATACAGTATATTGGTTTTATCTATATAATATAATCTTCAGTAAAATTATTGTATAAAAAAGTGTCAATTGAGCAAAACCACACTGCGGGGTAGAGGTCAATCTTTATGGGCCCATCTGGTGGTAACTATGGCATATGGAAGATTATGACTTGGGATGTAAGAGGATTAAATAGTATAGCATAAAGTAAGGAAATACATGAAAGAAAATAGTTTCACAGTTATACAATATAGCTAAGAGAAAGGGGAAAGATGTACAGTAATAGGTCTGAATAAAGGTGTTGTGAAGTTTATGAACTGATGCAGGGAAGTGAAGGAGTAGCTTTAATTATGAATGAAATGGCTAAAGTAGGTATCAGAAAATAGGAATTGGGGTAATCTAGTTGTTGTGGGTACATATGAAAGTAGGAATCCACTGTATGTTCCTTTCCAGTGAATGGTGTTCATGGAAGAATCAGACATTTTTTTTTGTGAAAAATTATGCAACGTTCTAAATGAATGAAACCCCAGGAGGAAAAAATAGTTTGTTAGGTGGCATGAATAAATGGGTGGAAAGAGATGAGAGAATATAGAAAAAGTGATAAGGCCATTCAGTGCCCCAAGAATGACTGAGAATTATGATTGTTGGTGAATATTTGCTTAGAAAAAAGTCTGATTGTTTCATGTTTTAATCATATTATCCATATACAGGGTCTGTGTCACCCGGGGCAAACATGGATTCTGTGCCCATTTTGGTGCCCCCAGCACTCATTTTGGTGCCTCCCAGTGCTCATTTTGATGCCCCCCCGGCATGGCGCCCAGGGCACATGCCCCACTTGCCCCCTCCCCCCCGCCCAGATGAGGCCCTGTCCATATACATGGGAAAGGAATGAATATAAATGTATGAACTAAGACAGACTGACTGGCCCAGACTTTCCCAGTGAGCTTGGTGGTCAAATGGGATCTTGAACAAGTTCTCCCTTGTTTAAGTCCAACACCTTAACTGCTACATTATACTGGTACTGAAGATATCATTAATATATAAATTACCTGCACATTTTCATAGTTTTCCTTTTGGAACTCATAAACTAATGCAGGAATGGAATGGAATCAAGCATGCAGTCCATAAAATGAAAAAGTGAACAGAAACACAGCTGATGGGTTTGTCTGACCCTTGCCTCAATGCTTCTATCCCCCATGGTGTGTGATTTTCCCAAGCAACCCTTCTAAGAATCGCTTTTTGCAACTGGAGCCTCTGGGGCAATAGCACTTTTTAATTTGTTTTTGAGCACCAGGTTAGAGTGAACTCTTTTGCTGAAACAAAGGCAGTCTTCCACTGCAGCTCCTCGATATGCCTTCCCTGCTGATCTAAACATGGTAATAAATCACATTTTCTTTTTGTTTCCCATCTTGATGTTAGCAGAGAGCAATTCCGTAGCTCTGGAGAGTTCTTATTTTATCTCAGTAAAAAGGCCTGCGAATATGCCACAACCACATGATCTGATGGTTTGTCCTGCCCAGCTAAGCAAACTGAGCAACTGTAACTTCAGCGAGACAACTTGCTGAAAAATCTGACTCTGCTTTTCTTTCAGAGGGGTCACCCTCTCCTTGTTTCTGTTTGTTCTCCTTTTTACCCCTCTCTCTTTGTGTTCTTTGCAGCTGTCTGGTGGTTAAAACACAATTACATTATACTTTGTGAGATCTGGCCCAAGGCCCCCCCTCTTTTTTTTTTAACCTTAAAATATAACCTTCACTTTGTATAGCCACCAACAAAACTGATTTGGAAGTATTTGGACTATCAGGTCCACCACATAAAAAATACCCTTGGTCCCTGGGCCATGCTGTAGACTTGCCTCCTTGCAACAGTTGGAGTTACTGTTAAGGCCCTACAAAAATTTTAGTCAGTGGGAAACCAACAGAGGAAATGACATTAAAGAAATGCCAATTTGTTTTTTGTTTTTAAGTTTGGCCTCCACTCATAATTAACTGGGCCTTTGCCTAAACAGCAGCCAACTTTTTATTCCCCCCCTCCTCCCACCCCCTGTTTAAAGCAATGAAATGGGATGAAGCTACAGCCTTTATTAAGCAATGGCACTGCAAAAACCTAAGGACTATGGGAAATGTAGTTTGCACTGAATTTGATCTATATGATGCCACTAATATCTAACGAAGATTATGGTAGTAGCTCCTTTCATGATTGTTATCATATGTATTTTGGGGAAGAAGAAAGCAAGGAGGATGAAGAAGGATGGAAAGACTTCATCTTCATTTGAAATTGTGAAGGAGATAGTTAAGTTGAGATCTAGGAGTTATGCTGCATGCCTAGTGAAACTCGGAGGAAGATCTGCTAAATTTGGAACCAAATGAACCAAATTTATGACTTATCCAAATAAAGTCCAAATTAACACATCTAAGGTTGTTCATGCCAAATCAACACCAGTGACATATAGTTGTATCTATTTTTATCAGCTGTTTTTCATTCTATTGGGAAGTGGTAGAAGATAACCTAATGAGAAATTGTATGTCAGAGTTTGGTGCAATACTAGTAAAGACAACCATGCAGATCATTGCATTTTAGAAGAGGCAACTTCTGACTTATCTGTGATTAAATTCATGATCCTACAAGTGCGTATGGAAACCTTGAAGGTGGCAGATTGCAGCAATCATTTCCAGGATCATGATCTGCTGCATATATTAACAGATAACTCCTGTAAGTGAAAAAGAGCCTCAGAGTAATATCTGAATTCAATTCTAGATTCAACAGCTCTTGAATAAGTTAGAAAGCTTGCACTCTTTTTGTAAGCTTTATGCAAAATCAAAGCTGCTTAATTTCTTCTCACACATCCATTCTGCACCAAGAAGAGTGATCCTCTCTTACAAGACACTGTTGTGGTGAAATAATGTGTCTCTTTGCTTTATGTTTACACCATTATACGTAATTCATATTACATGCTAAATAACCCCATTAAGTGGAAGTAGGAAAAAGTGACAAGCCATTTATTGATTATGTGAAAGTAATTGAAGAGGGTGATGGGACAGCTCCTTTATATAATCTAGCTTTAATCAATAGGAGGGCAGTGGAATATTTCCCAGGTCATTTAAATTATATATCTTAAAGAGTCTCTCACGCAAAATGGATTTTTGTTTCAACTTAAGCACTGGTTTATTTGAGAAGAGTATTACTTACTTTCTTTCTTTCTTACTTACTTACTTACTGTACAAGAGTTGAATCCCTGGCATTTGGGCTCAAAATGAACACAGGTTCTTGAAAGGTATCTGAGATTCCATGAGGATATGGTCCTAACTGGATAGGATTTTTGTGTCCCTCCCTCCCCCCACCCATACATAAGTATGTATTAAAATCAAACCTCAAGAACCACAACGTGGCCACAGAACCCAGAAGACTGAGAAAACTAAAATTTAGTCCCAGAGAACATACTGTATGTCCCACAATCCCTGCAGTCAGAGGGAGTTATGGTCTTATCTGGATGCTTAAACAGGTAGCAGAACCCATTCCAATGACCTGATGAAGCAAGAGGTGATACTTCCAACAGCAGCTGCGAAGATAACAACCTGTAACCTTTTGTATCATGGTTTGTAGTGCCTTCCTTAGTCATGAAATATTATCAGCTCCAGACTCTTTCCAACCACCCAAACAACCAAGAGGGCATGTCTGCTATTAAAAGGTTCCTGTTCATGCGGAAACTTGGACTAAGTAGCATTGATTTTCTTGGCAATGGTATAATTCATAGTTTCTATTTATTTATTTGAATTTATCGGCCACCCAACTCCAATGGACTCTGGACGGTGTAGTTCTCCGGTGAAAATTGCTGCTTGGCTCTGACTCTCTCATGGGCTCCTGATTCCCCCCTCATGGCTCCTTAGATATCTGCCTGCAATTCTAGCCTGACCTTATTGTTTATAAGAGGTCTTCAGAATCTGGTTAAATTCCCCCTGTGATAGACATGCAGATCAGCATTGTAAATCTCTTCTTTTATAAATAACAGTTCTTGACAACAAAGAACAGAGCTTACTTTGCTGTGGCAAGTAAAACTTCATCACAACATTTCATTGGAGGTCACATTTATAGTAGTTGTTTCCAAGAATCTAGAATACAGTCTATCCAAGTCTATCTAGTTCAGGAGTCTGTCCCCTCAGTGACCAGTTGATGCTGGAAAGCAGGAAAGAGAACATTGGTGCACCATCACCTACTACTTATGTTTTCCAGCTCCTGGTTTCATGAATCATATTGCCTTCCATGAAGAAGGTAATATAATGTCACTATGTCTAAGAGTTATTGATAGACTCTTGCCTTGATAACTGTCCAAGTAATCCAGGTTGTTTTCCACATTTGAATATCCTGTAGTTTCACTAGGCAATGTGAGTAAGTTCTTCACACTACTTGTAATTAACTAACAGCATTTATAGCCACAGAATATGAAAGCTACTAAAATAGCTCCCTTTCAGAGGAAGCAAGTATTATATAGATTGGGGGATTATAGATCTGTCAATAACTTACAGTTTTGATAGCTAAGAATGGAATCTCCATAAATGCTGGCAATATATTTTCCATAAGGTAGCAACAAGGTCAAGTAACAATGTAATGGGGCACAAATTATACTATACAATATTGTTTACTAGTGTTGGATATAGAATTATAAAAACATACATGGAATACAATAATAACAATAAAGAACAATGAAAAAGGCCCCAAACAGCCAATATATAAATAAATACAAAGACAAGGATAAACAAACAACTGGCTTATAAGCCTTTATCACTCCTGTAAAATGGACCGCTCCACACATCCAAGCAAGTGTGCAACTATGCAGATGGTATCTTGGACCCAGCTTATGCACTTGCTTGGATGTGTGGAGTGGTCCATTTTACAGGAGTTTATAACAAACTATATTTTACTATACTAAATTATACTATTCAACATTACTATAACCCTATATTTGTGACTACTGATGAAGGCTCATAAGCCGAAATGCTTATAGTCAGGTTTTTGTATGTTAGTTAATAGGGTGGCTTGTTTATCCTTGTCTTTGTATTTATTGGCTGTTTGGGGCCTTTTTCATTGTTCTTTATTGTTACTATTGTATTCCATGTATGTTTTTATAATTCTATATCCAACACTAGTAAACAATATTGTTTAGTATAATTTGTGCCCCATTACATTGTTACTTGACCTTTTGCTACCTTGCTTTTGTTTAGGTTAAGTGTGTTCCCTTTTTTTTGTTCCTTAATATATTTTCTGTATCCTGGTAGGACATTTCCTAGGGATACAGGTAGTCCTCTTTTAGCGACTACAACTGGGACCAGCAACTCTGTCGTTAAGTGAGATGGTCACTAAGTGAAACCATGACTTTGCTTATGATCTTATTTCAGCTTTTCTTTGCTTTACACACCTGCGAGGGTTATAAATGTGAGGATTGGTCCCAAAATTACTTTTTTATTACCATCATAACTGTGAACGCCTGCCGTACAAGACAGTTGCTCAACAAGGATGACCTGTATACGGCTAGGCAAAAAGGGAATAAAAGGTGCAGGATTAGCACAACATCTAATACGACTGAGCAAACTTGTAATGAAAGGCCAACAAAAAAGTCCCCCAAATAAAGCCCCACCATTTATCTAAGGAACCTGCCATAACATTGTTCTTGTCTTTGTTGTTCCTCTGCCTTTCAGACCCCTATTTCACATTTTACTGAGTTTTATTCAAATGTAAAAACTCTCACAAAATCCAGCTATAAAAAGTTCTGCATGTACTTCAATTCTTTCACATTTACCATCTTTCTAGATGATTGTGTCATCTGCATATAGATAAAATTTAGTCAGTGAGAAAGATATGTCTCTTGATATATGGTATAATAAATATAGAAAGGAACATAAATATAAAATGGAGAAAAATTACTATGTAAGTGCAAGGCTTCATGTTTTTATGCTCCCACATTATCTCATTACAACCCAGTCATTTTTAAAAAGTCAAAGTCTTATATATATAGATTTGCAGAGTATTTCCTATACTATATGATTTTTAATTATCTGTAATTTATCTACAGAATACTGGAAAGTTCCATTGCTGCCATTCTTCAGAAGGAAAATGCTTCCTTATTCATATATATTTTTGCATTTAGAACATGAATGTGCATATGCAACAATTCTGAATCAAGGACAGTATTTTTGGGCTGCTGAGATTCACACTTCAAGTCCACACTACAAAAAGTGGGCTGGGCCAAGTTAAAGAAACAGATGGGCTATGACAAGACCTTTATTTATTTTTAATTTAATTAAAAATAAATGTAATTAAATACAGTTGATATAATTAATTTCAATATGTTTACTGTACATATTTGCGTATGAGCCCTTCTGCAGATAAGCCGAGCCTTGAATTTTTAACCAAAATACTGTGAGAAATGCGCCAACCACTGATAAGCTGATCCTCAAAATTTTTGTATGTTTTTATTTTCACAATTGGCTTATGTATTTTTCATGGAGTTTTGGTTAAAAATGTGAGGTTAGCTTACATACAGATCAGCTTATACGCAAGTATATTCGTGATATACAGGTACTTTTAAAAAGTATTACCATATATTCTTGCAGATAAGCCCATCCATGGATAAGCTGAACCCAGTTTTGGGAGTGTATTTTGGCATCTAAAATTCTCAGCTTGTTTTTGAGTAGCAATTTCCCCCTTTTGTTACATTAAATATTGCAATTTGGTGGCAGCCTAGATGGCCTCTGGAAGCCGTATACTATCTTGGTCTACAAGTTGTATGTAACTAATTTAAACCATATTAAGAAATAAGCCTTATTCAACATGGGTATAAAAACATTCAGCTCTCTTTGGTGTTTAGGCCTTGCCAGGTGAACCAGCTTCCAAGGAAGAACATGTTGCTTTTAGACTGAACTGAAAGATGGGTTAAGAACATCTTATGTTTCTGATGAACTTGGAGTCTGTGCCTGGAATTACAGCACATGTCAAGTGGAATCAGCCCACATAAGTGAGAAATTTAGTGAATGGCATCAGGCTTTTGAAAAATTAGGAATCTGAACTCTTCTTGGAAGTTTACAAGAAATTAAAATGGACACTTCAGAACTGATGCTATACTTCTTTGTGGCTTGATCCTACCAGTAATTAGACTGTTCCATTCAGTTTATTCTGAAGCTTCAAAACTATCTTCAAGGAGTATAATCCAAATGGAAAGGGTTTTGGCTACTAATTATTGGGAACAGCTAGTACATCTTGGTTAGAATGAGATATAAGGTATAGCAAGTTGAAGCTGAGAGAAAGCACTGCTTAACCCATTCCAAATCTAATTATAATAAAACATGTTTGGGACTGAGTCATCCCAGATATAATTTTTTTCTTCTTTTGTGTTCCCCTCCAGGTTTGTTTTCTTTGTTATCGTTATTCTGTCTTGTGCTCTTTTTTGTGTTTTTTTGGTATTGATTTTTGTTCTGAAATGTTTTTAACAATTGTCAAATGCCCAGAGTCACTGGGAGTCGGGTGGCATATAAACTTAATAAATTATTATTCATTAAAGCCCTGAATTCCACCATCCACTTATTCTGTAAGGTCTGCTTTTGTGTTTGTTTGTATGGTCCCATGCCATACATAATGGTCCCATGCCATAAAGGGCTTTAAATGACAAAGCCAGCACTTTGAATTGGACCCAGAAACAAACTGGCAGCCAATGCAGCTCTGGAGCAAAGATATGACATGTGCAGTTCTGGGGCACACATAACTGCCCATGCTGCGGCATTCTGCACCAGTTGAATCTTCCAGATATTCTTCAAAGGCAGTCCCATGTAGATCAGATGTCTCTGATTTGCCTTGTAGGTTCTGTGATGTCAAAGAGCTTGACCAGCAGCAAAGTTGGAGCTTGTCACATGTGAATAGCAAGAATGTACCTTGTGAATCTTTCGTTTGCTGCTCCAGCTGACTTTGAACAATATGCATTATTTAAAAAGTAAGCTCTTATTACATATAGTACTTAAGAATCTATCTTCCTCTAGCACTTGTTTTTTCCTACTGTCAGGCTTATTGGCATGGCTTTTTGGCAACATTAGCTTCTTATGGCAATTATTTATTATATGTGCTAATAAAATACTGTTAAGTTTGAGAAGTTTTAGTATTATTATTGTGTATATAATGCACTGTCTTAGCAGGTGGCACCACCTGAGCATACTTACTCGGGCTTAGAATCATAGAAAGAAGGGTTGTAAAGGACCATGGAGCTCATCAAGCCCAACACCCTGCCCACTGCAGGAATCCACTACTAGAGCATTCTTAACAAATGACCATCCAGCCTCTTTTTAAACATCTCTATTGAAGAAGAGTGCACTTACCTCCTAAGGTAGTCTCTTCCATTGGTAAATAGCTTTTACCACTAGGATTTTTTTCTTCTTGATGTCTAACCAAAATTACTTTCTTGTAATTTCAACCCACTGATTCTTATTCTAATTCCTGGAATAACTCTGAACAATTCTGTTCCATTTACTACTGTCTAGCCCTCCAGATACTTGAAGGCAGCTATCATATCTCCCAATAGTCCTTTTTGCTTCAGGCTAAATATACCCAGTGTTTCCAACTATTCCCTCCAGGCTTGTTCTGATTTTGGTTTCTCCCTTCTGGACACATTCCACTTTGTTGTTGTCCTTCCTAAATGTTGTGCCTAGAATTGGACACAATATTCTAGATGTGGTCTGATGGAGGCAGAATAAAATAGAGAAAAATTATAACTTCTCTTGATCATAACAATACATACCTAGGACTATATTTGGGGTTGTTTTGCAACTGCACATTAGTTGTGTGCTGTTGACTCATGTTCAGTTTGTGAATCACCAAGACACCAACATACTTTTCATATAAACTTTTGCCCAATACGGTTCTCTCCATCTTTATTCATGCCTCCAATTTTTCCTATCCAAAAATAGGCTTTTGCATAGAAGCTAATCTAATCTGGTTATTACTTGGATGAGAGACCATCAACTAATACCTGAACTGTGGGATAGACTGAGACGTCAAAAAAGAAGAAGCTAATGTCAAATCACTTACATGCTTTGCAAACAAAACAAAACCCTGCATAGCTATGCCAATATATTTATCAAAAATTAAATTTATATATATTGAAGAGCAACCTCACCTTATGTAATATATTATAATGTAGAAACAGTCTGTATTATATACAATAGCATTAACAGCAAGTACACCAAGAGACGCCAATGCAGGGAATGAACCTGAGACTCTTTGTCTCCCACCCCAAGTGAAACTGTTTAAACACATTCTATCAGAAAAGTGAGACATAAACTCCACTATTCCTATCAGTGTCAGAGACCGTGCACTGATCTCACTAGTCAATATTCCATTCAACATTTCCTTCCTCATTTTGTCCCTTCATAACAAAAGCTGCATCTGTGATTGAGACTTTGGAAAGTCAGAAATTCCACTGAATCTCAGAATCATCTTTGAATCATTGGGAGTGATCAAAGGCTCTTGAATCCCTCTAAGTCAAATAATTTCTCTGAAAGTTTGGATAGCCCAGGGGGGCAGGAGGTGGTCAAGTAGGGAGCAGGCAGACAGACAAATGGGGATAGGTTTGGCAAGTAAAAACTAACAATTCTTATAGATTTAAAAAGTCCGTAAGTTTTTTGTTTTTTTTCCTTAGGTGAGAATTTGAAATGATTAGTTGGACTCCCCAAACTCTTATTTAAGGGTCTTTAAAAGAATTTTAACCTACATTGTTCTTTTCTTCTATTCTTCCATCTGACTGCACACTGAGAGGCACTCCCCATAAGCTGTCAGTCTGGGGGCCTTCAATCTGAGGAACAATGCCCCATAAAATGTAGGGGGGGGGGGTTATTACTCATCTCTGGATTGCAAAATGAGATGAGCCAGCTAGTCACACAACAGAGGGAATGTGTGCACAACTGTGGAAAAAGCTTATTCAGCCTTTCCTAATTTAAGTGAGTACTTTTTGTAAAGAGGCCTCTTCTCTTGGACTTTCTGGATTCACAAGTCTGCAAACACTGAATTAGCATGCATTCCCCCCCCCTCTCCTTTGGGGTACTTGTAGTAATTCAACCAGCCTTGGCATTTCCTTATGTCTCAGCAAGGGGTGAGGAATAATAACTGATCCCCAAGGAGCTGAAAAATAAAGCTGAGCAAAGAACACAATGCAGTTACCAAAGAAGAGATGGGTGGGAAGTGTAGGCTCACTTTGATCGGTTCTTAGCAGTCATTTGTCAAAAAAGAACCACCAATAATGTGGAGTTCAGCTCCGTATCCTTAAGGCAGTAACATTTTTATGATGTGCAACATTGCTCAGTCACTTGATTTTATTCCAATTCTTTTCCATAGCCACTTAAACAAGCACATAGAGACTTTTTAAGAGATTTTATTTTAAAAGATGGTCTAGTGAGATCCTGCAAACCACAGGGTTTTTTTTTTTTTTGCAGCTGTCAAACAGTTCTGGTGGCTCACTTTTTCTCTTCCCCCTTTTCCTTCTCACCTCTCAATTAAGGCAAGTTTCTCCCCTCCCACCTAATGAGAATGATGACATCGTAGTGCACCCTCAAATTGTGTCCTCACTGTGGCTTTGCTTCCAAATCAATCCACTACTGTGACAAATATTATTCTACTCTGGATAGTGGTGAGCAAATCTATCTTTGGCTTCCACATTGTAAAAAACTAGTTCTGCTTTCCCCAGTGTTGATATTTTAATTTGGGGTCCCCAGAAGCTGGTTATGTTCCCAGACATCAAAGATTAAATTTGGGTGGATGTGGATATAAACTCTTGAGTAGAAGGAATTATATTCTTTCTTTCCAAGATCAAAGTGTGCATGGTGGTTTATGGAACACCTGGGGGGCAATTGAGATTTTTACTAGGGGTTCTTTCCCTAAAATCAGTGTTTGATGATATGGAATAATGCACTGCTGTGTTTTATCTTTTTAAAGGAAAATTTCTTTTAAAAGAATGCTGAGCCATGTTGCTGTAATTGTGAACATTGTGTGTCATTTTTTTCCAGATATGATCCCTGTCAAGATCTTGGATCCTTGGGGTTGTGACTTGAGATTGAATACTGTCACAATAAAACTGCAAGAACTTTGTGGAGGCACCACTTCTCTTGATTTATTGTTGTCAGCTTTAAGGCATTTCTGGTTTCATTCTCACCCATGGATTGCAACAGAGATGCACAAACTTTTTCCAGTTGGCAGGCACAGTGGGAGATGTTGGAAGCTTAACTCTAAGAACTAAATGGGTGTTGCCAGGACAAAAACTAAATTTGATGTCATGTTATTGACATTTAACTGTAATAACATTTAAATACAGTTAAGAGAACTGTATACTCTCTAGTTATATTTCCCCTTTCTGTCACATTAAAAATTGTAACTTGGAAACAACCTTTGGAGGTTATCTAGGGGAAGGGGTATACTGAAATGTTTCAGGGTTGTTGTTGTTTTTTGCTAGCTTGATGCTTTTGGTTGTGTTATTTACAATGCAGAGAGAGAGGGAACATATCACCCATGTAGCGGTTAAGGTGATGGTCTAGCAAGGCAGAGTACCAGGTTCTAGTCCTCCCTACAGCACAAAAGATGGCTGGGTGACTTTGGTCCAATCATTCTGTCTCAAAATGGGAGGTAAAAAAATCTATCAACCAACACACATTGAATCAGTGGGGTAGAATAGGCCATAACCTTCTATAAAGGTTATGCAGTGGATTGCAGTGGATTGATTTGGACTGATAAACCTATATTGCTGCATGATTAGTGCTCAGTCCCAGTTTTTCCCCAACTCATGGGCTGAATTAAAGTAAAAGATGCCTTATGTTCATGTAGTTTTCTTGGCAACAGTACAGAAGTGATTTTCCATTGCCATCTTCTGAGAGTTGTTTTATTTCCCAGTCTAACCTATGTTTGTCCTGGTTGTCTCCCATCCAAGTACTAACCAGGTCTGATCTTATTTGTTGTCTGAAGACAGCTAGGTGCTGCACTACATTAAAATAGCTGCAGCAGGTAGAAATCCAGAGTAGCAAGCATAGGACTAAGTCACAATCTTACTTCTTGATCTGCCAATTTTCTACTCACAGACAGGCGGAGTTGTTTTTCTTTTACATGCGACCTTTGATCAAGTGCTTGAGGTGCAACCTGCTCTCCAGATGTATTCAATTTCATTCTCCAATAAAATAAAGAAAAATGTGGGAAAGGCTCCTTAAAAGATACTCAAATCCAGGTAATGTAAACCTTCAGCCCAACTCACGTAGTGCTAATTGGAACAGAAAAATAGAAGAACTAGGCTTAAGACAAAGATCTTTAAGTGATCTTTACTACCAAGATTATCACTGTCTAATATGAAAAGCTGTTGCCTGATAAATAGGCTTTGTGAGTCAATCTCCGCTGGTGATGTATCATCCTCATTTAGGGAAATGATATGCTGTGAAAATGCATTATTTTAAAAAGCACACAGAATGGCTGGATACCAATCTCTGTATGTGTACTGCATAAAGATCCCCAAATCTCACCCAACCTCTGGTGATTTCTGGGTGTTTCCATTTGCTTGGCTGTTTAAGCAAGCATTCTAAATGGAAATGCACTTGACATTTTTGTGACTAGCTGTAATCAAACAACATTAGAATTCAGCCGATCTCACAGAGGATGATTAAACAAATTTCTCAGTCATTCAAATTTCTTCTTAATGGGAAAACAGAGGAAAAGTCATGTTGATGGAAATGATCCCCAGATGGAAAATGATGTCTTGAAATAAGTACAGACACTAATGCTTGTTTTCCTTCTATTAACATATGCGTTAAGGGGAATATCCTTGCTAGGTTTTTTCTAAAATGTTTGTGATAAATTCATTCCTGAAGCTTAGCCAGGATTCATGAAAAACCCAAGTGCAGATTAGTCTATTCCCAGTCTCCTGATGGACAAATAGTGTTGAGGCAGAGAAGGAGAAGGAGAAGAAAGCTCTTCTTCTGTGCAAAACTGAAAACATCATCCCTATAAAGAGCTAGTAGGTGTGGTCAAAATTTAGGCCTTAATATCTTTTACTTCTAAGGATCTCGGTACATATATAACTTATTTTCATAGAACCTGGGAACTGTAGTTAAATGCTGATAATAGACTAGGACACTGTTAATAAAGAATCCTGGAGTATTTTACTAATGTGCATTACAGTTACCAATATCCCTTAGAAAGCTCTGACAAAGGAGTATAGCTTTGTGTTATACCTAAAAAATTAGGCACTGTTTTTAAAGCAAACAAACTCAGCAACCAGTATATGGCCCAGAAAAGAAATCTCCAGACCCTTTACCTCCATTTTGTTTTGAAGCAAAAACCAATGTCCCTATTTTCATACTCATCCCAATCCAGAGGTTGAATGAACTCTAAAGTTGGCTGTTTCTAGGTTATTGGAGGAGCTTTATGACTCACTAGTGAAAGAATAATTGAACAGCAGCTGTGGGCTTGCTATACATACATTAAGCTGGTTTGGAAAGCTTTTCTCAAACTGTAGGAGATTTGCTAATTAATAGAACTTTTTGGCCAGATTGCCCTATCACCTTTTGGTGACATATATGCCCTATTTGGGTGTCCATAAATTGGGAATATTTATCATGTGACCATTTCAAGCAAGCTCTACCTCTTACTGATATAACTGCAATCATTTCAACTTCTTTTACACAACCATGTATGCAGGGGAAAAGCCTTCCTGCACACAATTTGTGGCCATTGGCTTCCATGCTAACTATTACCCGGCAGAGTTCTGACTTATGTGGAAGTCTATACATGTACACCAATGCTAGAAGGCTTTCTTCCTTTGGACCCTCATCATGAAAGTCGGAGTATTCCTCATATTAGTGATGCATATAGGTAATCGGTCTCTCATAGCTAAATATAGCTTTTAATGCTTTGAATTTTGCACTTTCTTCGGAATCAGCTAAGGTTATTTTCCTAAGCTATATTTAAATTCTTGGTACTACTTTATAGTAGGTAGAAGCATCATGAATATTGATTGTTCACCTGACTCCATAGCTCACAAAACATCCTTATGCTCAATCTAGAAAGACTGGTACAATTATGAGGATAAATAAGAGAATTAGAGATCTTAACTCATGAAGACAAATATAATCTGATAGGCCTCATTGAAGACTAATGGGATGATACTCATGATTGGCATGTAGCACTTGAAGGCTACCTTTTTTTAAAAGGAGCAGACATAGCAAGGGTGGGGTTATTCTACTGTACATAGAGAAAAAATATTCAGAAATTCAGGAATCAGAGTAAGGAACTCCCATTAAAAGTTGTTGCTCTGAGAGTTGATTATAGACCATCTGGGCAGGCAAAAAAAAAATACAGATGAGGCCTTTCTGTATCAGATGACTAGTCTTTCAAAGAGATATGCAATTATAATAGGAAATTTCAGCTATCCTGACATCTGCTGATAATCTAACTCTGCCAAAACCCAGAGGTCTAACAAATTATTATTCTCTTTTGCTGATAACTTCATTTATCAGAAGATGGACAAGAGAGAGGAACTGGTTGAAGAAATAAAGGTGACTGTAACTTTGGGGGAAAGTAATCATGTTATTCTTTAATTTGTAATAACTAGAGAAGGGGGAACTGAGAAGAGTCAAATCTGTGTACTGGACTTCAGAACAGTATATTTTGATGAAGTCCAAGGGAAGGTAAGTCTCATTCAATCACTTGAATTCTGAAGGAGAAAAATGTCCAGGAAGGATGGAAAATTCTACAGAACGTGATGCTGAAAGGACAATTGCAAACCATTCCTGTGAGAAGGAAAAATGGGAGAAGTCTAAAAAGACCAGTGTTATAATATGCAGAGCTCTGTATAATGCTGAAGAGAAAAGGGGACATGTATAGGAGATGGAAGGATGGAACATAGGCAAAGAAGAATACAAGGTAGTCTCCAGAAATTGTAGGAATTCTGTCAGAAAGTTTAAAGCTCAGAATAAGCTGAGGCTTTCATGAGATATCACCAAAAAAGAAAAAAAAAGTTTGGGGATATGTTAGAAATAATCAGAAAATAAAAAAAAGGTCTATTATTAGAACTGGGCTATTCTACATTTTTATCAAGGACTTTGATGAGGAATTCAGGGGACACATAAGTTTGCAGATGACACAAAGCTGGGAGATAAGGTTCAAAAGGATCTGGATAGGCTTGAGCAGGGGCTGAAATGAATAGGACGGAATTTACTTGGGAGAAACAGAAAGTTCTGCATCTGAGTAGAAAAAATGTAAGGCCCAAGTATAAGATGTGGGAGACCTGGCTTGGCAGGTGAACGAGTGTCCTGTCAACCACAAGTTAAACATAATCAACAGTGTGATGCAGCTGTAAAGAGGCCTACAAGTAGTCCTTGTTTAGTAGTCCACAATTGGCACTGGCAACTTGGTCATTAAGTGAAGTGGTTGCTAAGTGAAACTGCTTTCTTTTGCTTTACAGAGCTGTGAAGGTCATAAATGTGTGATTGGTCATAAAGTTATTTTTTCATCACCGTCTTAACTGCTAATAGTCACTAAACAAGGCAGTCACTAAACAAGGACTACATGTACTATCTTGGGGTGCATTAAGAGGAGATAGAGTCCAGATCACGGGAAATAATTGTTCAACTCTACTCTGCCCTGATCACACCACATTTGGGGTACTGTGCCCAGTTCTGGACACCATACTTCAAAATGCATAGTGACATGAGCAAGTTCATAGGAAGGCTATTAAGATGGTAAAGAGTCTGAAACTAAGCCCTGTGATGAATGGTTAAAGGATGTGGCTGTGCTTTGCCTACAGAAAAGACAACAGAGGGGAGATATGAAAGCAGTCTTCAAATATCTGAAGGGTTATTACACAGAAGAAAGAGTGGACTTATTCTCCATTGCCCCAGAGGACAGGATGAAAACCAGTGGGTTAATATTACAAAGAAGGAAGCTCAGTTTAGACCTCAGAATGAACTTCCTGACTGTATGGACTGTCAGTAAATGGAACAAGCTGCCTCATGATGTGGTGAGTTCTGTTTTGCTTCAAAAAAGGCTGGATGGTCAAAGCTGTTCTGGTGGATCCTGCACTGAGTAGGGGTTTGGATTAAATGATCTCTAACAGTCCCTTTCAACTTTATGATTCTATGACTTCCTAGGACAGTCTATTCTATTGTTGAATGCTCTTATCAAAAATATTGAAAATGTTCCTAATCTCCAGCACAAATCTACTTCCTTGTAATTTAAACCCATGACTTCTTGTTCAATCTTCTGGAACAACTCTGAAGAATTCTGCCCTGTCATTTGAATGAGAAGCTGTTCATGCACTTGAAGACAGCTCTTATGGGAATAGGGAGCAATTCAATTTGTATAAACCTCAGAGTGTATTCAGGCTTCTGGAGAATCATGGGATTTAAAAGTCCAACACATTTAGAGACTATCATGGTGAGCTGGAAGATTTAGAGGGAATACTCAACTTTGGATTTCCAGATGACATTATACTATAATTCCCATCATCCCAAATCAGCATGACCACTTTTTAAGAACAATTGAACATTGGAAGGAGGTTTCATTCACCTCAAATAACACTAGTTCAGCAGCAGTATCTCACTCCAAGATTTGATTCCCATATGATTTAAAACCTGAAGTTATATAATCTTCAGATGATTGATGCCTCCTGTACTACATCCATTCTTCTGCATGCACATCTCCTGCCTAAATGCTTCTCCTGCCATTCCTCTCAACTACTGTTCAGTCTCTTTTCATTTTTCTGTAATTTTCAAAACAGTTGAAAGGCACTAGCTATATTAGTCCATTCCTGACACTTAGTAACTCCCTGTGAAACTGCAAAGGTGCAAACAGAGTAAGGTTCTGGTTGAAAGGCTATGGCTGAAGGTGAAATGTTGCTCTCAAGTGACTCTAGGAGAAATGTGCTCCATACCTCAGATAACTGAATGAGTCCATCAGGCAATTATATGGTTCGGCGGTTTTTTGAATCTTGTATTAGATACCCACTGGACAGGCATTTCCCCACAGGAGTTTTTCTAGTCAAGGACATGATTACACAATGTATTCTCTGTGGGTAAAAATGAAAATGCTGATGAAAGGCCACATTGCTGGTGTCACTGAACTAGAATGATTTTGAAATGTGTAAACAATGAAAGGAGCATCCAAATGGATAAGAAAAAAGCAAAGACTTAAAATTTAAAAACTCACCGTATGAAGCTAATGCTAATGTCATTTTCTTACTCAGTTTATAGCTTTTTCTATGGGTATATGCATGTGCATAGAACCATACCATCTGCACCAATATGGCAGAAGCTGGAGAAGAAAGAGATTATTAAGGGGGAACATCTTCAAATCCTTTGAAGGTTGTGCCATTTAAAGCAACAAAAAAACCATATTGTCTGAAGCCCAAAAGAATATTTCTATCAGGTTCAGATTACAGGAAGAGAGATTTTGGCTCAATATAATTATAACAATAAAAGAAGTTCCGTAATCAAATCAGTTGCTCCGAACTGATGGACTCTCTGTGGCTGGAAACCTTAAATAGATAATTCAAGTGATTTTTGAGTTAACTTGTCATGAATTTTGAAAAAGCTCTCAATATTCCAGCAGGCCATCACTGAAACTAGACTCGAACTTACTGGATCCATCTAAAAATACTGCAGATTAAATAGCAATTTATGGAACCACACTTGTGTGAATCCAGCCACTGTAGTGTATCTGCTATGGTTTATGGCTTGGTGTTTATATGAATCCAAGCAATTGTGATTTATTCAATAAACTATTGCTACCAAAGTATGGCTAATAGCAAGGTGTGAACCTAGTCTCTTTGTATGGTGCCTCAACATTAGTTACAATTGCTTTGCACAAGAGGGCAGTGGAACCGCTCCTGTAGTTTCATTCCTCATGATGAAGCAAGGAAGCCGCATGAGCACATGGCAGTGTGCCAGCAGCAGCATTCAACTCACGGTCATTCTCCACTTTTGGCCTCAGTCTGTTAATGCCAGAGACTCATTCCAAAGCCCCTCTAACTTACTCTATTCAGCAGAACTAGGTCAAATGTGTTTGCTAACAAATCAGCTGCTTCCTTTGTTATCACTTCTCTTATTGTAAGGCTGCTGTTTTTTAAAAAAATAATGCTGTATCACTTTGGAATGTGCCAGTTTAAATAGAAGAGAGAGAAAAGGAGAGATGGAGAGGTTGAACTTTAATTAAAGCCCGCTTAGAGAGTCTGCCTTGCTGTACATGCTGAATGTATCTACCCAAGGCATATTTTTCTAGTCAGTGTAAACCACTACAGTACAGTATATCCTTCCCGGTTTGAAATATCCTGAAAGAGGGTGCTGGTGCTTTACTTTAATGCTTCAAAAATGGCTCAGCTTTGATTTTCCTTTGTTTTCAAGTGCGTTGCTTTGAGGTTTGTTTTCTCCTCTGCCCCCCTTTTTAAGGGGAATAATGACGGTGTATTACTTTGTATTAACATGTGCTTTAATAGCTTCTGTATTAAAATGACAAAGCAGAAAAAGATGTCTGGGAGATATGTAATACCTTGTACCTTACTGTACAAATCTGACAGCTTTCTGACATTCAAAAGTTGCTGCTTTTAAATCCAGAGGCACTACAATCCACAGGGGGCATCAGAAGAACAAGATGGTGGCTGTGTCTGCATGATCAAAGCCCCACACTTTTGATACATGCATTGCATGTGTGAAGTACATGAAAAAGAGGTGAGGTTTTGATTGCACAGTTGTAGCTGCCATCTTAACTTTTTTGACGCTTTGTACTTAAATCTCAAATTAGTTTTTTTTATGAGAAAAAGTAAAAACAAAAACAAAACAAAAACCCCAAACAAATGAAATTCTTACCTAGATTCTCACCCAGCTATTCTTAGGACAATGCTGTGCCAGCCTGCGATGTCACTGCTAGGGGTGTGTCCTGAAAGCTGCTGAATTTGTGACTGCTTCATTCTGAGTAATCAGAGTCTGTAGGAGGAATATAAGGGAGCCAGTTCCCAGGAAGTGAGTGAACACTGAAAGTTAACAAGAGTTTGCTAATAGACTTGACAAGAGAGTTTAAAAGGAAAATCCCTAAACATTTCCAAGTCAACAATGTGTACCTTAGCTAATCTGAGAGTATGGAAAAAGAACAAGAAGGAATAAAAACCTACAGATAGTGTTTTATGGAACAAAAGTGAAAATAAAATGACAGGATTCTATTTTTAGTATATTTTGTAGTGTATTTGTGCTCCTACCTTAAAATAACTTGGAATATATTTACAGAAATTACAAGCTTGTTAACAGTGCTTGAAGAAAAAAAAAATCAAAGTGTTGGAGGAAACAATTGCTTTTGGCTTGGTTCCCACCTATGCAGTCTCAGTCATCATTGGAATGTGGCTTCAACAAAAAAATGTTGGCATCCTTATTGTATGGTATTCTTGAATCATTGGAAATTCAGTTGGGAAGGAAGGAAGGAAGGAAGGAAGGAAGGAAGGAAGGAAGGAAGGAAGGAAGGAAGGAAGGAAGGAAGGGAGGAAGAGATTTGTTTCTGCAGGATGGAGATTATGGCTATCTATTTATCTATCATTACCTCTTAGTATTGTTTCACTGAGTGGAACAGGAATGGGCATCAGCAAGCAGTATGTAGCAAACTAATAAATAATGTCCCTACATATTTGTAAATCTGTGTTAAATCTACCACTTGCATCTGATATGTAAGGCTGAATCATATGCTTTCTTCAGTTTCTGCATATTGTTGGCAGTGAGCATTTTTTAACATGTCTGGGAATTTGAGTTAAGGAATTTCCATTTTGATACTATGTACTACAACCTTCCCCAGTCTGAGCACCTTCCAGATATGTGAATTTCAACTGTCAAAATTCCTCAGCAAGCAGAGCCAATGCTGGGATTTCTGGGAGATTAAATTAAGATATTTGGAGGGTCCCTATGTTGGAAAGTCTAATTTATGTTCTATGGGATTTTTGCTATTGTCAAATGTGGTTGAGAGAAGAAAGAATGTGAATACAATTAATTAACTTTAATTAGTCGACATTTCTTCAGCAAAGGATCATTACCTTGCCGTGGTGCTGGAGCTTGAGTACCTCAATGATGCCATGAGCTAAACCGTGAAGGGCCACCCAAGATGGGAAGGTCGTGACAGAGAAGTCAGACTAAATGCGATCCCTGCGGAAGGTAAGGGCAACCCACCCCAGTATTCTTGCCATGAAAACTAAATGGATCAGTACAACCAGAGATATGTCAGTATACCATTGGAAGATGAGACCCCCAGGTCGAAAGATGGTCAAAATGGTACTGGGGAGGAACAGAGGATGAGTTCAACTAGCCCCAGTCGTGATGACGCAGCTAGCTCAAAGCCGAAAGGATGGCTAGCGGCTGACGGTGCTGGTGGTGAACGGCGAATCTGATGTTCTAAGGATCAACACACCATTGGAACCTGGAATGTAAGATCTATGAGCCAGGGCAAATTGGATGTGGTTATTGGTGAGAGGTCAAGATTAAAGATCGACATTCTGGGTGTCAGTGAACTGAAATGGACTGGAATGGGCCACTTCACATCAAATGACCACCAGATCTACTACTGTGGACAAGAGGACCACAGAAGAAATGGAGTAGCCTTCATAATTAATAGTAAAGTGGCTAAAGCAGTGCTTGGATACAATCCAAAAAATGATAGAATGATCCCAGTTCGAATTCAGAGCAAGCCATCTAACATCACAGTGATCCAAATATACGCCCCAACCACAGATGCTGAAGAAGCTGAAGTAGAGCAGTTCTATGAGGATCTGTAGCACCTACTGGACAACATGCCTAAAAGAGATGTTATTTTCATCACACGACACTGGAATGCTAAGGTGGGCAGTCAAATGACACCTGGAATTACAGGTAAGCATGGCCTGGGAGAACAGAATGAAGCAGGACATAGGCTGATAGAATTTTGCCAAGACAACTCACTCTGCATAACAAACACTCTCTTCCAACAACCTAAGAGACGGCTTTATACATGGACTTCACCAGATGGACAACACCAAAATCAGATTGACTACATCCTTTGCAGCCAAAGGTGGTGGACATCTATACAGTCGGTAAAAACAAGACCTGGAACTGACTGTAGTTCCGATCACGACCTTTTTATTGCACAATTTAGGATCAGACTAAAGAGATTAGGGAAGACCCACAGATCAGCTAGATATGAGCTCACTAATATTCCTAAGGAATATGCAGTGGAGGTGAAGAATAGATTTAAGGGACTGGACTTAGTAGATAGGGTCCCGGAAGAACTATGGACAGAAGTTTGTAACACTGTTCAGGAGGCGGCAACAAAATACATCCCAAAGAAAGAGAAAACCAAGAAGGCAAAATGGCTGTCTGCTGAGACACTAGAAGTAGCCCAAGAAAGAAGGAAAGCAAAAGGCAACAGTGATAGGGGGAGATATGCCCAATTAAATGCAAAATTCCAGAGGTTAGCCAGAAGAGATAAGGAATTATTTTTAAACAAGCAATGCGCAGAAGTGGAAGAAGACAATAGAATAGGAAGGACAAGAGACCTCTTCCAGAAAATTAGAAACATTGGAGGTAAATTCCAGGCCAAAATGGGTATGATCAAAAACAAAGATGGCAAGGACCTAACAGAAGAAGAAGAGATCAAGAAAAGGTGGCAAGAATATACAGAAGACCTGTATAGGAAGGATAACAATATCGGGGATAGCTTTGACGGTGTGGTCAGTGAGCTAGAGCCAGACATCCTGAAGAGTGAGGTTGAATGGGCCTTAAGAAGCATTGCTAATAACAAGGCAGCAGGAGATGATAGCATCCCAGCTGAACTGTTCAAAATCTTGCAAGATGGTGCTGTCAAGGTAATGCATACTATATGCCAGTAAATTTGGAAAACACAAGAATGGCCATCAGATTGGAAACTTATATCCCCATACCAAAAAGGGAAACACTAAAGAATGTTCAAACTATTGAACAGTGGCACTCATTTCACATGCCAGTAAGGTAATGCTCAAGATCCTGCAAGGTAGACTTCAGCAATTCATGAGGTGAGAATTGCCAGATGTACAAGCTGGGTTTAGAAAAGGCAGAGGAACTAGAGACCAAATTGCCAATATCCGCTGGATAATGGAAAAAGCCAGGGAGTTTCAGAAAAACATCTATTTCTGTTTTATTGACTATTCTAAAGCCTTTGACTGTGTGGACCATAACAAATTGTGGCAAGTTCTTAGCGGTATGGGGATAACAAGTCATCTTGTATGCATCCTGAAGAATCTGTATAACGACCAAGTAGCAACAGTAAGAACAGACCACGGAACAACAGACTGGTTTAAGATTGGGAAAGGAGTACGGCAGGGCTGTATACTCTCACCCTACCTATTCAACTTTTAGGCAGAACACATCATGCGACATGCTGGGCTTGAGGAATCCAAGGCTGGAGTTAAAATCTCTGGAAGAAACATTAACAATCTCAGATATGCAGATGATACCACTTTGATGGCTGAAAGCGAAGAGGAACTGAGGAGCCTTATGATGAAGGTGAAAGAAGAAAGTGCAAAAGCTGGTTTGCAGCTAAACCTCAAAAAAACCAAGATTATGGCAACCAGCTTGATTGATAACTGGCAAATAGAGGGAGAAAATGTAGAAGCAGTGAAAGACTTTGTATTCCTAGGTGCAAAGATTACTGCAGATGCTGACTGCAGCCAGGAAATCAGAAGACGCTTAATCCTTGGGAGAAGAGCAATGACAAATCTCGATAAAATAGTTAAGAGCAGAGACATCACACTGACAACAAAGGTCCGCATAGTTAAAGCAATGGTGTTCCCCGTAGTAACATATGGCTGCAAGAGCTGGACCATAAGGAAGGCTGAGCGAAGGAAGATCGATGCTTTTGCACTGTGGTGTTGGAGGAAAATTCTGAGAGTGCCTTGGACTGCAAGAAGATCAAACCAGTCCATCCTCGAGGAAATAAAGCCAGACTGCTCACTTGAGGGAATGTGTCCTAACAACCAGGAAACACACTGAGACAAGGAACTGGTCTCTAATATTTATTGCTAGTACTTAACAGGAATCCTAACAAACTGAAGAAGCGTGGGAAAACCCAGACATATAACCCCCAAGGGTTAAGGCGGTCCCGATCTGTGTCTCTTTGAATTGCTGAACAATTCATCAGTGCTACGCATGCGCTTGACAGTCTGGATGGGAGCCCCCTGCTCGCCATCCTTACTCATGACAGAATGATATTAAAGGCAAAACTGAAATACTTTGGCCACATAATAAGAAGACAGGAGACCCTGGAGAAGATGCTGATGCTAGGGAGAGTGGAGGGCAAAAGGAAGAGGGGCCGACCAAGGGCAAGATGGATGGATGATATTCTAGAGGTGACGGACTCGTCCCTGGGGGAGCTGGGGGTGTTGACGACCGACAGGAAGCTCCGGCGTGGGCTGGTCCATGAAGTCACGAAGAGTTGGAAGCGACCAAATGAATAAACAACAAGTTGACATTTAGATATTATGTAAATGAAAACATTAGCCATATTTGGCTACAAATCTTTTGTGACAAAAAATGGACAGAGGAGTTAATTTAAATTCTAATGGCTTCCCAGCTGTTAATATTAAGAAATCATGGAGTCCAGGTTCTAAGGATATGCTTACCAATATCTGTTTCCCCTTTTTGGGGTTGTCTGTCCACTGATTACCTGGTGATTCTGTTCCTCAGTTTCTCATGTATCTTTTTGGAATGGTGCAATCTAGGTTACCTTTCCATATGCCAAATTGTTCTAATTTTGCTATAGTTCTTGCTGCTTTTAAATAAGTACTTTGTAAAGTATACAGTTTTAGTAACGAGTATCTCAAGAGGGTTTCATTTGAATTTAAGAAGGAAACGGTGTGAAAGTTAATTACCTGAACTAAGAATCTACATTCTCCTTTCAGCAGCCCAGGATGATGATCAAAAGCAATCAGTACTGTTTTCTGGCAACCACTGGGCCTTCCTCTGTGGTATTTGATGTAATTAGGGCCTCTCTTCTCTGTCATTAAAAGACAAATTGTCTGTAAACCACTAGCCTTAGAGTACAGCACTCTGTCTTCAGCCTTTTATCATAATTGTAATTCCAAGATTCAAGGAAACTCCCAAACTGAGAAATGGGACCTAATTACACAGCTAATTGCTTGATAATGAATTGCTGCAGCTCCTGAAGTAATGTGGCACTTATTGTTTTCCCCTTGGTTTCCTTTAGAGGACTTGGGATCAACGGTGGAATAGAAGACACCTTCCTTAAAGCAAAGAACCCATCCTGTGCTACCAGTTGAGTTCTATCCTTGACTTGGGGTATGAACTGAATCTCTGGAGAACAGGAGGAAATTGACCTGGATACATCATCCAATTGTACTGAAAGACAGATTCTAAAGAGCCTAATGTTAGCAAAAGGCTCACTGGGAGGGTTCCAAGACTTCAGGATATCCTTCTGTTGTTTGTACAAAATAATAATAGTAATAATAATAATAATTGACATACATAAGTACCTACTGTACTATTCCCTTTTAAAATAAGCAGGGTTAAACTGAAAAGGAATACAAAATAGTAAGCAAAAGAAATTAAAAATATGAGATCATGCATATTTATACAAACATCCTTAACTATGATGAGACCAACATGACAAAACATGTGTTGTGATGGCATGTTAGAAGCTCCATCCTTTTTATACTTGCATCATGATGTCACTTGCAAATATGTAAGGGAAGGAATCTTAACTGCAATGTTGTTACATGTGTTATTAACCTCCATCCCCATGGAAACTATGCATGAGATAAGCGAAGGAAATATAGCTAAATCTAGTTTATACCAATGCCATTCATTATATCTCTTCATACCTTTTTATCCTTACAAAGGACCTTTTCTTCCACCAAGCCTATATACTGATTCATGCATTACCTTTAGTTCTTTAAACATCTCACTTTTCTTTTTTTAGGTAACCAATCTCATCTAAACATTGCTTTCTTGATCTTCCACTTCCTCTCAATCAATGTACTCATCCTGTACATAGTTTGTTTGAAATTCAGTCCTCATTCATTCTTTCCATATGACCAAAGCACCTCAATTCACTTCATTTGTACTGGTCACTTGCTTTTGAAACCAATCCATGTTCACTGAGCACCTATTCATTCTTGTCCTTATCTCTTCTTGTTTTACATGCGCATTTCTTAAGTATCCCTTCCCAATGCATTCAACTTGCTCTTATATTTATTCTTTCATACCTACTCACTTTCATATAACAAAATGGGCAGAAAAGCACTTACAACCATTTTTTTCTTTCAACATAAATTCATTCCTCACAACAAACAATGTACTACACCGCATCTTTCTACTAATATTTGCAGATCTTAATTTTTCCAATTCCTTACTTTTTAGTAAACATTCTATCAAAATACACCAATTCATCTACTTGCTCTCATTATGTAATTCAAGCCTATTCACTTTATCATATGCTTTCTCTAAATCAACACATATAAAATAATGTTTCTTTTTTCACATTCATACATTTCTCAATGACCTGCTGAAGAGGTAAAATCCGCTATGCACACTTTGCTTTCCTCTTCCCAAATTTTGGTCATTATCATGTCTCATACTCTTTGAATCAGAATTCAGTCAAATACTTTTCCAGGTAGACCAAAGAATCTTATCACCAATAGTTTTTGCTAGCAACTGCCCCTACCTTTCCCCATTATAGGGGAACAGTAATGGCATTCTTCCAATTGTCAGGTGTGGATGCACCTTCAGATACATGTTAAATATGTCACACAATTTCTTTCTGAAGAAATCACATTAACATTTTAACAATTATCCACTTGCGCAATCTATATCTTCAACCTTACAATTTTTCAACATTCTTGCAGCACTTATAACTTCTTTTTCATGCATGTGATTGATAGTAGGAGTGTCTATATTATGAAATTGATTTAAAGGTCACCCCCTTAATGCCTGCAATTATTACAACTATTGCCAAAATTAGTCCCTCAATTTCTCAAAAGTTTACTCCCATATTCTGATTTTTAATCTCATATTTAGAGTGAGTTTTTAATAGACTCTTGTTTGGCAATGTTTCTGAGTTTTCTTTATGGCTAAAGAACAGAAAGCATAAGAATGCTGATTTTTGCTTTTCTTTTCCATTATCAATATCTCTGTCACTGCCCAGCCCCCTTGATTTCCAGTGACTCATGAACAGAAGAAGGCCAATGAAGAATTTTCTATATGAATCTCCAGGGAACATTCAAAGCTGCCTTGATATTTGGCACATAAAACTGTAGGAATTTAGAAAGGAAATATTTTTCTTAAGAAAGCTTCTACAAACCTAAACCATGTCTCTTCAGTTGAGAAGAATTCCACCACAAATATTTCCCTAGGGTGATTTACCCCCAAATGTAGCTACAATTAAGAATAAGCAAAACATATAACTGTGCTTTGGGGAATAGGGTTTTCCTAAAAACCATTAGAACAGTTAAGCAGATCAGACCTAGTGGCAGACAGGAGTCACACTTACTTCTAAAATGAATGAGATGGCAAGAGACCTCTTCTACTTTTCTTTAATTTGTAAAAAGTACAAAAGTATGCATTTCATGATTAAATATATTTCATGATTACATTTGATTTTGCTGTTAGAAATAATTTGCTAACTATGAGAATCACATTAATTTTATTACATTTGTTTTTATCTTTATGTCTTTTGTTTCTTTGCAGAGAATATTTTTGCATTTGCTTTTTGGCAGTGAGAAGAATTCCACCACAAATGGTGGTGAGATTATTAACAGTAATTAATTATTAATTAATTTAATTTTCTCAAACTAAAAACTTCTAAATGGTTTTTAGGAGCCAGACTGAAGGGAGAGAACCCTAACTAAGCCATAAAACTAGAGCTCCCATTCTCATTGGCAAACTTAGGTCTATTTTCCCAAATTCTTTTAAAGATTTCCTTTTTGCCAGTTTTTCATTCAAAGATTCTAAGAATATTTAGTTGGAAACCATATTGTTTTTAAGTTACCAACCCATCCACAAAGTTGTGGTTCCTCCAAACAGTAAAAAAAATTATTAAAGTGATTAAAGTTTGGATGCTTGCTGAAATACAGCTCTAAACTGTATTTCTTAGACTAATGTGTAAATTGGAGCATAATTTGCCTTTGGATTTTATTTATTGCCTTATTTAAACTACCATTTCTATACTGCTGTATTTCACATGATTCAAAGCAGTTTACAAAGTAACAAAAGTAAAATCATTTATTTTGCTGTTCTGCAAATGTTGTGATACAGCTTTTGGTTTAAAACTCTGCTAAAATGCATTTTAAAATGCAATTTACAACAAAATATGGTCGGAAATGTATACATGTAGACAAGATACAGTTAATAGATGCATAGATAAAAATGCACATTTAAATGAATAGTTTGTGAGCAAATACTGTACATTTAAAGAAGGACAGCTGCATGATCCCAGGAAAAGACATAATGGCTTTAAAAAGGTCCAGGCAGGTGTTACCTTCGTTTTTCTGTGTGCTTCGAAATACATTTCTGGAATCACGTCCAAACACTACATAATCCTAATTGCATCCATTCTTCAGTTAGAGATCAGCCCCTTGGCTCAATATTTCAGGTAGTATTAACTTCTAGACACCTGGATTGCTTGCATCATTGGTCAAATGTTAGTTGTGCATTGTGTAGTGCTGTCCCATCTGTGACATTATGCCAGGAATTTAATCCATTCTTTCCCATCTATTATAAGGGCTATGAGAAGTTTGAAAGGGAGCTCTGCTTTGGCAAAGTTCAATCAAAGTTCAATTTGATGTCCCTCAATAAATTGTTGGCTATGTTACTTTACTCTGAAAAAATATCTTCTGAACTTTCACAGAAGCTATTTTTTCTCCAACCAAAGCAACTGTTTGAGGGGTGTTTCTAATAAAAGTATTGATGCAGGATGTGCCATCTCTATGGTTCAAAGTGCCACTCTGAGATAGATTGCATTCAGTATTACCCATAAACATGGTATTACTTGTCAAGCTCCTCTTTAGATACAGTAGGAAAGATGATGTATAATCACTCCACTTTTCCGGGATGGAGCCATTTGCAGTCCTGAAATCAACTATTGCTAGAAAGGTGCTACAAAAGAAATCAGTAATTTTTTTCATTGGGAAGTGGGTCAATGCTGAAAATTAATCTTGGGCAGGATGATGGAGAATGCCTGTATGCAATGCAGACCATGAGACCATTATGTCTTTCAGCCAGGATGGAAACAAACTTGTAGCCATGCTGTTTATGTGCACTCTGAGTTGCTTGAGTATTCAATTGCCTGCTTTGGGATTTTTTTAAATCTTTTTTTTTTGAGGTTGTGCCTAGAGAGTTTCATATATTTTGTATAAAAGAAGGTAGATACAGTGCTGAGGGATTTCCTCAGTTATATAGAAGGATATTGAGCTGCTTCTGTGCTTAAAGAAGCAGGTAAGTGCTTAAAGTGATCCAGTTTGATGTAGTGGTTAAAGCACCAGGCTAGAAACTGGGAGACTGTGATTTCTAGTCCCGCCTTAGGCACAAAGCCAGCTGGGTGACCTTGGGCCAGCCACTCTCTCTCAGCCCTAGGAAGCAGGCAATGGCAAACCACCTCTGAAAATCTTGTCAAGAAATCTGCAGGGACTTGTCCAGGTAGTCGCCAGGAGTCAAGACTGACTTTAAGCACATCCACAAGTACTTAAAGAAGAAAAACAATGAAAGAAGGGATTAAGAACAATGGTTGCTCTCTTTTCTTTGCATGCTCTTCCAGCCCTGGAAATGGCAATGGAGAAGGTGCTGTCATCAGGAATGGGTTTCCAACAGCTTCCATGCTGAGAGATTGTGCCTCTCAGTTGAAAGGCAGCAGGAAGAGAAAATAGGTTATATCCAGGCAGCTCTCCCCAGTATGGGCCATACGCATAGACTTGGAGACCTCCAGCCTTCCACCTTACAAGTTCAGATGTATCCTACCATAATCACCAAGAAAACTTTGAAATAAGTCTTAGTTAAGAATTAAGAATAGGGTAAAAAAAGATAGACTTCCACAAGGAGAGAAAAGGAATTTCAAGGAATTTCCAGAGAGATTTTAATGCAGCAGTATCTTAAAGGCCTTCTGTCTGAATTTTAGTTCATTCTGGAGCAGCTTTCTTGACCTTGCATGACACTGCTCCTTTTTCTCTTTTTGATGGACACAAGTACATCAAGGAGGCTGTAGGGTTTTTTTTTTTTTTTTTAGTTTTCATGGAGCTTACCACCTACATTTTACTTACAAATCCTTGATCCCAGGCTTCAAGCTGACTTTGACATGTGACCTTTGTGGCATTTTCACAGATCTCTTTGAATCATAGCGAGTTTGCGGGAGATGAACAAAAAGCAAAGAGGCTTCAAATCAGGCTTAACTGTTCAAGGGAAGGTTTGTTCCCATACATTCCACATTTCTGTGTGAAAAGTGGAACTTGCAAAATTTGTATTTGGCTTGAAATTTCCCATTACTAAAAATTAGAGGAAAAAAAGCTATCACATTACAACAGATGGATTTCAGGAAGGTTTGCATCCACATTTCACTAATGAAGTGTTGAAGGTTTTTTTGTTTGTTTGTTTTACCAGTGGAATAGGTTGACAAAAGTGGAATGTAGAAGTTGAATTTTTCTAGTGATTAATTTTGAAATGTGAATAACATGAGTTATTAAGAGCTCTTGAGTGATGGCTACTGACAGCAAAACCATTCTAGAGTGAGTCTGATATTCTATTGCCCTGATCAGCTGGAGGGCCACAGGGATGGCACCAGAAATGTGATGGTATCACAGTGATGGGAACATTTATTTGGTGTTTTTTACGGGCTCTGAGGAGAAGAAAGAGGAGCTGGCTACATAGCTCTCATTTCTCCCTTTAAAATGCCAAATCTAATCAGTGCAAATTAGGGCTCATTTTGATGGTTTGGGAAAGGTTCTAAGGGTAGAAAAGGAAGAGATGTACTTCACGTGGATCTCCTGCTTCCATTTCCACTCCTATTTTTAGGGTTATACTGCTGGAAAATAGCCATTTTTCTGCCAAGTTTTGATGGTGCAATCTTGGAAAGCTGGGGTTCTGCCTGTGACTTGCAGGCCACAGGTTCATCACCCCTGCCTAGGGAAACACTTCTTTTATTTTTTACACTAATGTAACTCATAAATATGGTATTAAGAAAGAAGACTTTCTGGTAAGAAAATTTTATCCTACACAGTATTTGTCAGGTTTGAGTTGTTTCAGTTAAAGATCAGTCCATTTCTAAATTTGGAAGCTTCATATTTTTTTAAGAAAATCAATATGCGCTTGAAGAAGTTGGACTGGCATGCCTAGGAGACATAATTAAAATGTTTAGCTACAGTCTTGTTTTGCTTCAATTGAGCTGGTCTTTTGCATTTTGCACAGTACAGATAATGCTTACTTTTTCCTAGGAATGAAGAATGGAAAGTTTTTAGCCTGCAGACCCCCAGGAAATCCCTAGTGGGGGATTCTATGCAGCTTCTAAAAGGTTACTTCTTCTGTTTATCTAAATGTTATCAGCTCTCTAAGGAGATCATAGAGTGATACTGTCTGGTGAGAAGCTGAAATCTTTTAAATCTGGGAAAGTTTCTAGGAATAAATTTGAAACACATTTAACTGCTTCTTTGTAGTGCAACTGGTTACTTGGGTTCCTTAAGAAAAAAAATTAAGTAATTACCCTTATTAATGTAAAGTACCTTTTTAGAACCAGTAATTGTTTTGAAAGCATTACTCAGCTGGCTGAAAATATCCCATGATTGAATGACAGAAGACTGGAATACTCACTCAGAAGCTTTCTTTTGGACATCAACCGCATCATCAAATACTGATGTCCATATTTCTGGGGAAAAGCACAGCTGATAAACCCCAGTGGTTAGTGTACTGAGTTAGGATCAGAAGTACCTGGTTAAATCACAACATGGAGTTGTGAGCCAGACAAAACCTTTCAGCCTATTGATTCCATTTTGAGTACTGTCACCAATACTGGGCACCACATTTTATGATTTATGATAAACTGATTTGGTCATCTGTATCTTAGACCTTTCCCTTTCATAAGCTGGAATTGTCTTTCTCAGATAAATGGACCTTTATTTGTTTGTTTAACACATTTACATAGCTGCCCATCTACCAGATTAACTCTGGGAGCCAAACAGAGATAAAAGCATAATCCAGAATTTATAAAACCATTAAAAAAAAACCTTGATCAAGTCTCCTAAAAAACTCATTACGAACATGTCAACATAGTCACACCTACACCAGACTTCCATCAACATCCTGGCCCCAACAGTGTTGAGGCTGTCTGTATCTCAGGGGGGAGGATGTTTCACAAGTCAAGTACCATGACAGAGAAGCATGCTTCATAAGGACCACCAAGTGATATTGCTTCACCAATGGGACCTGGAACATGCCCACTCAGCTTGATCTGGTGGGATAGGCAGAAACCTTTGGGGAGGTGGTCCTGCAAGTAATCTGGCCCCATGCCATGTAGGCCTTTAAAGGCAACAACCAACTTGTTCTGCATCTAAAAATATTACTGCTGCTTTCTTTTTAAATTGTTGACATATTCTATTGCATTTATTATAAATCTCCTGTTGTCCTTCATTTTCCTCTTGGGAATATAACCTGTATGGTCTACATGGATTATTTCAGAAATACACTTCCTCAAACATTCATCTAGTATTGTAGTAAATAGCTTATAATCAACCTTCAGTAATGAAATTGGTCTATATAACTGAAGTTCCTCTGGATTGCTTCCTTCTTTATAGATCAGAATTATATATGCTTCTTCCTATGTCTTTGGTATTTACTTTTGTCTCTTGAAGTTCATTCATTGTCCTTACCATGGGTATACTGTGGTGTGCCCAGTGCTGCATATGCTGTTGCATTCTGGACCAGCTGAAGCTTTGGAATGCCTTCAAGGGTAGCCCATGTAGAGAGCTTTGCAATAGTCTAGAGGGGAGGTGACCAAGGCATGAATGACTGTAAATAGTGCCTCCCACTATTCATAGTGGAATGAGTGCAACTGGTGCACAAGATGTAATTGTAAGAAGGCTCTCCTGGCCAAGGCTGTCAACTGATCCTTGAGCAGAAACTGTGAGTCCAGAGGAACCCCTGGAATGCTTCTTTTTCAGTTACTAGTTCTCTTCAACAACTTTTCTTGTAAGAGTAGTTACATAAAACAGATCAGTTGACTGGATGGAGTTAGGTTGACTCTGTCAACATCTCTGTGTGTTTAAGGTTGAATTTTATGCTACTTAATCTCATTTTCTATATTGTATGGTTTCTATGCCACATTAACCCCCATACTGGCCCACTGAAGCATATTATGGGAACACAATCATACACAACACCCAGTAGTATTTTGATAATAGCATCTACATAAATACTAAAGTAAAGCTACAGGGAAGATGGCTGAGGACTATTTTCCATAGCCATGTATGGCAGAAATAAAGGGTACAAGATCCAGCTAATTAGATTTCATTTAAATTTAAGGAAAAACCGTGGATGGTAATATCTGCATAGCAGTGGAACAGTCTCTCTATGGAAGATATGGGCTGTCCATCTCTGAAGGTTTTAAGAAAAGGCTGGACAGCCACTTATAGATAGTTTAATTGGTTTTCTTATGCATTACAGAGGATTGATACTTGTGATTCTCTTCAAGTCTACAAGCTGAACATAAATATTAGTATCATAAATATATTTATACATCTGGGGGAGAGAGACAGGGGTAGGGGGAAGAGGAACAGAGTTACAAAATTCAAGTAGAGGTTGGATTATACGCTAGGTAGCTTTCATGAATGGCTGTGGAATCCATCCAATTCCTATTAGGATATTCATCCTCATTGATTAGGTTGGATCAAATTATCATTACAGTGTTCCTGATATGATAACCATCTGCATAACTTGTGTTTGTTTCTCCATGATATGAAATATACTGCAGATATTTTGGCTGTTGCACCTAGTGGGCAATTGCTCTATATTTAAAAAGTGCCCTTGTACATCAATGTTTTAGTTATACAGTATCATTGCCTTAACAGTTTGTTGAACACATCTGAAAATTTTAAAAGTATGTGTCAAATTTCTTTGAAGTCTTTCTAGCATTTTAAAAGCACAATAATTATCTTGAAATGGCTTTTTAAAATTTCTCTTTTTACTGTACAAAGTTCCATTATGGGTGAAAACATGCAAAATCATACCAAAACATTACAGGGTTTGTTTAGCATGGCATAACATAACTTGTAAATTGCCTAATAGGTCTATCCAAACTATATATAAGAACAAACTGATTGAGCTGTCCATTTCACATATCTGAAGTAGTATCAGCCTACATTCCTCTTTTTTACTCTTTATAATCTAATATTAACTGTTCTTATCACAATGTTTGACAAATATTTATGAATAAATTACTTCCAAATCATATAACATTCTTGTGTATATTTTCCTGGGATCGATTAATATATACTAGGTGGAACAATACAGGAATATCACTTTTTATTGCACTTTGCTTTAGTGCGCTTTGCAGATATTGCTTTTTTTTTTTTTTTTACAAATTGAAGATTAATGGCAACCCTGCATTGAGCAAGTCTATCAGCACTATGTTTCCAACAGATTAGCATTTTTTAGCAATAAAGTATTTTTTAATTAAGGTATGTACATTTTTTTAGACGTAATGCTATTACACACTTAATACACTACAGTATAGTGTAAACATAACTTTTATGTGCACTGGGAAATAAAAAAAACCCTGTGACTTGCTTTATTGCAATATTTGCTTTATTGTGGTGGTCTGGAACTGAACCTGCAATATCTCCGAGGTATGCCTTATCTGGAATATCTGTGCAGTGTCTTTTTAAGTACATTTTCTGAGACATTATGGAACCTTCCCTAAATAATTTAATTCATTATATGACCCTTGCTCTATGTTCCACTGACATGGTGTCACTATAGGCTTCCTGGACTAGTGACAATGATTTCAAAATGATGCCATGTGCATCATAATGCAAATGACCCAACTCATGTACTTGTATCAGTTTACAACTCTACATAATTTGTATTATTTGTTTGATGGCATCATGATAGGCAGAATGTCACTTGCTCCCCCAATTAACATCTCTGTGTGTCACTAGATAACCCAGGTCAGAGTTAGGGTAATTAATGTAGGTTGCTTTCTATTACATTAGCTGTTAGTTTCTTCTTCCCAAAATCCCTTTCATGTTCACTTGTAATCATAGATTAGAGCTGGATTTAGGCAAAGGTAGTAAGCTCTATAGCTTAGGGCCACGAAAGTCTGGAGGAATATCTCAAAATTTCAGATTTTGAAAAATATGTTACAGTTTTATTGTAATTTCATTTATGAAAGTCTCCATAAATAAAGCTCTCTGTATAGCTCACATGATTCTGCTTAATTAAGATGTGCTTTGTCTCTTCATGCACTCAAAGCTGCTCAATGATGGCCCTTCCCTGCCCGACATCATGGGTTTGTTACACATCTTGGTGGCATTCTTGCCCAATCTAGTTGTTACACAGCCTTACTGTTAGCAGTTACCAGACAGAGCCTCTACATAGCTTAGAGCCTCACCATGTCTGTGACTAAATGCTTTTTCTTGGAGATTTTCTCTATTTTGATTCAGTAATATTCTCACCCAAGGTGTGCACATGGTGCTTCCTTTATCATAACCCTTCCCATGAAAAGCTTCTTCTCCCCTGAGAATAATTTCAAAAGAAATTTGTTTTCCATCAATTTAAAATGAAAGGTGTGAAAATGCAGAAAAAAACAAAAAACTCAGCACAGATTAAGGTTTCCTATTAGGTTTAACACTTTACATTGGTAAGGACTATGTCCAGATATCTTTTGTAGGGAGCCTGGGAGATGACCTTGGGGAAGGAATCCAGAAGCCATCAGGGAAGCATCAGGTGCAGAAGAAACATGTGTTAAGTCTAGAGAGGGGGGGAGTATTACAAAGAGGCTGAGACTAGCCCCTCACCCCGACTCCCTGGGATATAAATGGGAGGAAAGGGAAGACACAGGCAGACTTGCAAGATTTTGTATTACGTCTATTTCAATAATGTACAGTTCTAGTCTTCCTGTGGAGTCAGTGTCCTGATCTAGTTTACCTTGTAGGCTGACATCTTTTCCCCTTCTTCCTAAATAATAAGGCATATGTAATATGAGGTAAAATGCTGAGCATTTTTGCCATATTGATTATCGTAAGTGTTACCTCTTAAGTTACAGTTCAGCATCAGTTCTCACACTACCAGACTTGGGCACTCACCTGTTGGTCCCTGCTAAGCATTGGTCTTCAGTGGAGGGGATGGCCCTTGATGTATTCTGCTTTGAATCTGCACAATCATCTGCCCACTCCCATCATTGACATGATGCCAAATGAGCATATATTTGTGTTCACTGGTTGCTGATGAGAAGTTGTCACTCAGAGTTATTGTATTTGGGAAGGGATAATGCACTCAAAAAGAGGACTGTTTATTTATATGGATTTGGTAGCTGATCAGAGGACTACGACAAAAATGTCCACATGGAGGGAATCCTTAAATGTGCTTATCCACTCATCCTTCCATCCACCCATCCATGGACAAACCTATAGAATCTGCAGTACTAAGCAATTATTTAAATAATCCAATAACAATAATAATGAGATTGAGAAAAGAATGATAAAGGATGAGTTTTCCTTTGAGAAAGGAATGTTATTTATTTTAGGAATGTCGCTCCTAAATACAATAGTGCTATTAGTATATTAATTTTATCTCTGTAAGGCATGATGATGCATTTCATACTGATGTTTTAATATGATGGAGTCATACTGTTAATTGTGAATAGTAATAAGTAAGAATACAGTTTCCAGAGGAAAATCTTATATAGCAAAGTCAAAGTTTGCAGCATTTTAAAGTCTAACGAATTTATTAGTATGTAAGCTTTTGCGGTTTACAGTCCACTTCATCAGATCCGTGAAATAGCCTGCTATCCATGAAATTCTATGTGATAAAAATTTGTGGAGTGCTCCAAGGCTGTTTGCTGTAATTAATAATACTAATAAACGCCTATAATTGAGGAATAGCTATAATATAAATTTATGGTACAATTTATAACAATATCATTAAGTCCTACAATCTGTAGCATATGATGTCTCATACACAGTAGTATAAGAGCCAGTGTGGTATAGTGATTATGGTGTTGGATTGAGCCAGATTCAAGTCAGCCTTCATCCACAGAAGCTCATTAGATGACTTCTTAGCCCAACCTACCTCCCAGGGTTGTTATTGTGGGGAAAAATGGGAAGGAGGAGTTCTAAATATTCTGCCTTGAACTCCTAAATTAAAAGCAAAATATAAAATGAATACACATAGAAGTAAATAACAAATAATATGTGGTGTGACATATTGGATATTTTCTGCAACAGTGCTTCCAACTGTAGACAATACTGAATGATGGGGTGTAAAATGTTTACATCCAGTCTTCCATCATAAGCTCTAAGGTAGCTGACAACATAATTCAAAGCAACTATATATAAAAACAATGGAATATGCTCCATAAATTCCCTACATTAGGGAAAAACTTTCCATCTCCTCCATCATTTTACTTCAGAAGCTGAGGGTCACTTTGAGCAGAACCTCTGCTATCTCACGCTCATCTGGATCCATGCAGCCAGATATGGTAGCCTTACTGCTGGTGTTTAATGTCTGTTAGAAGGAAGCCATGTTGATATGGATCTGTATATAATTCCCAGAATTAACCATTCTAGCTGGAAAAAAGGCCCTGAGTCCAGCATAGTGGACAGGTGCCACCGTAGATTGGGAGAACGTCCCCCATTGATTGTCATTAGAAACTCAATAGTGGAATGGGCTGTCATTCTCGAATGGGCTGTCATTCTCCAATGGCATGCCATTCTGAAAAATATTGAGTGTGGAAAATGTTTTGTAGAAGATGGAACTGTGTATAAATATTTATAGAGGACCTTAGCATAAAAAGGAAAAGTGCGAAATAGCGAAGTGGCACTTGAAGAGAGATACTTGGTTCTAACAGGTTCTCCCAGTTCATACTTCTTTGGCATTAAGTGATTTTTGAGGTAGCAGCACTTTCAATTATGCACAGTATTATGATGAGATGGGTTTGGTGTAGTGAAGCAGGGAGGATGGAGAGAGAGGCCCCTGGGTTTTGCTGCACGGTGCAGTGAGAGTCCCACTTCATTTAAATTACCTTAATAAGTTTGGCGACTTCTGATTCACAGAAGAGATAGTGAGAGAAAGAGCTCCCGACATGCATACGGAAAGGTCAAAATAATAATAGTCATTCTAATAATCTCTGGAATGAAATATTGCTTCACCAGAGTATTTATTAGTTGTACAGGCAGAACAAGGAATTCCTCTCATATTTGTTAATTTTTTAAAGAAAACAGATGAGTATTATTAGATCTGTAGCATCACTGATGCCTATGGTAATTTATAAGAGATCTGCAAGTGCAGGAAGGCAGAGGAGGAAGCCCTGATATACACTGGCTGCTAATAAAGAGAGAACCAAAGTTCTTCTGCAGGATGAGACTTACTGTTAGTTTAGCAGTGGGCAACCTAAAGCATCAGGGGTCAGGCAGTCCCCAAACTTCTTTGTGGCCTCTGGAGTCATGCCCACAATTTTGAGGTAACATTTTGAAAGTTGTAATATAAACCTGAAAGACGCTGGAACTTTAAGCACTTGCTCTGCAACCTTTCCTAAAATTGTCTGAAGCAAGAGTCAGCAACACAGTGCCTGTTGCACCCAAAATGGCAACAAGACTACAAGGTACATTATTATCCCCAATTAAATAAATTGCTGAAATGTGATTACTGAAATCTGAGAATGCGAACAGCCTGCTAGCTCACACCTAATGTTTAAATTGCTCCTAAGGTTTTAAAGTATCTCATTGAGGTCTTTAAGATCACATACAGACAAAATTTCACTGGGTCTTCTCTCCAGTATAACATGGAAAGCTAAGAAGTATAATTCAGTAGAACACACAGACAGAAACAAATCAATTCCAAAAGAACTAGATTTTTAAAATGGAAAATTACTTATTGTATCCAGAACCATAAGCATGTCACACTGAGCAGAATATTACTTGACTCATGGGCTATTGATATTGCTAGACTAAATGGGCAGTCTTATGTTAAGCAAAGTAACTTTGACCTGGCTATATTCTTATGTTGTTAGGGTCTCTTTATTAAAATAATGGATAACTTTAAGATGGGTAAAACTGCATGCAAAAATTATTATTGTTGGAAGAATACAACTGAATGGATTAAAAAATAGACAGTTATGACTGTAGAAATAGGATGGAAATTACCATACAATGTGAAATGAAAGAAAAGCAAAATTGTCAGATTGGTTCACCCTACTTAGGTCAGCTGCTCACTACCACCGAGTTCCTTAAAAATCTGCAGTGTTGTTCACAACTGGTTTTTGATTCCTGACACATCATAGCTGCAAAGAGTTGCCTTTGGTCTCACACCAGGTTTGTTTACTTACTTATTTATTATTTATTTTTAAACAGGGAGTTTATTGCTAACAAGTCTTTCAAGACCATATTTTGAGAAGGTGACAAATCTGACCTTAGTGCCATATCCTCTGTAATAAGAACTCATTCATTAAAGTGTACATGAAAAATATGATAAACATTTTGTCTATTGATCTTTCAGAATTAATTTAGCAATTTCATGTTTAACCCACTGGATGATTAGCATCCTTTCTCCAGAAACCCTCTGAATCTTTCAAGTAAGGGAAACTGAGACCCTCCCCCCAAGAAATCTCATTAAAAGATGTGTCATGGTTCACATGCCAGGCAGGTGTAGACAGGATCAATTTACAGCAAGGGTCTAGAGAGCAGAAATTGATGGAGGGTATGGAAATTCAATTCCTTTGAAAATATATGTGCTCTTTATGATGAAAAGGTGATGCCAAATGGATGCATGGTTGAAAGAGAACTTAGTGGTGCTCTCCCCCCGCCCCCACACACACAGTATGAAGAGATCCTATCTAGTGTTCAAAATCTGGAAATAGAGATGATATTTTCATCATTGCAGTGAAGGTTAGACATCTACCTGCCAAAGTGCAAAAATCTATATTCTGAAGATAAAACTAGAAAACCAGTCCATTGAAATCAATCTGTTGCTCATCTATTTGAAGAAAATTAGATTCAAGGGGATTGGGAATAAAGAATAAAAATGCCTGAAAAAGGAATGTTATCTGCAGAAACAAAGACTATTTGTTTTCGAAAAAGACTGCTCCGGGAAATAAGTTTGAGTCAGAAGATGCATTTGCTGTTTATTCATCTCCTTTTTTAAAAGGCTTTCTTTTTTTAAAAAAGCTTTGTATCTGCTTCTAAATGAGTACCATTAAAAAACTCTGGCTATTTAGTCCAACTCAGTAAGTGTGACTGCTTAATATTGTTTCATTGTTTTCTTCCCCTGTTTTCTCTACAGTTCTTTATTTCATAACTCTTTCTTTTCCCAACTTCATACTTCTTAGTCATTACTTATTCTGCTGCCTCCACCATACAGAGTTTTAAAACTTTTCTACTTTCTGGGACTTTTTTCCAAATCCTCAGTCCCCATGAAATTTTTGCTATTTCTAAGGCCTAAACCGATTTCTAATTTTGACTGGAAACATGAGGCAAATTTTACCGGAGAAGTTTTTATAGAAACCTAATACCATCATAGCAGCTCAGCCAATTAGTGTCAGAATCTTACAATTGCTGGTAGCCATGCTGTAGATGAAATTTGACTTAAGCTAGAAGGTCTATGCATTTTGCTTTTGCTTTGTATTTGCTTTCTAAAGCCATTTCCACTAGAGCATTTTCAAGAGACAGCCATCCGTTGCTGGGCCAAAACTGCAGTAAATAAGATAATTTTTTATCACTTCCGTGATGGCTCGATGAAATTATACAGTAAGTCACAATTGAGCAATGGCTTAAGATTCAATTCAGAAAAAAATATTGGAGAGTTATTGAATGAGCATTCATCTCTCGGAAGTAAAAATCTTAAGAACGATTAGGGGTTGAGTAAGCTGCCTGCACTTGTCTTCATTGTTATGATAGTTCCTAGATGGTTAAAGAAGACATGAACCTGCATGCCAGAGTTCAGACATTTCCTAACACATAGGATATAGTAGATGGTATTTTCAGACACAAATATTTCACATACCTTTTCCTACAGTAAAATTCTAAGGTCCTAATTTTTATGTCATCTTTGAAATGTTAATGAAATCTCAATTTCATTAAGGGTGTGTGGGATATTATCTAATTGTGCACTTAGCAGTTATAGTAGTTCTGCTACTTGTGGGGAGGGGGAAAGACTGCACAAAAAACAGTCTGAGTGAATTTCAGTGCCTGGCACTAATATGAATTACACTGAAGTTACTTGAGAACATTACCTCCTTTCTTTGTTTGTCTTCAGGTTGCACACTGTGTGTCAGGCTGCACATTTTGAAAACAGGAGTACTATTAGCCATTACCCTTGCTTGGGCCACGTGGATTTTGCACAAGCATTTCAATAATACTTATGTGGCAAAAAGAGACTGGTTAATTACTGCGGAAGTAGGAGCGACTAACAACATCACTGCAAACCCATCTGCTGAATAGCTCAATGTCTCAGAGAGTAATGCCAGCAAAGGCTCATAAAGGCTGTGCTACTTAAATGATGCATGTCCATTGGTTACTTGATTGTAGATTGAGAAAAACAGACTTTTTTCCCTGGGATCCTTTTCTAGCCCCAAATAAGGCAGAATATAAGATGTGAGAATCTGCAATATAATGGCCTTGTCTCCTTCCCATTTTCTTGTTTTCCTGTTGTTTTTTTTAATTGAGGAAGATCAGTGCACATGTCAAAGGTGAGGACTGCAGTGGATTTGATAATGGTGGTACTGTGCTGCCTCATGGCAGTGAGTGAATAGTTTTTACTTCTAACATGCCTATATGCCATCTTGGCACCAATGAAGACTACCTAAATATAACTCACTTGGAATCTGCCATTGTGATTATTATGGCATTTCATATCCTCCTGTCTGAGAACATGCTGACATGCTGTTCATTGACATGACAGTGGCCTGACAGTTGCAGACATTGTATTTCAGTGTATTGATGCCAACAGGTGTGATGAAACTCAAGAGAGATGTGTGAGATGTCAAAATGTCCCCTATTAGTCATACCAAGAGGCCCACTGGTAGAAGTACACCTCCTTTTTTGCTGCCCAAACTAAAGTAATACATTATGTAGGAAAGATGATAGATGATCAACCAGCAGCATCTATGACTATTTATAATTCATGCCTTGGAAAAGCTAAAGCAGCCATGACCACAGTGACTGATGGACTTTTCCATCTGGATGTGGTAGGGGTTGATAAAATACAATGCTTAGATTTTCTCTTCTCTGCATGCTAGAAGGTCATATGACAAACTTCAAATATAGGAAAAAAAGAGAAAGAGAGAGAGAGAGAGAGAGAGAGAGAGAGAGAGAGAGAGAGAGAGAGAATGAGGTGAAATATCCATTAAGCAGACTATCCAACAGAGGATGTACATTCCATAAAGAATTTCAGTGCTGGTTTTGCAGTTGAATCTATATCAAAATAGATTCTGAGATTTATGGAGGTGCATTGGAATGTTTTGCTTAAATAAAAAGAGAAAAAGAAAAATATGTTCCAATTTTACAGGGACTGGGGAACCATGATTCAGTTTCTACAAGGAATGCAAAGAACAATGGTGTCATTACTTTGGAATTTATTGAAATCTTAGAGACTTGGCTCAGAAATCACTTTAAAGAGAACTGATTTTCCAGGTAATTCAGGTGTTCAGCTACAATAAGGACAAGTCCAACCTTAATCATAAAAGGCGACTGGGTTGTGACTTTGAGTCAGTTACTTTCTCTCAGTCTAACCCTTTTCACAGGTTTGTTGTGGGAAACAAGAATTCTATGCGCACCACTTGGAAGACAGGTCAGAAATCTATTGAATGAATAAATAAATGAAGCAGAGAAAAATTAGGGAGGATCAAAATTGAGACAAGTTTATAATTCCACAGCAGGTCTTGAAAACTCTAACTTAAGTCATACTGGATTAAAATATAGATGGGAGACCACAGGGAACTCTGGGAAGTTGAGATTCAGGAAGTCTTTACCTTTTTTATGAGAAACTCTTTGGGTTTGGATGAATTATGATTTTTGCTTAGGAAGATGGAACTATTGCTTGTTTATGGCATCACTGTGTTAGTTGTCTCTCATAGCTTTTATGTCATATCAGATTTATCATCTATCTTATATAAATTCTACTAGAAGTTTAATTTTATCTCTTAAAATAAACCATAAACTCTGGACTTAGGTATAACCATTCTAAATCTCTTTTCAGCTGTTCTTGCCTCTAAAACTCTGTGTAACATATACACACACATGCATATGCAAATGCATATACATATAACATCCTGCTTGTTCTGTCCTAGACAGGGGTGTCCACTTGGTATGGTCAAAAAAGACAAGATGGTGGCCATGACAGTGCATCTGAAGCTCCACCAGGATTTTTGGTGCACTGTTGTAACCACCATCTTGACCTTTTTGACCATACCTCTGGTCCACGATAGTCTTCTGCAACAGGCTGCCTTTCTTAGGACTAGCTTTCTGTCTCTCACCTTGTTGTTTCAGTTCCAGAAAGCAGCTGAAGTGCAAAGTTATCATTCATTCTGACTGAGAAAAACACCATAAAATCTACTTTGTGAAGCGCTGCAGAATAGAATTAGTATTGATAAATCCAACTGTCAAAACAAACTACAGTTTAGCAGGGCTGTAAAAACAATTTTAAAGATAATTATTTTAATGCAATAATGCTATAATTAAAATAGCATTACTGAATAATTATATTCATTATAATGATGATGATTGTAATATGAAGGTTGTTAATATCTTAATAGCATTTTTACTATACAATATTCATATCACTTTCATCCAACATATGCAATGTATTTCCATTTGGAATTACTTTAGATAAATAGAAATAGCAAATGTAAGATTCATAATTATTGTAAGTAAGTGGTTGTAATCAGATGCTTATGATTACAAACTGAATGTCTTTCCAGTTTCTTGCCTCATATGACTTTAATCTGATTTTCATTTTTTAAATAATAATAATAATAATAATAATAATAATAGATTTACATGCTGTGAAATTTATTTTCAGAAATGCCTCTAGGACTTTGAAAGACCACACTAACATTCCAAACAAAGAATAAAAGAAATGGTGGCCGTCCAGTGCTTGCTTCCATCATGTTCACGCTTGCCCAGAAAAACCACAAAACAACAAAAACAAAAACAACGGAAATATCGAAAATCATGGATATGATAGGGCAGTCAACCTGAACAGTTGTGTTCTGATAGATGAGTGTTTACTTACTGACCATCCCCATGGTGGCAACCATTTTATGAGAATGCCCAGGTTTTTACCAGTTCCTTATGTTTCTGTGACAGCATGCAACATTAGGTTTCAAATTAAGATGGGCAAGCTTGATGGGCTGGTTAGGGAAAGACCATTCCTAAGTGTTAAACTGAAGCAGCATTGTTGTGATATGGGTTGTTGTTTTTGTTGTTATATGAGTCTATATCAAGCTTAGAACATTTCCAGAAAGATTGGAAGAGCATTGGAACCTTTCTGGTTGGATAGAATAATCCATTTCAAAACTAGAACAATTGTTTGAAATTTGAAAGCTTGACAAGTTTTGAAATCAAACAGTTTTGCACACTTCCAGTGTGAATTCCTCCCTCAAGAGGCCAAAATAGGGACCTCACCTGTTTCCATGACATCACTGCCACATCCCCTAAGACTTGGAGGCTTTTCTTTTTTAAGTCTCACAAAAAGATTGCCTACCACTAAAGGTTCTTGTTAGAAGCAGTCTAAACAGGTCTGAAGGAAACGTTGGGGAAATTGCCTGCTTGACAGCTGTCAGGGAAATGACCAATAAAATAAGACACAGTCTGAGCAGCTTTAACAGTAGTGAGATACAGGGAAACTGGAGTTTAAACTCTGGAAGGAAGTTCTGTTGCACATTATGATAGGCAAGATTGATTTTTTTTTTTCTCTAGCTCAGTGGGACATGTTAAAGACGAAGATTAGGAATCCCATGTAACATGTATGGAAAGTATTGTCACAGAGCAGTTCTACCAGATTTTTAATATTTAAACATTCTATTTTATAAAGGGAATTTTAATTCAATTTCTAGTAACGTAAAAAACACAGAGGAGTTGCTGGAACTTTCAACTTTCCAATTCACTACAAATTAAAATTCCAGCAGAAAGAGCCCTGGCATCAAGCATTGCAACCAGTGTCTACCTCCAGAAAATGATTTATTAACTAGAGTTCAGCTGCTTTGTGCTTTTGTTACAGTTGACAAAAGGCATGTTTAAGCATGTGAAATTGGCTTAATGTGGTAAACAGAAATGATGGCCAGGAAGGGTTGAACTTACTGCCAATGCATGCTATTTCTTTGTGCTGTGTGTAAGGAATAGTTAATCTGACCTAAAAGAAAAGAAACATGCTCTAGCAGATAAGATGCTTGAAATGAATGAATCCATCTGCTACAGTATTGTTCAGCATTCTTTGATATGTAAGCAGGAAAAAGTAGATTCTAAACAAAACCAAACAGTAGAATCAGATGGAATAGGCATAAAACTGCAACTTTCCCATTATCCAAAGAATCAAGAAACAGATTTCTGAAGCCGTGGCTTCTGTACCAAACAGAAAAGTGACAGAGGAAGGTGATGTCACATTATGTGATGTTGCCTTCAGAGTCAATGTGAACATCAGAAACATCAGGGGTCAAGCAATATAAACAAATTTCACCACCGATCCAGGTCAGAGAGGATTTTGGTTTCTTGTTCCAGCAAACCCATGGGGGGATGAAGGATAGCAGGTAAAATTCTTGCTAAGTGTCCCACCTTCTCTTGGAATAATGTGATTTACCTTTGAAAATGAATTGGGAAGCTCACAAAGGTATCCCGCATCCTTGTAACAGTGAGGGGGTTTCTGTAGGGACTTCTCTGTATGCCTCTCTTGAACTGGCAATGCCCTAGCCAGCCGTCTCCCACCTCCACTCATGTTCAAGCTGAAGGTCTCAAGGGCAGCTGTACTTAGGTTCACCAGAATGGGAGTATAGGCCTTTGCATGTGCAGACAAAGCAGGAGCCCAGAATGTGCTGTAGTTCAAGTGAACACAAGTCCAGCACCTTCTTCCACACCTGCGACCTGAAGCTGGAGGCTGAAGAGCGGAAGCACAGGGGTTGCGTGGGCACCCCACCCCCTCCCCATTGCATATCGTAACTTGAATTGGGTTATAGGCAATTCAGGAAGTGCTCTAAAGGCAAAGTGTTAATGAGCAGTGAGCCATTAACAATGTCATGGGCATTTTTGCTACAGGAAGAGAGAGGCTCGTTTCAAAAGATGCGTACTCCCCCACCCCCAAAAACATTTTTTCTGGGCACTTTGAATACAGGATGGTTTAGTCTTTTTCTGTTTCTTCTTGGATCATTTGGTCTTAAAAACAAATCTCAAAAGTCTCACATCTTTCAAAACATTTCTATTTAGCATTTTGACGCTTCTGTGGAAATTTGCTATCCTCAGATATCCATGGTTTTCAGCACAGTGCGGCAAAGGGGAATGAAACCTTACATTCATTTGTGTGTCCATATTATGCATTTCGTTGTATCCAGAAGAAGATATAAGTTACTATGATTTACCCCCAGATCTTTTTAAAGAAAAAATCCAGCTACACATCTCATTTTAAATCCACGGAAACAATTTAATGATTTCAGAGAGCAAAAACCATGTGAATGGGCTAGGTCTTAGTGTACGGCAATTGCCCTACATAATCACAGGTCATTATCAGTTTGTAAACTGATATTAACAAGAACGGCAAACCCCATTAAAACTGAAAGGAGCCATAAGCCTCTGTCTCTCATGATCAAAAGAATAAAGTCTGCTGTTCTCTGCAGTCCATCATCAGTTTCCATCTGCCCCGAACAGAAGACACTTGAAGGCAAAGTCCACCTATAACATTCGTATATTAAATAGATCTTCCTGTTTCACATTTGCTTATTTGCCATGAGAAACTCAATCTTGGTATGTACTAAAGAGCTGTAGGTAGTTTGCAAATAAAAGAGAACATTATCTTTTAAAAAATTCCTTGTAGGTAGACCCATGCAGATAGATTCAGGGGCAGGCAGATGTCACCCAAATCACCTCTTACTCAGGGACCTGCACCAGGAGTGAAAACTGCTCAGAGGCTATTATAAGTGAAAAAAGTGGGTAGATGATGCCTGCTTTGCTTATCAGAGCCAAGTTGGACTGTGTAGATAGTTTGAGGCCATTTATTCCAAAAGACTAAAGTTTAATACATGTTATGATTAATTCCCTAGACTAGCATAAATAAAGCAAGATTGGTTTTACTCTTTCCTGATTGGTTAGGGGAAAGATCAAGTATAAAGTAGCAATAAAGGTGAGGCATTTTTTGTGTGTGTTCATATGTCTGCTATTTATCATACAGAATAACTCCGTATAACAGGGATAAACAAGAGCTTTGGGTGCACTCTTTCAGAGCCTTTCTCAAACTGCCTGGTAAATGGTCAGTTTTAATGGAACAAAAGAAGACAATGATGAACTACATGAGAAGAAGCTGTCTAAGTTTCCATGTTATATATGGAAACTTAGACCATCTCTGGATATAACACCTACATCTGTTGGCCTCAGCTATGAAGCACCTATTTCTCAACTCAGTGGTATTTGTCCAACTTCTCTAGAAATTGTGCCTTCAGACTGGATCATGATGTGTCCTCCTTTCCAGCTGACTAAGAATATGCATTGGGAACTTCAGCTCTATCTCTTACTGCTTTAGTAGGTTGCCAAAAGGCCAGAAAAAAAAGTGACTGGGTGGCATGCTCTTGTGCTTTTAGTGAGCAAGGAGTCCCATAGCATAAAGACAAGCATTGCCAACTGCTAGTGTCTATAAAACAGAATCTGGTCCATAGAATCTCCAAGAATTGGATATGTTTGAATGGATATCATCATCGTCATCATCATCATCATCATCATCATCTATAAAGAGTGGAAAGCAAGGCCTTGTAAAAAAAAATTAAGTTGGCAGCTGCCATTGTAGCCATTCCTAGGTTTTCTTTGCATTTCTTGGGAATAAATCTGCTTTGGCGTGATGGAATACTTTCAGTGAAAATAGTGAAGTCATATTTTGCTATGCTTTGACATGCTAAGGATGAAAACTAACAGTGTTAATGAGACCCAGGCTCAATAATTCTGTAAGAGTAATATGAACTTGTTTGAATATGATGTACTAAAGCCTCACATGCAGCATTCAGATCTACTGTCATGTTCTCTTGTGAGGCTAAAAAGAGTGAGGATGACCTGCTCCACCCATTTCTTTATTTTGGAAATAAGTAGGGCAGGGCAGAACTAAAAGGTTTTGTGCACATTCCTTTGTCTCAGTACCGAGCAATCTGAGAAAATCAGTAATTGCATGAAAGACCATTCGATCACTTGAAGGGCTTCTGAAGGACTTCTGCATCCAGCACATTTTTTTGCCCTGAGATTTCTTTGGGGAGAAGGGGTGTAAGAGTGTTCCAACATTTGCTGGTTTGTTTTTTTCAAACAATGACGCTTTGGAGGAAAGAACAGATTGTTTTTTCTTCTCTCTCCCCATCTTTAGCTTGCTTTGTTTTTCTCAGCTTCCCAGCTGGCAAGCCTGGCATTGTGACATGGTATGTCAGGTTGTATCAGTCACACTGTTCTACATGAGATCACAGATCAGGAGGGGATGTGGCTGATGAAAGGTGATCATGTCACCTCACAATACAGGATTACAGCTGGGGAACTGAGAATGCTTTCTCAGAGCTATTGCTGAAGAGACCACAGATTTGTATGTGTATATGCATGTACATAAGAGAATAAGTAACTACAACCCTTCCTCCCTTGTTTTACCTTTGAAAGTTTTGTCAGCTTGCCTTGCTCAAATGATATTTGGTTCAAGAGTTTTCAATCCTCTTCCAAAAATTCAGAAGGCATGCGCATGTGTGAGTGTGTATGTGTGTATTTCTGAAACAAGGATACCAATCGACTGAATATAGGATTTTTGCAGTCAGTATGGCAGTCCAGTCAACAGTAAAAGAACCAGCAGTCAAAGTCAAGAAATACACTGCAGACTAGCACTTGGGAGAAGAGCAATGAAAACATATTAGGTTGCAGGAGTTTGTTTATATCTACAAAGATCAGAATCAGGCAGACAATGGTTTTTCTTGGGATGCTCTATGGAAGCAAAAGTTGGATTTTGAAGAAGCAGAATAGAAAGAGTATCAATGTTTTTGAACTTTGCTGTTGGAAAAGACTCCCAAGAATACCATGGAAAGCAAAGAAAACAAAGAAATGGATCCAGAGTTATTACTCAAGGCACAAATCAAATGATGTGAAGACCTAGCTCTCTGGAGCTAATGATGATTGGGTGAAAGGAAAGAGAAGAGGATGGACAGGTGGATGGACTCAATTACAGTGGTGATGTGTGCCCTGCTGAAACACCTGAAGGACCGGGTTGGTGGTAGGATGTCATGGAGACAATCTATCTTTAGATTGTCTCCAACACCAACACGTTGACACTAACATAATAACACATAATAAAATAGCACTCCAGGTTAGCTGGGTGATTTTCAAATTGAGATCCATCACCTGTATCTTAACTACTCTCTGGATGTTTGATTGCACTCTTGCTAGAAGTTACATGGTTGTAGGGCTGAAATCTCCTTAGCAAATGTATTGTTAGTTCCTTGATCCTTTGTTAATAATTTTGTACCTTTGTTTTTCCCTTCCCTGGGGGAAACAGGGCATTATTCTTTCCTAGAACACCTATTTTTCATATTTAGCCCATAATATAAGTTAGCCTGAGACAAAATGAAGGATTCAAATCATCTAGTGTTCTTCACTGTTCATAGAAAATCCTCTTGTGTTGATTTTAAAACATTAGGAGTCACATTACATTGGTTGTCTAGATCACATATTGGCAACCTCAGCTCTCTCTGCAGCCTGAGAGAAGTTTAGTGCTCTGGTTGGCCATCAGTTTGGAAATGGGAAACAGAGTGCTTATGGCTGGGATAAGCCTATTGCCCTCTCTAGTCATCCAGTTCCAGATTGCTTCCCCCAACCCTCTGTTAGAGAAGAATCACTAGGGAGGGGACAAGTTTAAAGCTTAGATACATGTATGAAACTAAACACTCTAGTCTAATAAATATGTGGGAATCACATGGTTAGAAGAAATTTCTCCAAATTTCTCCTGGCATAGGCTCTTGTTCTATAATGTATAAAGAAAATACCATTGTGTGGCTTTTAAAAAAAATCATGTCATCATTCTTCATGACTATTGTGCTTTCCTCCATTGCAACTCTAAGCATTCTGCTTGCCAAGAATCCACTATTTCTGCTTTGGCTGAATCCCAGGTTTAATGGCATGAGCCAACAAAATAATTGCCTCTGTCCTTTCCATTGCACTCTCTTTTTCCACTGTATTTTTTTAAAAAATCATCATCATCATCATCATCATCATCATCATCATCATCCCTGAGTATATGTGATGGAGAGTGATGATCTATGACCAGCCTCTCCCAGCATTTCTGGAGAGTTGCAGCAAAAACTAAGTTGCAATTCATCTGAGGCTTTAACTATATTTGTGAACCAGAATGTCCGGCAGATGAATCTTTTAACACTTCAGTAGATTGGCATGAATGGGATTTGAAGCTTCATCCTAAAGCTTTCCTTTGCCTTTCTCTCTCTCTCATTCTTTCTCTCTCTCTTCTGCTATGGCTTCTGTTTTTCTGCTTGATCGCACTCACCGCCTTCCTACTGCCCCTGGGGGAATTGCCCTCTTATTACCACAATTACAATCTGTACACATTTCATTAAACTAATATTGCTTCGCACAGGCTTTCTCTGCCGAAGTGCACAGCTGGAGGCCCATTTCTTTTCCTCAGCTTAAACTCTTTGACAGGTTAAGAAAGCTATTATGGCTGAATAACAGGTGTTGCAAAACAATGTGCATTTGATGTTTAAATGAGAGAGCTTCTTTATTGACTGCCTTTATTGCAGCTAAGACTCTCCTTTTTCAAGATGACTGGATTTTTATTGGTTTTACTGCTTTTTAAAGTGTATTCTGTTGTTTCAGAATGGGTCCAGAGTGACTCTTTGCCATTATTTGTTATTCCAATGGCCTTTGTTTTATTTGTGCTGCTTGAAAAAAAAAAGAATACACACATATTATATCCAGGTGTGTTTTTATCAGTATACAGAAAAGATTTTATTTTGCTTCAGACTTGTATTGGTGCAGAGCATTCCCAGTTTATGCACTGCTCCCGGATGGGGAATCAATGAGGCAAGGCCGTTAGATTGGCACAGCTTATTATTTCTAACCAGATTTGATTCACTTCCAGACTCCCCTAGTGTGACTCATGTCTATGTATGTAGATTTATAGCTCTACCATACTAAATGTGCCCTGGGCCATGTGATCTATACTACTGTGGTGCAAAAATGAGGTTGACGTGTTGGAAACAATTCAGAGGACGGCTCCAGCAAGGGGGTAGCATGGAAATAATTTAGAATGCGCAGTTTCAGTTTTCTGAAAAGGTGAAGACTGAATATATTGGATGTCTTCAGATTTTTGGCGGTGCAGTTGCACAGATGTGAGTTGCATATAGTTCAATAGGAGTCTTTTTCACATACAAAATGCACTGATGGGGAGGTCAATCTAGGTTAGGAGCATATCAGTGTTCAAAGTTTCAAAGACCCCATGAGACTTAAATGATATCTTTTTTGATTATTTTTGAATAAGGTTGGATGTCTACATATGCTATATGTCAAATATCTTATCTAGTTTGATTCTCAGGTGTGCAGACTTCTTTGAGGGAATTTTGGATAAGCACTGATGGATATGACCAAATCCAGCTAGTTCTCTATGTTATGTTCAATGACAGGCTTCTTCTGAAGTTCCATACTTATGGTTATGGTTCCATACTTCTACTGTTAGGACTGTTCTCTGCAAACAAAACCTATGGGTGGAAAGTGTCTCTTCTATATCAGGTGGGAGAAGCATGGAATGGAAAGCCAGATACATGGCTTTATTCTATTCTGCTGGAGTCAATGAAGAATGAAGAGATGTACAATTTGAATGTTGACCAAGTTGCCCTATGTGTTTTAAACCTTCCTTCTTTCCTTTCTTCCTCCCTCCCTTTATCAAATTTATATGGCTGCCCATCTCATACAAAGTGCCTCTGGGTGGTGTAAAATAAAACCAACAATTAAAACGTATTTCAAAAACCACTCAAAACATATTACAAAAACCACTCAAAACAATTAAATTAATAAACATAAATAAAAACAAAAACTCTATTAAAAGTAGGCCACATATGGCTGCTGTGGACCCTTTTGCAGGCCATACAGGTGCTTAGGCTATTGAGTGAGTTCCAGGGTCCCAATTCTTGGCTTGTATCAAAGCAATCACTTACAACACATCCTAGTTAACATTAAACTGTACCAAACACATTTTCACTTCTTTCTGTTTTCAGTCTTCCCCATCCTTTTTCTTCTTTATGTCTAGTCTTTTTATATTCCCTAGTTCTGAAAAATCCTCATTTTCCTATAGTACCATCCTATGAATTCAACTCTTAGGATAAGGGTTGGCAACCTTGGCACTCCAGATATTGATGAACCATCATGCCTAGGAAGCAAGGCTAATGGTGAAGGATGCCAGGAGTTGATACTTCAGCAATATCTGGAGTGGTAAAGGTTGCCTACTCTATCATAAGCACTGCTGTTTGTGAGCTCCCTGCAATTATTAGTAAAAAAGGCCTAGTGTAATTATAGAACAATATTCTTCATGAATCTGTTTACAATGTAAGGCTTCGTTTTCAATACAGGATTAATTTTCATATTCAATTTTCAGGGGATATTTAAAATAATTGCTGGCACAGGATTAAAGAAAGCTGTCTTTATGGTGGTAGAGTTTTAAAAATGGGGAGTTCATTAGTGGTGCTGGTGGTTGTGATGATGATGATTTCATCATACATTTGCATTGCTGGATTTTGCAATTGATGAAACTATGTCATGCACAGGAAGTAGGACAGCAACATGTGGTATATATGTTAAGGCACAGTGTATACCACATGCTTATTTATTGTTATTTTAATTATGAGTCACTCAATCTAATTTTCTGGGCTTACACTATATAAGTGAATGACAAACAAGCCACAAAGGCTAGGCTCCAGGAACACACTGCACTAAAATATGGTAGAGTAGCTTATGGGTGATTATACTATATAAACACAGTCAATAAGTAGCAATTAGTTAGAACTCAAGAATTAGGTTATCACACAAGGCAAATGCTGGTGTTTCAAAGGATACAAAACCCATGCTTTTTACAGTATTGTTGTTTTAGCATGATTCTTAGCCAAATGAACTCATAACTTGAGTAGCTGGTAATGTAGTCATACCTAGCATGGAAGATTTAGGGCCTCAAAGGGCCTTCACCAATAACTTTGAACATAGATAATGATGAGGCTGGCTGGGTATAGATGATATTTAAAATTTCTCACATTCTGTTTTAGACTTTAAGGATGGGGAAGAGCTGTGTTGAGAGATTTGATATCCAAGAAATCTTAAGAAGGGGCTTACAAACTTCATGGTCAATCTCCGTGTTAGATTGCAATGATGACGCACTACAGTGATGGTGAAGAGATATTTGATATATGAGGTTTTTTTTTTCATGGATTAAATACTATCCCCAGAAAGGTACCTTCTATACATATTAATTAGGAAATGAACTGCCAAATTACAGCCACATGGCTGGTTCATGTATGTAATCTTCAGTCAGTGCAAATCAGTTATCACACATCCATAGAGAGTGTTTGGCTTAGCTCAACTGCAGGACTTTACAATGGAGAGTTATGCATGTGTACAGATCTTCAGGACTAAGAGAATATTGCCAACTTTTCTAATTTCAGATTTGAAATGGATTAAGGCTTAAATGAGCTGTCATAACTATTAACATAACAAGGATGCTCTGGAGACTGCTCTCCTGTGAATCTATACTGCTTGTGGAGAACTGACAGCCAACAGGTATACAGGTCTTAGTGTTCAGGAAGTGGCACACCACTTCTGCAGTGACAGTCCTCTTGTAAATGGGAATTCCCAGTTTACAAAAAAACACCTTATGACCAGGTCAAGGGGAAGCTGCAATGTGGAATAATTGTATGTGTTTACCAACATTGTGGACTGTTCTATGAGCAGCTTTGAACTCTCATCAGGAAATATCTTCAAAATCATCAAATGGTGAGAAAAAGAAAGCCAGTCATACACAGAGGAGGTGGGTTTAAATGTGAAGAAAGAATTCTACTGAGCATGGATTAAATCTGGCATAGCCTAGACTGGAGACTAGCTGTAAATCATATAAGCTCCTCTGAGTTTCTTGAAGCAAAAGAAGATAAATCTAAATATATTCATAATGTCTATAAAATGTCATGGAGAAACATGAACTAATCTTGGCACTGAAAAAAACCAGAGGGCACTTTCTTTGCTTTTCTGTATCTCTATTAACTGGTGATAAGGGGACAGGTCTGCTGAGTGAGGTGGGTGGGTATATGGTTGTGTCTGTATCATGAATTATTATTATATTCATCTGTCTGTCTGCTTTTTGTCTTGACCTTTACTAGCTCTAGACTAGCTTTGTTTCTTCGAATCATTTAGAATGAGATAGGCAGAAGACAGATCAGGATTCACTGTCAGATCACTTGATTATTTGAACTGGATCAGCACATGTTTCTGACCCAATTTTAGTAACAATAAAAGCCTCACTCTTTCTAAATTAGGCTTTTGGAATCTTTGAATTGTAGTAACAACAGAGAAAATTTATAGATGTGCATCATTCTAGCTGATAAGTAATCAAGAACAGCTTTTATCTTCCCCCCTCAAGCTACTGTTTTTGATTGGGGGTTATTAGTGTTCTAATATGAAACTAAAGTAGTTCTTTCACGTTGCAATCTGGTTTAGCATATCAGCTGTTGAAGTGACTAAAAGTGAATCTTTGGAGCTAAAATTCAGGTTCTCTATTAATATCCATTTGTCTCTTCATACATTCCCTATGAATGCTGCATTTATTGTGGGTTTCCAGTCAAAGGTAGGAAATAAGTAATTCTTCGTCTTGTTTGGTTTTTGACATAATGGATTTGATTTTGTTTGTACAGCACCAATAGAGGATTGTCTTTGTAAGGAAATGCAGGGTCCAAACGATCATGAGCTGATTATTTCTCTGGTCTCTAATTTTAGAACTTATATGCAGTTTATTTAAATTACTTATCTTGATTAACCATCATTATATACTATTTTGGCAGGCTGATTACATAGGAACTGCTCTGATGTGTATGCATTGTAGGTTTTGGAACTCCTTCCATTTTAGTGCATGCAAATTTGGTCCTTGGGATATCCTTGGGAAAAGGGAGGAGTATATTCTTCTACCTGAGTACAGACTGCCAGACAAAGTACATAGTATTGTACTAGATGGAGAAATAGTCTAGTCCAGGATAACGTACTTTCCTATTTTCTCACTTTTGGTCTACTCTTTGAGAATTCTATTTCTCAGTCTACTTTTTGGCCCTCTTCTATGGGATTTTTCTTTCATTACCTTTCCCTCAGTCAGATCTGGATATCTATCTTCTTGAAGGCACTCAGGCTTTCCTGTGAAGCAAGGCTTGGTAATGATGACCATTACCTTTTCTTCATTTACCTTTCCATCTATTTTCTGCTTGTCATTCCTCTTCCTGGCTTCTCCCCCCCCTCCCAACTACCACTGTGGCACATCTCATCAAAATGTGTCACTACCTAGCAGGAGGTCTTCTTCAGACAGATGATGGATAGGGCATAAGTCAGACAATACATTTCTCTCTCTCTATGTGTGTGAGTTTGTTTCTTCTTTTAACAAGAAGAAGCGGTTGTAGTTGACCTAAATCTAATTCTTGGGTCAGGAAGGATGACATCTGTAGGGTTGCTTAAAATGGAAAATAAGGCAAGTTTATTTGTGGGTGGTCAAAACATGGAAGATTGGATGGGAAAAAAGAAAAAAACTTGAAAGGGAGTGAAAGGAGTAGATGAAATGAGTGAAATGTCAGTTGCTTTCTAAATGCTGACCATCTTGAAAAGGGATAATGAAGGGGATAATGGGATAATGGAGCAGACAGAGAGAATTTAACATTCAAGTCTGTCCAAACATGCCCTTTCCATATATGCAACTTCAGTTCCCATAATCTGGTCCAACACTAAGCTGCCTGGTAGATTTGAGTGTTGCAGTTCTATACATATGGAAGGCCCCATACTGACAAAGGCTGCAGAAATACTTCTGAAGTATTTTGGATGGAGGTTGAGATAGATGCATTCTCTGAAGTGTTTTTAAAACCTTCCATTTATTTATTCATTTGCTTATTCATTTGCTTGTTTGCCTGCTTCCTTATTTATTTATTGTCATTTGTCTACTGCCAAAAGAAAAGGAAGAACAATATCTTCCATTTCAGCTTCTACTGCTCCTTCACACTATACAGGATTAGAACCCCAAGGCTCAGGAGAAGTTTTATAGACCTTATAGTACTGTGAGTGAAGGCTCACATGACAGTAAAAAAAAAGTTATTTGACCCTTCAAATAGTTTTCAGGCTTCCAGCCTGATGGAATCTTGAATATAAGTGCTCTTCCAATCAGCTGCTGATATGCTGAAATATTTTATTATAGAGACTGACCTGTTAGGATCAAACCAACCGAAGATAGAGAAGTGGCTTATTTTATAAAGGAGTATCCTCTTTATGAAGGTAACTCCTCCCCAAGGTTATTTTAAAGATAAAGAATCATAAGCAGGAAGATCTGTAGAGAGCCATGCATTTAAATAATTTTTAGAGCCTGAATGTAATGGTCTACTGGGGTATACATACACTACTTTACTTTCAAATGTAATAAGCCAACTGCTATCCTAGTGAACCCACTTGCTCATTCTGCTGAATGAGACCTTGGCTTTTTGCCGGAAGTCTTGCCTTGATGGGACCATGGACATTGGTGCTTTGATGTTGCCCATTAGCACTAAGCACTGGGACAGAAGGCAGATCCAAACGTCATTGGGTCACAGACCTCCCCACTCTCTCACTAATTAAGATAGATACACACAATTACATTAAATACATTGTGTTGCAATGTATTTAATGTAATTGCATGTATTTATCTCAATTAGTACATGGACATTTTTATGCAAATCTCTCTCTTGAGTTTGTTTGATAACGTACTTCATCTTTTTTGCCCATTTGTAAGTGGCTAATCTGAACAGACATATCTTTTCTCCAATCCTCAATGCTCTCTCTACACCTGCTTACTATGGTGAAGCCTTAATACCAAGAAAGGGATATTTATTACAGGTGAGAAGGATGCATGCCTTTTCTGCTGCTTTTATTACAGCCATCCCTCATTAAAGCACATTTCTGACCAGGACCACCATGCTATCATTTCTTTTCAAACATAAATGAATGTCCAGGGCCAAAAGACATTCTAAAAATAGATCAAAACCTGTCACAATTAGTTTTGGAGAAACTGCAAGATATATAGTCATTATCTTACTTTCTCTTCAAGTTATTATTCTTCCTCTGGATTATTATTGGCATCTGGTCAGGCTGTCATGATGGAGTCCCATTAAAATTTTATATCATTGCAGTTTTTCCTTTTGCTTGTGCCAATGTTCCCATCAGACAGGGAAACCCTTTGATAATGTTGATGTCCACTACTTGGCATTAATTTCTCGACAAATCCATCATGTGTAATTTGCCATTGGGAACACTTTGTCTCAATGTGGCTATAAAAACTTGCAGGTCCTGGGACTATTATCCTGAACTTTAGCATAGAGATGATTTTTTTACACACATAGTTCTGAATCATTAGGCTTTTATCTTCCTCATTTTTTAAAATGGTGCATAAAACCCTCATTGTTTTTTCTTAAAATAAAATAAAATAAAATAAAAAAACTGCACATGCAATTCTAGTTTTCTGGGGTTTTTGCTTTTAAAAAAACAGTGCATGCCACCCTGCTTGGCGGGCTTATTTTCAGCAAGAGCAATACTTTTACCATGATTTGTTGAAATGTAAGAATTAGCAATGTGTCATTCAAGAATGTTCATTGACAGATATGTCACTTCTTTGCCAGCTTTAAAAAAAAAAGGAGTCCTGCTGGGTCAGCCCAAATGTCTAACTCAGAATTCAGTCATATACTTCAGGAAAAAGAGAATCAGAGTTAGGGAAAGGGCCCCTCTATTTCTGCCCTTCTGTCTGACATGGCAGGAATTTGGTAATTTAGGCTAGAAAAACCCAGCCACTTCTGGTTTATTCAATAAGCTATGGGGAAACAAACCATGATCTATTCATTTTCAAGGTGCCCCAATGGAAAAATCTAGGGGCACCTTGATGTAGTAAAATCACTGGTAAAATCATTGCATTGTGTTTATTGTGTCATTGCCTTTCTTGGACCAGAATCTGCAACGGATGCCTCTTCCAAGTAGTTGATCATCACAAGATGAGTTGCCATCTTCTGATAATAATGTTCATAAAGTGGGAATCATTCATGCTGGTACATTCTTTGTCTTTTTTTCCCATGGTCATTTGTAAATGCTACAGACTTTTCTCCTTCGGCTAATTCCCTTTCTGAAGCTCCTAGCTATTAATAATTTTTCTTTAAGCTCTCTTTTATATTTTTTAATCTCTTTTTTTTCAAAAACCGCACTAAATGCCAATGTCTCAGAAGACAACAACTATTAGAACACACATGTGGCTGACCTTCTGATTTATCATGCATAATTGCATAGATTTTAATTGCCGTTTGTTAAGCTCCACAGTCAGCTAAGGCATTCAGCAGAACAATTAAGGGCCAGATCCTCAGTCAATGAAAAATTGGCTGGAACTTCACTCCTGAGAAGTGCAAAAGACTAGAATGATTTACGTTCAGCTTGCTCTACCTTGGCCTTCTTGCGTATGATTTAAATTAACTGCAAATTACTTCTGTTTGGACGATTTTTAACAAGGTTTCTCTTTAAAAAAATTAATGAGCCTCTTTTCATAAGACACAAAGTGGACAAAATTGAAAGGACTTGGAAGAATTATTCATTGTTGTCGAAATGACAGTTTTGAAACCAAGAAAGAAAGCACTAAACAAACCCCACTCTCTTTAGCATGGCATGGGTCTGCATTGGGGAGGACTAGAAATTCAACATAAAATATAAGCAATTATAACAATCATGTTCTGTCTCTGTAGCAACGTGTGCAGGTTATCCTCAATGGTTGCCAGCCTTCTTGTCAATCCAATTATTTTAAAACCATTGTTTCATTTGGAATAGATGCCACAGCACAAATGGTAGTCCCTTGTCTGTGACACATTCAATTAAAACAACGCAGAATAGAGTTTGCAGGCCTACTGCGTCTTGTCCAATCTTATCACTCAAGAAAGAATAACCTTGGAGACTCACATGCAACTCAGAATGACTGTCAGGTGGTTTGAACATGTTGCACCTTCCCAGGGTTCCTTGGTGGCTTCCTTTCCTGTGTCTTTTCTAGCCAATAGCAGGCATTTTCTCAGCAGTGTTCAAGTTGGCTTGTGCCAAGAAGGCTTATGGCTGTGGAATAAGGTGGCAGCTGTCACAGCATGGACAGTTGGTTTGAGATCAGGGTGGCAAGCTGAATTGGATTTGTAGCAGTTGGGGTAGCAGTGAAGTATGACCACTGTTATTGGCCAGCAGATGTCAGTTTCCACCCTGACAGTTATTACATTTGACAGACATTTCACCCAATTGCACAGGCAGCCAGATCTTTAAACATACTCTTTGCATCCCCTGTAAAGGTTTCTTTGCTTTCTACCCTCAGGAAGGAAATATTAAGTGGTTTAAGAAACAGAAGGAAGAAACACCTTACTAATATTGTTATTTTCTGTTGCTAATGTGCTATTCTGTAAGAAGTGACATATGATAGATGGACCTCTGGCAAATGAATCTGATCAATGTGGAAAATGAGAAGTTAGGGCTGTGTTACTCATAACATGAGAAATGAATGATTGAATTCCTTGATTATTTTTCTCTTCCTAAAGGCAGCTGCAAGAGAATCCAGCTTGGGTCATGACTGTACAGTGGATTGACCACATCTGTGTAAATTGCCTTCTGGAACTGTTATTTGCAATGAAAGGGGTGTTTTGAATCAGAAAAGACATGCATTTCTCTTCCTCCATACTTAAATACATAGGCATTTGTTCACACTTGATGCCTCTCACATGCTTGGATTCATGTAAAATGTCAATTAAATATTACAATAAATTCTTAAGTCTTTCAACATGATCACACATCTCTCATTTTTTTCAGCATGATTATCCTTTCAAATGTTCTATTTCCAATTTCAGTTGAAATGTTATGTTGGTTTCAAATTTGGATTGATTTCTTGATCCTGTTTGATCTGTTTTAGCTTGAAATGCATTTCTGTTCTTGTGAACTTCCATAAGTATCTCATGAAATACTATCTTATGAAATACTTTATATTTTTATCTACTACTGCAGTATTATTTTTGCAGAAGTTGTATCTTTCTATTCTCAGTTGGGCCACAAAAAAAAAACATGGACTTATCTATAGGAATTCATTCTTCTTAACTGCAATGACATCAACATGAAGAAACATGCACTGTGATGTAATGATGCAAACTCTGCCCTTTTGTACTTGCAGCACTGTGTCATACACAAGTATGTGAATGGGGAAAAGTTGTATCATGATATTGTGACACCCACCCCTTGATAGCAAGGCCATCTGGAGACTGAAAAATGACTTCCTTTTGGGTTTACCTGCCTCAACTAATCTGTGGAAGGAAACTGGAGAAGGACCTCTGATGAAAATCTTACGGTCTGGAAAACTAAATATGGGAAGAGATATAAAAATGACCTTGAATTATTTGGATCCTTAAGTAGTTTGGCACGACCATTCAGAGAGAATCAGTTCAAGGAAAGTGAGGTGAAGTGGGCATGAAGAGGAATGTAAATTTCAGGGATTTCCCACTGTTATGGGGCTTGTTATCAAGAAGGAGCAGTATTGTTATAGCTCTAAAATCCACAGAATCATGTGAATAATGGCAAGAAGTAGGGGAACATTTTTTTAATGAGTACTGAAATCAGAGACATAAAGATTAGGACAAAAAAGGCTCTATAATACTCAAATACAATATACATCTACTTATTTTAAAATGTTTTACCCAAGGAAATCTGCTGAAAATTAATGTCTCATTCCTAAGGAGACCCCCTTGGAGGAACTGGGAGTAAATGGAAATGTAGAAGAACTTTTAGAGCATGCTTCCCCATCCTGGAGTCCTCCAGATGTATTGGTTTTCAAATTGCATCATTCCCTGTGCCATGTGGTACCTGGTTTTTTGGTTTTTGGTTTTTACCAGTTTTACTGTTTCTGTCAGCCCTTTGAGGTACACCAGACAAGGGAACCAAGGTTATGAAAGCTAATACTACTTCTATTATAGGGTTACAATAACAGAATTTTGTAAGTTTGAATGTGCCTCCCATCCTCTCTGACTTTATACTAGAGAGAACTAGGGATGGTCAAGTCTGAGATGTTTTCTCAAATTACATTTCTCCTTTGGACTCAGACTTTTCTTATCTGTCCATTGACTTGGCTGCAGCTCTTCTTGCTGTTCTTCAAGGTTATTTTCACAGCCCATTAGAGCTTCTTTTCTTTTATTGCTACATATATTATTTTATTTTTGGGTTGTAAACCACTCAGTCATGGAGAAAACCCAGCCATGTGGCCACTAGGAGTAGAAAACAACTTGATGGCACATAATCAGTCAATCAAGCCACACAGAATTTGGCTTTAAGATGGGTGGCTATTCAAATGTTTATATACACACACACACACAAACACTGATGATAATGGGAGTTAAACTCCAACACTAGGTCTAGAAGATGAAAGGGAAATATGAAAAGCAAATCAAGAAAATGTTTAAGGAAAAAAGAGATTGTAAATGAAAGGCAAATGTATGCAAGCCTTGAAGATGAATAATGAATACTTTTGCAGAGAGAAGATATTAAGTAGCAAGGAGCTGATGAAAAAGATGCCATGTCCTTTGAGAAAACAGCAATTGAGAAATAAATTGATTATACAAGCACCTGAATGTTGATGCAAAAATTTTCTTTGTAGTTGACTTCAAGGAAGCCAGTAATATTGGAAGAATTGAAAAATAAGGGAGGGATGCTTTAGTGCATTCTTCCCAACATAATGCTATATGGATGTGTTGGAACTACAATTCCAGAATTCTAGTGGATGGGGATTCTGAGAATTGTAGTCCCAGCTTATTTGCAGGCCACCAGGTTGGAAAAGGCTGTTTTGATGCTTCAGTGGGTGGAATGGCTTTGGGACTTCTATTTATTTTAGACATTTTTAACCTGCTTTCCAAATAGATTTTAGGACAATTTACAAGATAAAATAAACAAATGAAAAATTAGGATAAAAATGAAATGAGTAAATGAATGTCCTCTTTCATACAGAATCTAAAACAGTAGCATAAAACCATCATTGCAGAGTTAAAACAAGTTAGAGAAAGCCAGAAGCCAGAAGTCACGGGGGATATGACTTCTGGAATTCTTTCTAACAACTTACAAATAGCTTCACTTTAGGTCCCATAACTGGGAAGAAAGGTCTGTAGGGAGGGGGGGAGTGCTTAGAATGGAACAGGAAAACAACATTCTGAGCCCCTGCCCAGCTGCCTCTTCCACAGGGATGTACTGGGGGGATTTTTTTTCTGAACTTTTTTCTTTTGCTACTCTTGGCTGGATCCAGCCCATTTTTGAACTCAATTTTTCTTTGTCCAGCTTTTCTTACCAAGTCAAATGTGGTCCCATTTTGCTCACGTTTTGAAGACTCATCTTGCTGATGGACAGACAAATAGAGTCTTTATTCCTTTACTTATTTTCTTTCCAATTTTCTATTGAATTGAAAAGAATAAAGAGGCCTTCACCTGGTACTAGATGTCACTAGGAAGAGTATAGCATGACTGGGTGTCACAGCTTTTTGAATCATCTTGTTAGATCTTTCTGCTTGCTTATCTGTGGTGTTGGTGTATCTTCCATGTTGTCTTGCTCTCCAGTGTGTTAGAAAGTAGTCATTAAAAAGTTAAACTAATGCCATTTTAGAAGGGAAGTTAGTGCTTTACTATTACGCAGAAGCAAGAGAGTCACGTACATAAAGTAATGTAAGGGCAAATGTTATGCTCATAGCAACAGAGATAAGGCATGCCAGTTGGAATGTGAGAAATTAGGCTATTCCTTATTAGGAAAGTAAAATTTGAACATTCTAGAACTAGACATGTGCAGACTAGTTGTTTAGACCTGATTATAAATGGCTTTGCAAGGGGTCAACCACATTCAATGCTTTTGGCTTGTGTGCTGAATAAAACCCTTGAACTCTGACTTACAGTGTTTGGTGTTTTGACCTGAGCATGTAAAGAACTATAGGGAAGGAACAAGTGCAGATAGAGGATCTATTAATCAACAGAAGGCTAGTGCTTGGACATGATGAATCTATTCAAGCTCTGGAAACTCTTTCCTGTATTACTGAACACCTGCATAGACAAGCTCTGAGTTGTTCTTTTGGTGTGCACTAGACTTAACAGCCAAAGCCCTCAGAACAGATATTAACTACCTTAACCTTTGATTATCTGAGTGTTGATCTGGGGTTGTGTGAGAAAAGTTGGAAAATATCCTGAAAAAAGAAGGAATCTTCACAATGGCTAATTGGATGCTGAATTTCTAGCAGTTCGTTTGAAGAAATGGTCTTGTAACTGATGGATATCTCATATTATCAGGAAACCAAACACTGGAGCATTTTAATTAAAGCCTACAGAGACCAGAATGTCTTTGTTTCTTAGTTCACTGGAGACATCTTGCTCTAAAAGAGAGATTTCCCTTTCTGCATTCAAGTCATTAGGAAGCTGACTTCCGTCTTTCTAACTGTTACCAAGTGACCTGGTTCCCTTGTTCAGATCAGCATCTACCAGTTGGTATAGAGATTATGACTGCTCCATATCAGGCTTGAATGCCTTCTGGCATTTCTTCCCCCTTGCTTCATACTGTGTTGGCAATTTTTCCCATCTGTGCTTTTCTTAATGCTCAACCTGTAGTCTGAAATAATATAAAACATTTTTAAAAAGAAATAAACAAGATACTGTATTTCCCTCTCCATATAGACTCCCATATCTAGTAAAGCTTTATAATCATAATTGATTGTAGTCCAATTTTTAATGAGGTGGAGATAAAATACGTTTTCTGGATGTACCATTTCACATGTACGTGATTCAATACTCTTCTGCTTCAAGCAGACAAAAAAGTCCATCTATGTAGAAAATTAATACTTAAAAAAGAAAATTTGCAAGCCTATTTTACTCTAGTTTTCCATTTTGTTGGATAGTTTTAAAATGGAGAGGATGCACTGATGTTAGCTATTATCATTTCAGAAGGACACCGTGTTCAACATATGCCATTCAGTGGAGATAGTATTCAATGGAGAGGTCCAGTTGAACAATAAAAACTTTCCCATCTTGTTTAGTTCCCAGTTTAGTTTTTCCACCAAAGTGATCCAAAGGGTCTCTGCCCCATAACAAGGCATGAAGCTGTAATGAACTGGAACTAAATAAACATGTCATCCAGAAAACCTTAGAGCTGAGATGCCACCACATGCTGCAACACCTTTTCTAATTGCACAGCTTGGTGACTCTGCTAACATGCATTCCTCCCATCTGCTGAAAATTAAGTAAAAATATTGCACTTCTCCCACTGCCAAGCTTTACTATGACTCAGCAACGAGTTGGGTAGTGTGACCGTCCTTACAGTTTTTAATGTGGGATGATTTCAGGACAGTCATTTGTGAATTGCTTGGCATGGTTGCTCCTCTCACCCAGCATCACTTACTGGTGAGAAGAGCAACTATCACTTGCTATATAAAATGGGCAGAGGGGTAGGTTTGGGAGATTCTGAGAACTCCCTCCAAGAGTGGCCCATAACATCCACATCCACATCCACATCCACATCCACATCCACATCCACATCCACATCCACATCCACATCATCCCTGTACGTAGGATTATCTGTTTCCTATGTGAGAAAAAAGCAAAAACACAACTACATCCCCTGCCTACAATCCCAGAAATGCCTGAATCACCCCATCTACAACAACTGGGAAAATTCTTTTCATAGGACTTTCCGTCTCCCAGGACATGGCTAGTTCTGTTGAAATAACAACAGCAGCAGCAGCAGCAACGCTAACACTTTTGGGAAGAGGGTGGGACATTTTCCTCTGTCATAAATTTTTATCACCATGTAAGAAGTAGACACAGTAAATCTTTTGATGTTTTTTCCATGGCTTGTTTAATTGAGGGAGGTTCTTTTGAGGGAAGAATGTATATGTACTATTATTTATTATTCACTTCCATATTGCATTGTTGAACAGTATGGAGCTGTGCAGACAATTATGGACTGGCGGACTGACTGGCTTATATTTGCTATGACAATGTAAAGATCACTGAGTGAGAGGTAGTAAGTAGGAACAGCGTGAGAATTATCCGGCTCCAGTTCACCCACAATGATCTGTTAGCTGGGGGAAAGGGTTTCCACAGATATATCGAACAAAGTTTTAAGGTCTGTTCCTGCAGGAGGTCAATATTTCATTGGTGGTGGTGGTGGTGGTGGTGGGAACCAGAGCCGAACAAGTCAGGTGTCTAATCTATCTTGCAGCAAAGACAATATAGCCACAGAGGGCAGTGCCCTGAAACCAGGTGAGGGAGAGGGTGTGCCCACAGCAGATTTAGGTGGCCAATAAGAACTGAGCAGATCCCTGACCCTGACTGTCATTCCCAGACTAGTTGCTGAGGCACAGTAAATTGTTTGCATGGCAAGACTTGTATTGGGAGAAGAGGGAGACCACCACTTTAACCATGGAATAACTAAATATGATTTAGTTGTTCCTGATTTCAGGTTGCTTTGGAAGTGAACTGGAGATGAGATGAAGGGGATCTAATCAAGACATGCTCCTTAAAAATGGCTAGTGATGTGGTTTTGGGGAAGATGAGAATGAGCTCTAAGAATGGCACACTAGGAAAGGCAAGAATCAGGCACACACGATAGGTTGTTCTTCTCCAAGAATCCTGGCCATGTCTTCAGGCAGTACAAACTGAAAAAAGTGTTACATGATGATATAATGATATCTTCTAATAGCCACATATTAACAGATTCTGATTATTGGAAATTCTGAAACTAAAGCAAAACATAGCCCACTATTTACAGTGACAAGAGTTATAACTGCATGGTTTAGCTCCACTTGTCTCTTGTCTCCTATAGGAAGGGTCCTCCCATTAGGCAAAGTATATTGGATACTTCAGGAAGAGGATACTGGATGTGTGTGGGAAGGAGATACAGAGATAAGGTGAAACACAGAACAATGTGAGTTATGCATCGTTCCTACCTTTGCTATACCCTCCTGGCCTCAGATGCAGAGGACAGTATCTTTGCTTTGAAGGTTTTTAGTAAGATTCAGCTATCCATCTGATCAGTTTTTGTATATAGAATGGGAAGGAGATGTTGTGTAGCTTTCTCTGGCAGTAAACATCTTAAACCAGCCCTGCCTTTAGTGAATAATAATAATAATAATAGCTCCTTTTTTTCTGAATGCTTGTCTACCAACTTCTTCAGATTCCTCTTCCTTGTACCGTGGCAATTTCACAATTCTTAATAGTGAAAGAATGAAACTACAGACCTTGGCTTATATATGGATATTTTTGAAGTGATAAATATTGTAACATGTAGTGAGTCTTGTAAGGAGTAATGGTGTTAATGCAGCTCAACATGCACAGACTTCATATTCTCTAAAGCTATATAAGCACTTGGTAAAATACTCCACAATATCCAGATTCTGGTCTAGATATGCTTATCGAACTAGATATTGAGTACAATACAACAGGGGCTTAGTACTCTTCATCCTTTTTATTAACAACCTGAATGAAGAGATGGATGCTTATGCAATTTGCAAATAAGCCAGAATTGGGATAGCTAATAAACAGAAAAGAAATTCAACACACAGAAATGCAAAGCTCTTCATTTAGGGGAAAAAAAATTCAAATACTGTATATACCTGTAGGTATGAAATAGATGATATCAGGCTTGGTAGTACTTGTGAAAATGACCTCGAAATTGTAGCTGATGACAAACTGAATATGAATCAGCAGTGTGAAGCAGTTGCCCCCGCCCCAAAAAAAGCCAGTGAATTTTAGCCTGCATTTGTAAGAAATATAAAGGCTGCATCAACAGAAATACAGTTTTCAAACCATGAGAAGTAATGGTTCCACTCCATCCTGCATTTGTCAAACTGCACCGTCAGTCCATTTCTAAGAAGGATGAAGGCAAACTAGGACACAAGCAAAGAACGACAATGAGTAGCTGCTGGAGACTGGAAATGGAGTTCTACAAGAAGAAATTGAGGGGACCTGGTATGTGAAATTTTGTCTAAAGAAGTTTCTCACAGAAGAAGGGCATGACCTACAGTGTACATCATGGAAAACAGTTTTAAGTTATAAGAAGACAGATCTAACTTTGAATGTTAGTAAACATGTCCTAATGGTAAGATCAGTCCGAAATGAATGTGGTAGTCTCCCATTTGCTGGATATGTTCCAGCAGATGCTGATCGAGCTTTGGTGCGAATGAGTTAACGTGGATTGCTGCACCAAGCAGGGGGTTGGTCTCAGTAGCCTACTGGTCTTTTCTAACTTGATGGTTCTGTCATTCTGATCCTATCCATTTGGAACAAAACCAAAGTCCTCTCCTTAGCAATTGGGTGAAAAAAAAAGAGGTGAAAGGTCCTCTGTGCAAGCACTGAGTCATGTCTGACCCTTTGGGGAGACACTGCATTCTCAATGTTTTCTTGGCAGACTATAGCGCTGGTTTGCCATTGCCTTCCTCAGTCATCACCTTCCCCAGCAAGCTGGGGACTCATTTTACCAACCTTGGAAGGATGGAAGGCTGAGTCGACCTGAGCCGGCTACCCAAGAATCCAGCTTCCGCTGGGATCGAACTCGGGTCACGGAGAGAGTTTCAGTTGCAATACTGCCGCCTACCACCCTGCGCTACATGAGCAATTGGGTATCACTGTGTTATTGCCTCAGGAGCTATTGCTCATTGGCAGAGCATGTGCTTTGTATTAAAGTTTCTAGTTTCACTCATAGCATCTCCAAGCAAGGATGGAAAATCTGCCTAAAACCTTGGAGAACCACTGCCAATCAATGGGGACATTACTGAACTCCACAGACCATTAGCATGACATAGCATCCTAAGTTGCTATAAATTTCTGAAGTAGAAGTTCTGAATAGTTGTTTTGACTGCTATACAGCACTAAACCTGTTCTTTATGAATTGGTTGAATTTCTTTTAAAAGATAGGGTAGGAGCCAGTAGCCATTACATTTTTTTTAATGACAGCAAATTCCTTATAAATAATTTGTTGTATTAAGAAGTCTTCAGCAAAGGATTGTTACCTTGTCGTGGTGCTGGAGCTTGAGCACCTCAATGATGCCATGAGCTAAATCGTGAAGGGCCACCCAAGACGGGAAGGTCATGACAGAGAGGTCAGACTAAATGCGATCCCTGGGGAAGGTAATGGCAACCCACCCCAGTATTCTTGCCGTGAAAACTAAATGGATCAGTACAACCAGAGATATGTCGGTATACCATCGGAAGGTGAGACCCCCAGGTCGGAAGATGGTCAAAATGCTACTGGGGAGGAACAGAGGATGAGCTCAACTAGCCCCAGACGTGATGACGCAGCTAGTTCAAAGCCGAAAGGACGGCTAGCGGCCGACGGTGCTGGTGGTGAACGGCGAATCCGATGTTCTAAGGATCAACACACCATTGGAACCTGGAATGTAAGATCTATGAGCCAGGGCAAATTGGATGTGGTTATTGGTGAGATGTCAAGATTAAAGATAGACATTCTGGGCGTCAGTGAACTGAAATGGACTGGAATGGGCCACTTCACATCAAATGACCACCAGATCTACTACTGTGGACAAGAGGACCACAGAAGAAATGGAGTAGCCTTCATAATTAATAGTAAAGTGGCTAAAGCAGTGCTTGGATACAACCCAAAAAACGACAGAATGATCTCAATTCGAATTCAGGGCAAGCCATCTAACATCACAGTGATCCAAATATACGCCCCAACCACAAATGCTGAAGAAGCTGAAGTAGAGCAGTTCTATGAGGATCTGCAGCACCTTCTGGACAACACGCCTCAAAGAGATGTTATTTTCATCACAGGAGACTGGAATGCTAAGGTGGGCAGTCAAATGACACCTCGAATTACAGGTAAGTATGGCCTGGGAGAACAAAATGAAGCAGGACATAGGCTGATAGAATTTTGCCAAGACAATTCACTCTGCATAACAAACACTCTCTTCCAGCAACCTAAGAGACGGCTTTATACATGGACTTCACCAGATGGACAACACCGAAATCAGATTGATTACATCCTTTGCAGCCAAAGGTGGCGGACATCTGTACAGTCGGTAAAAACAAGGCCTGGAGCTGACTGTAGTTCAGATCACGAACTTCTTCTTGCACAATTTAGGATCAGACTAAAGAGATTAGGGAAGACCCACAGATCAGCTAGATATGAGCTCACTAATATTCCTAAGGAAAATGCAGTGGAGGTGAAGAATAGATTTAAGGGACTGGACTTAGTAGATAGGGTCCCGGAAGAACTCTGGACAGAAGTTGGCAGCATTGTTCAGGAGGCAGCAACAAAATACATCCCAAAGAAAGAGAAAACCAAGAAGGCAAAATGGCTGTCTGCTGAGACACTAGAAGTAGCCCAAGAAAGAAGGAAAGCAAAAGGCAACAGTGATAGGGGGAGATATGCCCAATTAAATGCAAAATTCCAGAGGTTAGCCAGAAGAGATAAGGAATTATTTTTAAACAAGCAATGCATGGAAGTGGAAGAAGACAATAGAATAGGAAGGACAAGAGACCTCTTCCAGAAAATTAGAAACATTGGAGGTAAATTCCAGGCCAAAATGGGTATGATCAAAAACAAAGATGGCAAGGACCTAACAGAAGAAAAAGAGATCAAGAAAAGGTGGCAAGAATATACAGAAGACCTGTATAGGAAGGATAACAATATCGGGGATAGCTTTGATGGTGTGGTCAGTGAGCTAGAGCCAGACATCCTGAAGAGTGAGGTCGAATGGGCCTTAAGAAGCATTGCTAATAACAAGGCAACAGGAGACGATGGCATCCCAGCTGAACTGTTCAAAATCTTGCAAGATGATGCTGTCAAGGTAATGCATGCTATATGCCAGCAAATTTGGAAAACACAAGAATGGCCATCAGACTGGAAAAAATCAACTTATATCCCCATACCAAAAAAGGGAAACACTAAAGAATGTTCAAACTATCGAACAGTGGCACTCATTTCACATACCAGTAAGGTAATGCTCAAGATCCTGCAAGGTAGACTTCAGCAGTTCATGGAGCGAGAATTGCCAGATGTACAAGCTGGGTTTAGAAAAGGCAGAGGAACTAGAGACCAAATTGCCAATATCCGCTGGATAATGGAAAAAGCCAGGGAGTTTCAGAAAAACATCTATTTCTGTTTTATTGACTATTCTAAAGCCTTTGACTGTGTGGACCATAACAAATTGTGGCAAGTTCTTAGTGGTATGGGGATACCAAGTCATCTTGTCTGCCTCCTGAAGAATCTGTATAACGACCAAGTAGCAACAGTAAGAACAGACCACGGAACAACAGACTGGTTTAAGATTGGGAAAGGAGTACGGCAGGGCTGTATACTCTCACCCTACCTATTCAACTTGTACGCAGAACACATCATGCGACAAGCTGGCCTTGAGGAATCCAAGGCTGGAGTTAAAATCTCTGGAAGAAACATTAACAATCTCAGATATGCAGATGATACCACTTTGATGGCTGAAAGCGAAGAGGAACTGAGGAGCCTTATGATGAAGGTGAAAGAAGAAAGTGCAAAAGCTGGTTTGCAGCTAAACCTCAAAAAAACCAAGATTATGGCAACCAGCTTGATTGATAACTGGCAAATAGAGGGAGAAAATGTAGAAGCAGTGAAAGACTTTGTATTCCTAGGTGCAAAGATTACTGCAGATGCTGACTGCAGTCAGGAAATCAGAAGACGCTTAATCCTTGGAAGAAGAGCAATGAAAAATCTCGATAAAATAGTTAAGAGCAGAGACATCACACTGACAACAAAGGTCCGCATAGTTAAAGCAATGGTGTTCCCTGTAGTAACATATGGCTGCGAGAGCTGGACCATAAGGAAGGCTGAGCGAAGGAAGATAGATGCTTTTGAACTGTGGTGTTGGAGGAAAATTCTGAGAGTGCCTTGGACTGCAAGAAGATCAAACCAGTCCATCCTCCAGGAAATAAAGTCAGACTGCTCACTTGAGGGAATGATATTAAAGGCCAAACTGAAATACTTTGGCCACATAATGAGAAGACAGGACACCCTGGAGAAGATGCTGATGCTAGGGAGAGTGGAAGGCAAAAGGAAGAGGGGCCGACCAAGGGCAAGGTGGATGGATGATATTCTAGAGGTGATGGACTCGTCCCTGGGGGAGCTGGGGGTGTTGACGACCGACCGGAAGCTCTGGCGTGGGCTGGTCCATGAAGTCACGAAGAGTCGGAAGCGACTAAACGAATAAACAACAACAAAAACAAATTAAGAAGTAATTTCTTTGCATCTGAGCAACATCTTATGCCAATCTACATCATTCGATGACCTCAGTTCTGAAATTGTTTCAGTTCTAGAATTTATTAGCAATTCAATCACTAGGAATAAAGGAATTTCTTAATTAAAAAATAAAGACTTTGTTTGCTAGATAATTTTTGGAATAAATTCTATTTTAGACTTTATTGGTCATATCCCACATGTTTGGAACAGAAAAAACTGTAAAACATAAAAAAAGTTTGAATAATTCCTTTCAACCTTTTTACAGATGACCAATTAAAACTCCATATTTCATTTGCATTTAATGAATTAATCAGTGCACTGTAGTAATTATTCAGTTAAAGATTTCTGTTTTGGTGTTATAGAGTTAAAGAATGGTGTTATATTCATTTTCTTGTACAGAATGTCTTTACATCTTCTGTTAGAAGCTATACTCAAAAGGACAATCATTATAATTACTTTTTAAATTTGCCAATATTTACTCTGTGATTCTGAAGGGAATTTGAGTAATTCCCAAGATCTCCTGAACTTACTGAAGAAAGATGAGAACCGGCTTCCAAAGAAAGCATAGCTCATAGCATGAACACCACATTCTCAACTTAACTACTGGAATGTTTTAGGTGCAAAAAATCAACATTTGCCACTTTTTCTGACTTTTGATTGCATGTCAAAAGGGATTTTGATGGCCTCAAAGTTGAAAGTAGTCAATTCTAACTTTGTTTTCATAATCTGCATATAAATCATCCCCATTTCCTTGTATGACTTGGGCAATCTAGCCTTGCAAATATATTCTTGGAAGGAACTCAACTGAGTTCAAGGGGAATTACTTCTGAGTAAATATGTACAGAACATCAGCCGTGCAATGCAAACCTGGGGTGTTTTAGTCAGAAATTAATACCACTGAATGGACTTTATTTTCCAAGAAATAATATTTGAAGGATCAGAGCCTTAATTTTTTTATGTAGGGTCAATCTTCTCTAATTTGGTGCCCTCCAAAATCATTAGGATCACCACTTTGGAATTTCCAGCCAGCACTGCCACTGGCTACAACCCTGGCATTGAATGTCTTTTGTTTCCCATATGCTGCTCATTTTATTAACTCCATGTTTGCTGGGTACATCATTGTCTAATCTATGTGGGGAATACTGATGCCTATTGGATTTGATCAGTGCAGCACAATTTATTACATTTGCTTTCTGGAAACAGCTGGCCAAAATGCTCAAATTTCTTCATAAATAGAATGGAAAGAATTGGGGATTAAATGAAAACAAAACAAAACAAAATGTGTAAGAAAATGAAATACACAGCTTCATGCATCCCAAAGAAAGGAGTGGGTAGTAAGAATGTCTAATGGTGCTGGTTTTGAACTGTTGCAAGGGAATAGCATCACTGTATTTTCCTGAAAACCAAGAATAATGTTATTTTAATACTGTTCTTCCTTTTAGTGATGCTCATATATTGAAAACATTTTTTCAGTTGCCTCTGGTAAAACTATTTCAAACAGTGGTTTTGAAGCTTTTATTCATAGTTGATATTCAACTATATTTGAAGAACACATTTGATTTAAAGTTAGAGAATGAGAAAAATACCTGAAGAACATCTCCTGAATAAGGATTTTATACAGTAGTCTTATCTATCTGTCAGATGAAATAAATAAGATGATTTCAATCATGCACACCAAACATACACATATACAGACAGCTTTAATAATATCCTAAGGATGTTGGTACTATTATCTTTTGCAATTTTGTTTTTGGACGTCTTACAATGACCATTGAACTTTTCATTATACCTTATACACAAAGATTAAGATGAGAGGATGAGAATTCTTTTAATTCTTTTAAAAACATTTTCTTTAAAAAAAGTTTTCAGCTGTTTTAGTACAAGGTCCTTTTGAAACGTTATTTGGAATAAGTTGCTGTTCAAAAGGGAGAGAATTGGGGGAAAAGTCTTCAGGGCCTTTTATAAAAACAGTTGTTTTTACAACAGTTGTTATTTTTCAGTTGGTTTCTTTAGCTAAGTGGAGTGAAAAAACACATCCCTTACTGGACCTGCAAGCATTAAATAAAAAGATTCTTCCATTCCTCTAAACAGCCGAATATAGACATGGACCCCATTTCTTCCCTTTCCTCTCATCTTAATGTTAGCCCCATGAGGAAGTTAAGGCTCACATAAAATAAAAAGCTAAAGTCATAAAGCTGGAAACAGAAGGCCTAAGCAGGCACAGACAATCTTTTTAAGGCCAGAAGATGCCCCTTTTTATTTTTTTTTGTAGCTTCTAAGGATTGAAGGAGATGTTACTGTGATACAGTCATATTACTGGAGGAAACAGACATAAACATCTGGCCCTTTTGGTGTTTGAAGGGACTGACATCTGGGGGAAGGGGTAAAAACAAAGTAAGTGTCAAGCCTAGCAAGCCTAGCAGAAGCTTAGTATGTTGATTTTAACTCTTAATTCTGAGGGAGTAACATGAGAAACTATGCAGCCAGAAAGTATTCATCACTCCAATAGAAGAGAATATATGTAGCTCAGGTTGAACTGTGGAGTCCGTGGTGCTCTCTGAGCTTGGTTGGTTGTTTGCTTGCAGATGTTTAATTCCCCAACTAGGTAACATCATCAGTGCTAGTGAGCGTGGAGTTTGCTCACTGTTTATATATAGGAGCTTGCTCTGCCAGTGTTGGTGGGGGTGGGGTTTTCCCCTTATTGGTTCCTTGATTAGGATGTTGTTTTCTGCTTGATTGTTTATCTGGTGTTAATCCCTGCTTATTTGACTGTTGGCTGTTGGAGGGGAGGTCTTTTTGTTTCCTTCTTAGCTTTTCGTTGTTTCTTTTGAATGGTGTGTAAATATGGTTTATTTCTATGAGTCTATTCACTACTGAGTTTTGTTGTTAGGATCCTGTGGAAATCTGTGGGCCAGTAAGTGGAGCTAGGAAGCCACACAAAGGCTGAAAGTTGCCTCTTCCTTCTATGTGAAGGCTGTATGTGGTTTTATTGGGCTTAAAAATAACTCTGCCCTATTAGGTTTATCAAGAGAAAGGTCAAGATAAGCAGGCTTACACAAGGAAAGGTGGGGAGTATGGGTTTTTAACACTCATTTAAAACTCACTGTCTGCATAAAGGTGGGATAGGTGGTTTGTCATGTTCCCCATTGCAAGGCATAAGTGCATCACAACGGGGAACATGCCCATCAGGAAAGAGGAAGGGATAACCATTATCCTTTAAACACACACATTATCCTTAAGCACCCAAACTCCTAAAACAATCACCAGGACAATAGAAGCGCACCTCGGACAGGACATGGAAACCATTAACAGATCAGGGGAACTCCCACACATTACCCTGACATAAAGACGGGAATCAAAAAAATTTTTTTTCCCACTAGCACCAGTCCAGATCCAATCTGTGAGGGAACCAAGCTAGTGATGGAAGATTTCATCTCACGGCGAGGCGGCTACCTGGCGACCAGCAACAGAACTCCCATCCCCAAGAACGGCAGATGCCCGAGGCCCCGACAGCGCGAGGTCCAGGAGAGCTCGGGATTGAGTTCGGAGGGGGAAGCGATGACCCAGAAGGAGCTGGCAGCATTAAGGGAGTTCGTCGATAAAAATTTAGCGCGGGGCTTTAGTGAGCCCGCAAACTCACCAGTCGGAGCCCCAGTCCTCTTTCAGGAAAAAAAGGACGGGCCTCTGAGGCTCTGTACTGACTACCGCGGTTTGAATGCCGCGTCCATCTCAAATACCCCTTACCCATCATCAAGGACATTCTTGCCCACCTGGCAAAGGGCAAGATATTCTCAAAACTGAACCTGAGGGAAGCCTACTTCCGAATACGAATACGGGAGGGGGATGAATGGGAGACGGCTTTCAACTGCCCGCTGGGGTCGTTTCAATATAAAGTTTTACCATTTGGGTTGGCGGGGGCACCAGGAGTGTTTATGCAGTTAATTAATGAGGTCTTGCATGACCACTTATTTAAGGGGGTGCTTGTCTATCTCAATGATGTTTTAATATATTCAGAGACCGAAGAAGAGCACGAACGCTTAGTGAAGCAAGTGCTTAGGAAACTCCGCAAGGCAGAGCTATTCGCCAAGCTCTCCAAGTGCGAGTTTCATAAAGAACAAATTGACTACCTGGGCTATAGAATCTCGGCGAGGGGAATTGAGATGGACCCAAGTAAGGTCCAAGCCATACTGGCATGGGAGCGCCCATGCACGAGGAGGCAACTCCAAAGTTTCCTCGGTTTCACAAATTTCTACAGGGGTTTTATCCAGGGGCTGGCAGAAATTGTGCTGCCTCTAACTAACCTACTCCGGACAAAGGGCCTGGGAGACATACAAAAATCACAGAACCCGGGGGCGCTCCTGAACTGGACTGCTGATTGTCAAAGGGCTTTTGTTCACCTCAAAAGCCTCTTTACAGCAGAGCCAGTGCTGCAACACCCCAACCCCGCCAGACCCTTCATCGTACAAGTCGATGCATCCAACTTCTCCATCGGAGCACTCCTGCTTCAGCGGGATTTTGACAATCAGCTGAAGCCCTGCGCGTACCTTTCCCGCAAGTTCTCCGAAACGGAATGGAGATGGCACATGTGGGAAAAGGAGGCGTTCGCAGTCAAGGCAGCCCTAGAGACATGGAGGCACCTCCTGGAAGGGGCCTCCTGCCCCTTCGAGGTCTGGACAGACCACAAAAACCTAGAGGCTCTCAGCACTCCAAAACGCCTCAGCCTCAAGCAAGTACGCTGGGTGCAGTTCTTCAGCCGATTTAACTTTAAATTAAAGTTCATACCGGGGAGGAAGAACTTCCTAGCAGATGCTCTTTCCCGACGGCCTCAGGATGCCAGCCAGGCATCGGACATTGTGGGTACTGTGTGGACCAACACAAAGCTGGGCTGCCCTGCCGTCATGCGCAGCCAAACAAGAACCCAATGCACCCCAGCACAAACACCTGCGAACGGAGGGAGACGCAGGTCAATTTCACCGAACTGGCAACAACGGCTCGTTCAAGCCCTCAAAACAGATACATGGTTGCAAACCAACCAACACAATGTATCTTTCACGAACGGTCTAGCCTGGAGACAGAAGAACCTGTACGTGCCAGAGACATTGCGAGCAGAAGTTTTAAACTGCTCCCACGATGACAAGACGGCTGGGTACTTTGGGTTTGTCAAAACACTACATTTAATCAGGCGACAATTCTGGTGGCCTACTCTCAGGAAGGACGTTAAAGAATATGTCACTGCTTGCCCCACATGTGCCATGTCAAAACGAAAGGTGGGGAAGCCCCAAGGACTGTTGCAAGTAGCAAGCCCCTCCTGTCCCTGGGAGGAAATTTCCATGGACTTCATTGTAGACCTACCACCCAGCCAAAGAAAAACGGTCATCTGGGTGGTAAAAGACTATTTTTCCAAGCAGGCACACTTCATACCCTGCGCGTCCATCCCCTCCGCGCAACAGCTGGCAGGCCTATTCCTTAATCACATCTATAAACTCCACAGCGCCCCCTCCCATTTGGTGACTGATAGGGGCACACAATTTACCTCCAGGTTCTGCAAAGAATTTTAAAAACTTATTGGTACCAAGCAGGCACTGTCCATGGCTTGGCACCCCCACACAGATGGCTCTACGGAGATTCTTAACTCCACCCTGGAGCAATTCCTACGATCATTCATAAACCATCAACAGGACAATTGGGTGGACCTGCTACCTTTTGCAGAGGTAGCCTACAACAATGCAGTGCACCAGAGCACAGGTCACACCCCATTCAAAGTGGTTTATGGCAGAGACTTCATTCCAATCCCGGAACTGCCCCAACCAGACACCCCGCCCTGTTCCCCAGATGACTGGGCAGCACAACTGGCCACGGTTTGGCCCATCATCCAGCTGGCTCTCGCAGATGCGCAAGCTACATACAAAAAGTTCGCAGACAACCACAGGGTGGCGCAACCAAACTACAAAGTAGGAGATAGGGTCTACCTCTCCACTAAGTTCATCAAGTCCCCACAGCCCTCAAAGAAACTGGCACCCAAATTCATTGGACCATTCCCAATCATAGAAATTATCAACCCAGTGACTTTCAAGTTGGAGCTACCCCACAATTTGAGGCGCATACACCCAGTGTTCCACTGTGCCCTACTGAAACCGGCCACCCCTTCAAAATGGCACAATGAAACCCCCCGCCCCCACCCATCATGATAAATGGGCAACAACATTTTGAAATTAAGGAGGTACTAGACTCCAGGAGGCTAAGGGGCACCCTACAGTACCTCGTCAAATGGAGACATTTTCCCCACCCGGAGTGGGTCCAAGCGCAAAATGTTTCAGCAAAATGGCTTGTCAAAAGCTTCCACGAAGCATACCCGGACAAACCGGCACCTTAGAATTCTCTTAGGTGGGCAGCATGTCATGTTCCCCGTTGCAAGGCATAAGTGCATCACAATGGGGAACATGCCCATCAGGAAAGAGGAAGGGATAACCATTATCCTTTAAACACACACATCATCCCTTAAGCACCGAAACTCCTAAAACAATCACCAGGACAATAGAAGCGCACCTCAGACAGGACATGGAAACCATTAACAGATCAGGGGAACTCCCACCCATTACCCCAGGGGACGCACCTGCACTGGATGAAGGCAAAGAGACAAAGGAAACCATCAGAGATCACCCAAATCACCCATCGTCAGACCCATACCAATCCAAATCACCCAACCGGACCTGGCTTGGGGAACAATGGGGGGTGGAGGAGGACAAGGTCCACCACAAGGGTATAAATGGGGTACCCTGCTACCACGCCCGCATTCCCATCTTTTTCTCCATATGCATTCTGCTTCAATAAACCCGGAAATCCTTAGACCCTCTAAGTGAGTCTGTGTCTTATTCGAAGTAAGGCTACCCTGACATGGTTTGACAGATGGCTAAACTCGTGCTTCTGTAGGCAAAGAGAAAGTAGAGGGTTAGCCATCTGTTCAAACATGCTAGAGCACCAGTTTAGCCATTAAACTGATTCCTCTCTGCCTGCACAAGCTCACTATCTTGCACAAAGAAAAGGAGAATCAGACAGAGAACTAAATTCATACTCCTCCTTTGCAGGAGGAGTATGAACAGCCCAACATCTGGGCTGTTTTGTAAAGTGGCCAGGATCCTGCCTGAAGCACAAAATTGGGACAACCTCAATCAAACCAGGACATACAATAAGCCAGATCATGTATTTTTTTCTTGTTCTAATTTACTGTACACCTCTGATTTGAACTACAGTAAAAACAATGAACAGCTAATCTGGGGTTTTCAATCTCTTGTCTAGACATTATTTTCTAGATTACCACATTTCAGTGATTTACTTCATTCCTGTAAGGAATAATTCCTTCTCCAAGAGAAAATCTGGAAGTCTTTAAATAATTAAATGAAACAGATCTATTTTTCATGTTTTCACCAGTAAGATAAAAAAAAAGCACTTTGGGTATATTAGTAAGAAACTCAAACTCTATCAAGATTGGCATGCATCATTAACAATGTTACTCAAGTCTATGCAGTTTGCAACAGAATGCTAATGTATCAGAGCAGGCCATTAGGTCTCTTAATTAAGCAATTTCTCTCTCTCGCTTTAAAAAAAGTTCAGCTTGGGCCTGGATATTGACTTAAAAATTCATTTATTTTTTTGCCTTGTGAACTCCCGGAATTCTCATTTCTTAAAACACAGGCCATGGGTCTCTAACAGAATTTAAGCACCTTCACTTGGCCTTCATTTATTTATTTGATACCTTCTGCCCTGGTTATTCAACTTGTTGCTTGGAAATTCAACACACACATCTTTGAAAAACATTAAGAGTTTACATTCTGAATGGGGATACAGCAAACAAATGCCAGGTTTGTATGAATACACATACACACACATACACATCAGATCAATTTTCATGACTGTATATAGGTTTTTGCTGGATCAAATTATACTGGACAATTTTCATCCAGTCTCCAACCTTTGATTTTTAGAGAAAGTTGCTGAAACATTGGTAGGGCTTCAACTTCATAGGATCCTGGAGGAAACTTATTATCTGGGACTGCTTTCAGTCAGGTTTCAGGCCTGGGTAGACCACTGAGACAGCATTGACTGCATTTGTTAATGACCTCTGGTAGAGTTGGGATGAGGGTAGTGCAACCATCCTGGGTTCTTCTTGATCTTTCAATGGCTTTTGATACCATTGACAATGGTATCCTTCTGCCTGCCTGTGGGGATTGGAGGTGGAGGCCCAGTGTTGCAGTGGCTCACCTCCTTTCTGTGTGGGCAGATCGAATTGGTGTTGACAGGAATGGAGAGACTGAGCCTTAAGCCCCTGGTGTGTGAGGTAACTCAGGGCTGTGCAATTTCAGCCCTTCTACATGAGGCCTGAGGTCATCAGTTTAGGGTCATGTATCACCAATAAGTGGAAGATAACAAATAATACATCTCAACCTCAGAGTGACTGGCAATGTTGTCAAGGTCTTGCCCAGTGTCTGGAGACCGTGGAGGACTGGATGGAGAGGAACAGGTTGAAGCTCAACTCTGACAAGACTGAGTAGTACTTGCACTGTAATAAGGTACTACTTATTACTACTCAGCAATAAATAGTACCTTATTACAGTAATTGATCAAAAACCGAAAGAAGAAAAAGAAAAATGGTGAGACAGCAAGTAAAAACCACAGTAAAACACAATAATTACTGCATAATATGGAGTGTTCAAAATATGGTATATTTTACAAATAGTAAAACAAAACTTAGCCATGTTAAGAGAAATGACAAGATTGGGTAGTTTAGGGTCTTTAGTTCTCCCCTGGGGCCAAAATTGGGATGATATTTTCTCCTTCAAGACTGATGCATAATTTGGGGGTGTGTTTGGATTTACAATCCCTCTTCAAAGAGCAGGTGGCAGCTATGACTAAGAAGACCTTTGTACAAATCCATTTTATGCACCAATTGCACTAGTACCTGGATTGGATGGCTGTCTTTTATATGGATTACTGCAATGTGGTCTATATGGGACTGCCCTTGAAAACCACTTAGAAGGGGCAGCTGGTCTGAAATGTGATGGTATGGGCAATTATGGGCATATCTTGTCAGACCTATGTAACAGCTTTGCTCTGTGAGCTGCACTGATTACCAGTAGCTTCTGGGTGAAATTCAAGATGCTGCTTATTCCTACAAAGTCCTTCATGGCATAGGACCATCTGTGTTCTATGGCTTCTATCCAGCCTGTACAATTGGCAGAGGGGGTGTGCCTCAAATCCAGTCCATTAAACAGTGCCACATTATAGGACCCAGGAAGCATGCCTTCTCCGTCACAGCATCTTCCCACTGGAACACCATCCCCCCCAAATATATTTGGCGTCTACTCTGGCCAGGTTTAAAAGACTCCTGAAAACCAGGCTCTTTCCCCATAAAATAATATTTTATGACTGTTTTTACTCTCTGTTGCCCAGAGTTGTTATATTGTTATGGAGTTGGAGTATATACTGTGTGTGTGTGTGTGTGTGTGTATACACGCACACACACACACAAACGCAAATTGGTAAGCCACCTCACTGAATAACTCTAGGTATCTTCCAGTATAATGAATACACAACATAAAATAGAAACATAAATCCTTCATAAATCAATACAAATAGATACAATGACATCCCTAATCATTCTGCCCAAACAGTTCAATAATTACTACTAGTCCTATCACTCTCCTTTTTTGAAGTCTATTTTCAAAGTAAGAAGAAATGGGCCTTCTGACTTCAGGGGGCCAGCTGCTCATCCCAAGTGGCAAATGTGAGAGGGCTATCACCAAAAAAGCTTGTTTGCAGACCCATGGCCTTTTAACATCTTGGGAGAAAGTATCCACACAATCCCTTCTCATCTTGCTTGTATGAGGGAGGGCAGATTTTATCTGTGGTAGGCAGTCTTGCAACTCACACAAGATCTGTATTATTTTGTGGCTACATTCCGTACCTATTTTAGCTTCTGAATCAACTTCAAGGGTAGCCACATGTAGATCAAATTACAGCAATCCAATTGTGAAGTGATAACGGCATGAATTACTTATCAGACAAAAGGCTCTTGTATCATGCAATTATACCATTAATAGGAATCAAAAATCCACAGGGACTGCAGTAGGAATTAAAATAGTAGTGTTCATTAATGCACATGAAGGGAGAAAAGATACAAATGATTGAAAAATTGTAGCAATCCATTCCTACTCCAGGAATGTTACTAACATTAGAAATATTCCTCCTGAAACTGGATTAGTGGAATACAGAGCAGATTTAATGCTTCTGGAACATGAAAGATAATGGTCAGAGATACTCTGGTCATCCCTAGAAATAGAGGGAACAATTTATTATTTTTTAAAAGTAAATATTTACTTTTTTAAAAAGTAAAGTAAATTAAAAAGTAAAGTAAAGTAAAAAGTAAAGTAAAGTAAAAAAAAAATAAATAGATGTAAGCCTTTCAAAAAACTACAGTAGTCCAGAGACTGCCCCTGACACAATGGGAGTTGCTATGCTTAAATACTGCAGATAAAAAAGACTGAAACCAAGATTATATATTAAAATATTGTGCTAAAAATTAATGTGATTTAGGACTATATTTCATCTTCCAACAAATTGCATTATTTGTGGATAAGATAGATTGATCATCACTAACGTCTAGTAACAATAGAATCCATAAAACAGTGTTTTTCAATCTTGGCAACTTTAAGAAGCTGGGAATTCTGGGAGTTGAAGTCCATGCATCTTAAAGCTGCCAAGATTGAAAAACACTGCCACAGAAGTATCTGTTGAATCTAAAGTTTCTCCTGACAAATAGGAACACGTCTTTCATTCCTAACAATTTACAACACTTTATGATCCAGTTCATGGCATCATAAATGTCATAATGACCAAATGTTCTGTGAAGCATCGTAAAATGGCATGAGTTCCATTCCATTTCTTTCAGTCTTTTGACAGGCAAGCTGGCTTCAGCTCAGGTAACAGCATTCCAACACCTGCCAACTGTTTGTTATTTTGGGAACTTTCAGGAAAAGTATGTCATTCCTCACCTCTATGCCCTGCTCTAAACAATTCATAGCTCACAGTGGAAATTGATGCTTGGCTGGTCTTTACCACACAACTCATAAATGTAAATTTTGTGTATACACTGCCAATATTGCTAGCTTTTTGAACTAAGAATTAAAGTCCTTATGTGACACAGAACAATTTTTTACTGCATGATTGTTCATGTATAAATTATAATAATCGTATTATTTCAAGGATGTTGGATTTTTAACCCACACTCACACACACACACAGCCTTAAATAGTTTTGACTTCACACTGCCTGCCTACTCTTTTTAAACACACAATATTGTTGCTTGCCGGTTATATTTTGGACTGTCTGACTCTGGGTTTGCTTCTCTTTTTGTACTTGTTGACTATTGATTGTGACTTTGGACTGCCCAAATTGGCTTTTGCTTGATCCTGACACAGGATGTTTCTCAACTCAGCCCTGGATTATATGTCTCAATCTTCTCCTATCACTCTGTCTAATGATAAGACTATAATGAATTATTGGCATTGCCATTGTAAGTAGTTCTATAGCAGGCCTATTTACTTTTGTTGTTTAATCAGTTTTTAAACTTGCTGACTCCATCTTCAACCATTGTCCCAATCCAGATAGGTGTAGGAGAGGGCATTAAATTTGTTTTGCCTTTTTCTCAGATGTCTTTCCCAGCAGTACGAGAAAAAAAGTTCAAATGAAGATTAACATGGGAAAAAAAACCCCCTAAAACCAAGAGTTTTGTTTATTTTATCAAGGTAGAGGATTTCAGTATGGATCAAAATATTAGTTTTTAATTCTAGGACATCTACCCACTTTTGTGAACAGAATTAGGGCTGCTAATTAATATTTCTGAGGTTTTGGCAGCTCCTTGTCTTGGTAGAGGAGTACATATTGTTCTGTATTCAGTTGAATTTGGTCAGTGCAGAATTTTGTTTGGTCCATTTGATAAGATTTTATCAAAATTCACATACTCTTCATCACAGGAAAGAAAGATTATAAGTATCAGAATGAGAGAACTAATGAAATTGATAATTTGCCCATCTCTACCTAGTTCTACTATTTGAACACTGACAACCTCCAATTGCAAAGGATTTTGCTGGTCAGGAGAACAGCCTATTATTCCTGAAGGGTTGTGTGTGTGAGAGAGAGAGGGTGGGAGGGAGGGAGAGAGAGAGACCAAGTAAATGTCTTACACAGTAGAGCACACAAAATCACACCATCTTCTTAAAGCACATTTTTTTGGGGGAAAAGCAAATTTATTCCAGCCCTAGTTCTGTTTCTTTGGTCACATCTTTTCATAACCAAGAGATAATACTATTTCTGATATCACAGTTCCAGCATGATGGAGGATTAAAAAACAAAGATGTTTGTATGTGGGGTGTGTGTGTCTTTGTGTGTGTGTCTGTGTGTAGGTGCATAGCCCAGCTTCTGGTAAGTGTGTCAGACTCAGTAGAGGCTATTTTTCCCACTATGTAGAGAAGTTCATGTATGGAATATATATCTGAATATAATGTGCCAAGGGGAAAATGGCCTCTTATTTTTTTCTGAGAAATGAGAAAGTACCGCATAATAGGAACATAGACTGGCTGGCTCCCCTCTCTGCCAACAGTCATGCAGGGTGGGGATCCTGGGAATTCTAGGCCCAACACAGTTAGAGGGCCTCAGGTTGGAGACTGTGGTTTCAAATACCTTGGATGGAGAAACTCCCCCAAAGTTTAACAGACTTAAACTCAAAACTGAGTAAACATGATAGGACTGGCTGTCAGTTGTATGCATGTATTTTATGTAAAATAATGATATCGTAGCTATCTTCCACAGAGTTCTGAGCAGCTCAGAAGAAAGAACAATAAAGCCATTGCTTTAAAATACAGAACTACCAAGTACAACACCAATACTCAGAAGCACAGCAGCAGCAGTAAATAAATATTTGATAAAAAGTGTTGAAAAGGAAGCTTCCTCTACTAATTTCTGAGACGTGGCTAAGACAAGCTTCTCATGGAAATTATTTCAGAGTCTAAAAATAGGCTATTCCCAGCCCTATTCGGGGAACATACAACAGAGCCTCTGAAGATTATTTCAGTGGATGGGCAGGTTCATCAGTAAGAGAGCAGCCCATTAGAGTTTATATGGTGCACAAGTATTTCAGTGTATGAGGGAGAGTTTTAGAGTCTCTAATAGTCAGAATTTTTGCAGGAAATATTCTCTGTGGTATTGGAATTAGTCAGCTTTCCTCTGCCGCTTTCTTCAAGGTAACCTGAAACATGTTTGGAACTTCTGCCATTTCCCAAAGTGTCAGATCTGGCATTCTCACATTACATTGCAGGGTAAATCTGAATTACGAACATTTCTGTGAAAATTACATGGAAATCAAATTTGAGGCCTAAAGGGAAGACCTCAGAATAGGAGGATGAAAGTGTAGCACTGCCAATAATAGTCCATTAATGAAGTGTTTACTGTTAAATCTAGGGCATGAAAGAAGATATTATGAACTCTTATACATTCTTCATTCATTTTCTAGTAGATCAGACACTGCATTTGATTTGCTGTTGAGATGCAATGGTATGGCAAGGCCCTATTGTGGACTGCTGAATGATGCCAGCGTTATGTAGATGACATTAATATAAAGTCTGATTTTTTGGTCATATAATTATTGATTATATTAAAGTATTCCTGGAGTACTAATAATGCAATTATTTATAAAAGAATAACTGAATTGGGGATATAAAAAGTAAGCATGGTTATATTGGTACATAGCAAAAAAAAAAGTATGGTTGATATTTTTATTAAAAAGTAAAAATACCCTCAGGGTAAACTCAGCTCTGGGGACTGCAGTATATACAATCTTCTTGGCAGTGTTTACAAAAGTGGTTTGACATTGCCTTCTTCTGGGTAGATGCCACTACTTGCTGAGTTATCTTTACTAGGGCTAATCAGATAAATCCCAAAGTGCCTGCAAGCTGCCAGTTCTTCGGGACTGTCTTTTAAAAGGTTGACATTACAAAACAAAGCAAAAATGGGGACGGAAGAAGACTTTCTAAAAATTAGGCTGGAGTTTTAATCCAGGCAGTGTGTAGTTTTGAATCAATCCCGAGTCAGAAGAGGAGTGAAGCCAGCCAGTTCACATAGTGCAAGTGTCAGATTGTAACCAATGAGCAGAGAGAAAATATCAGATCCTTTTAGCACTGAAAACACAACAAGCTTGAGGTCTTAGTTTATCACCTGCCAATGGCAATTCACACAGGTGCCTTGTGCTGGCAATAGCAGAAACATAGAACCATTACCTCAAATAAATAGAGCCAGAGTGCAACTGTAGAACCTTTTTAATTATCCTTTTTTAATCTGCAAACTTTCTCATTTTCATTTACTGAATTAAGAGATTCCCAAAGAATCTGCAGAAATTGGCCTGCAGGAATGGTTGCAAGCTCCAAAAAGTTCTCTTCAATGCCTCTCCTACGTTATAGAACGTCACATACCTCTACTGCAAATTTTCCTACAGTAGCAAGCTACTGTTGGAATATTTTCATTATCTGCTTACAATAAGGAAAGATTGTATAGGAAAGATAGTAATGCCATTTATAAAGGCTGGTTCCTGCCAGTATAAACGAATATATCACATAGCAAAACCTATGTAAAGGAAGACACCTATCTATGTATAGGAAAGATAAAATGTCCATTGTTTTAGCTCTAGATAAAGAAATATCTGTTTAACTATAAATAAGGAGGTATCTGCCGTAACTCTAAGATAAGGAAACATCCGTTTTAACAGAATACGAAATGAAGGAAGGAGGAAGATGTTCATACTGATAGAGCAGGAACTATTGTAATAAGCTAATGCATTCTATTCCATTGGTACGATTGGCTAAATTTTAAACTAAAAATACCTATTAAAAGGGAGATGGAAAGGCAGTCCTGCGCAGCCACCCATCCAAAGCTAATTGATTACTTTGGATTGAATAAACATATTTCCTTTGACTCTCCACTGATCATCTGGTGTGTTTTATTAAATTCCTGGCTTGGAAATGAACAGAGAAAAAGTAGGGGTCTGATCCTTCTGACAGTACTAAGCCTCTCTGAATCCCTTTTTAAATTTCAGATGAAGGAAGAACCCTTTACATTTCCCACAGTCTTCTCTAGTGATATTACATTGGGTGCTACAGGGTATTATGGGAAATTGTAAGCAGCAAGTTGTTATCACATTTGATTCCTATGGAGGCTGATAGCTATTTGAGAGTGCCAGATGCTGATGTTGAGACTGATGGCATGGAAGTAATTTCTCCTGAAAATTAGTAGGATAGCCCTATCCCAGGCTAAGGCCTATCCTATTCCAGGATTTTGTATTTCACAGCGGCCAACCAGATCCCTTTGGGCTATTTGCAAGCAGGAAATGGAAACCTGAGCCTTTCCTACTATTGTTTTCCTGAGCTAGTATTTAGACATGCTGTCCTCATACAAAGATAAATCGAATCTTCATGGTGGAAGCAAGGCTATACTTGTCTTCTTCCGTTAATTTAGCCAAACCCATCTCAGAACCATCCAAGTACCTCTTGTCATACACTCAGATGACCATGTTAATTTTAAATGAACTCAGATTTAACAGTAACAAGTTCATAATAGACCCCATTATTGGCAGTGCCACATTTTCATCTTTTGTTGTTTCTTCACTGTTCAGTTTAGATGTCAAAGTCATTGGTTAAATTTTATTGTAGTCATAGACCAGCATTGCAAAGAGGGATTGGGCTTTAATTTTTTTTTTCTTTAACAGGGAAACGTGTGAATGCAGTCCCCCACTACCACAAATGATGCAGTCAAATTCCCTTAACTGGGAAAATTGCAGAGGTCAGCACACCTAGAGTGCAATGGATGAGCCTCATCCTGGGAAAACCTCCAGGTATCTCACCTGCCAGATAAGTATCAATGTAGGAATGTTGGATGAATTTGATCTTTGAGGATTTCAAGGCATAGTGTCTCTAACCAGATTCCAATCTAGTAGACCAATTCCAATGTCATGTGGAATGAAAATGCCTTCTGCTTTGTACTTTTCCAAATATTGGCATATAGTAATTGATTCTTAAAAAATCAAAATGTATTTTAAAATATATGTTTGAACATAACAGTTATTCTAAACAAATATCACGGTGTACATAAACTTAGATAAAATCCTTTTGTAATTGCATAAGTTCTGAAGAAAATATCATCAAAGTACATATTTAGATAATAAGTAAATGCATAGTTAAATTATGCACATTATTTTTTTTGTAAAAGTGGAAGTAGAATGAAAGAAGCTAAAAATGAAAATTTGAAAATGACCTACATCAAAATTGGACTCATACATCCTTCCCTAATGGTAATTTTTTTAGAATGCAAACCTATATTACTATTGCTTTTCACCAAAAAATGGAATTATTCCATTTCTTTGTTCACAAAAGGCAGGATCTTTTATACCTGAAGAACACTGGCCTGGGCTCGAAGCTATATTTCATTTCTTCTTACTCTAATACCAACTGACAGTTTAATTTCTAATTCCAGAGACCCATGCTATAGTTGGGAGATAAAGCTTAACTGATCTTTTCTAGGCCTGAAAATCATAGGTTTGAAAGCTAAGTAGGAAAGAAAGTTGTCTGACAGCTGCCTACTTCTCTTCTTTGTTCCAAGTCAGATCCAGGGACCAAACCTTGAAAACCATCTGCTTCCAAAAATGTAACGGGCAGAAGAAAGCTGGCCTTAGGAAAGAAATGGAAAGGAAGGAAGGAGATCTTAGACCAATCTACCAGGGCTAAGATCACAGAATGTAATCTCTACAGTGGAGAACGTAAAGTGCACTGCCATATTGTTATTTATTTTCAGGATAACTCCTGCAGAAAGACTGAGAGCTTTGCCTCCAACTAGTATCACTTCTAACTTAAACTATCACAGATGTTGACGCTGTTAGCATCAGTGCTTTGATTCTGATGATGCCAATTTATTAAATCTTCTTGTATACTTGGAGAAAGAACTCTTCATTGCCAAAGTTTACTAAATCCACAGGCTTCTCTTTCTGAGAATTAGGACGCAGTATACAGTATTATTCCAGACACAGCTGGTGAAGTCTTGCTTATATATTCTTATTTCTACTCATCCAGTTAAAAAACAATTATACCTATTTTCCTTTAAAGTGGGACAGTACATAAAACATGACAACACAAAACCAGACATTTCTCTATAGTATTAGGAAACACAGAGTAAGGAACTGGAATGCCTAATGCATGAATGTTAATGGAAGATCACTTTAGCATCTATGTGTCCAAAGATTTAAAAGTATGACTACGTCAACAAAAATGATTTTACATTATGATTATATACATTTAAAAATATTAATTAAATAAAAAAATAATTTTGGACCTCCATGCACCTTTTCAAGAAAAAATGAATTGGTTTAGCTAAATAATTTGCAATCTGGTTCTCAAATTCAACATCAGTTCATTCAGTAATTATGTAGTGTTCTAGTCATCCTTTTTGGGTAGACATTATTTCACAGTTCAGTTGTGTGTGCATGTTCTTATATACCAGTGGCATAAAAATTAATAAGGGGATAACAGAAATGTTATGGGAGGATTTAGTTACTTTAATGTTCCTGACCTTTGGGTTCCAGCAGGATCTTGCCAGAAAGGTCAAAAGGGGAAGAGTGAAACTAAAAGTAATCCAAATAGGAGGGACGGCAGGTTGGTCTCTACTGATATCACTTCTAGATGATGGAACTCCAAAATCAACCAAGAAGAAGGCTATGGCAAACTACTTCTCTATTTTTGCTGAATTGTTGCATTGCTGGACATGATTAATGTTTAGAAACATTTGGGTGCTGAATGATGGAAACCCCCTAGATCAAAAGGCACTCCTTTATTTACTGGACATGAAACTTAAACTTTTACAGGTAGTAAATGCTACTGTGAAGGAGACAAGTTGGCAGAGCTTTACTAAAACATTTCTTTGTTTATTTCTGCTTCAGGCAACAAAAATGCAGACTTTACACTTGGACATCACTAGATAAAAGAAAACAGAACATCGAAAAGTGCAGTTCACTCAACCAGAACATTTATAGATACAGACAGTGGAACAGATCATGAATTATTGGTGTCAGATGTACAGGTTAGAGTTAGAAGATTGAAGATAGTAGGTGTGCCAGCAAGATTTAACTTGGAGGGTATGTGGTAAGAAGATAAGATCAATGTAAGGAACACAGTCAGTATACTTAACTAATATGAAAGAGTCCCTGAGGAATTATGGAAGAGATAAGAGACTACGAAAACCAGTGAAAAAACAATATTCTCAAAATTTCAGAAAAAGCTGTTGTGTTAGCCAGGAAAATATGGAGGATGGAAGTCTTGACATGAAGATACGTATGGCTAATTGTTCTGTTTTCCCCTTTTTTATCTTTCCTTTGTACATATCACATATAAAAAACTCAAAAAGGGTTTGATTGGCTTCAGTGGGACAGAAGTCTAAGGAAAATGGGTCTTTGGGTTGAACTAGCATAGCTCTTCTTCTCTTCCAATTAGAAAAATGCAATTGAAAGACTCTTGGTAAATTAATAACAAAAAACCCTAAAATGTACCTTCACCTTTACCTGGGCCTTTGGGGGAAGTGTAAACAGATCAATGATCATTTAAACGTGCTCTGTTTTTTTGGCTAAAGAAAATATTATAACTTTTTGATTTATGCTTGCTTGCTTTATTTGTTTATTTAACCTTGGGACATGTGAGGGCTTGTAAGCTTCTATCAAAACCTTACTGTTTAAAAGATGCAGCATTGGTAATAAACAAGAATAAGTCATATTCCTGGATTTGGGGCCATCAAAGCCTATCTTCCTATTCAATGCAGGAAGCCAAATTAAAGCATTTATTGATTTATATTTCAAATTTCATCACCACCCATCTTGCACAAAGTGACTCTCCAGATTGCTGCCTGTGGATTGCTACCTATCCAGGAAAGGGGTGTCCACCCCTTCCCTTAGTCATTGGTTCTATGGTTGAATTGATGTTACCACTTTTTCTTTACATTTAGGTATCTTTAGTAACTTAAAGTCATTATTCTGTGTCTTGTAGTCTTGAATGATAAAGAGTAAGTCTGAACCTTTTTTTTTCTGGTCACCCCTTCAGATACTTGAAATGTGCTATCATAAATCCCAATCATTCGAATCATATATTTTTGGGGATTTTCGGCTATTAAATTCATTGTATATTTCTGCAAGTGGTTGTATCAAATGCTAAAGAGAAAAAATACTGCCCCTGTGCATGTGTGTGTGCATGCGCGCGCACACACACACACTCACACACACAGACATATTCCACTAGGCAAATGAGGGCAATCCTTTTATTCTTCTTCAAAATATCTTCTGTTCCTAATATACTAACTAAAAAGTGTTTTGTTTGAAGTCCAGGGTAGTCCTCCTGTATCAGATCAAAGTTCTTTCTATATTTCATTTCCTGGGCCACCTAACTACAGTAGATGCTAATTGAAAGATCATCATATTTCAAGTAAGTAAATGTGCAAACTATTTGGATGTGTTGTTAAAACAGAATGGATTGTAATGATTTCATTTTCAGCAAAACTATTTTTGGGGACCGTTCTACCATCCCTGTAATTGCTTTTCATTTCAATTTAGATGAAATTTGAGGATACTCTGAATTAGGAATAGGAGACAGTGCAAGGAGGCCCTTCACTCAAGAGTATAGCAGGTAAAAACAGTTATTTCAAAATGTAATGGAAAAATAATTTGGATGGGGAGATGGAAATGTCCAGTACAACATTTTTACATGCCACTTGATAGAATGTGACATGACATTTTCTAGATACATGCCATTTGTTTAATCATAGAAACAGATTTCTGTTAAGTATACAAAAAGCAAAGCAAAGCAAAAAATGAAGCAAAGATTGGTAAGTTTTTCCTAATCAACTACGGATAAAGTCTTTTTCAGAAAAACAAACAAACAAATAAATAAAAAGAAGAGAGATGGAGAAAAGAAATTGACTGTATCAAGAATCTATCCCAGGATCGTATTTCCAATAACAGATGCCTCCTATAAGTGGGATTAGATCCAACCCTAGAGTGAGAAGAACTCCTTCCCCTTATATTACTCTACCATCCACTGAGATTCATTAAGAACTAGGAAGAAGGTATGAAGTCCAGCACTTTCTGAAATGCTGCTATGTCTGAAACCCCCATTAACAGTCAAGACACATGCATATGTATGTGTGGGTGTGGGTGTGTTCATTCTTTCCAAGAGGACTTCAGCCTACCTTTGCTAATTGATTTATCTGGCTTCTTGCCTTCATTGATTTTTATATTTGCAATCTCTCTCTATCTTTCTCTCTCCATCCATCAGATTTTGATCTGTCTAATCAAATTTTTGAAAAATAATAATTATTGTTTACTTTTCTTATCATTAGTGTATTGTTTAAAACTATTTAATCAAAGCAGAAAGGCAGAATAAAATTACTTATAAAGAGAGCCAGTATAGAATAGTAGTTAAGGTGCTAGACTGGCACCACACCAGGGAGACCCAGTTTCAAGTCCACACTCAGCCATGGATGCTCCCTGAGTGACTTTGGGCCAGTCACTCCTCTCAGCCCAATTTGCCTTATAGGAATGCTATTCTGGAGGAAAATGGGGGGGGGGGCAAGCACTGTGTACAATGCTTTATGTTCCTGAACAAAGGGCGGGATATAAATCTTACAATAAATAATACAAACAATAAACTAAGAAATTTACTATTTCCTTTATGCAATGCTTACAGGCTTTCCTGAGGCAGCTGTCTATTAGAGAAGGGCAAAACATTCACTATTAGAACAATTCAGCTTCAGTACATTTTGGTTTTCTTCTAAAATGTCTTGGGGAAAACCTAAGTTTTCAGGAATGCTTTACAGTTTGGTCTAGTGGTTAAGGTGCTGGGCTAGAAAGCAGGAGACTATGAATTCTAGTCCCACTTTAGGCATAAAAGCCAGTTGGGTGACCTTGGGCCAGCCAGTCACTCTCTCTCAGCCCAACTCACCTCATAGGGTTGTTGTTGTGGGGAAAATAGGAGGAGGAAGGAATATTAGGTAATTTTTCTGCCTTGAGTTATTTATAAAAAATAATTAAGATGGGATAAAAATAAAATAAATAAAAAACAAATAAAAATAAAGATATTTCCAGTCACTGACTTTTCTAGAACCAGAACTGAATTGCTGTGAAACGCTCTGGCCCCAAAACTGTGTATTCTTTTTCTGAAAGAAGGAACCCACTTTAATTACATAAAGAATTATTTAGGATTCTTCCCCATCCCTTCCCCACCCATCTTGGAGGGGTGGGATGCTTTTAATCTGTATAAAAAATAATGTTATGGACTTAATGGAATTGATTTTGTCCTCTTTCCAGTTCACATCAGGAAAACCTATAGTATAATTAAAGATGGGGTCATGTATCTAAATTTAAGAAATCTAAATGTTGTCTAAAGTTACCTAATAGCTCATTTCTGTACAATTTATATTCAGTGAGGCTGTGGTAACATTAAGGCCATATTCCTAAAAACACCTATTGTGAATCAAACTATTGAATATGAGGACTACTTCCAAATAAATATGCAGATCATTTATTTCTCTGACGGCTACAGCTATACTTTTTTAAGTCTCCACCTTCTCTTTTACATTCCTCATATTTGACATTAGTAAAATAATATTGCAATTTGGGGGCCCAATTTTGGATAGAAGCTTGGAAAATTAATGAACTAAACACTAGGGATGTGAAATCTGACCCTATCTGATATGAACCATTAATTGTATTCTGAATATCAATTCAATTTTCTTTTAAAGGGTTTTTGTGTAAGCATACAATTTGCAAATGTTTTTAAGCATCTGATCTGATTTGGTGATTCAGTCTGATTCAACTCAAAAATTGGTTCAGTTTGAAGATGCAGGTGAAACTGCCTTAAAACTGGAACTCTAAATCAAAGCTTTCCATAACCCTGATAACCTGATAAATTGACAATTAGGGATGCAATATGATTTATTGGATTTCTCCTACCAAGGCCAATGGTGTTGTCTGAATTCAGAGGGATAAATTATTAATCAAATTATCCATCCTGCCTCTCAGTCAATTTCCATAGCTGGCTCTTTTATAGATTAGGAAATTCCAATCTTGGTAAAACCCAACCATTTCTATGACAGATGATGGAAATATTTCTGGATCTGAAAGCTTCTTGGCGATACCCTGATCTGGAGAGATTTGACTTAAGTTCATCTGTTTAATTATGAGAGGGATTTGTTTTGGTAAGAAAAAATAAACAAACCAGAGAGGCAACAAACAGATTCTTCTTCAGTTTAGCCTCCGCTGGTAAAAATCTGGGCTTGTTGGAATGCTCCTACATTGAACATACATGACCTACATTGAACAACATGACCTACATTATGTCATGGTGAATTGTATGTTAGGGATGAACATTTTAAGTCTGCCTTTATTTTACATAGAACCATTCTTCATTGTCTTTCATCTACGCACACTGATACAAAATTTTAAAAATGAAAATCCCTATATGTTTAACCTGTGTTAATTGTAATGTATACTACATAGTTACTTAGCATAAAATGTATGAAAAAAGATGGAAACTACATTAAATAATCTGGATAAGTACAAAACTGGAATTATAACTGTGTTCTGTAACCCAATAATTCAGAATCGTGTGAACTGGCTTAATTTGCAGACTAAATAAAATAATAAAACATCCTTGCTTTACAAACATTATTTCTCCCAGACAGTCAGCCGTCTGTTCACTTTCTTTCCGTTTCATATTTTAAAGAAACTGAATTGAATTCAGACTTAGTATTTAAGTAACAGAGATTTTTTGGAACTGATGGGACTTTCCCTTCTCATTAGTAATTTACCTCATGATACCTTAATATATCATATGTATGTGTAATTAAGCTTGAATGCAACCAAGTGAACTGAGAAGATATTGAACACCGAATATAAAACCTTCAGGTCCAGACTTCAAATGATGATGAAATAAAATTTTTGTACCTGGTCTGCAAAAATCCAGATGTCTGCTAGATGGAAACAAAATGTTAGGGTTTTCTGTATCCCTTGCTCTCTTCTAGTGGCTGTCTAAGTTTTGTAGACCATATAAGGTATGCCTAGATGAATAAAGTCTAGTGATTTTCAGGGAAATGAAGAATTGTTCAAACTGGAATCCTGTCTTTATTGAAGCAAGGCTTTTAAAACATTGCTTTGTAGATGGAGTTTTTGAAAACAGGAATGATGTCTTCATATCAAGAATAAACCACAAATAGCTACATTTTAAACAATACTTTCTTCCCATAAAACGTATGGTTGTATTTAGTGCATCCATTCTGTTTTTAGTGAATGGTTTACAACAAACATTTTCAGTGCAAGAAGGTGTTTTGTGGTGATGGAAGATGAAACTTTTCCAAAAGGCAGGTTTTTTTCCCCTGTGATTTCTCAGGTGGGTGAAGCATTTCATAGTCTCTCTGTGTGAGTGAACGTTTTAACAAACATTTTAAAAGTGTAAACTGTCAGATCTTTCAATACATATTGACTGTGGGTTATTGATAGTTTTATTCTCTGCTACTAATTTTATTTTACTAGCATTTTCTAATGATTTTAGAGTAGCCATATTCCTGCAATATATTTTGATTTCCTGAAGAAAAAAGCGGGATTTTCATTTTAACTACTTGAAGAAGATGCTGGATAAAACAACAGGCTCATATTGATACCTAAAACTAATGACAAATGATGAGCAAAAGAAGCTCAATGGTATATCAAGCCTTTCCTAACTTTAATTTTGTATTTTTGTATCCAGATCATGAAAAGTAATTAAATCTTGAGGCAAGAGGGAAGTTGGAAATCACAACCTTTGCAACGCTGTGTAATTAACCTAGAAATACTGGTGGGGGCATAAAAAAGACTGAGAAGAGCTTTTGGCTCTTGCATTAGCGCCTCTTCAATTACATTATCGTTTACCTTCAGTGGTCCTGTTCCAACAGGATCCTTCCACTGAAGCATTAAAACAAATGGATGTGCACTATTCTGGAATGGTGATGATGGTGGTAAATGGTAAGTTAGGAAATAGGGCACTCACTTTGCTGGAATCTCCTGCATAGCATTCTCCATTTGCCTTTTTATTCTTTTTTTTAAATTTATTATTATTAGAACTTTTTAAATAGAATAAAATGATAAAGAATCAAATAAAGGATAAGAAAAAGAAAAAAGAAAAAAGAAAATTGAGTATTTACTATCTTACTTTTTCCCTCCCTCTGGGGTTTTGTTTTGTTTTGGTAACTCCCTTCCCCATCCCTTTTAACCCTTTCTGGTCCCCATATCTGTAAACCATCAATTCAGTCTTTTCTTCTTTCAACAAAAAGTCCATATAAGGTTTCCAGTCTTTCAAAAAAATCTTTATCGGTTTTTCCCTGACCAAAGTGGTTAGTTTTGCCATTTCTACAAGTTCCATCAATTTCATAATTCAGTCTTCCACAGTGGGTACCAATGCCTTTTTATTCTTCACTAGCTGTAAAGGTGATAAGCTGAAGATGGATTTAAGGAGCACTTTGGGAAGGAGGTCATATCTCAGGAATGTTATGTGATGAATGATATGTGATCAGACTGTGTTCTGATTTCAGTTGTCCATGTTCTCAATCAAAGGCCTATATATTCATTCATTCATTCAATTTGTATGGCTGCCTTACTCAATTAAAATAATATAAAAATTAAAATATATAACAGCCAAGAATAAATCATATATCATAGTGATTGATATAATCAAGAAATGGATCCCTGCACACACTCAGGGCCCCAGGCCCGGGCACAGAGCCAGGTCTTTAAGGAATTATGAAAAACCAGCAAAGTCAGGGCCATCCTGATCTCTGGAGGAAGAATGTTCCATAAGGTGTGTTGATGTTTGTAAAAATATAGATCAGAATTTACACAACAGAATAGAAACTATTATGATAGTTATAGCAAAAGAACAAAGCAAAATAGCTGCATTTGTGAAGCAACTGAATCAAGAATTTAAACTGAACGATTTGGGAGAAATAAGGAACTATTTAGGAGTAGAAATTAGGAAAATAGAAGGAAAAGGGTATGTTCTAAGTCAAGAGACAAAAATAGAACAACTGCTCAGGAATTACAGTAGGCCTGGGCACAGAGCCAGGTCTTTAAGGACTTATGAAAAACCAGCAAGGTCGGGGCCATCCTGATCTCTGGAGGGAGAATGTTCCATAAGGTGGGCACTACAGCAGAAAAGGCCCATCTTCTAGGCCCTGCAACTGGCATTCATTAGCTGATGGGACCTGAAACATGCCCATCCTGCCTGACCAGACTGGATGGGTAGGAACAACTGGGGGGAGATGGTCCCTCAAGTAACCTCAAGTATTGATCCATGTTTCAACAGCACCCTCCTGTAATCATCATATAATTTCATACAAACACACTGACAAAATATAGATTTTTCTAAACATATTGGCAGGTTTTATATCCAAAATGGCTCATAAAATTTGGAAATGTGTGTAATTGGAAAGATAATTGTGCACTAATCCATTTATTAGGGTTAGGGAGAGAGTTTAAAGATAGAACAAAAATCTCACTCATCTCTAATGTGTAGCATCCCTGTATATATTTTACCTCTCTGCTTGCAAAAGCCAAAATGAAGAACTATTAATAAAATATGTCAATGCCTTAATTCTCATTAAAGGCTTTGGAAGAGAAGCTGGAAAATTATTGATTTCAGTAACATACAGTTTTTGTCATTTTTAAAAATTCAATCCATTGCTTGCTTCACTTGAAAAAGACATTTAAAGCTGCCATCTTAAATATTTTTAGCTTGGAGCACTGGAGACTGGTAGAAACCACAACGATGCAAAAATGTTGGGATGTGCATCACACCGCAAACCCCAGCCTTTTGGAGGTGTGTCCTGATATCAGACGCAAGTCACATGTTTTGCATTGGGACACTGTGATATACAGCATGTTTCATCATTGGCCTCTCTCCACCCCCACAGATGCCCATGTTTAGAACTGAATTTCACTAAATTCAGCAAGAATTACCTCTGATTAGCCATGCCCTGGATTTTGTTTGTTGGTTTATACAGCTTTTGTATGCAGCCTGCCCGATAATTCTAGGCAGCTTACATTTTTTAAAACTAGAAAATATGGAATAAAACCACAAGACAATAAATACATCAATACTTAAAATTGCAACTCAATCCCTACTCAAAGAGTTGCTGCCAATCATTTTGAACCCTGCATTCTGAAGGCTCTATGGAAAAGTACTGTCTTCCTGAATGTTAGTAAGGAAGGGGATGTTCTAGCCTTGGGGTGGAGGTTATTCCAGAGCAAAAAAGCTATGATCCAGAAGATCTGCTTCCAGGTATCTTCCCAATTAAGATCTTGGAAGGGGGGAGAATCTGCAGCTAGGCCTTTTGGCCATCATAGATCAGATCAACAGATTCCATCTGGAGTAGTTAGTCCTGAAGATAGCAAGCACCCAAGCTATAAATGGTTTATAGCACCTTGAATTGGACCCAGAAGTCTACTGCCAGTGCTATTCTGCAGGTGCTGTTCTGGGGTGCAAATGCTATTCTGGGGTGCTGATATTCTATGAGAATGGCCTATCTAGTCTATCTTCCCTTCCCTTGGTATATATAGCCCACCTTCCCTGAAGTTCTCAGGGAGAGAGAGATGCCATTCTACACATTCCTTCCTGCAACATCACTGGAGCATTAGTACCTGAATAGGTCCTAAAACAGTATATCTAGTCATCTAAAGTGCAAAAGTCCATGAATTCAATTCTACCCCATAGAATAACATCTGGCTACATGCAGTATATCTCAGTCCCAAATAAGATGAAACAGGTCATGTACTGTCTCCTGGTAGTCAGTGTAACTGGGAAAAATGAAACAAAACAAAACAAGGCAGAGGGGAAGGGAGATGGGGAGACTGTTTGAGACCTGAATATCAAATTGGTCAGCCCAGGCAACTGAAAGTTCCCCTTCCCTGGATTTGAGGGAAGGAATTCAATTAATTCATTTATCACGTCTCCAATATTGGTTCTTATCCTATTTGCAATATTAAGAATTTTCCTGCACCTCAATGTGAAGCTCTGCATATGTAGTGTACATTTGAATGCTCTGGCAACATTAGCCTTTTTTTTTCTTCCCTTGTCAAGGAAGCATATTGTTTTGTACTTTTCTTGTAAGATGCTTGAGAAAGAATCCCTGATTCTTTTGAGCTTGCATTATAATTAGAAATAAAGGAGGTGCTATTGCTGATGTTGTCCCTTTTTCTTTGACATTCCTATCTCCTGAGCTGATAAAGACTCATCGGAGAAATCCCTTGTGATATCTTCTTGGGGATGTAACAGATGATTGGGAAGCCAGGGAGATTTCAGACCAGTGGAGATATGATTGTACAATGAAAGACAGGACAAGACAACATCTATGGGGTTTGATTGATTGACTATGTGCCATCAAGTCATTTTGACTCCTAGCAACCACATAGATAGATTGTCTTCATGATGATCTATCTGTAACCTGGGCTTTCAGGTCTTCCAATGATGTACCCATCACCATTGTAACTGAGTCCACCCATCTTGTTGCTGGTCATCTTCTTCTCTTTCCTTCCACCTTTCCCAGCATTACAGCCTCTTCCAGAGAGTTAGATCTTTGCTTAATGTGTCTGAAGTAGGATAATTTGAGTTTGGTCATTTGTGCCTTGAATGAGAACTCTGGGTAATGTATGGAAAAATCTGCAAGATGGCCAATCTAGTATCATGATCCAAGTCCCACCCCCTTTGTATGTATATTAAAGTCATGGACATATAAAAGCGGCAGAGCTTCTATCACAATGCTGCATTTCCAAAGCAAAACATATTTCATCAAATTGAATGAGAACCAGTAGAAAAAAGATACAGGAGAATTTTATGGCATAGTCTAGTTCTATGCACACAATTTTTGAAAGCTGCATCTGCACACAGCCCAATTAGGAATATAGTTCCCAATAGATTAGGCAGTGGAAGAATGAAAGCTCTACCAGCCACACCATGACAACATTTTAGCAAGGCAATCCTAAAAGGCACAATTCAGAACAAATAAGGATAGTGGTTGATAGATGCCAAATAAATAAATAGGGCTTATCTTGAGAAAATGGAGGGGGGGAAATAATTGATTAAAAAAAATCAGCTAATAAAATCAGTGTGCTATTACATATATATCAGAAATTCAGCTTTCAGCACATGGCTGAAAATATCTAAGTGACACCAACAGGTTAAAAAAAATCTGAACCAGCATAAATCTAAGATCTAGCAGTAGGAGGAAAAGAAATATATTTTTAAATAGCAATAGTAGTACTTTCACAGTGATTGGTATTTAATTGGTAGACTCTGTCAGTCAGAGCTGGAGATAATTATGATATCTTGGAGAAAGTTTCATCTATTGCAATGCCGTCAAGAGAGTGCATGCTGGTAAAAACCAAGAAAACAACAGTAATATGCAAAAGAATTAAATGAGGCACTCTGGGATTCTGTTTCAGGAGAAAAAAATAGAAAAGGAAAAGAAGTAGAAGAAGGAATACAAACAAGGTTCAAAGTTTAACTTTTTGATGCTTGTTTAACTGTAGAATTAAATGTTCAGTGGTTTGGAGGATGAAATTGGGCTGCTGGGCCTTTAAGAGAGACACAAGAAGAGCTTGCCTTACAACAAAAGGGTGTGTTCATTCAGCTACAATGGAGTTTGTTCCATAGTATTTATAAATGACTGGCAATGCATGTTTGCATACATGACAGCCCTTGGGGAACTGGGTGTAATAGGGACGGTTTCCCCAGGCCTTATACATGGAGGAGAAAGTATGGCTCAAGATGCTCAGAAGGATCAATACTTTTCATTCCAGACAATTAAAATAAATAAGTTAAAAACTAATCCCAAGAATTATTTCAGGTTATCCACACCAATTAGTGAGCCATTGATTTTAGTGGACAAAAAGCAACAGAGAAACAATTACATTGATATAGGAAGCAGTGAGAAGGATGTATGTGAAGGAAGCAAAAAGATCATTCTGCATTCCTGAGCTGCTTATAAAGATCTAACATTAATGATATTCTTAATTAAAGGAACAAAATATGGGAAGTGTATTAATTTAAGAAATGATAAAAACATAAAATCTTTGCAACAGGCTTGACTCTCTGTGACTTCATAGACAGGTCCATGTAGTTTATGGGGCAACAATGCGGAAATGGTTTTCCACTGTTTTCTTCTGGGATGTTTTTTCAACTTCCCAGTCTAACCTGCAGCCCTAGGTGGTCTCCTAGTGGTCTTTTCTCCAAGTAACAACGAGATCTATCTTTGCTTAGCCTTTTAAGATTTACATACTAATTAAAGTTATATAAAGATAAGTCAGCATAGATAAGAAACTGAAGAAAAGAAAACAAGAGTATAAAGTTAATTCTAAAGATTATGCAGAACAAGTAGAATCAGTGGCACTGCTAGGATTACACCACCAGGTGGAGGTCCAGGATAACACATCCCAAAGGGACCCCCAAACATTCACATGTATATCTCCCACCCCACTCCATACTAGACAATAGAAGAAATGATAACACCTTGTCACATTTTAAAAATGACATTTCTGAAGATTAAAGTTGCCAAATGCAACTGCAGCTTTGCTCTACAGCATAACCAAAAGTTGTTCTTTTTCAAAAACTCACAATTACAGCTTCTGCCAATACGTAGTAAAATGTAGGGGTGGGAAGGGAGGAGACAGTGAACTGAAGAAAGTGGCTTAGTAGTGGGTGGGAAGAGTAATGGTAGCTGAGGAAGATTGTAAAAGTTGTTAATGTGACCCAGTAGAGCGAGCACTGGAATGGCTTGGTAGGCCAAGTGCTGGAATGAAGAATGAGTGAATTAAGAAGAGAAACTGAAAAACTGAAGTATGGACCTAAGGCCAACTTGGCCAGGTCCCATTAAACCTGACATCACTGTGTGGAAGACTAGAAGGTAACAATTGTGATATGATACAACTACCTTATGTGGGCTTTAAACATTGGAATGGCCACTTTTTGATAGCAAAGACTTAGCATTTTCTATATCTGTTTGCTGTCATTCAGAATTGTCCAAAATTTTGCAGTCCAGATACAGGGTAATGTTTCCTTACATGAAAAGTTTTTGCACATAATATACTAATATACCATAGATAAAGCTTTAATGTAGTTGACTTTCTCCCTTTTGCAGTTACTAGTTTATTCCATCCAGGGAGGCTTTTATATAAGGAAGCTCTTAAAGAATATCCTGCCTTACTTACAATCTCAGTTGTGGTGGTTTAACATTCAACAACTTCCTTTACCTTTTATGACATGTATTTTGGGCTGACACTACAAGCAACATAGAGAGCAATAGCTGGAATAATCAACATTCCAACAACTTGTTCTTTTGTCCAGAAGTAATTGACCAGTTAGTCGTGAGAGTAACATGGGTGGGATAAATTTAATTATATTTCCAGGGTCTCATTGCTCTAGTGAAATGCTATTCTCCTTCCCACATGTATGCATGCTCATAAAAAAGGGAGAGTAAGGTGACAAGGCAATTGTGGTAGGGAAAGTTATACCTTAGGGATGTAAACTTGATAGCATAGACCAGGCATAATATGTTCATTCCCTGGAACTCCAGGTTGAAATGGTTGCAACCACTTTTACTAATCATACAGAACCGATCTTGATTGTTCAGTGGACCAATAAGCTGATTCGTTACAAACCTCCCTATTTTATGATTTCAGGTTTCTAAGAGTGTAGTTGGACTTGCTGATGTAACTATGGCATTGCCACCTCACAGGCAAAGGGCAAAAGAGTGCATTTTTTAGAAAAGTAAAACATTGCTTAATCAGTTTTCTAAGATTACTGGATGCTAGTACTTATTCATTACACTTGAATTATTACTTTATATTGGTGGCATAGCCTCCATGTGTGATATAAAGATGCTTAAGATTTAAACATGAATATAAAACTCTGTCATTGTGCAAGGTTACCACTTAATTTAGGGATAGGTGTTCCCTGTCCCTCCTCAACTTACCATTCATTGGCTGGCAGTATGAAAGAGGTTCCTGAAATAAAGCTCCCAGCATCCTTTACTACTGGCCACACTGTCTACAGCTGCTGGAATTCTGATTCAGCAACATCTAGAGGGCCAGGAATCTCTTGTTTTTGCTTTTGGCAATATATGCTCTGCAAAAGAAAAGATTGGTCAGAGCTAAGCCACCTGTGGGCACACAGCTGAGGCTTGTGTGAAACAGCCATAGTTTATTTTGACTGAACTCTGATGCTGTGGAAGTGTGCTCTTCATTTGATAAGGGTGCGGTGAAGATATGTTGAAATACTTCACAGCATTCAGATGGCCTCCTTTTGCAGTTCTAGTTGTCAAAAGAGAGTCCAAAACGCAAATAAAACCATTGTAAAACATTATCCCTTTGAATTACCAACTACCACAACCAACATGTAGAAAAACAATGCTCATATAGAACAATCTTAAGAAGCCAGAAAAAGACAACCCTCAAAACATAGCTGTCCCCATCATTAGGAACCAAATGCTTCTCGTAAGAGAAATGTCTTCAATGTCTTCTAAAAAGCCACTAAGAAGAGGACATCTGAACTTCAGAGAGGCTGTTCTGTCATGTCCACAGAGAAGGATTGCTTAATGAGCCTCTGCCCCTTAATTTCTTGAAGAGTGGAGACCCTAGGTATCCTTTCTCAGGAAGACCATATATTTATTTTATTTATTTATTACTCAAATTTAGCCACTGCCCATCTCCCCCAGAAGAGGGACTCTGGGCAGTTTACAATAAAATCCCACATAAAGCATAAACATTAAAATCACATAAAACAATTATGATAAAACACAATAAATAAATAAAATCCAAGAGAAATGACCATGTTGTTGTTCAGTCGTTAAGTCATGTCCGACTCTTCGTGACCCCATGGACCATAGGACGCCAGGCCTTCCTGTCCTCCACTGCCTCCCGCAGTTTACTCAAATTCACGTTCATTGCATTGGTGATGCTATCTAATCATCTCATCCTCTGCCATCCCCTTCTCCTTTTGCCTTCAGTCTTCCCCAGCATCAGGGTCTTTTCCAGTGAGTCCTCTCTTCCCATTAGGTGGCCAAAGTATTTGAGCTTCAGCTTCAGTATCTGACCTTCCAATGAACAGTCAGGGTTGATTTCCTTTAGGATTGACTGATTTGACCTCCTTGCAGTCCAAGGGACTCTCAAGAGTCTTCTCCAGCACCACAGTTCGAAAGCATCAATTCTTTGGCACTCAGCCTTCCTTATGGTCCAACTCTCACAGCCATACACTACTACTGGGAAAACAATAGCTTTGATTATACAGACCTTTGTCAGCAAGGTGATGTCTCTGCATTTTAATATGCTGTCTAGGTTTGCCATAGCTTTTCTCCCAAGGAGCAAGTGTCTTTTAATTTCATGGCTGCAGTCACCATCTGCAATGAACTTGGAGCCCAAGAAAATAAAATCTGTCACTGCTTCCATTTCTTCCCCTTCTGTTTGCCAGGAAGTGATGGGGCCAGATGCCATGATCTTAGTTTTTTTAATGTTGAGTTTCAAGCCAGCTTTTGCATTCTCATCTGACTCTCATCATGCATTTCTCATGATGTACTCTGCATATAAGTTAAATAAGCAGGGTGACAAAATACAGCCTTGTCATACTCCTTTCCTAATTTTGAACCAATTGGTTGTTCCATGTCTGGTTCTAACTGTTGCTTCTTGACCTGCATACAGGTTTCTCAGGAGACAGGTAAGGTGGTCTGGTACTCCCATCTCTTTAAGAATTTGCCACAGTTTGTCGTGATCCACACAGTCAAAGGCTTTAGCATAGTCAATGAAGCAGATGTTTTTCTGAAACTCTCTTGCTTTCTCCATGATGTTGACAATTTGATCTCTAGTTCCTCTGCCTCTTCGAACTACCAGCTTGTACTTCTGGTAGTTCTTGGTTCACATATTGCTGAAGCCTAGCTTGTAGGACTTTGAGCATAACCTTGCTAGCATGTGAAATGAGCACAATTGTGCAGTAGTTTGAACATTCTTTGGCATTGCCCTTCTTTGGAATTGGAACGTAAACTGACCTTTTCCAGTCCTGTGGCCACTGTTGAGTTTTCCAAATGTGTTGGCATATTGAGTGCAGCACTTTAGCAGCAGCATCTTTTAAGATTTTAAATAGCTCATCTGGAATACTGTCATCTCTGCTAGCTTTGTTGTTAGTAATGCTTCCTAAGGCCCACTTAACTTCACTCTCTAGGATGTCTGGCTCAAGGTCAGTGACCACACCATCGTGGTTATCAGGGACATTAAAATCTTTCTTGTATAGTTCTTCTGTATATTCTTTCCACCTCTTCCTAATCTCTTCTGTTTCTGTTAGGTCCCTACCTTTTTTGTCCTTTATCATGCCCATCTTTGCACAAAACATTCCCTTGTTATCTCCAATTTTCTTGAAGAGATCTCTAGTCTCCCCCAGTCTATTGTTTTCCTCGATTTCTTTGCATTGTTCATTTAAGAAGGCCTTCTTATCTCTCCTTGCTATTCTCTGGAAATCTGCATTCAGTTGGTTATATCCTTCCCTTTCTCCATTGCTTTTTGCTTTCCTTCTTTCCTCAGCTATTTGTAAAGCCTCATCCGACAGCCACTTTGCTTTCATGCATTTCTTTTTCTTTGGGATGGTTTTAGTTGCTGCCTCCTGTACAATGTTACGAACCTCCATTCATAGTTCTTGAGGCACTCTGTCTACCAGATCTAGTCCCTTAAATCTATTCATCACATCCACTGTATATTCATGAGGGATATGATTTAGGTCATAGCTGAATGGTCTAGTGGATTTCCCTATGTTCTTCAATTTAAGCCTAAATTTTTCAATAAGAAGCTCATGATCTGAGCCACAGTCAGTTCCAGGTCTTGTTTTTACTGACTGTATAGAGCTTCTCCATCTTTGGCTGCAAAGTACATAATCAATCTGATTTCGGTATTGACCATCTCGTGATGTCCATGTGTAGAGTCATCTCTTGTGTTGTTGGAAAAGAGTGTTTGCTGTGACCAGTGTGTTCTCTTGACAAAACTCTATTAGCCTTTTCCCTGCTTCATTTTGTACTCCAAGGCCAAACTTTCCTGTTATTCTGGTTATTTCTTGACTTCCTACTTTAGCATTCCAATCCCCTATGATGAAAAATTTCCTGGAAACCGAGGAACCATCAACCCACAGTCACTCCATCTTACCATGGTTCAGTTGAAGCCTGTTGTTCCCCATCCAGGCCCCCACAGCCCCCAGGCACCAAGAAAGGGCAGTCACAGCATCACTTATCTCACCCAGGACGGAGATGTATACAGTAATTGGGTATCATCAGCATATTGATGATAACTCATCCCGTGGTGATGGATTATCTCACCCAGCATTTTCATGTAGATGTTGAAAAGGAGCAGAGAGAGAACCAAACCCTGTGGTACCCCACAAAGGAGGGGCCAAGGGTCAGATCTCTCGCTCCCTATCACCACTGATTAGGACTGGCCCTGGAGGAAGGGCCTATGCAATATTGTTCTTTACAGCATCAGACTTTCCTTTCACTTCCAGACACATCCACAACTGAGCATCCCTTCGGCTTTGACCCATCCACTTCACTCTTTCTGGAGTGAAGTGCCTGGGCCAAATCAAATGTTTGGCCCAGCCGCCAATCAAATCTGGTGGCTGGGCCAAACATACACACAAATCAAAGAACTGTGAACTTCACAGTTCTTTGATTTGTTTGTATGTTTGTGTGTGTGTGTGTGTGTGTGTAAAAGAGAGAGAGAGAGAGAGACAAAGACATTCAGAGAGAACATGAAATTCTTGGGATGATGGTATGATATGTGTTATGGCAGGAGCTACTTGTAATTGCCCTCTGCTCTTCCCCAGTAGCATACTGGACACCTTCTGACCTGAGGGGCTCATCTTCCGGCATCATATCTTTTAGCCTTTTGATACTGTCCATGGGGTTTTCTTGGAAAGGGTACTGGAGTGGGTTGCCATTTCCTTCTCCAGTGGACCACGTTTTGTCAGAAATCTCCACCATGACCTGTCCATCTTGGGTGGCCCTGCACGGCATAGCTCATGGCTTCATTGAGTTATGCAAGCCCCTTCTCCACAACAAGGCTGTGATCCATGAAGGGGAGGAAGACCATAGTGTAAACTAAAATACAGTATAATATATAGAAGTAGATTTTATAAAATGTAATAGTCGTACTATCTTAAATCCATTCATGCAAGGAGTGCATCTGAGGTTTTTTTTCTCCACTTTCTCTCTTTCCTCCTGTGTCCCTAAGTTTATCAGAAGAATGAGAGATACAAACAGTGGAGCATCTCTTGCTCTAAAGCTTTGATAGATCTGCAGCTGATCAGATGTATTGGCTGTCATATCAGAGAGTCAATTACACTTCAGCTTCTCAATTTTGTCTTTCCATGGAAAGAAAGCCGCAACATCATTTGAGACTTGGCAAAGCCAGAAAATCCACTAGATTTTCCATCACCTTCACAGTTCTTTGATTTGTGCATATGTTTGTGTGTGTGTTTGTGTGTGTAAAAGAGACACACAGAGAGAAAGACAAAGACATTCTGAGAGAACATGAAATTCTTGGGATGATGGTATGATATGTGTTATGGCAGGTGATTGCCAATCAGCAGTTCCATGATGGCTCTCTTTTCTCTTCATTAATTTATTTGTTAATTTATAATTCACCCTTCCTCGTAGAAGTACCTCATGATAGCATACCTTCTCCCCCTCTTTTTGCATCCTTGAGGAATTCCTGGAAATAGATTAAGTCGAGAGACAATGACCAATCCAAAGGTATCCCTGAGTTTTCTTGAATAGATGGGATTTAACTTGATGGCTATGAGGAAAATTAACAATATCTTCATATTTATGTTGCCAGATCCAATTCAATGTGCTAGTCACAGCTTTGAACCAGAATCCTTAAGGACTATCACTCTTCATATGTCTATTCAGAACTTGAACTTCTTTAGAAGCCTTATTCCAGATGCTCCAATTGAGTAAAGTTCACCTGACAGTGACAGCAGCAAGGCCTTTTCAGTGATGGCGCCATGCTGTGTGCAATGCCTTTACTGGCACCTAGTTGGTATTATTTTGACTCCGGACAATGAGCTTTTTGCTTCCGTCAGTCTTTGCTTCCCTTCCCTTTAATTGTATTTTAGTCTGTGTGATGTCAGGTTTTGTGTTGTATTCATAAACCAGCTATGTCCACAACAAGCCACAATGATGCGAAACTGACAAAACACACAAACACACATTGTTATGTCATGATGAAGATCTCACTCTTATGTACTTAGATTCTAATAGCTAACACAAGTATGTAAGTTGCAGGATTGCATCATGATGTCATGGCCTGTTTCATTACTTGCTCCTCTTGTCCTCACGTGGATGTCCATATTTACAAATTTATGCTTGCTAATTTTTTATATTTATTTATTTTATTTAAAAATATTTGTATGGCTGCCCATCTTAAAGCACAACTCTGGGTGTGTCATTTATTTTGTGTCATGAGCTGGACTGAGAACTTTCAGAAAATTTCTTATATACCCTTTAAAAATAAAATGAAATGATATTTAGCTGCAATGAAAATTTTTTGCAAGCCAGATGGGACTTTTGGAAGCCTGAGGTCATATGCTAGAAATACATTTTGCATCTCCTTCCCATCCCAGTTGACTGTTCCAGAAATAGTAGCAATAATGGGAAGAACTGATTAATTCTGCCTGTAGGATCTCAGATTTTTGACTCAATAATGAAAGAATCATGTTGCAACAGATAAAACTTCCAGATGAGGCCATTTCAGTCCACCTGTAATAATTAGATAGTCACCTTCTCATGGATGCCAAACCATAAAGTTCTTGTGTCAGAGATAATAACAGGAAATAAAGATAAGCAATTAGCTGATTTGCCTAGATTCTTCTAAAGGGAGATGAACTTTAGTGACAGATAAATGACAGCAGTGAAATATCTAATTTCATGCAAATACATATTCAGTTCTATTTTGTGCAGGGATAAAGCAAAAAAGGGAAGGTATGTATAAGCTGGTGGATGATATTTGTGATCAGAGCCTTTCAAGGTGAGAGCACAACATGAAGGCAACCTTTGTGTCCAGATGATGACAAATGACTAGAGGACAATGGACAGAGCTATTTAAAGGCAGCAAACCAGTTGTTCATCTTCATGAAGAAAAAGTGCTAGGAACTCAGCAAGGCCTGAGGGTATAAAGGCTGGGACTAAATTAACCTCTTCTGTACAGATCTGCAGCTTCCCACCCCGTCCCCCCACCAGCAGCTCAAAGATGTAAGCTCAGAAATTAGTCACCCATAAGCCTCACCATTGCTAAATATATTGCACAATGTTTTTTCTTCTTTTAAAAAAATAATGAAGAGCAGCTAAATTTAATGCCTTTTGTGAAGCATTAAAAAAATGGCTCTTACTCTGGGTATTGGACCAAAAAGCTAGGTAAGATGGTTTTTAGGGAATTATTGATGTGGATATGGTCCTTGCCTAGGCCATGGTGTGTTTGGTTGGTCTTGATGTTTTTATTGTTTTTAACGTGCTTTTTGCTCACTGGAGTGATAGGGAATAGTATTCATATGAATTAAATGTATGTATGAATGAATATATGTATATGCTCATATATCTTACAAATATAGAATATGCTCATATATCTTCCTGATTGTGAAATTATCAGGAAATGTTATTGGATAACAGGCCAAATAAATTTCCATATGTATGTATATTATATATGCATGTGTGCATGTGTATGGATGATGTGCTTGTATGTTCTGGCATAAAGGTAGCACTTTCCCTCTTGCTGCAGCATGAGACTTCCTATGCAGGCATTCTAGATTGAATGGAGGAGGAATTTTAGAGGTTGGTAATCTGCTAGGGACGCGGTGGCGCTGCGGGTTAAACCGCTGAGCTGCCGATCGGAAGGTCGGCGGTTCGAAACCGCGCGGCGGGGTGAGCTCCCGTTGCTCGTCCCAGCTCCTGCTCACCTAGCAGTTCGAAAACATGCAAATGTGAGTAGATCAATAGGTACCGCTTCGGCGGGAAGGTAATGGCGTTCCGTGAGTCATGCCGGTCACATGACCACGGACGGGTCCTTAGGGACAACGCCGGCTCCAAGGCTTAGAAACGGAGATGAGCACCGCCCCCTAGAGTCGGACACGACTGGACTTTACGTCAAGGGAAACCTTTACCTTTACTAATCTGCTAGGGTCCCTGCTGTGGGACTGATCCTTCCATCCAGTCATTGTACTCTGCATCTCTATGTCCATTTTGGCAATAGCTGTAAGAGAGAGTGGACACCCTGCTTGTTCGACCTGTTTATTCTTTTTTTGGTGGTGGTGGGGAGGGGTCATGGGAAGGAAAGCCAGGGAAGGACCTCTTCAAGTGACACCCTCCTCCTTGCAGCTTTACCACAACTTGACTTCCAAGCAGCCTGCAGCCTAAGGAGTAGATGAGAAATAGGCAGCCTGCCCCCGCCCCCCAGGATAAGGGTGTTGGTGAGGAAGCGAAGCTGAGGGAAGTGTGTGAAGGAGAATGCAAGCTAAAAATGTTAGAAGTTGCTCTTCAGCTTATACCCCTTTATCTATGGTAGAAGAAAAGACCCAATTTACATTATTTTCTCTCCCATTTTGCCTGCCACCCATGGTCTCTCCTCCCTCCTCCACTTCTCTAACCAAGGGTGGCAAAAAAAATGCAGTGGGTAGAGTAGTGGTGGTGGGGAAGAGAGATGTGGCAGAGAATGGCCCAGTTGATGCCAGTTCCCTGATCCCACTGAATGATCATCCTGTGGGATGAGATAATTGGCAGCAGAAGATCTGCAGGTTGTTTACTATCTGTTATTGGCACCAAAGGAGGTGCCCTTCAGCTCACTTTTCTCCTCCAAGTTTCTTAGTGTGGGCAGAACACCTGTTCTGTTTTATTGCTGGCTTTAACACTGAATAACAACATTTGAGTGCTGTTGTGTGGAAGCACCTTCAATTTCAAGGACAGAAAGACTATATAGAGGCTCATTTCTGCATTTTGCAGTGGGCAGATTTTCTTTGTATATATGGCTTCTAACACATCTGCCATAAAGCAACTTACCTGTGACCTACCTGTGTACACATGTTTCTAAATATGAGATGAAATGTCTAGAGTTGAGATTTATTGCCATGCCTGGTGTGAAGTCTGACAGAGAGATGGTTGTTGCCCTTGATATCATCAGAGTTCACAAAAAATCTATCCTTCCAGATGAATCTCACTCCCTCCCTTTGCTTTAGAAGATTAGGGAGGAAAATATTGGTAAAAATATCTCGGTAAACTGAGGGATGCAGAAGAAGTCACTGTGAGTGAGTTGGGTGGCCATATAAATCTCTTAAATAAATAAATAAATAAATGAGTCAAATGCAGCCATTCATAGCAATGCAGCATCAAAATTGTTCTGGTTAATGCCAACCTCTCAGCCTAATTCATATGTTTGTTAGAAAGCCAAAATGGGAAGGGCAGAGAAAGAACTATGCAGACTGATCTGAGAATATGGGCATAAAAATATAAATGCAATCACTAAAATAATTTAATTAAGTTCTTTGAAGACAAGTTAGAAAATACAGGATCTGCTTTTCAGGTCATTCTTACCTTAATGTATGTTAAACATCTAAACCAATCCAGAGTTTACTAGGAGTGTATGTTATTTACATTTTGAAAAAGTCTTTGGAAGCTGCCAATTGTTCTTTAATCAGAAACAAAAAGAGCGAATAAGTCTGGTATCATTTAGTGGAGCTCTTTTTGCTTTCCATATATTCTCTTCAGTGGTAGTTCAAGGGCACTGGAGTTACAAAGACAAATAGGAGATAGCATAAGCAGAGACAAGAAGCAAGGAGACTGTGCCAAGAGGGCCCAGGGAGCTTTTTATACAATGCGTCATAAACCTACAGAATGACAAGTTATTTATTATTTTCCTATTAGCTATGCTATTTAAAGTGAAAGGAAGGAGTCCAAGCCCTTTCAGAAGCTGGGTCTAGCTAAAAAAGATTGTCTACAGTTCCTCTGTGCCTTGTTCTAATGACAATAAGGAAAGTTGCAACATATGCTAGTTGAAAGTCTGACCCTGAATTACAAGGTTATTATGCTTTCTTGGGGCTTAGAGGAATTTTTCCCACTGGAATCCAGTGAGCTAAAGAGAATGAGAAAGTAACCTCTGGCAGTTCTGCAATTAATCTTTGATGCATCAATTAATCTGGCTGTGTGTGTTAGCAGAAATCACTTTTGCTTACTCTCCATTCTCTCTCCCCAGTCTATTATTTTGCTGCTGTTCATTTTGGGCCATGTGCTTCAGCAGACCATCTACAGGTATCAGTTCAACTGGTCAATAGGAATTTTCCTATTCAACAAATCATGTAAGTAATTGAGTTCAATTATACTGATTTTATATAAAATACCTCCACCACATACCCATGCATGCAGGGTGTAAAACAGCATCACACTGCATCAATTGGTGGAGCCAATGAAATAAGGCGAAGGATCAGAGCACCGGGAGAGCTGACAAGGTACTTTGTCTCCTACCAGCAAAATGGGCGTTTTGGAATTTAACTGTTCTTAATTTGGGCTGGATCATGTACCAGATGTTCCCTGTGTATCTAATTGCATTATCAGCTAATACTTCTGAATGCTTGTGAGATATCTGCTGCAGTGAGATCATTACCCCACAACCCCAGCATTTGTGTAAAGCGTCTGCAGACTTTTGGATGCATAAAAGAAGCAAATATGTATGTGCATAAGACATGTGGTTATGAATCTGATATTTTCCCATTGCAATGAATGGGGAGGAGGGGCTAGAGATGGTGAGCCTTAACCCGAATGCTTTTAAAAGTGTAATGCCCAGAACTGAACACTGTACTCAAGCTGGGAGCTGATCAGCACAGAACAGAGTGACACTTCTACTTCTCACAATCTATACACTACACCTATTGAAGCAGATTAAGAAGGTCTTTGTAGCCATGTCATAATGATGGCTTATATTCAGCTTCTGATAAATTTTAATTTGAAGATTGATTTCATACAGTAAATGCTATTATTAAGCAAGATATACCCCTATGCTGGATACACTTTTGCTTCATGAGCTGCACTGGCTTCTGAAATGCTTCCTCCTTCCCCTCCCTTGGTGAGCTTTGCTCTCCCAAAAACGAACCTGGGAAGTAGTGCAATTCAAGGTGCTGGTTTCACCCACAAAGCTCTTCATGGCATGGGACTGGGATATTTGAGGGACTGCCTTTCTCTGATTGTTTCTACCTGCCCCACCAGGTCCAACGGGAGAGGCATGTTCTGGGTCCTATCAATTGAAGAATGTCGTGTAACAAGACCCAGGAAATAGGCCTTTTCCACTGCAGCACCTGAGATTAGTGGGTGGTGGTACGGAGAGCACTGGTGCCATTTTGGAAAACTTGGCTGATCTCCAGGGCTGGGGGATTGGGTCTCTCTGTCTACCCCTACACTTATGTGTGCATCGATACATATGATAGAAACTTTATGCACAGATGCTTGTTCCCTGCCTGTGAATGGTAAAAAATATGGAAGGCACTGAATTCTGGAGCAGAAGGAAAGAGCGCAGGGGATTATTCTCCAGTTCACTTGATTTTTACCTGATGATTTACAAGGTATGTAAATTAAGAGACAACCACAGAAGGTACATTTAATGACATCTTAATGCATCACAGGATTTATGACAAGGCACGGATAGCTTGTGCACTCAACCATTGGTAGCAGATGCTGCAGTAATTCTACTTAATACTTAGAAGCAAAGTAAAGCATATTGTTTTTCATACAAATGTTTATGAAACATTAATAAGAATAATATGCACCATTCAGCATTGAACATGCCATGTGAAATGTTCTCCTATAAATATTTATAAGCAGGCATTTTTTGGTCTCCTAATTTCCAGCAGCAGTTTCCAGTCCCCCCTCCCCCTGCCATCTTTCTTCCTCCTTCCCCTCCCTTGGTGAGCTTTGCTCTCCCAAAAATGAAGCTGGGAAGTAGGGCAATTATAGCTATATTGTACACAAACATTATGGATAGAAGGAGTTATTTCTGACAGCAAAAACATTTCTATTTGCATATCTAGTATCAGTATCTAGTGTTAGGGTATGACATACTGGAAACTTTCTCATCCCCTCATTTTTTAAAATATGGTTATATAAGGTCACTACTATGCAGATGGATAGAATTAATGGGCTTCATTAAATGCAAGAGATTACATGGATCGCAGACTCTTCTTTTTGCAGCTTTGTAGGTTTCCATAAAACAACACTATAGGAAACATGCAGTTTCCCTCATGGATAATTGAAAGGTTTGAATTAGCCGTTCACCATTGCCAATTGTAGACCTTTGGGGAAAGACTGTGTGTTTTCAGCACACACACACAAAAATCTACACTTCAGTTTTACTGTAAATTTGATCTACCACTCAGGAACACTTACAGTCTTATTTTACTTGCTAAATAGAGCAGCAGGGCTTTTCCATCATGTGACTTTCATTAAGGAAGTATCATTTCTATTCACACTTGTATAGTGTTTCTCTTAATGATTCTTACCCACCACTAACTAAACCTTTCACAGGAGACTGGATATAGGCAATTCTTCCCTTGCCATTTAAAATTAACCCCCCCCCTCTAATTGCTCTTTGTTATTCAAGTTTTATCTTCAAGTATTCTGAGTTAGGCAGAAACTGTCAAATGAATCAAGCTGTTAAGTTTACTTTAGATAAAGCATCCTTACTCCTTTGAGAAATCGGACCCGATATTCCCAGAAAGAGCTCAAAGGATTCAATGAAGTGCAGCTGGGCAGTAGATGTGACCCTTAAGGGCCTGAAATAACAACAAATGATAATTTTATCTCCTGGGAGATTTTGGGTTTTATAATACCCAGGGATGTAAAGATCATTCTCCATCTAGACAGCTTAACTATCCATGTTAGTTACAAAAACACATACACACACACACACACACAAACCCTGCAACTTCTTTCATTTGCAACTTTTCCTAACTAATACACTTGGTTGTTGATGTAAACCTCCTGAGCATGTTTAATGCAATTGTCCCTGATGCAGGCTTTTTACTGAAAACGTCTGCAGTGCAGGCTCCTTTTAAATGTCACTAATTCTAATGCATGTATGTTTAATATGCTGTCTCTCCTCCTCCTTTTCCTCAACTTCTTGAAATAGGCATTATTTTTCAGATGCATCTTTCTTCTCTGCAAATTATTGACTACAGTAGAGGAAAAATAAATACAGTAGATTCTACTCAGTGATACTAGCTATGTGATGGCAAAGCCCATTCTGAAGGAGTCACGAATGTGAGATGGGCAGCCACATTAAATAAACAAACAAACAAATTAATTAATTTTGCAAAGCCACACCCATAGAAAATCCTTTTCTTCCCATTCTTGCACTTTTTCATGATATTCCACCTATCTCCTGAAACTGGTCAGCACTAATTTAGAAGGAAGCTCATTGCTTTACTGTGTAGTTCATGCTCTGGATATATGAATTCATATCTTCCCTTCTCTGGTATTTCCATGGGAAAGATTCTGAGTATCTGTGATAGGAATAAATTCTGCTTGAACGCCTCCACACAAACATTCAAAGTTGTGACTGACGAAGCAAAAGTAGAAGGCTCCTTTGGTCTGATTTTATAAAAGTATTTTATTTAATCTTAAACCAATTTAGCAAGCACTGCCGTGCACTCAAAAATAGGACCTGTTTATATGGTACCTAATTCATTGTTTAGGTTGGGGCAAGCTGATGGGAGAATAGTAAGCAGCCATGAGCAAGAATGCTGAAAAGAGAGTAAGCAGTTGCAGGCTGAATTTTGGGGTATAGATTTCCTCATCAAAGATTCCAAAGAATTCAGATCGATGTCTGTGGAGGATACTAGCTAAATACCAGGACCATGTGATGTGATATCCATTGTTACAGGTGACTGCTAAAACTCCCAAATCTAATGAACACTTCCAACAGAAAACACTGAAATACTGAAATGGAAATCTTGGAAGATGTCATCAACATATCATGACATTTCAGTGATCTTGCACGCAATGCCACCAAAATCACAAGAACCTTTGGCAATTAGCGGTCGAAGTGTCCATGCCCAGAAAAGGTTGCTGATTCCTGTCCTTTGCAGGCACTCAGAGAATATATGGGGATACTGGAAGGATGGAATGCGCCTGCTGGTGCTATCTCCCTCTGTGCTGAACTTTCCCACATTCAGCAGGAAAGTCTACAAAAGTATTCCTAATTTGTTCATGTAAGAGCTGTCATTGTAGTTCATATCCCTTCCCATTCAGTATGGCAGCATATGCAATCCTTGTACTTCTTCAATGCCTAAGTGTCTACAGGGAGCCTTTGAATTAACACTTTGCCAAAACTTACTGTGTAATTTCTTAGAGATTATACTGTTTTATAAAAGAGGCTTCTGCTTTCATTCCCAATTTTCAGGGTGCCTGGATTTCTTTCACATTTCTCTTGATGGTATTTTTGAGCATTTCTAGTATTTTATTTTTTTCCAGAAATGTGGAGGATGCCATTGCTGCTTTCAGGTGACGCATCTTTTTATCACTCAGATGTGTCTGTGGCTGACTCCACCTCCTGATCTGGAAAATACTGATGGGAGGCATTCTTCTATGGCATTATCACTTGGAAGATGGAAAACTAGGGAGCTTGTAGGCTTCCTGAGGCATGATTCTACAGTGAGAGACACATTCACACCAACACAGATACCATGCGATCTCTAAAGAAATGCAAGAGCATTGCTTTCCATCTACAACAATTTTGATCCATGTTGTCTTCCCTTCTGGAAGAAAATCTGGAAGTAATCTTTCTTTCATGAAATCACATGGCAACTGATAGAAAAAATGCTGGAGAAATTTTCTCATGGCACTTCTCAGAATCTCTCCGTAGGGCCACTGTTTTATTGCTGTGCATTATTACTACTACTACCACTACTATTACCCCATTAGTAGCTCCTCTGAGAGCTCTTCTGTGTAAGAGGAAAGTGTAATTAAAAATACCTCCAAAGAAGAATAAAGGGAATTGGGGGCTTAATAAATTCTTAGTCTAAAGAAAAATGCTGGTTTCTTCTATTGCCTACCTATAATGCCGTGTGAATTCAATTCATATTTGCAACTTGGTTTCAGGCTGGCTAAGCTGCTTCCAAATGTCCTTGGACCAAAATAAGCATGTATGTATCTATGCATGTATTTAAAACACATTTCTACCCAACTTCAATCAGAATTATTCTCAGCAGTTTTCAATTTAAAACACTGTAAACTATAGAGGAATGTAAGAAACAGAGACAAAAGCAACCCTCAGTCAAAAAGAACACAACAGTAAAACAATAAAAATAAAGGATGGCATCATATATCTGAGCTCAGGAAACCTCTGAAACAATTCTGTTTTCAAAAAATTCTGAAAAATCAGCAGGGAGGGAGCTAGCCTGATTTCTAACAGGAGGCTGTTGGCATCGGTGCACCTTCTCGATTCAGCCCTGCAAATCTCTAAAATATGTGGAATTTGCTTCTTCTAGTTGTTCTAATTGGTTGGGCCAGTACTGGTTGGAGTAAGTGATCCTATGAGTTCCAAGCCATAAAGAGCTTTAGAGGTAAAAAACAGCACTTAATTTTATCTGGAAACTGATTGGCCAGCAGTGCAGGGGTTGCAAAATTTTATATAAACGAACAAATAAACAACGAGGATAAACATGGCTGAAAGAGCAAAGCAGAGTTATGCTCCAACAGTGATGCCACCTTGGGATGCCACCTCTTATTTGAAGCTCTGGAGCAAAATGGTTTCCAAAGACAGTAATCATTTGAAGGGATTGACTGAAACTAACTTTTGTTTGGGAAGGGGAAAAAAACTAATCATATCTGAAAATGAGACAGTTCTTCAACATTTAAGATGAAGGACGGTCTCATTTTAAATTTCCTTCACTTAACAAAGGGGGAAAAAGAATTGGCATTTCTCCCAGCAAGGATAACTATATCTATTTTCTTGGAATGTCCTGCAAATTATATTAACATTAGGAAAATGGGAATGCTGCTAGATTGTTGGGATAACAGCTCAGCTGTCGCTTGGCAGATGTGGTCATCCCTCTTTCCAACATGGCCCCCACAAAGAAATTGCTGAAAAGTGATTTATCTTATATTTGCCATTTTATAGATGGTGTTTGGATATTGCGTGCATGTACCTGTGTGTGAGAGCAACTCTACTCTGGTGCCAACCTTTTCATAAAGCAGTAAAAATGTGCTTCAGGTTCTTTTTAAACAATAAACAAGCACTTGGATCCTTTTCTTTTTTAAAAATTCCTGTACAACCAACTGAAGAATAGCAGTCTTAACCTAGCCTTAGCCAGACATGCAGCTCATTGGAAGGTCAATAAATCTCCTGTTTTCCTGCATACCAAGGACTGCAAGAACAAGAAAAGCTGTCAAGCACCAGCAGGTCATTATACATGTCTAATGTTGTACTGTTGCTAGATCTACCCACTAGTATATCTTAACAACATTTTGAAGAGACTTGTGGTATGGTGTGAATATGGGTAGAATTCCAGTCTGTAGAATTCAACTTTTTCTGTTTATGTCTCTATTTTGGTTCTGATCTCACTGGTTTTGCTGGCAAACAATAATGAGAGAAGACAATTACATGATTTTTCCAGAGCCCCTACATGATTTTGTCTCTGCTCGCAGATCTTATCTCTTACAGTTAATATGAATGTTCCTGCTTTTATTCTCCAAACTCCAGTTCTACCTTTTTCATGCTCTTTCTAACCCTTTCCTATTTTTCATTGAGGAAAATATACAATAAAGCTAATCATCCATTTTACAACTTGAAATGAGATCAAAGCTTTGGAGAATAGATCGGAAATAGCAGGCTTGAAGGGTTAAGCAATGTAAATTAATTGATATTTTCTTTTTTTGATTAGGATGATTTATCCAGTGATTTCATTAACCTCAGACCTCATCTAAGCACACTGCCTAAAACCTTCTGCCTTCTTCTGAATGATCATCGCTATTCCCTAATGGCAGGGGGAGGAGATGATCAGGTCATGGGAGACAAGACGATATGTGGTTATTTCACTTCTCAGTAGCTGTCGTAATGGAAAAGTGCAATTAAATTTAATTAAACAGGCTTAATGAACAAAATGTTAATACAGTACCAGTTTATTATTACAATCAGGCCTTAATGTGTATTTGGTCTAATTGATTCAAGGGTGTTGTAAACCTTCATTCTGTCTAGATATGCAGCTTTGGGGCTAGATTCAGATCAGCATCTCCTGGAACTGTTCAGAGGAAAATGGCGAGGTGTTTCATTGCTGGCGACCAAATTGCTCTGCCTACACACTTAATCCACTGTTACTTCCTTCTTAGATACAGCAACACATAGTGGGCCAAACTGTTCATCCAGACAGTAAGACATACCATCAGGCCCGCAAGCATGGCATTTTCTTTATGACATCTTGACGATTAATCAGCAAAATGCAGTTACTGATGTGTAGCGTTTCATTTGCTCTTCTAAAGCATCCAGAATAAAAGAGAGCAAAAGTATCAGAAAAGGAAAAAAGGAGGCCCAAAGTGAGTTCTTTCAATCTCCTCCTCCTCCTCCTCCTCCTCCTCCTCCTCCTCCTCCTCCTCCTCCTCCTCCTCCTCCTCCTCCTCCTCCTCTAATGGGAAGGGCAATAGCTCTTCCTGGGGGTGGCTGGTGTCGTAGAGTTCTCCCTACTGAATGAAATCTGTGCCACTTGGATTTTATATTTATTCTATTTTTATGTTGGATTTTTTGTATTGTAACTTATGCGTTTGATGGTTTTAAATTGTAAATTTTGCTGTAAACTGCCCAGAATCCAGCTATTTGGGGGAGATGGGCAATGATAGAAATTTGAAATATATATATATAATATTTCTTTAAATTGATGATTGGCCTAACAGCATGCTTAAACATTCCAACTTTTCTCTTCCTCCTAAAGAAGATGGGAAAATATCCTTTCCAAGTGGAATTGAGTCTTCATGCCTGTTATTTAACAGACTTAAATGGTCTTGGCCAGTTAATGTTTTATTTGTAACTTAATAATTACTAAATAATAGGATGCTTCTTCACTAGAAAGGTATTTTGCTAATCTACAGTTAAAACCATCTACTTATAAACTCATCATTCAAGGATACCCAGGACATCCCTATTTGGCTACAGACACTTTTTCCTTAAAAAAAAAAGCATGCAAAATTATTATAGAACAGTATCACAATCATATTGTTGCAGTAGGATATTGCTGTACCAATTACTATGGTTTGGTACAACTTCCATAAGCGAGGACTTTCTTTATTAGATTTGGATACTTTGACCAGTTACAGGAACACTGGGAAACCTAATATTCTCCAGATGTTTCTGAACTACTGTGCCTTAAAGCCCCAGTCAATATGATAAAGGGTGAAGGGTCCAGGGATTTATAACTCATCAGCATTTGGGAGGCTACAGGTTCCTCAGACATAGCATGGCTTCTCCTACCCTACTTTAAAGGTACTTACATTTAAAGTTCTAAATGACATGGGAGCCAGATAAATGAAGGAGTATAGTTTGCCATGCCTTGAGATCTCCTACAGAGACATTTCTTCTTCTGCCTTCAAAAGGATTCACCCACTTATTTGCAAGTGGGTATATTGGTACTATGACATTGGAACACATACATGCATTTTCAATAACTGACCAAAAACTTAAGAAAAAAAGCCTATCTGTAGAAGAATGGCAAACTGAGTTATGGGAGTTTGTGCTGATGTCAAAACTAACTTCATATTTTGGACTAAAATCTCATGGATGAATTTGTACCATATCCACAGTTTCGGTTTTTCCCAATACAAAACTAAAATATTTAATCTCTTTATGATCTGTTCAATGTGCCAGATTTCTTAGATTAGGCAGAAATTATTGCCTTTTAAAATTTCAGTTTATAACTTATAATTTGAGTCATAATGATTACATTTTTAATTACTGCATAACTGCTTGATTTTAATACTGACTTATTTTTATGTTGACTTAAATTTAAAATAAAAAAAGCTGTCATAAGATATTCCAATATGCAAAACTATATCAGTGTTGATGGTTGGCTGGGGAACTCTGGGAGTTGAGCTCCACACATCTTAACGTTGCCAAGATTGAGAAATGCTGTACTATGCAATGCCTAATGTAGATATATAGATATATAGATGATAAATATAGATATAGATATACCTGTAGATATAGATATAGATATAGATATGAAAGGTTTAACAACAATAATAAGAACTAATACAAACTAAAATAGAACAAAAAAGAAGAAAGAAAGAAAGAAAGAAAGAAAGAAAGAAAGAAAGAAAGAAAGAAAGGGGGGGGGAGCTAAATCAGAAGGTCTACAGGATTTTTGTCCAAAGATGACTTCTAACTAAGGAAATATAGAAATGCAGGAGATTGCATTTCTTAAAAAACAACAACAATGAAATGTTACATTATATATGCTTGGTCCATATTTCTCAGATCCAGGGTGGCAGCAGTTCAGAGCCCTTGCACTGCTATACAACCTCTAATTTAACTGCAACCATTGTAAAAATGATCAGATACTACTCTTTCTAGACAATATTGTTATTTTATTCTATTAAAAAATTATATGGATGCCCATATTATATAAAATAACCCTAGACAGCTCACAGCCAAGATATTCAAATAACGAAATGCACAAAGTCACTATTATACACCACCAGGCGCTGTATGTAAATGGCATTAAAGTGTGAATCTGAAATGAAACTCAGTCATAAGGTAGCTGTTGAAATATCTCTTCCCAGGTATTTATTAGTCCTATGTTCCGGCTTTTCATACTTTTTCCTCTGTCAAGTATGTCTGGGAAGAGAAGGAGAACAAAGTTTAGGGATCAGGCAGTGTAGTGAAAATGTGATTATAATCAGTGAACAGGAGAAGGAGAAATTAATAGCTGATATGGGAAGGAAGAACCCAGAAATTACTTAAATAAGAGTTAGTTAGGAAGTGAATTTTTTACTAGAAAAAACAGGATAAGGACTGTAAGCAATTTATATATTTGTTACAATACTGCAAATGAACAAAAAATTCAGACCAAGGGAAACAGAAATGCTGGCACAAATATGGGGTTTTTGAGGAATATGAGGAAATATCCTAAACTTCCAGAATAATAATTGGATACTAAATAATTTTCATAGTATGATGCAGTTTTCATAGTTTCAAGGTATCAAAATATTTATTTAAATTAGCAATAGGAAAATATTTCTTTTTTAAAAAGTATATTTAAGTGGAAAAATAAAACATAATGGAACTATGGCCAGTCAGTGTAAGAAAATTACACTGTTTGTCCATTCTTAACCTCAGATTGACCCACAATTTTGGCTGAAAATTTTGAAAAGCCAATTGTGCTCAGTTTTATCCTCTGACAATTTGGGAAATAATAAATCCATTCATTTCAGGGTCAATAAAAGGCAAGCAGGAATGAACACACCGGTGTCTACAACTAAAGGTAAGACTTATACAACTATGCTTGTGTTCTCATTTTGGAAATTAAACAGTTCACTTTTGAAGATAATGAAATATGTGACCTTTTATATGTCAACTGAGAACTGAAACTGAGAAAACATACAGATCAAGCAGATCACATCTCTTTTTATAGCAATATCCCAGATTCAGTGATGTTGTGAATCATCAGAAATGTTAATCAATAGCTTAGGTACTTAATTTGCTTTTCTCCTAAAATGGAGAGAGACAAAGAGAAGGAGAGAGAAAGAGAGAGAAAGAGAGAGGACAAACCCACTGCACAATTTACCGAAGGCTTCTCCATTCTTAGGGTTGAGTAGTAGTAAACTATTTTACACCAATAGCTGATTATGGAAGGAGTGAAGGCCACAGCTGAAATTACAAGCTCTAATAGGCAAATTGCAGGTTCTGGGGGGCAAAATCCATACCAATAGATGATCAGCTACATCACATGATTACAGCTTTATGAGGCATGCCAGGGAGAAGGGAACATAAAGCCTAAATATTTCAGCCTTTGCCTTCACATAAATTGTCAAATTTGATTTTAAAACGTGTAGGATTAAAGTGCAAGATTTATCTGCACTGACTCTGCCCCCCTCTTTTCCTCTGCACTCAGTCTAATAGATGAGGAGAGACATACACAACTATTCAAATGATTTCTTTTTCAAAAAAAAAATGTCTATGGCCCAGTGAAAATAGGGATGATATATCAGAATCCAGTGCAGATAGATTCCATAGGAGGAAGCTTTCAATTATGTACAAGGTACTAGGAAAAAGGTCTGAAAACTATGTGCAGCAGGTTATGGCTAGAATCCAATGAAGTGATAGCATGCACAAATAAAAATAAATTTAGCTCCCATGGAAAGATACAACTTTATTTGTTGTTACCTAAAATACAATATAGGAAAAATAGTCACTCTAGTAGTCTTCTAGGTCTTCATCAGTGAGAATTATTGAAAAAGCCTAGGTCAGCAAAGGTTATCCATGATTTTCTATCTTTTCTATAAAATTCTGCTGTACACAGTTCTACATATGTGTCCTCTGGAAACAGATGGCAAAGATCATACTTCTGAAAGGCAAGGAGTTTGGATCTTTGGGGAATTACATTTGATTCTCAAACAGTTAAGCTACTTCAACATCTGATGCCTAGAACAATCTCTTAATCGTCTTCAAAAGCAAAAATAGTGCCTAAACTGCTTACGGTAAAGAGAATGCTACACAAAGATCTCTGCACCTTTAAATCAATTGTTAAAATACATTTATTGTTCTTATTGATTGATTAAGCAAGCCTGTGATCTTGCACTGTTGCTTGATTACCTTGGCCTCCCTGGTATAAATAGTAATTCTTGCAGACTCATTGGACTCAGGTCTTCTGAAAGTTTCAGTAAAATGAGCAGCAGGAAAATGTACTCTTGACTCCTATGTCTTGGCTGATCAGTAGAAAGGACGCAATGCATACATGCTAGGATTTATGCTAGAATACAAATTAACCCTTTAGAAAAATCCTACCAATAAGACAGTATCTAGAATTGTTGCTGCCTATATAGACCTCATTCCTGTATGCATTTAACAAGCCAATGAGTCAAAAATGCTGCTTGTGGGAAACGGTTCCATTTTATAGTAAGACTGATGTTTTTATGCACTCAGAAGAGTCTGGCAGGTGGGTGAAATTGGGAACAGGATCCCACTCTGAGGAAAAGCAGGGTGCCTTCAGTAGCTCCCCTCATGACCCTTTGTGTACAGAAAGTCTAGTAGGAACAAATAATAAACATGATATTAAATGAAGCCAAAGATGATCTTTACAAATGAAGACTGGGCATACCTTTCCCTCATGAGCTTTCCCAATGTGGAGAACAGAAATAGGTTTAGCTTAAATTGACTGAAATTCTCTAGAATTGTTTTTTTTATGTAGTCATAGGCTTATAGGTCTGCAGCTGTATTGTTCTGTTAGTTCATTTAAGTGTGGAATTTTATAACTCTGCTAAGATGCTGTCAATTTTTTAAATCTATAGAATACATACCCTTAGCAGACTGCAGATTCAAGGATGTGTAATGCTGCCTCCTTATCTCTCTCCTTCCACAGCAAAGTACAGGATCAGCTTGTTAGAATAACAGAGCCTTGGCACACACACAACCACCCACCAAGTATCAAAGCTGCTATGTTACATTTCAAAGAATGTGTTTGTAGTGTCTTCACAGTTTGAATGATACTCATGTTTCCCTTTTTATTATTTTGCAACCTTACCAGTTGTAAGAAAGGGACGCGGTGGCGCTGTGGGTTAAACCACTGAGCTGTCGATCGGAAGGTCGGCGGTTCGAAACCGTGCGGCGGGGTGAGCTCCCGTTGCTAGTCCCAGCTCCTGCCAACCTAGCAGTTCGAAAACATGCAAATGTGAGTAGATCAATAGGTACCGCTTCGGCGGGAAGGTAACGGCGTTCCGAGTCGTCATGCTGGCCACATGACCCGGAAGTGTCTATGACAACGCCGGCTCCAAGGCTTAGAAACGGAGATGAGCACCGCCCCCTAGAGTCGGATTCGACTGGACTTAACGTCAAGGGAAACCTTTACCTTTACCTTTACCAGTTGTAAAGCAATTACTTCTCTGTTTCAGGTCTTCTGTTAATATGCACACTTGCTCAAACTATCTTTGATTAACTTTCTATAAAAGGCCTACAAAACCCTGGAGCTCTTGTTTTTCATTATTTTAAATGCAGGAGATTCACTGTTATCTGCTAGTTTAAGAATTGAAATGATTGTTGGATCCTTTCCACTTGTTGGCTTTTTTGGAGGTGGGGTGAGTCTTGCACCAAAACTCCCACACTTGCCAGCTTTGTGCTTGCCCCAGAAATAAACTCTCAGCTGCTTGAGGCTAACCCCCTTCATGGACTGGAATCTAGTCAGTGTGACCCCCAAGTAGACCGAGGCCTATCCGGGTCTTCTGCTGAGTTCAACTTGTAGTTAAAGCCTCAAAGAGGTTGCTGGGCCTTATCAGAGCTGAATTTAGCCCCTCTTATATATTGATTTCCTGGACTTTAAAGCAAAGTTTTACTGGGCCCCTGAAAGCACCCTAATCAGCTGGATCCAGAGTCAGGCAAAGAAGTGGCATATTAACACCCACCCTTTGAACTGGTCTGAAACCCTATCTCTAGGAGAACTGTGGTTTCAGGAAACCAAGGGGCACATTAGCTGAACTGGCCAAGCAATCGGTTATTGATCAAAACATGCACATGCCTTTCTGTCCAACTATTGGATGATCCATCTGACATCAACCTCTGAGGACCAGAATTGGATGCGAATACAGCCTAGGCTGTCTCTCTCTGCCTCTCTCCAACTCCAATCCAGGAACTTCTCTGTTTATTCACCACTCCCAAAAGAAGAGGTACCTGTGTAAAAGTGACTCCTCTGTAGCACATCTGAGTGTGTATGTGTGTGTGTGTATGTGTGTGTTTGAAAGCTGCATCGTGTCAATTTCTTGCCCCCTTGGCTGTGGCAAGAGGGCTCAAATATTCTTGCTTTCTTTGTTTGGCATGAGTCTCCGCTTTTTCTTTTTCTGCCTGCTGCTTTGATAACTGAACACTGTAAAGTGAATCACTTATTGAAAGCCTCCTACTTCCCCTGCGACTCTCTGAACTCCTGCTTTGTCTTTCTCTCATTGTACTGAATGTTCTACTCTCTGAAATTTTTCACTGAATTGAGTAAAGTGCTAAATTCCTATAGACTATTGTGTGTGTGTGTGTGTGTGTGAGAATGAGTCATTATTCGGATCAATGTTGACTCCTGTGGACTGTGGACTAGTCCCTGCAGTTTTCTTGGCAGCATTTTCAGAAGTGGCTTGCCATTGCCTTCTTCCTAGGGCTGAGAGAGAGTGACTGGCCCATGGACACCCAACTGGCTTTGTGCCTGAATTTAGGATTAGAACTCACAGTTTCCCAGTTTCTAGCCTGATGACTTAACCACTGCACCAAACTGGCTCTCTTATAGACAATTAACTGCTTCTTATTTGAGTGCCTTTTGGCTAATGGCTAACTATTCTTTGTGCTGAATTTCCCCTGGTGTAAACTGCTTATTATTTGATTGCCTATCTACCATGAGCCTCAAATAGTATTTAATAACTTGTATTGATTGATTATTAAGTTTCATTTTTAGACTCCCAGAACACCTAAGCAAGTTTAATAACCTATGGAGATCAAAGTTCCAATACAATTGGTGCTGTGTGAGACCCTTGTTGGTAACACTAGTTTAATCAAACTGCCTAACTAGACTCTAATTCCATTTTTAAAAAGTGTTGACGCATGAACATAAAGATGAAAGTTCCAATACATATTTGAAACTGTATCCTACCCAAAGCAACAAGAATGGGAACCATACCTACATAAGTGCCTATATCTCCTCAACTAGCAAGTTTATACTTGTAGAGATCTGTTGATGTGCACAGATTTTCTCAGATGGATCACAGCAGTTTCCAGTCTTTCAACACTAATGCTACATTCAAATCCCACCTAGAATGCCTCTGCCTCCAATGATGAGAAATCAGCACATTATGCTGCAAGCTGTAACCATACGGATCACCGAAATACCAAGTAAGTGTGGAATAGTTTTACTTCAGACTTCAAATTAATATCACACTGAATTGTAAAAGCTAAAAATAAGCAAGCAGACAAACAAATCCTGACCAAGATCCAAAACACAGAGAAGAAGAATGAAATAAAATCTAAGTACTACCATGTGCAAGATAGAAAAAAAAAACCTTATTAAAATACGAATAATTTTCAGACAAGAACTTTAATTTGCACCTGGACACCAGAATGAAAAGGGTAAGGTGAAATCCAGGCATCTGCAAGTAGGCTCCATATTTCAAAAACAATTCATCTGGAAAGAAAAAGCATACTTATTCAAGCAACCAATAATGTAAATGATTAAAATGCTTTTTCTTGAAAACAAATCAGTCTAGTCAGCTACTAACAACCACTGCTGTCCACTAAGTAATGTTATGATAGGAGTGGGGAGAAGTATCAGCAGAATAGACCTCTGCATAGATTCAAAACCAAGAGCAGCAAACAAAGCAGAGGGGCCATTGTTACCTGTGTTGTCCAAGTAAGGCAGGAGTCAAGACTCAGGAGACAGAAATCAGGAAAAGGGAAAAGGAACATAAGCAGCAGAACTGTTTCTTAGGTTGAGAAGCAGCTTCTAAAGCTAACAATGTATAAGCTTGTAGAAGATACAGGTTGGTCTTGGCTTTACTGACCAAATATACTGGCAAACTGATGCTGCAACCTAGGCAGGATCCTTGAAGCAAGTGCTTAATCTTAAAGTGAAAGAAGATTGCCAGTTGACCATAAGCAGGTCCTACAGGTGAACATTCTTTAGCATAACAAGAGCCAGTTTGGTCGAGTGGTTAAGGCTCCGGGCTAGAAACCAGGAGACTGTGAGTTCTAGTCCAGCCTTAGGCATGAAAGCCTGCCGGGTGACCTTGGGCCAGTCGCTCTCTCAGCCCAACTCACTTCATAGGGTTGTTGTGCAGAAAACAGGAGGAGGAGGGAGTATTTGGTATGTTTGCTGCCTTGAATTATTTATAAAAATAATAAAGATGGGATAGAAAATAAATAAATAAATAAATAAATAAATAAATAAATAAATGAAATCCCATATTCTGGCCAGAATTTTACCATCATCCTGAAACTCAGAAGATGAATTCCCTGCAGAACTTCACAGACTTCTGAGATGGCAAAATGTGAGATAGCTCTTCTAGAGAGGGTGGAATTGACCACAATGTACTTATAAATCATATCTCTCTGTATAGGGTGGTTTAAGACTAGGGCAAAGGCATGTTCATATCAGAAATTGTGGATCAAGACCTCTATGAATGAAAAGAGCTCTGAGTCATGTTTTAACATTCTAACAGGAAAACATTAGTCAGCCAGAAAAACTGTCTGGAGCTATCTGGAGCTATCCAATGTCCTACTTTATTCTTCCCTGGAGAATCTCTGTTGTGTCTATGACTTTTCAGGTAAGGGCCCCTGTCTTGACTGTCCATGCTGGCTAGGCTTCCTTTGAGAATTTCAGGTAGGCATGACGTGTAACAGTGATGAAGAAGTTAAAGTACATGATTCAAATTCCTGAGGACTCTAGTGTCAGCCTTATGAGGTAGACCAGACAGGAAACATGGCCAGATGAGCTAATTCTACTTTATTGTAAAGCTACATTAACAGAATCTTGCAAGTCTGAAAGAATATCTTTCCCCACATCTCCTTTACAGCCCAAGAAACTAGGGAGGGTCTCTTCTGAGCCTCTTGCCATGTCCACATTCCTGCTGTGGGCTCAGCTGCCTTTTATCTGACCGTTCCCTTGGTTGTGTCTCTTTGCCCTGTCTCCAAAAGTCATTACCGCAAACCATTACATCTAGCTTGAGATTTTTCCTTATTCCAAAGCGCTTTACATTGTAGGAGATGAATCTTAGCCATTCCTACATTGTAGTGCAGGTATCAATAACATCTGTCCCCCTGGGTACTTCTGAACCACAGCTCTCAGGCACCCCATGCATTAATTCTAATGCTGAGAGATGCTGGATGTTTCAATTCAGCAACATCTGGAAGGTAACATGTAGCCCTTCTTCCCCCTTGCTGGTGTGGAAAACAATGTTTCTCCAAGATGCTGTGGCTGAAGAGTTTTGGCCATATCAAAGTTTGTCCGTGTAACACCATGTTTACACAAGCTGTACTGGCTCCCAGTATGCTTCCAGGTGCAATTCAAGGTGCTGGTTATCACCTTTAAAGTTGTACATGGCACAGGCTAAGGTTACCGGCAGAACCATCTATCTCCAAGAATCTCTTCCCATTCCACCAGTTCCAGCAGGGTCAGCATGCTCCAGGTCCCCTCTATCAAACGGTATCATCTTGCGGGACTGAGGAGATACACCTTCCCTGTTGTACCATCTGCCCCATGGAACAACCTCCCCCTGAAGATTTGGACAGCCCAATCCTCTTGGCTTTCCATAGGGCTGGGAAGACCTGACTTTCTTCCCAGGCATTAGGACCAGATTATTAGAGAAGCTAAATCTACATGGGTTTGTACTGTGAATTTGTTATGTGGTGCCTTGTTTTTTTGTATTGATTTATTTTTAGCTTTATTGTTTTGTCTTGCTTATAGGGTTTTTAAAAAAATATTGTTTCTTTTGTGAATTGACTTGTTAGCTGCCCAGAGTTGTGTCTTTAAGATATACATCTTCTGAATAAACAAACAAATGTTAACAATTGTACAATAATCAAATTTGAATTTACACTTTGCATGCCCCTGGTTCTCAATAGTATAATGTCTACTTTGGAACACAGGATTTATTACTAAAGTAAAGAATGCCACACTTTTGACCTAGCACCATGTGATGTTGGCAATGCTTAGGTAAGAAATTATGGGTAAAGACAGCAAGGAATGGGTGTTGGGTCTTAAGGCACACTTGAGATATATTGCCTCTGTAAGCACTGGTGTTTCTTGTGCTATATTCACTCAGACTGGGAATCACTCTCATTAACCTCCAAATAGCTGACAATGCATGTTTTAATCCAGTCAGCCACGGATGGCCCTGATCCATGTATATTCGTGAGTAATCCATCATCACCTATAGCATGCTCCTAGATGAAATTTGCATCTCTTCCAAATATAAGAAATGAAAGTGTCCAGCTAGTTCAGTTGGGTCTGGATGTGTGTGGTAATGTGATGTACAACTGAATTTTCATCAGCTCTATGTGCAGAACAACTGAACAAGTCCTTGCTTTGATGCTAACAATGCACAAGCAAACCCTGTCTCCAAGAATAATTCTTAAACCAACTAGACAAGAAAAAATCAGATGTCCACAAACCTGCAGGGTTCCATTCTCTCTCTCTAGCACCCGTTCTCACAATGTCTTCCTGGAGTCTCCAGTTTTAAAGGAAAGATCTGCTTCTTGCTAGAAGAAAGGGTACCAGCTTGGCATGGGCAGGCAAAAGCTCTCCCCCACATGTCCTCTGAGTGTAATGGTTTTCTAATTTGTATTTATATTTTCTCCTTGCCAGTAATTCAGCTGCAGAGGCTATATGCATAAGGCTAATAAAATTATCATACCGAGTATATTTAAAGGCCTTTCAAACGACCCATTATCATACTGTATAAACTTCTGTCAGAATAAATGGGTAGTGATGATGAACTGTGCCTTGCTTCTGGCTCGGAGGAAGGGAAAAAAAAAAAGCAACAGCAGCAGACTTTCCTCATTTTACCAAAGGCAGAGCTGATGAAATGCCTCTTTGTACCTGTCCATGAAAGGCTTCTACTCCAAATATCATTCCATTCATTTTCATTACCAAGTTGGCTGGGCCAACAAAACCAATTGTACCAACTGAAATGCAGTAGTAAATCCAATTAGACAAGAGAGCTAGATTCTGTTTCCCCTTTGCTAGGCAACACTTAAGGTAGCCTAATAGAACTCATAGTAGTTATTCCAGATTTACAACAGACCTATGCAGGGTCAGCATTTTGAAGAGTGGCAGCAGCACAATGCTTTATATGCATACTAGTTGCAGAGATGCAGAGGAAAACCAGAACCAAGTCCATGTCCTGTTTGACAGGCCTCATTCTCACTTCCTGATTATTCCAGTACAAGGAGGTCCCACCTACTGTTTCTGATGATGGCACGATGACATCCTCAACCCATCCTGACCTCTCTTTTCTTGCTCTGCATTAAAATTAGTGTCTTACAACCTCTACTGACCCAAGCTTTGCAGTTTGTCAGAGGGAGTCACAGGCACTATTCTTGTAAATTAGTTTTTTGTAACTGGTTATGTAACTCATGATATCCATGGTCTAAGTGAGTAAACCTTTCCCATCGGCCATTTTACAGGGAGTTTCCCAATATGTTCTTTAAATTCCCATTATAGATCCCAGTCCCCAAAGACCGGGGGCTTGTAGTCAGCCAGTACTGGGCTGGATGGACAAATAGTCTGATTTGGAACAAAGCAGTTTCCTACCAAGTTGTGGCAAGCCATTTGAAATGTCACATTTGTAGTAGTGTGAGAAAAGCTGGAGGTGTGAATAAGGAGGGAAGAGTCATGTAACTGGCTTCCTACAACCAAAGAAGTAATGTTTGCCTATGTTTAGCACTCCTGAATGGTTATGTGAAGAGTTCCTGAGGTAAGAGATGATAATAAAAGGGACAGGAATGTGAGCGGCAGTTGCTGATGCAGGCTATCAAAATCAGAAACCGAGCCAGCTAGAGTAACTGTATTCAATAGCAAGCCAAGCAAGATTGGATCATTATGTGTTCAGGCAGTGGGAAAAAAGGTGCTTCTGTAAAGGATCACAGTGTCCTTTATTTGACCTAATTTGGTTTTAGCATAACTGGACTTGTTTCCAGAGGCCATTCATAACTGTTCATGGTGGCTGTTGCAGTCAGAGGCACACTAAGACTGCATTTGGAGGCACTCATGGCAGCATGCCTCATTAATTCACAAGCAGTTGCCATGGGTCCCTTGCCAAAACCAGAGCTCTTGAGTTAAGACATTTTTATACATATTTATAAAAAAACAAGGTTAAATCCCACCTTACTTCTTTCCCCTTGGCTTCCGTCTCATCTCCTTCAAACAATCTTTTCATGAGATGAAACTTCAAAGTGTGTTGGTGATATAAAAAAGAAGAAGAAGAGCACATTTTGGAGAAGCACGAAGAGAGACTGTTGCCAAAATGCATGAGGCAGTCATTTCAGCTGGCAGGAATGTTGGCATCTCCATTTCAATGTACTTCAACCCTCCCTGCAGATTTTCACTGACTGATCACCTACATCTGTCCACTACTCCAATGCCATTTTTCTGTGTATTTGAGGAGCAGACAGGTGGTAGCCTTGAGGCAAACTTTAGCTGAATGAAAACTGGGCCTTTTTCCCTCTCTGAGATTCTGGACTGGATACAATTCAAGTGAAACTGAGCCCTTCTATTTTACCTTTGCAGTTACAAGAGTAGCAAAAAAGCAAACACACAAAAAGCTGAAAGCCCTAATAGAGTCAACAGATTTCAACCACCTCCAGCTCTTTCAAATCATAGGTTAGCAGTCAGCCTTCTAAATCCTGAATGACTTTTATGTGAGCTAATCAATGTAGCTAATTATTTACATGTATTCAGTTTGAACTTGTTTTATTTTTTGCTGGCTTCTTTTATTTAATTCGTCCACCTATTATTCGTTTTTGGATTTCATTGCAATAAATAAGTTACAGGTATTTCACCAGTGAATTAACTTGATTCATTGATATCCTGTAGAAATCGATGTGGCTATGGGTTCAGAACCTCCAGCAGTGATTGTCGCTTCTACTGATAACTAAGCAGAATATACACTTTGGGAATTTAGTCATTGCCTTAACACAAGAAGAGTTGCACTGGATTAGACCAAGGGTCTGCCCCAGGGCCCTCAATACCTTCCAAATGTGTTGGACCTCAACTCCCATTAGCCCTGTTGGTATAGCCAATGTCAAGGAAATGTGGATCCTATAGGGCAAAACATATAGAAAATGCCTGACTGCTGATTCCAACCAACATCTCAGATTCCCATCTTCTTCAGTGACCAATCTATGCTAAGTCCACAGGTTGCTGTGCCATGACAACCAGGATTCAGTTCGTCTATCTGAAGGCAGCATGTAGTCCCATAAATAGTCATGATTAAACTAGCTAACACAAACTTTATTTTCTTTTGTGCCTTCAATTTGTCTTAGCGTCCTGCTTGGCAACGTTATATTTTTAGTTGACCCAGTTGTTTTAATGTTGTAATTGATTTATAGCTTTTATCTTATTGTTTTCTTGCACTTTATATTTTAAAGCAACCTTTGGGAGTCTGAAAGAATGAAAATTTGCAAATATAGGAAATAAAACAGAGTAGCTAAGTAAGGCTGTGTGTAGTTTATAATGAAAACTAGGACACATACACATTAATGAAGCAGAGTCTACATACCCAGACTACAGTTGCCATTATGTGTTACAAAAATGATAGCTGGAAAAGCTTGAGCCTGAGTCTCAGTCTCAAGCCTCAGTCCCTGGCTTCATTCAGCACACAAAGCTAGGGGCGGATAACCTGTTTCTCCAAAGGCTGCATGGAGATCCCAAATACCTTTCATGTACAGCTCTTGGAGGTCCACCTAAAACTACAGTTGTCAAAAATCACTAAATTTCCATTGAAAGCTTCCTGCCATTTCAAGTTGAGAAAGAAACATAAACTGTAAGTGCTAACATGAAAAGAGAAGCTTCAAGAACATTTCCCCATTCCCCAAAAGGAGAGGACCCCCCCCAATGTTAATTTGTGAAACTATGTCACTACTCACTGTACCAAAAAATGTTAAACACAGCCTCCACTCCAGCCCCCAAAAGATTGCCTATCACTAAGGTAACCCATAAACCCTCCCTCCCTCCCTCCCTTTCCTATCAAGCAGTCTAAGATTGCCCACTTAGACTGGAGAGCTGAATCTAAGTCTGGTTCAGTTTTGGCTGGAAATTTGAACCTAAGCCTTTCCACTTCTAGATTAGCACCCTAATCACCACTTTACTCATTCTCTATGCAAAACTAGGAAAAAGTCCATCCTTACGGACCATACCACCTTTTAAAAACTGTGTAGCCAGTTTTCTCCTGCCTAATTTAACTTAAGAAGTGGGGAAATGTTTGCCAGACATAAATTAGTTAACATGTGTTGTTCTGGCAAGGAGCTTGTGTGTAAATAGATATTAGCTCATAGATCATCTTTGTGACTGAAATGTTGAAATGCTATTTATGTCACAAATGGGACCATATTGTGTGTGTGTGCAAGATGCAGCAAACAAAGAAGATTCCTTTACTTAGTACCCCGGGCTACTATCAGTTGCTTGTTTCAAGGGGGAATGCAATCAGGATGTTGTGATGCATTTTTCTCCTTATGATATTTTTTTCCATGAATATGCACTTATGAAGGGAAAATACTGGCATATTAAAAAAAAAAAGTTCCCATTTCTGGCTAGTTTTCTATCGCAGAAGAATCAACTGATTTTATATCAAGGTAGGTTTATGACTTCTTTAAGTCCCCTTCTTGTTCCTAACTGTAAACTTAATCTCTTAAATTACCAGCTTTAATACCTTGTTTAAAGTTCTTAGGAGTAGGATGGGGTAGATCTCAATCAAAGACTGTCTAAAGCAGTGACGATTCTCAGTCTGGGTTCAGCTTCCCCCAAGACTCATAGGGAGTCATCTCAGTGATGGCATGATCTATACAGGAAAGTAGGGCTGAAAAAATGCCCCCTCATTTTGTGGGGGCCAACAGTTCTAAAGGCAGCCATGTACATGTTACACAGAGACTTTAATACACTTAGTTTTCACCTTAAATGCAAAAGAAAAAGAAAGAAAGAAAGAAAGAAAGAAAGAAAGAAAGAAAGAAAGAAAAAGAAAGAAAGAAAGAAAGAAAGAAAGAAAGAAACTTTCAATTTGCAGTGAAATTTCGGCTGCACCATTTTGAGATGCTATGGTCTGGTTCCATATACTTATGCTAGAGCAATTGCAGTTGTGGTGAAATGTGATTCATTTCAGCAGAATGCAACTGCTTTCGTGCATAGACATACTAGATGAAGCCCAAATGATCTTCCATCTCTTACCTGGAAATAAAACCTAGCCAAATTTAATTTTCTATCATGCCTCTCTTCTTTTTACAAAGGGGAGTGTTAAGAGAAGGAAAGCAGATACATGACATTTGTTTCCATATTTTTTTTTCCTGATCAAAGCCTGTTGCTTTTGCAGCCAAGCAGAACATTAATTCTGATAAAAAGATTTCATAAATCACTTGGAACTGAAAGCACTTTTCCAGTAAGGATTTAGGTATTTCTTTTCTATTCCACATATTCCATTGTCTATCTCATATGCATATTTTTGATGATCTGAAAGACAAATTCTACTTTGCTAGATTTAAAAAAGGAAAATAAAATGTTTACATCCTCTTCTCTTCTATAATTGTATTTTGCAGTCATAGTCTAACAGTTTATTCTAACTAAAATTCCTGGGAGTTTTGCCAAACAACCATGGAATAAAAATCAAATTAACAGCTGCATGTTGTCAGATAGTAATCAAAATCCTTTTTGTTTTATAAGAAAAGAAAAAAAGATGCCACTACTTTAAAACTTATTGTCACTTTAATGTGATTTCTTAAATTATCATCTTTGTTTCAGACTCACAAAGAATCCTGAAAAATGTGTTATTTTGGTTATATGCATTTTCCAAGTAAAACATACAGCTTTTCCTTAAGGCAGTTTCTTCTCTCTTCCTAAGGATACGACTACCCCTCCTTGTCCCAAATAAACAAAAATGAGATTGAGTTTCACATTAAGAAAAAAAAAAACAACATATCTCAGAGATATTTATTATTTATTCTTTTTGTGCTCTGTAATAAGCAGAAGTTAGGGTCTTGGGAAATATATCATAACTGTTATGAAAGAAGATGAAGGATAGATGAGATTACAGTGAAGGAACCAGAAGAAAAGGTGGAAAAAAATATTTACCTAAGTGTAAGTTTCGGCGGGCACTAACAAACTTACAGCATCATGGGTAAAATAGCTAAAGGCTTTTCAAATAAAAACTAAGGAGAGACTTGGAAGATTCCTGAAAGGAGAAAGTTTCCACAGTCCCACTTTCTACAGAGGATCAACTTCCTGATTATTTAGTATTCCTCAGTGGCATCTGTGTCTGAAGGTCCACATAGGCAAGATGGAGCATTGTGAAGCAAGCCCTGTCCCTTTTCATTGTGTGTTCAACTCATATACAAAAAGGGGGACATTTGCATTACAACTTTTCAACTGCAATTTTGCCTATATTGATCTCCCCTTCCACCTGTGGATGCTGCTCATTCCTGACTGTCATTTTAGGGCTGCCACATCTGGTAGCCCTAAAATGTACAAATCTGGCCAATTATTAGATGGCAGAAAAGATTTAGAGTTTTCTCTGTATCTCTTTGCCTTTATCCAGAGGTCAACTGGATATGCTAGCCGTAATCCGTGTTATGCAGCATTCAAGCAAATATCAGTTCAGCAGACAAGCATACAAGATCACCTGACAGGGATTAAGGGAAGATGATTTCTTTATGCAGTAGTGAGCAGTGATGTTTTTTTTTTCATTTTGCAAAGTAAATTCTGCTTCCAACTCTTATTAGTTTTCTTTTTCTCATATATTTCTGTTTAAATGTAAGCAGTGAATCATGTGGTATGAACAACAAAGGCTATGGCTGAATATTAATCAATTTTACTTGTGGCTTGCAACTCTCTCGTTTAAATTTCTCCAACTTGACTATCCGATCTTCATCCAGCATTTCAACCAGAAATCTGGATCTTGCTCTTAGAGGAGACATTTCTGTCGCTGTTAAATTCCTCAGTTTCATCCACAACATCCCCAACCAGATGACACATTTTAGACCTCATATTTTCCACAATTTCCTGAATGCCTTGCATAAAAACTTGGTAGGAATCAGAAAGAATCTGTTTAAAATCTTGTTGGAAATCAGAGAAAGTCTGTTTAAAATCCTCCATGTCTCATGCAGTAGATTATTGCACCCCCTAGGAGCTTAACCAGCAAAAGTTGAAGATATGAAAGAATTCCAGAATGTGTTTACACAAGTGAAAGTGAGATATGCAGACAGTTCCCCAGGGAAAATGGCAGCAGAAAACTGAAAATTCAAAACAGCCGATTCAATGTGTAGGAAAATGCTAATATCTTCAAATTTAGTACAAAAATAATAACAGGGAGACAATTATTTACTCTCAATCCTCCTTAATATTTGGAGGGAAAACAAAGTCCAAAACTTAAAAAGATTTTTTTTAAAAAATTAATCCCCAAAATAACAATAAACACCAAGAGAGCTCACTTCTCCTTGCTGTAGAAAGCCTCTCTTAGGGTACGTGTACTTAAAAGAAATATAAATTGGGTGATTTAGAAATGGGGTGGCCCATCTTAGTGTCCCTTTAAGGCTACAGCATGGCTTGGAAAACACTGACATCCCAGCCTCCTGGCTAGCTCTTACCAGTCAAACACAAATGCTGTTTGCGATCTTCTGGCTGCAGTCAGCTGTCCAGAGGACAGATGGGGTATTCCAGGTGTTTTCCTTATTTGGAAAAGTACTCCTGGGCTTCAGGAAAAACCTGCCTGAGCTCAAAAAAACTTCTGTGTTGTCAGTTCTACCTGCTGAGCCTGCGGGTACAGCTGTTCAGTCTGCCATGTCCCCACTGGAAGTCTAAAATTATCTCCACTTTAGAAGTTAGCTTTCTCACTCTTAGAGAGAGGGGGACAGGGAAACCAAGCTAATGTGCTTGCCCATATTTTTTCCTTCTTCACACTTACAGTAAGAGTGGTTAAAACAAGAATTTTCAACATTCCATTACTTAATTTTACATAACTTATTTGTTAAAAACTTCAGGTAATTGTTAAAATCAGAGTAATATATAAATGTTAATGGCACAATATAAATAAGGAACCATTAATCCACAGCCACTGTTTTCAGTGCTATTTATTATATACATACATATGTACCTCTCATACTAGTAAAACAAGTTTATATAAAAACCATTCACTATGCTGTAGATTTTTCACTGAGTTATTGTTCTTCCTTTTTTTAAAAAAAATGTTTTCAGAGGTGTTTAATGAAACTGTAATTCATCCTGATGATTTTGGCCATCATGTTCATCTTCACCATTATCACCATCATCTGCTGAGTAGGATCTTTTGAATTTCTGCAAAAGATTTGAAATGCTATTTTCAAGCTTGCTGTGTGATTGCATCCAAAACATCTCTTCCACTGAAACAAGGAAAAGGCACCATCTGAACACTTTTAAAAGTTATTGTAATTGTCTAGATCAGGGTTTCTCAACCAGGGTTCCATGCAAACCTAGGGTTCCACAAGAGGTCACTAGGGGTTCCCTGGGAGATCACAATTTAAAAAAAAAAATATTTCCAATTTGGGCAACTTCACATTAAAGAGGTAAGTTATTTCTTTATTTTTAGTTTAAGAACATTGTTAATGAGTTTATACAGGCCTACCCATGAAACAGATATTATAGTTTTGTAACTCCTGGCCTATATTTGAGCCAGAATGTGCAGCAGTTCCTCAAGGTCTGAGAAGTATTTCAGGGACTCCTCCAGGGTCAAAAGGTTGAGAAAGGCTGGTCTAGATTATGCTGTTTCCTTGTTTCAATGTTTTATATATGTGTTATCCCCCCAGGAAGTGAGAATAATATAGTTATAGTCCGATTTTTTTTTAAATTACAATTCAACATGTTTGCATTCCTTCTTGTCTTGTAGGCCTAAGATAATTCTGTCTGGAACAAGCAAATAAATAAATGAAAGCTGCAAAGGCTTGCCAAGAATGGGAATTATATACACTATTAATCTCTGAATTTGACTTTTAAGGAGTTTTAGCTGTGTGACAACCTTATTAACATTTAAAGCAATATATACCTAAACAACAAGCACTGTGACAAACCTGTATCATCTTGTGTTAGTCTTTTTTTCCTTTCCAAAAGTTGATCTATATTGAAATGGGAAAGAGAAAGAGAGCTAGAAAGAGGACCTGTAGGTGGAAAGGGCATGGCTGAAAATTCATTGCTTTGATAAATGTGGTAATTAAGGGAAGTGAATTTTGCTGTGCTATAATGCTGAGCTTCATCACACTGACATGAACTCAGAGTAAATTTGATAATGACTTTCCTAGAATAATTCAAGATTTATAAGAATGTGATCACCCAATCATCTGCCTAAATGCCACACAGCAAGCAAGTGCCACTATCGACCATGTTTTTGACTTCATCTCTCTTCCAATCATCTTGGATCCTGCCTTCCCAATATCAATAATAATAAATAATAATAATAATAATAATAATAATAGCATTTATACATCACCTGATAGCAAAGCAAAGCTCTCTTGGCAGCTTACAATAAGAAAATAACAAAATACAACCCAAATTCAAGATATAAGCTGTCGTATGAAATCTCTGCAGTAAAAAATAAACTTTAAATCAGGAGATATTCTCCAAATACTTTAAATTTAAAATACAAGGCTACAATATTTTGGCCTCTGATAGGGCATCATAGAGATTATAGGATTTTGGGATTTTTTTTTTTCCCAAAGGCTCAACTTGGAGGATGAAATCCAGCCACAGAGCTACCTTATTCCACTCCTATAAACTGTTAGTTTTCGACATAAAAACCTTGATATCAGAATGGAAAACAGGCCTGCTGGGGATGTCTAGGGGATGACCTGAGAGGAGCTGCGGATGCTCCTTTTCTTCTTCCCTCCCAACAGGAGATTAGCAGACATTAAGATCTTTGGGCTCCAAGGGTTTTTGAAGAAGCTCCCTATTGAGATTGAAATTTGAAACAACTGGCAGCAGACAAAGCTGCTTATCAACATGCAGATAAATAATGTAATAAGATTAAATTGTACACAGTTTTTGAAGTGTGTCCAGTTCTGAACTCTTTTATTGCTAGACTTAGAGGGGGGTATGAAGTTGGCTGGTAGCACACACAGAAATAAACTCAATTAATATATTTAGCCTGGAGAAGAGAACCAGGGGAGCACATGATTTGTTGTTTCTCTTTTATTCAATTGCTTCTGACTCTTTGTGATCTAATGGACACCATTTTGCCAGGATTGTTTGTTAATAACTGCTTCTCTGGGTTCTTGTAAGCTTATGCTGGTATCCTCAGTAATAGTATCTAGCCATGTTCTCTTCTTTCAGCCTCTTCTTTTGATTGCTTTCAGTATTTTCAAACATCAGAGTCTTCTCAATTTACTCTTTCTTTGTCTTATGTGCCAAAGATATTTAAGTTTTAGCTTCATTATCAGTGCTTCCAGTAAGTGGTCTGGTTTTACTTCATCTAGTACTGAATAATATCTTATTCTTGTGGTCTAAGGAATTCTCAACAATCTGCTCCAGTATTATAATTCAAAAATGTCAATTTTTCTTCATTTAGCCAATCTGATGGGTCCAGATTTCACAGCCATATATTACAATTGAGGAAAGTCATGGCTTTGACAATATGTAACCTTTGCTAGCATTGTGATGACTCTGTACTTTAATATTTTGTCTAGGGCTGTCATAGTCTTTCTCTGGGGTAGTGTTTCTCCGAATAGTCTATTTCTATTTCATGGCTCCAGTCATCATCCCTGTGAATATCTGAACCTAGAAAGATAAAATCACTTACTGCTTCAACATCTTCTCCACTATGAGTTGGTTTTGCCTGTTGAGATAATCTTAGTTATTTTAATAGTGAGCAGCAGACTGGCTTTATATTTTTTTCATTCACCTTCAACAAGAACTTAAGTCTTTCCCATTTCCAGCAATCAAAGTGGTATTATTCTATAAATATAAATAACAACAACAAAAAATCCCTGGAAACCATGGGTAAGAAATATTAACTATCTCATTAAAAATGTTATGTCCTCACAGTATAATTCCTTGCCAATTTAACAACTGGTTGTTAAATCCAGTTAATAATCAGAACAGATAATATATATTTTTTAAGAATTAAAAACTGCTGCATTATATCAAAGATTATCTTATCCAGCCAAGTCTTATAGCTTAAGGACTGAGTGGTCTATCATCCTTAGGAGGCCATAAATAAAACAAGAATGAGCTATCTTCTGTTACTCAGTCCTTTCATTTTAATAAGAGGTATGTTATAGAGTCACATGATGATTGTATATAATTCTTATAGATAGCAGTCATTGGTAAGCCTATCATGAGCTTGCTTATGAAGAAGGCATTTAAAGTAATAGTATTATCATCTTCTGAATGGGATGTGTTTCCACTGCAAAGGAGGGGGAACCAGAAGTGTCACAGATAATGGTATATTTATTCTGAAACATTCACCTTAGAGTGAATAAAACATGTTTCAGATCCATATTTCACCAGCTTAATTAATTATTTCTCTGGAACTGCATGCTCCTCCACCCCTTTTCTGACCCACTGTGATCTCAATTTAATTTAATAGATGGTGTCATCAATGCTTTTTTGCCATTCATTTCAACTTTCCTTATGAGGCTTTAACAAATGGAAAACATTGTGGAAAATATTACTTTCTACTCATTGTGACAAACAAGAACAAACCAGAAAAATAAATAAATAAATTATAAAATGGAACCTTCTCTTGGTTCCCATAAATTCTTCTGCTTGGCTTGCCCATTTTGTGAGGGGAATTGTAGGGAAGAAAAACCATGTGTGTGGTGATGGTGGTGGTGGGGAGAACCAAGGACCTATGATGAAGTGATCCATTTAGAAACAGTTTGTATCTGGAGTTTTGTTGAAAGCTTTTCAAATGAGAACTCCCAAATGACCTTATTTTCCACCTGCTGACACTGCTCTCCAGATTAAAAGCTGTTGTCTTCTAGGGAAATAAAAAAGTACCATATATTGAACCTGCTTTGTGCCACATACATCAAGAACAAAAATATTTCCCAGGAACAATATGACCTGACATGTAAAAGCAGATAACAAATGATATCTTGTCCATGTTTCCAATTTATTATCCTTTCTGTTGTAATTTTTTTAGGGTGGGGCACAATACAATACTACATTTATTATAATCATGGAGATATATTCAGAATACAGTATGTATTTGCAAAAATATATATAAAATGCCTATGGTTGTCCATTGCTTCCCATACCTGCCCCCACAATGCAAAAAGAGAAAGCCTCTGTTAAATTTTTCATTATTTTATTCCATTTCAGATCCAATTAGATGAGGGTGCTCCATCACTTTCACAAGTATATTTGCTGCAACATCAGCTGCCACAGATTAATCAGTCCCCTTCCTCTTTCTACTTAGCAGACACTAGTACTAAATCATATGGTTCCCCAGAAAAGGGATGAACAAGTGGGACAAGAAATGGATGCAAATGAATACCAAGGGAACTCCCTTTTGTGCAATTACCATAGGAAATTATTAGAGTGGGTGGCCTTCCAATCTATCTCTCTGTCCCCAAAGGCTTGGAAATGCATCAAGTGGCTGTCACACATCCTTCTTCATTGCCTAACAAAAGGAGACAAGACTATATACCTCATGCTGTTTTAATGTGCTGTTGCCACTTTACATCACTGAATCAGCACCTTTGAATGTTGCTGTGGGCACTGGCCTCCTTGTGTTAAACTATGGAAAACTTAATAGGATAGTAGATTGAGAAATGACTGCTTTGGCATCTCAGACTGCCTTTGAGAACTGAAAGCTGGTGTCTCATTTCTCTATCTTTTGGGGAGCCTAAACAAAATGAGATCATAAACAGAGGAGATATTCTATCTAAAAGCATGTGATTTGTAAGGGCTGTCTGTGAGAATTCTGTGATTTGCATTGCTGAAAGAGCTGAGGTGTATTAAGGAGAGGTGTATTAAGGAGAGAGTTTCTTGCTTCACCCTTGTCTGTGAAACTGTACTAACCACACTAGCTCATTCTCTTGATGGTCTTGTCATCCTATGTATACAGTAGTGTTTATAATGAACACATTATGGCAAGTTTATGTTGTAATGCACTCTAATTCTAAGGATGATGTTTAAGGATCCCATTTCTGGTATATATTTACTCTGAAAAGGATAAAAGTAAACGTTCTGCTAGATGAAAACCTTTATATTACATGCACATTTTCTTCTATTTTTTTTTAAAAAGTAAGAACATTTGATATAATATATAGTATATTAAACTTGGCATTTATTTGATTTCTAATAGATATACAATTCCAATGATGTTCGTTGTGCCCATCACACCAGGTTTGGATCAGGAAGAGTAGTAAATTATTTCCTATTCACTACTAAAAGGGCATGAGTTAGGATTATTGCCTCATTCTGTGAAGGATCTCTCTGACTAAGGCATTAATTCAGCACAGCTCTTAAGACTGCATGCTCCAGTACTTCTTTGTGAGACACTGGAATATGGAGATGTGTCAGCACCTGATCATTCGAGCATTCACACATACACAGTCAAGAAGCTGGATCTCTTTGAACTGTTTTAATGAAGCTTAATGAACCGTATAGAAGGCAAGCTGCGAATAAAGATTTCCTGCTCAAACCTAATTTAAAACTACATCCCCTTAGTCCCCTTTCCCATGAAGCATGTCACTCCCCCTCCCATCCAGATGGTATTCCTCCCGTATCTCACCCCGCATCCTTCATGTGCTCCATAGCCATAATAAACCACTTTACACTCCAACTTCATGCTCCCTCCCATCTGGCAACATGAGAGAATGAGATGATGGGAGATGCCCTGATAAGGGTTTCTGTGAAACCTTTGATCGGGGGATCTGACAAGATGCTTCAGAGAAGCATCTGGCTATTGCTGTCTCTGGAGTACTTGTCCATACTAGTATCTTGTCTAGAGATCTTCTCAAAACAAGGTCTTGTGAGCCACACTGGAGAACTTTACCTTGCTTTCCTCTCTCCAGAACACATTGAGAAGACATTTTGGACCATTCCTGAATTGTTGGAGAAATAGTGACTGGCTCAATGTCACACTGTGAGCTTCTGTGGCAAAGAGTGGATTTAAACCTCATTCTCCCCAGTTCTAGTTCAGGATCCTAACCAATCTATCACACTGTTAGATCTGAAACAAGTGCTTAATGAAATAAATATATATTGCTCTTCTGTAACTGGAAAAATATTCAGTTGAAACAGCTTAAGTTAAAATATGTCTTCCCATCTTTCTTAATAACTGTCAGATTCTAGTTATTATGCTTTTTCTTATGCATACTCTCACATAGCCAAGATAACATCAGATTTTTGAATTCAATGATTTGTAGAAATGTACATTTTCTATGAATGGAAGAGCGAAAAGTATGCTTAAACATTGTATGTTGAAAAAAGCAAAACTCAAATTTGTTTATCCATGCTCTAGACTTTGCAAATTTAGCTCTTAAAAATAAAGGTGTGACTCCTGCATATTCAAACACGTGAATAATGTTGATACGTATTTTTTTCTGATAGGTTCTTCAACTTTAAAAGCTTTATGACAGGCAGGCAGGTCCCCTCTGTACTGGGAATAAGTGTGTATATTGAACTTGGCTAATATAGATCAGTGAGAATTTTGTTTGGTTTTATTTTTTTATAGAACTTCTGGAAAATTTGCAATGTAGGAGGAAGAGATATATAGCATATAGCTATATATCAGCATATAGTTAATTCTAATGTCAGAGTATTGGGTTATCCTGTTCATTGCCTGATCCCTGATATTGTTGGATTACCTATGTAACTCAAGATTGAGAAAAAACAATAGCAAACCATCAGCAATCAGAAGATAATCATGATACTGAACAGGACGTGAAAAGGTGGATATTTTTATAGACCTTTCTTCTTATGATATGCTTAACTGGTGAAGGGAAGAATTTGTATGTTGTATAAAGATTTAAACATATTCTCTTGACTCAATTAGATTTAGAAGTTAGATTTAGCTCCAAACAGAGATGCTAACAGAGGTCAAATGATGTTCATTCAAAGTAGTGTTATAGGACTAGCTCTCTGCTTGCATAGATTGGTGTAGCTGTTTGGAAAATAGAAGTTTACTTGATATGGTGATATGTCTCCGTAGTCTGAGAAAGAATCTAAGCATACAGAGAGAAAAACAAATACTCAATGAACACTAAGGAAAAGGATAACACAGTGCTTCTAATTCTCTTTTACCCTCTTAAATCATATAGGATAGGAGCAAATAAGTCACGCTCCAGCAAGTGTCTTAAATACTGTTGTTTTCCTAAAAGGATTATTATACTGTGTGAATTCTTATTTCCAGAAAGGTAAATGTTTTCACAGCAGCTGCACCATAATGTTCTATACTACAAAAATCTGATATTAAAAATGCAAATACCTCTGTAAATAAGCGGACTTGTGATAAGCAAATACCTCTCTCCACTGAACAGATTAACTGAGCTGAATGATAAATTTTCATCTACTAATGTGGTGTAATGTGGTGTGAAAAGGCAGATAAGTGGTGGGTGACACCATGGCATTCAGAAAACAACAACAACAACAGCAAAAGCCTGAAGACCGCCTGGTAAATGGTGAAAAGGTAGACAGGTACAATGGTTAGTATAATCCTGTCTTGTCAATCAACTGGAATTTTTGTAAGACCTTACTAATAGACCACAATTGGCAACTCATTTGAAAATTCAACAACTGGTACAAATGCTCTAGTCATGCAAGCAGTGTAAAATATGTAGTTGTATGCTCACAGTAGGGGACGCAGTGGCGCTGCGGGTTAAACCGCTGAGCTGTCGATCGGAAGGTCGGCGGTTCGAAACCGCACGGCGGGGTGAGCTCCCGTTGCTCGTCCCAGCTTCTGCACACCAAGCAGTTCGAAAACATGCAAATGTGAGTAGATTAATTGGTACCGCTTCGGCGGGAAGGTAACGGCGTTCCGTGAGTCATGCTGGCCACATGACCCGGAAGTGTCCTATGGACAACGCCGGCTCCAAGGCTTTGAAACGGAGATGAGCACCGCCCCCTAGAGTCGGACACGACTGGACTTTACGTCAAGGGAAACCTTTACCTTTACCTATGCTCACAGTGCTGCTATAGCCTCCACTAGTAAACTAACCGTAATGGACCAGAATTTAACATACATCTTCTACAAAGTTTGAAAACGTTATCTTGTCATGGTAGTATAGTGCAGGAAAGTTTGTGAATTATGGATTCCTTCGAGAACTGATTCCCCATGTAGCCCACTGCTCCCACCTGTAGTTGTCAACTGGTTGTTGTGCTATGAGCAAACAGGAATATTTTTTTAAAAAAATCATGTAATTGTTTCATACCAATGGAAGCACCAATACATATGATCAGTATCTTTGGCTAGTTTCTTAGCATCAGATCAACAGTTCCATATATTTCTAGAGGTGAATTCTTAAAGATTGCAGCATCCAAGTCCCTCTTCCCATAACTCTTCATTGATAGTTATCACCACTATTCATAACCACTTGATCATTGCTACAGATGGAAGCTGCATTGTTATTTTCCTCTACTCCATTTTATTTAATGTGGATCTTCACTAGACTTTATCTACTAGATCCATCATCAGAATTCAAAAGGGTCAGCACAAAATATTTTGTCCCTTACCTAGCCCTACTAGGTATCTGTTTAAGCTATTTAATCTAAGGGTAATCTAAATTTTAACTTTATTAGTATGGAACTCATAAACAATTTATAAATTGGCAGTATGGTTGGTTTTCATTATTTGACTATAAAATAATTATTTCTGTTCAAAGAATATTTCATTTTCAAATTTTAATAGGGCCTGAAGCTAGCATACTTAGAAATGAATAGAGACAAAATATCAGAACACCATTAAATGTATAAGCTTAAAAATTAAGGTATAACATTATTAAAATAAGAATACTAGTGATGAGGTCATCATCTAACATGTTTTAAAAGCAATATTTTAAATAGCAAAATTTGGTGACATATGTGACAGCAATTCTAATTGACTAAAAGAAAGGCTATATAAAAATCTGTCTGAACTGGAGTTGCTGCTAATGAAGGAAAAGCTATATTTTCCTAAATCCAAATAAAATCAACAAAGTAGAGAACATGAGTAATTGTTTCAACTGCCTACATGCCACATGGACATAAGCTGAGAACTGTAGGAATTTTAGCATCTCTTTCATGTAATATTGTAGATGGGAGGATGTTAGTATGCACCCTTTTAAAGGTCCAGCAATAATGTTAGGGGTCTATAATTTTGTCTTAAAAAATAAGACAAGTGGGTTAAAGTAAATTGTTCATATGTCTAGAAATTATTTATCAATTCTTTGGACTGCTCCTGATCTAAAGTACATAATATGAATGGAAATGGATCATAGAATACACTTCCTGAATGAAGGCTTTCTTCCAAATGGAATTAAATGTATCATCAGAAATGAGATGGATCAGCCTGAATGGATTATAATTGAGTTTGTGCCAATAATTAATTAATATTCCAGGCCTTTTATAACATAATTTATCATTTATTTCAGAACAATGTATGGTTATGTTTAGCATAATGCAAAAACATGAACTCCCAGAATAAACTTCAGTAGTGTAGGTTCATATTTTGTTTGGTGTTTTTCACAGATTTAACCGTGGTGTGCATATCACAGTTGATATTTCAAGGGCAAGGTCACAAATTATACAAAATATTCACTTTTGAAAAACAAACTTTAAATCTATCTTAGAAGGAATGTGAGCAGCATACAAGATTTGCCTTTGTCAGGTTTAATATATATTTATTAAGCTTCGCAAGTCATCTTCTTTTCTTTAAATTGTTCCCACTGATGCTGGAAGAAACACCGGGTTTCAGGTTTACAGTTGTTAAAGCATTCGGTTTGAGCCATGATGGAAAAACTTCACCAAAAGGTTGTCTGCCCAAATGATTCATGGAAGAAGTCAAAGGTTTGTGTTTGTTTTCTCTGGATTATTTGTTCTCCTCTCTTCTTACTGATGTAATAAGACAACTTTCAAGAAGACTTGCATTTTTTTAAAGCACATCCATGATTCCCAAACATCTCAATGATTGAAAGACACTGTCACAAGATACGTTAAAAAAAAAAAATCACCGTGTCAGAAAGCATTCTTAAGTTCTGTCTTTAGATAAATGTGGGCAACATATGTGATTGCAAAATTTCCTAGGTTTTCTGTGAAGCAGAATATGTTTTTCCCCCAGAAACCTGGGAGCAACGCCACTATCAAAACATTTTTTGGAACATCCTTCCCCCAGAGGTGAGACAGGCCCCCTCACTCCTGGACTTTCGCAAAAGATTAAAGACCTGGTTCTGTCTGCAGGCTTGGAATGGGAGGAGGAATAATTACACCTGGGGATGGCTAGCACCGTAAAGTGATTATTTATTTATTTATTTATTAAATTTAAATCACCGCCCATCTCCCCCAATGGGGGACTCTGGGCAGTTTACAATAAATAGCATTAAAACATAGCCAGATAAAAATTACATTAAAATATACATAAAAGCAAACATGAAATCCAAGTGGAGATGGATCACTAAGGGGTACTATGGCGCCAGCCATCCCCAGGTGGAGCTATCTCTCTCCCCCTCCCAAGCAAGGTGGCAGAACCAGGTCTTAAGTTTCTTCTGGAAGTCCAAGAGTGAGGAAATCTGTCTCAACTCCAGGGGCAAGATGTTCCAAAGGGCGGGCACCACTGCAGAGAAGGCTCGCCTCCTGGACCCCACTAGATGAAATTCCTTTGCTGATGGGGTCCGTAGCATGCCCTCCGTGCCTGACCGGGTGGGACGGGTCAATGTTATGGGGACGAGACGGTCCCTCAGGTACCCCGGTCCCATGCCATGTAGGGCTTTAAAGGTGATAACCAACACCTTGAATTGGACCCGGAAGCAAACTGGTACCCAATGCAGCTCGCGTAACAGTGGTGTCACATGGGCTGATTTTACAGCCCCAATAACTGTCCGCGCAGCCACATTCTGGACCAGCTGAAGCTTCCGAATACTTTTCAAGGGTAGCCCCATGTAGAGCGCATTGCAGTAGTCTATATGGGAGATGACAAGGGCATGAGTGACTGTTCAGAGGGCATCTCGGTCCAGGAATGGGCGTAGCTGGTGCACCACCTGAAGATGTGCAAAGGCCCTCCTGGCCACGACTGCCACCTGCTCTTCGAGCAGGAGTTGCGAGTCCAGGAGGACCCCCAGGTTCCGCACTGGTTCCGATTGGGGCAGTGCCACCCCATCCAGAACCAAAGGTGACATCTTCCTGGAACCCGAGGAACCATCAATCCACAGCCACTCAGTCTTACCAGGGTTCAGTTGAAGCCTGTTGTTTCCCATCCAGGCCCCCACAGCCCCCAGGCACCTGGAAAGGGTGGAGACCACATCACTTACTTCACCCGGGATGGAGATATATAACTGGGTATCATCAGAATATTGATGATACCTCATCCCATGGTGACGGATGATCTCACCCAGCAGTTTCATGTAAATGTTAAATAGAAGAGGAGAGAGTACCGAACCCTGCGGCACCCCACAAAGGAGGGGTCGAGGGCTGGATCTCTCCTTTCCTATCACCACCAATTGGGAACGGCCCTGGAGGAAGGAGGTGAACCAGCGCAAAACTACCCCACCCACCCCCAACCCCCTGAGCCACCCCAGAAGTATACCATGGTCAACGGTATCAAAAGCCGCTGAGAGGTCCAAGAGAGCCAGGGTGGATGCACTCCCTCCATCCCGCTCCTGCCAGAGATCATCCATAAGTGTGACCAATGCAGTCTCCATCCCATATCCTGGCCTGAAACCTGACTGAAAGGGGTCCAGATAATCCGTTTCCTCCAAAATTCTCTGGAGCTGCAACGCAACCACTTTCTCAACCACCTTTCCCAAAAAGGGAAGGTGGGAGATGATGAAAATTGCCCAGTATAGTAGGGTCCAAGGATGGCTTCTTGAGGAGGAGTTATACCAGCGCCTCCTTAAAGGCAGCTGGAAACACCCGCTCCCTCAAGGATGCATTAACCATCGCCTGGACCCAACCACAAGTCACTTCCTGGGCTGATTTTATCAGCCAGGAAGGGCATGGGTCAAGCTGACCTGTGGTTGGATTCACAGTCTGGAGAATCCTGTCCACTTCCTCAGGCCCAACAGGATCAAACCGTTCCCATATAACAGGGTAAGTAAATTCCCCTGGGATCTCCCCAGACTCTGCTTCACACTTAGAGTCCAACTTAGAATGAATCTGAGTGATTTTATCCTGCAGATGCTGTGAAAACTCTTCCGAACGGCCTTGTAGGTGGGTCCCTGAATCTACCTGACCCAGAAGAGATCGAGTGATCTTAAACAAGGCCATTGGACAGCATTCTGTGGATGCAGTAAGAGTGGAGAAATATTCACAATTCACTGCTCTTACCGCCACAAGGTAGGCCTTAATAGCGGCTCTAGCTTGTGTTCGGTTAGATTCAGTCTTCATCTTCCTCCAGCGACACTCCAGATGTCTCTTAACCCACTTCAAAACCCTCAACTCCTCCATAAACCATGGGGAGTGACGGGTCAAGCGAGGCAAGAGAGGACGCACAGGTGCGATCCTGTCCAAGGCCCCGGCTGCGGCCCTATTCCAGGCTGTGGCCAGGACCTCCGCTGGACCGTGCAGCAGGCCCTTGGGAATAACCCCCAGCTCCCTCTGAAACCCTACTGTGGGTTATGAGGGGCCTATTACACTCAAGGACTGTAAGATCTTTTCGCCATGTAGATTTTATTATATTTGTACTTTTACGGTATTTTGTATTGTAATGGTTTTATATTTTAATCCTGTTTTATTGTAAGTTGCCCAGAGTCCCTCCGTAGGGGTGAGATGGGTGGTGAATACATTTGTAAATTAAATAAATAAAATTATATTATATTATATTATATTATATTATATTATATTATATATATATTAAAATTCACAAGTCTCTTTCTTTAGGTACTTCATCATATAACATCCCTTGCATTAATAAATGCTGCATAAAGTTTTTCATCCTGTCTATCTGTGTCAGCTTTTCTCAACTTTTTGACCCTTGAAATAGGGCCTTGGGGAACCACTGCACACTCAGGCTCAAGTATAGGTGTAGGCCTGTATATATGCAGTCACAGTGTTTTTAAACTAAAAATAAAGAATGAAACTTACCTCTTTAATATGAAGTTCCCTGAATTTGAATTTTTTTTTTTATAAATTGTGATATCCAAGGGAACCCCTAGTGACCTCTCGCAGAACCCTAGGGTTCCAAGGAACCCTGGTTGAGAAACCCTGATCTATGCGGTTGCCAGCAGTTCAAAACAACTTGATGGCACATAATCAATTTATCAGTCATAAACTGGATCCTTCACCAAAAAGTTCCCTGCCAAAATGGTTTGAGAGATACATCAAGAACAGCAGTTTGTCTCTGGGTTACTCTGGAATCCTATAAAGGCTACCAGATTTGCGCTGCAAACATTCAAACTACTAGATGGCAGCAGAGTTTTCTGTACTTCTTGGTTGCCACCTAATGGCCAGTCAGATGTTTGCAGCTTAGATCTGGTAGACCTACTAAATCTGTTCTCATCATTTCAAATTCAGTTACAAAACAACCCTTCACTGCAGATGTGTAACATTCTCCATTGTTATTGAGAATCCCTGTTATCTATTGCGAATGATACTGAACTCAAACATGCTTAACTGGGTCAGTGAAGGAATTAATGTGTTATGGAAAAGGGCTCAACTGAGCTTGTCAAATAACTTCTGGGCTATCAAATTAGGCCAAAATAAACAAGTGCTTTTGATCTAGTTAACATGATTCTGTGCTGCCAGAACCACTGGCAGAGATTTGACTGGGCTGGTGGCTGAAAGGGTCTGGTGTATAATGGGAATAGGGCAGATGTGTTGTCATTCCCAATCAATTCCCTAGGGATATCACAGCCAAGGATTCAAGATGAACTGTGCCATTTTGTTCCTTGATTGTTCCCCAGCTCTGCTCTGGCCTGCTTCTTCCAGTTCTGCTGAGTTCCCGTTACATGCATTTCTAGGATTGATACTGGATTTGCCAAAGTTTTCAGGTGCTTAACTTCATTTGCATCTTTGCACCCATGTGATTGATAGTAACATAACATTGATTAAACACTTATAATTATATAGGACCACTTACTTGGTATAAATATGGAATCATTCTTAATTAATATCTGCTTACGACTCCAATCAAACTGAATCAGAATACATAATATCTGTCCAAGTGGCACTTGGTATACTGTATGTACTTTCAGGCTGAATATTTTCAAGCTCTTTTTACATGTTATTTTTAGTGCCTTGAACCACTGTCTGCAAAACACATAATATTTAGTACAGTATAGAAAACGTCTGCATTTTTTCCCTTCCAGTTTGCATTCGGCTTAATGAGAACTTACTTTTGACATTCCTTCAAAGGAAAGGTGAAATGTAGACTGGGAGGCTAGGCAGCCAGGGATGTTTCAATGACAGAAAATAGTACAAGAAATCACAACAGCAGCAGTAGCACTCTCTGCTAACTTCAGCACTAAGGTGAGTTCAAAACCACAACCAATAGAATTGTGAACGAATCTGCCAGGTGCCCTGAAAAGAAGGCTCTTTCACAGCTGAAGAAAATTTTAGAGTAATTGCTAGGCAAGTTTTGGCAGAGGATTAATTCTACCAGTGTGCATTCCTTTATACAAATGTCCATTTATATTCAAAGTAGTGCTTATGCTAGTATAGACATGGATAGGAGATTAATCAGTTGTTGTGGTAAGGAAAGACATTGCTCTAATGCTTTATATCCCACATTCAATCTTTGATGTTTCCAATGAATCATCACAAGGCTTAGCAAGACTTTAGCCCAAGACCCTGGAGAGCACAGCTACGGTCCTTCAAGATGGGCAAGTTGAAGGCCTAGTCATTATAACAGCAATCTGAATGCAGAAGGGTCTGTGTTTGAACTTCTTGCTGATGTGTACTTATTCACTTCATCCTCTGCTGGTATCTATGGAAGTCCCATGAAAAGAGAGTAAGTACTGAGTTTTAGATGTTAGCCAAGGACTAAACAAATATGCAATCACCTTAGTATAGGGCTATATTTGAAACTATATACTGAAACCTTCGTAAAAGTCAAGATTGCAGGATTTATGCAGCTACTGTTCCACTGGCTGTAATAGAATATTTGCACAAAATGTTTAAGATCTTAGAGTACGTATTTCAACAAAATATCTTTTCTCCCACCTCAGTCCACACAACTGTGAACTCTGAACTGCTGATGCATATTTTAGTCACCTCCTATTTGTCTTGATTTCTAAGGGTTAGTATGAAATGATGACCCATCAGGAGGCTCAGAAAGCAGTCTGGTTAAAAGCTTCTTGTAGTGATTGTAAGAAAAATGAACAAACCACTGACTGAAAACTATGGAGGTGAATTGGGAGGTAGAAGACATGGGGACATGCTGTTTAGCAACCATAATTTGGAGGCACAGATTTGGCTCACTCTTTTCAGGGCTCTAGATTTCTGAGTAGCTGCTTTTCCATAAGAGGAGGAAAGCTCATTTCCATGTACAACATCCTGTCCAATGTAGGAGACAATGAATGTTCACCTTTTGTATAAATACCTTTAAAGTAGGAGACTATACCATTTTCAGAGGCACACTATTCCTCTGTTGAACAGCTTGTTCTGTTAGTTTATCTTAATGCTGAATTAAATGTACTTTTTTTGCTATCTCCATGCATGACTTCTAACTAGAGCAAGAGATAATAAATCTATTTCATTTTCTGTGTTGCAGACCTTCAGATCTTTGATCTTGACTTCTCAAGGCTAAGGATAACTTCAGGTTTTCTTTTCCAAATTAATGGTTTTATTATAGAATACAAATAATATAATAGAAATAAAAGTAGTGTTTATGCAATAGAAACTCCAAGTTATTAATATTGTGATGATTAAAGTGAATTAAATTTTTCATAATAGAACATTTATGTCAATGTTAAATATGAGAACTCCAGTTTTACAACTGTTCCTCCTTGGTTTTTTTCCCCCAGTTACCATCAGTTGTTCTCATTTTGAACACTCTAATTTTGCAATGTATTCCAGTTTTGCACTGCCCTCCTTTTTTAGTTTTAGTTTTAATAGGAAAGTATCAAAGATGAATCCTTAAATTGGATTATGCCTAGTTTGCCATAGTTTTCTTTATGTATCTACATCTGGGATTTTTGAAAACTTTGTCTTGCTAGGGTATATAAGAATTGAAAGAGCTGAAGGGGATAAGTCCTCATTGTCTAGTTTTAATCAAGATTCAATTTCTGTTTGTGAGAGTTTCATCATTTCAGGAGGCAGTGGAAATAATTTGCTCTATCTCTAATAACCATTTTGCTATTGTTATTAATATATCAATATATCAATATATATCAAGTCTACTGGAAAGCTACCCACACTAACCAAGTGCTCCATTACCATAACAATTCAACCTCCCACAAGAGGAGCTGTGTAAGAACATTATTCAGATGAGCACTTAAACACTGCAGCAACCCAGAACACCAGAAAAAGGAAACAGATCATCTATACAGCATCTTCCAGCAAAATGGATACCCCATCAACTTTATCAAAAAGTGCCTCAACACCCAACCCACTACAACCCAACCAACAGAAGCTATGAAAAGGATAACTCTGCCATACATCAGAAACATCTCAGAAACTACCAACAGACTATTACAACCACATGGCATCACCGTAGCACATAAACCAACTAAAACTCTTCAAAATATCTCAAAAGTAACTCAAAAGTAGCCCAAGAAGAAAAAAACAGGAATTATCTACAACATACAGTGCAAGGACTGGAACAGCCATGGTTTAGGACAGACAGACAGAAGACCAGGAGAGCGCATTGATGAACACCAGCTAGCAGTCAGCAGACATGATGAAAACTCCTTGATCTCAGAACACATGGACAGAATTAAGCATACTTTCAACTGGGAAACTGTGAGCATCTTAAACCAAGCCAAATCCGAAAATGCTAGAGAATTCCTGGAAGCCTGGCACTCAGACAAAGCAGCCATCAACAGACACATAGAGGTAAACAACATTTACATACCATTCAAAAGAGACAATAGAAAAGCCAAAAGACCAGGACACCTCCTGGCAAGCCAGGTATGCAAAAGTTTAACACCAGGGTTAACACCAGAGGAGGAACCATCAAGCAGCACAATATACCCTGATCAAGGAACTATTAACTCAGTCACTCAACCAAGCAGCAAACAACAGCCCAGTCAAGGAACTCCCAAAGAGAGAACATCACCTCCACCAATACAAGCAGGACAAACTATGTTATATAAACAGAGAGCAAGGCCCACTCCCTTTTCGCACTGAAGATGTTGCCTAGTCTGGCAATGAAATGTCTGCAAGAAACAGCAGGGCTCAGAGAGCACCAAGGACTCCACAAGAAAAGTCTCCAGATACAGATCTCTTCCCTACCATAGGAAAGTGTGGCCTGCATCTTCTCATTGCTCCTCTGCTTCAATTGCTGGGATCATAAGATTGCTCCCTTAGAGCAGTTAAAGACTAATTTAAGCATTTCATTCCTTTTTGTTCAATGTATGCATAAAATATTCATTTTATGGTGAGTGTAAAACCAAAGGCCAATTTTCTGGCTTAAGTTCTGTAGGGTAATAAACAACAGGAACAACAAAAAATCATATGTATTTATTTTATCTTATCCCTATAGCTCTTATAGTTGCTCGTTCCTGAAATTCATGTTGGTTCCTAATTTTTTTTCTTGAAATTAACTGGGACCTACAAGCTCAACTGTGACTGGAAGGTACCAAAGTGTACAATAAACTCTCATTTAATAGAATGGGTTTTATAATGGTAAACTGGACAGCTTCAGATAGTTTCAGATGTCTGGGGCTCAACTTTTAGAATTCTCAGCAATGCACATCTGTCTGGGAGTTCTGGGAATTGGAACCCAAGCATCAGGAGGACATCCAAATGAGGAAAGCTATTGGAAGAATCAAAGGGGGAGACAATATTAAAACTTCCCTCTTAGTAAGTGAAGGTGTTTGTTACTATGTATGTGTGGGAAAAAAAAGCCTAGAACTAGCTACATTGCAAGAAATTGACAATCCACTTGGTTTGGGAAAGTTGGAAACAAAATTACACTTTTCTAAATTTTACAAAGTGCCTTCCTGACCTAGACTGCCTGATTAAATTTGTTAGGGTAGGGATACATGCTGGAAATAATTTTTTTTCCTTGAAAAATCCAGAGTGATATGGCAATGAGAGTGATAGGGCTGCATAAATGCTAAATTGAAGAAACAGCTGGGAACCAAAAAGTTGAAGCCCTCTTTTCATCTTTCTTTTGTGCAGATTGTACTTTAGATTGTGGGAACAAGAACAGCTGTGTTACTTGTTGGAAAATAGCTTGCAGTTCAGATCAGAATATGAATTCTATGGATAGAAGTAAGAGGTAAACCCATAGATAACTTTTTGGTACCAATACAATTAAGAGACTTGGAGAAGACAGGTGATTAGTAGCTCTACCTTTTCACTCCATACTACATTCCCAGACTCCAAGAAGGTAGAAAGAGCTAACATGTAGGGTGAGGGCTTCATTTTCCAATGTGGCCCTTCACTGACCTTCACCCAAAAAGTCAAGATGGTGACGTGAATGTCCCTGAGAGTAACACCTTCTTTGAAACCTATCAAGCTCTCTGCCCCTGATATACAGAGATAGAGACAGAGATAGAGATAAACTTTTAATGTAGACATTAAATGGAACTCTGGCATGTGACTCAAAGGAAAAAAAAACTTGTGTTTATTTTCATCTTCCCCATATACAGCACAGAGGCATTAAAAATCAAAATAATATGGGGCTATTCTTTCGCTTTTGTTTAAATTGTACCTAATTCCCAGAAACAAATGAACAAACAAACAAACAAAAAACAATTCTAGGAGATGGCAATAAAGATAATCATAGGGAACAACCTCTTATGGCCCCCAACTTGCTTTCTCCTTGTGCAATTACTTTTTCCTATCAGCTTGTGCTTGGTGATGAGATGCCACCATCTGACCATTTCTATGGATTCCCTTCAGAATTCCATTGTGCAGAGAAGCAGCTTGATTATGGCATGGCACAATCCAATGGCTATCAAGTTATGGATGAATCTGTCACATTTGATTTTGCTCTCTATATTATTTCTCCACACATATTCATACATTTATGTATGTACTGTGTTTGTTAGAACTACAGTATATCCCATCTCTCCTTCAGGAGTTTCATGTGGCACACATAATACTTATTCCTCCAATTTTTCCCTACAATGAACCCGTGAAGTAAGATTGGGTTCAGAGAGCGATTGGCTCAAAGATTTCATGGGCGCTGTGGATGAGGGTGGACTGAACCTAGTCCTAGTCAAAAACATCTCAGGTGCTACACCATGCTACACATTAAATTCCATCCACTATTTCCCACAATGGCTGGCATAAAAAAAAATCTTGAAAATCTGTGCTTTTTACCAATGTAAACTTGTATACATTTTTCTTAATGCACACACTTTTCAGTCAGTTTACTTACTAGCATATAGTTTTGCATGCCCTTTCTCCTAACGTATGCATGTTGTGTGAATTTTCTTTAATGGCTTTTTTGTTGTTCTTTTAAAAATGCTGTTTACATCATATTGTTTGGACAAAGTATGTTGCCATAAAATTATGTTACTGTATTTGTAGCTGGTTAGTTTGCATTTTTTAAAAAAGGAGCTGAGCAAATTTCTCCCACCAACCCTCCACATGTGGCATGCAGAGCAGAATTTTCTGGTTCTTGCTTGCTTTCCAGAACATGTTGTCTCCTCTGTTTCATAGTAAAGACACTATGATAAACATTTGCTCTTTTTATCCCAGCTATGTGACAAATCTCGATAAAATAGTCAAGAGCAGAGACATCACACTGACAACAAAGGTCCGCATAGTTAAAGCAATGGTGTGCCCCATAGTAACATATGGCTGTGAGAGCTGGACCATAAGGAAGGCTGAGAGAAGGAAGATCGATGCTTTTGAACTGTGGTGTTAGAGGAGAATTCTGAGAGTGCCTTGGACTGCCAGAAGATCAAACCAGTCCATCCTCCAGGAAATAAAGCCAGACTGCTCACTTGAGGGAATGATATTAAAGGCAAAACTGAAATACTTTGGCCACATAATGAGAAGACAGGACACACTGGAGAAGATGCTGATGCTAGGGAGAGTGGAAGGCAAAAGGAAGAGGGGCCGACCAAGGGCAAGATGGATGGATGATATTCTAGAGGTGACGGACTCGTCCCTGGGGGAGCTGGGGATGTTGACGACCGACAGGAAGCTCTGGTGTGGGCTGGTCCATGAAGTCACGAAGAGTCGGAAGTGACTGAATGAATAAACAACATGAACAGTAGAATTTGCCTTCTTCTGGGTCACACTATTGATAAATGTAGTCAAGTTTTGTCAATAACTGGCAATGGATGGTTCTGGCAGTGGGAGGGTCTCCTAATTGACATGAAAATGTTGGGGTGGAACCTAGTCCAAGCAAATGTTCTATCACTGGGAATGGCCCCTAAACCTAATGTACCTGTAGTGCTTTGACTTTGTTACTGAAATAGCAAAACCACATAGGTTCCTTCTTCAGTACAGCACCTTTTATGAATTGCAGTAAAGAAAAAAGAAAAAAAAACTGCTGTGATGGGATTCACTTGTCTTTCTTTTTTAAATGATAACTTTGAAACAACACATTTGCCAACAATTCAGAACTTGAAATGTCTGTGCATGCTGAATTATTCAAAGGAAATAAATAAAAAATGAGGACCACTGTGGGAACTACACACACACACACACACCTATATAAAGGACAGATTATATTTCCATCAAATGCTTCCATGGGGAACACCATAACTTAGAAATTGCAATGGGGAGGATGCTGACAAAAATGCTGAGCGGACGTGACTAGGGCAGGATTCCTGAGAATATATTAATACAGTAGATAGTGGAAAAACTGACAAGGTTCAGCTTTTGCAGTAATAAAAGCCTGTTGTGAAACTTAGCCCTGCAGCCTGAAAACCTGAAGCTGACTGAAGTCCTCTGTTGAAACTTACTGAGGAAACAGCAGGAAGAGCCAAGGACTTTTTATCTGAAATGCTTCCACCACAGATTTATGTGTTGTCTGGATAATCAATTGATGCCATGCAAGGGGCAAATCATTAGCTGGTTTTCAATCTTATATGAGTGGGTATGTCCACGGATTACAACAGACCATCAGTTTATTTATTTGAGTTTCACTAAATGATTGAAACAATGCCATTCTTCCCATCACCTAAGTCCATGAATGCTATTGGTTTCCAATGATACCTGGCAAATAGAACACCCCAGGAAGATGTGGTGGTTTGTAGAGATGGAGCTTCTGGAAAAAGTATACAAACACTGAAAAGCAAGTCTATGCTTGTACTCTGTTAATGGATGCCAGGTATAAGCTGCAGTTTAGGCTACTTTCCTCTACATGAGTGTGTAAGAGTATATTTTATTATTATCTTTGATTCAATGTGCATTGAATTGGGCTGCAAGCAAGTGATAAAAGCATTGTAGTGTTTCATATTCCATCTAAGTAGAAAACATCTTGTTCTGGTGGAAATGCTTAACAGCATAGGTAAAAGATTTTTTTGGCTTCTTTATCATAATTCTGTATTTGTGCATCTGTTTATTCCTTTTTTTTTTTTTTTTGCTGTTAATTTTTATTCATTCTTTCTTTTTTTTAATCTTCCCCAGATCCCCACTCCAAGTAAAGCTTTGTTGGCATTCAGGATTACTATTGCATCTGGGTGTACAACACTTTTATCATTACTACTGTCTAATTCTGATGATTCTCCACCATTCTGTGTAGGCTTCCAAACATCATGGGCTGTTCTCCTAAGCAACAAATGTGGTACATACATAAGGAACCAACAAAATGTGCTGAATGTTACCTGATCTCATCATGAATTAAAATCACATTTAATGTATAGTTCAGAAATTTCCCTTGAAAAGATCCTTGAATTGTAGAAAAAGAAATATGCTGATTCCCAAACAACAAGTTTGCATAGGATATCTTGGGCTCCACCAGGATAGCTTTTCTGAATACATCTCTGCAAGCCCACGGATATAATTAAGTTATGGCTGAGTGCACACATTGCACAATGATAGTTTGCTTAATAGTTTGTTGAGTAAGTCACAGTTGATTGGGTTCATGCAACAACATAGCACGCCACAAAGCAAGTTGGTGAGGTTATTTGCTTTATATACCACATTGACTAGATTCACTCAACATGCTAAGCCAAAATCAAACATTATGCTTTAATTACAAGGTATGAACCCAATTTAGAGATTCATTTAATCCAATACTTTGCCTGTATTATATGAGTATTTATTACAGGCTTCCATATGCTACCAGTGCTATCTGAATGGGAAATAAATGGACATAGTATTCTATTTCATTTTTTTAGTTCAGTAAAAATATGCAATTATTATATGTATGCTAAGTCCAGAAAACAGCAGGATTTCGTACTGGGCCACATACAACTGTAGATTCTCTGTACCTATCTAGCACCACCAGGGCTTAAATTTAAGCAACTACCCACTGTTACACATCTTTCTTTTGTTCTGAGGGATTCCTGGCTGCCCACACTTCAAGCTGAAAAAGCTCAGCATAAAGAATGATCTCATGATGTTTTCCTCTAGGATTAAATTGAAGCATGTAAAGCGAGGAGGTCATAGTCTATTGGAGAAAAGATTGTCCAATGAAAGACATTCCATAGCTACCTTATAATTGAAGAAAACACAAGCATTTACTATTCCATTGATAGAATTTCATTGACATTTTTCCCTTTTGGTAGATAGGAATATTTTCCATTCAAGCCAAGGAGAAAGGTAAAAAGACAGTTATTCCATATAGCACTAGTAAATATGATGGATTAATTGTTTACAGTATTTTATTCAATGTTGCAAGATTTTGTTTCTGAAGTTGTTATCCACCCAGATTCTAAGAATGAAGTAGATTAGGCTATTCTCCTTCTCCTTCTCCTTCTCCTTCTCCTTCTCCTCTGTTCATAAGCTAAGGGTGGAGGTATTTCTATTATTATGCTTTAATTATTTGCTATGAAAAGTTAGTTTTTAAACTTGATCTTAGACATTTTTTAAAAAAAACATTCTTTGCAAACTGTAGTTAGTTTAATTTTAGATGAAAGTTAGAGGGACCAGTTAAAGCTGAATCTATCAATCATATGAACTAGTAAAATAATTCCATAGACAAATTCATAAACTGTGGGTATTCTTTAAATAATTTGGCTGTTTCAGAGACTGAATTATTTTGGTACATCATTGTTTTCCCTCTATAGTATCATAATATTAGAAAAGGAGTACATGAAGGCTGAGAAGAGCCTTCTCCTGCAGAAGCACTGGCTGAGTTGTCTTCCAAGTTAAACAACCCTGGTGTATGCTGTGAGTAGCTACCTATCTGACCAGTGGCCAAGAAATGACTGGTGTTAGAAAGCTCCTTTCAGACTACTGGGCTATTCCTACCTCTTCCCAGCTGGCCAGCTTGTCAGAGACCTGAAGTGGGGACCTGCATGTGAGGTTTCAGCCAGCTTCTGACTCAGAAAACAAAACTCTTTCTGAGTCAGAAGGGGAAACAGAAACTTACCAAGCAGAAACTGGGAAAGCAAAACCCAGAAGGGACTCATGGGAGAAGTTGCAGATGCTGATTGGCCAGTCTTCTGAGGAGGATTTGAATCCTCCAAACAGTGCGCACGAAAGGTGTGCAGAAAAGTGCATGAAGGAAAAGGCAGTCCGACTGGCTGCAGAAGGGAATAGGCGCACAAGGGATCAGCATAAAAGGCAGATGTGCAAAGAGCAAGCTGCCAGAGACAACTGATCCTTCAAGCTCATAGCCCCAGTGGAAGAGTCCTTACCTGTGTTGGAAACCTTGTCTGTAGCTGGAGGGGAATCAGCACCTGAGTTTCCTATTGTAGAGGACCTGTATCCTGCATATGCTACCACAGAGGATATTCTCCTTGCCAAATACAGCAACCTCAGACTCGCATCCAGCTTCGTACCTCAACGCTGCCATTCTGCGCATTCCAGGTGCATGTCCAACCTTGTTCCTAGTTCTCAGTCATGCCTAGAATTTCCAGTCCAGTTTCATAGTGCTTCCAGCTTCCAGCCTTGCCCAGAATCTCCAATTTGGTTTTGTCATGCTTCTAGCTTCCAGTCCTGCCCAGGATCTCCAGTCCAGTCTAGCCATGCTTCAATTGTTCAGCATTGTTCAGGAACTTCAGACTGGACTTGTTCTCTGGGTTCTCAACTGTGCCCAGGATCTGCAGTCCAGTCCAGTCATGTTTCAAGCTCCCAGCCTAGTCAAGAGCCTCCAGTCCAGTCCAGTCGTGTTCCAAGCTCCCAGTCCAGTCCAGAGTCTCCAGTCCAGCCTAGTCATGTGCCAAGCTCCCAGCCTATCCTGGAATCTCCAGTCCAATCCTGCTTCTAGTTCTCAGCCTTGTTTCAAGTCTCCAGCCCAGTGTAGTCTTGCTCCCAGTATCCAGTCTAGCCTGGAATATCCAGTTCCATCCAGCCTTGCCTCCAGAGCCAAGCCTTGCCCAGTGGTTCCAGTTCAGTCTTGCCTAGCCTCCATGTGCTGTTCCAGTTTGGGTGTTGTTCCAGTCTCGTGTGGCAAGACTGGAACTCGTTTCCAGTTTCAGTCTTGCCACGCACCCTAGATTCATCCAGTTCCACAGTTCTGGTCAGCAAATTCTGCCCTGCGGTTCTGCCACATTCTAATCCTGCAACCTTGCCTAGTCTTCCGTTGTTGCCTGGTTGGTCTTGACTGGAATCAGCCTACCTCACTAAGCACAACGACTTATATTTGTAAATAGTTGTCTTAATAAAGAGTTGTTTTCATATTAACCCTGTCTGGCCGCCTCACAGTCTGAACAGGACACTGCAGTGGGAAAGGGCCAAATCACTTCTTCCAATAGTGCTGTGGGGAAAAGCTGAGAGAAACCATCTGACCAAGGTCCCTGCCTTGGGTCATACTCAGTCTAGAATCTCCTCAGCACACACTGAAGGACTTCCAGGCAGGGTGGTTTCAGCAAGAATTACAGGTCAATTTGAAGCCACCAGGCTGGAAGCACTTGGGCCAACAATGGGAACATTTTCTGAGGGAACCCTTTTCTTCAGTTTCTGGCCCAAAGCAATTTGAGGTTACACAGATTACTTCACTGAAACAAACTGAATGTCTTTTCAGTGAAATGAATGATGTTGCCACCATGACCTGAATAGCTTTGTTAAAGCAAATCTATGTCACTTCACACTGGCCTATTCTACATGTTTGATTTACAAGGTTAACTCCTGTCATCTTTGACTAAAGAATCAGTATAAGGTAATGGAAAATGATAAACCTCTGCCTAAATCCCCACACACATACATTTATCCTCCATAATCTTCCATCACATGAAGAATTAAACTTAGCGACAGAACACATGCTTTGCATTATGGTCCTGGAAGGAGCTGGCTCAGTTGGTGAAAGGCCAGATTGGGGAGGGAAGAAGGAAAGGGAAATTGAACTACCTCCTTTATTTATATTTATTTATTTATATTTCACATTTCTATCACTGCCCATCTCTCCCAAAAAGGGAACTCTGGGCAGTTTCTAAAAAAGGTAGGAAATGCTAAGGCTTAACTTTAGGATGCCCAACTCACAAATAAAGGCCTGGAGGTCCATTCACAAAGCAACTGACACCAAGAAGAGGTTGGTGAGATGGTGGACAGAGCATCATGATACAAACCCCACCCCTTATAAACTTGTGTGCAAGGCATATACAAAAGGGTATGGCTTGCATCACAATCCTCCATTGCCAGTGCACTGATTTTGATGCCTGCTCTGCAGATACTGCTGAGAAGAAGCAACAAGGTCATGTGTTTGGAAAGAATAACAATGGAATAACAGGCATGTACAACTAGTGATCAGTTAAACCAAACAAAAATACAGGAAACACTTGATTTGTCATCCAACATGGACCATAGAACAGGCATCCGCAATATCTTTCTAGTTTACTTCATTCAGTTTGGTGGGTTAGATGTGCATTTGTATTATGTCCCCTTTCAGCTAGAACTCGTTGCACTTGAAATTAAAACCATGCACAGTTTGTGCTCTGCCTCATAACTGAAACAATAATCTAACCAAGCTATTTGGTAATATAGTCTGTGCAACATAAACATGTTGCAATCTACCCCTTCCCAAATATCCAGTCCAATTCTAAATCACCCCTGCTATGCCCTTGTGAGAAATGCTGAGCATTTAAACAACTTATTTTTCTAGAATTCCAGAATTAGAAGGAGTCTCAGAGATCATCCATTCTCCCTTCTGACAATTAGAAAAATCCACAGTGACCTGGGATAGAACAGCAATGACATGGCAGGATACCAGGGCAGGATACTAACACTTTATAGTTTCCTAGAATTTTTAATCTTCCCTGACATGAGTAATATGTCTACCTACTTGAATGACCCCATGGATCTTTGACCAGAGTAATGGCTCTAGGAGACATTTGAGATGTACCAGAGCTGATTCTTTTAAAATGTCACTTCAAGCAAAGGGCTATATTTATAGTCTACAATAAATATTTGTAATTTTAATGTGCTACTTTTCAGAAAAAAAATATTTCATGACTTCTTTTACTTGAATCTGTTTTTTTGAAAACACTAATTCCTCATCAAAACAAGTTGTAGAGCTTATGGTATTACTCTGGCAAAATGATTTCCATAAAGAAATCAGAATAAAATGAAAGGGAACATATATAAAGATTAATGCATCCATCTTTTGAATGTACAGTGACTAACTGCAATTCTGGAGACTTAAGTTATTGGAAAGAAAATCTCTGTTAAGGAAAACAGACAACAAATTCAGAGTACCTGAGCAGCATGGGTAATTTGCTTTCCTGTGATTTTTTAAAAAAAATGTAGCTGTATAACCATTTTTCCTGGCCTTATTGATTTCACATGTCATTTTGTACAATGATATAATGCAGCTGAGTACATGGGCCCACACACATACATGCACTGCGGGGAGCAAATGCTTGTATCGTTTGTCATCCTGAGCTTCAGTCCCTGCTTTTAGTGTGCAGGATTTCAAGGGGAGTGATATTTTCAATCTAAATGCCAAGCGTGACGGCAACAGAAAGAGACACACCAGGGAGGGAGAAAGGTACTGCTTCAAATACTAAAGGTTTAAGCTATAAATGTGGGGTATGACCTTCACTTCTGTGCATTGGTTCACTTCCACAACCAAAATGGGCTGCAAATAACAATAGGTTATGTAAAGTTGCAATCTTTAATTGGTCTAACAAGCAGATTTATTACTGACTGGTTTGTGCTCTGAACCACAAGAATTGCCAAAGCTACACATAGGGACCCTTTTCAGATGAGGTAAAGCCAACTTTTATTTAACTCTTTAGTAGGGAAGTAGAGAAGCAGGAAGGAAAGAGAAGAAGAGGACAACTAGCAGCAAGGTGGATGGACTCAGTTATAGTGGCGATGGGTGCACTACTGGAAGACCTGAAAGACCAGGTTAGGGATAGATCATCACGGAGAAAATCTATATATGTAGTCGCTAAGAGTAAAAAATGACTTGATGGCACCTAATCAACCAATCAATCAATCAGTCAGTCAGTCAATCTAGGGAAGCAGAGTAGAAGGGGTGAATCCTTTGACATGGTAGAGACTTTTTTTCTAATGATGCTATTTATTCAAAAGATAAGATCTCCCTGAGAAGAGTTTCACTTCTAGTGATGTCAGACTTGCATTTACTGTATGTAATTTTTGTGCTAGTATGGATTAGTTTTTCCATTCCTTCTTCTGGGATCTTTTTACTCCCCTGACTAGCCTGACATTTCTTGCTCATTTCCCATCCAACTATTAACTATTAACAGATTTGACCCTGTTTAGCATTTCTGAGTGTGGCTGAGGTTGACTGGGTGCTGCAGTTTGCTTAGAAACAATTGAACTATTAGTTGATTAATTGATGGAAGGGGTTTAAATGGAATTTAATTTAATTGTTTGATGTTATTGGTTCTATTGATTAATATAAGAGAAATAACTGACATTCTTATATTACATATTTTAAGTAGCATGAACTAAAGCATTTCTTATTTGTTATTAAGAGATAAACTTGAAGTGACATCAGAGATCTGTCACTGGCTTCCTGCAAGTTTTTATTATGATAAAAAGAGTTTCCCATTTTTCTTCCCTGAAATCAGACTCAGATGGCCAACATGTTGATTTATTATTTTTATGTGAGTTGCCAGAGTATGGAATTGTGCATCAGTCATGCAAGTGATTTTTTTTAAAAAAAAATCTGGTTCTGAATTGCTTCCCTAGAATTGCTGTTTGCTCCACTTGGAATGTTCACCTTTTTTGTAAAACAAAAAGAAAAAGAAAAAGAAAAAAGCTAGCATAAGGTACACAATTAAATAATGTGAAACTATTCTTTGCTTTAAAAATAGGATTTTATTTTATTTTTTAAACTAACTTTCTTTAAAATATTAATTCTGCATTTGTTTGATGCTGCTGGTATTTTTTCCACATCAATAATTATGATGCCATTTTTCATTAGTAATATACTTTTTGTTGATATAATTTGCTGCCTGATTTCATATTGATTTCTCTACATGGTATTTTTTCTGTATGGAAAACCTGTCCTAAATAAGAACACTACAGAAAGGAACACACCACACCACAAAATGTTACTATATTATGTTAAAAATGTTTATAAATGTTATAAACAAGAAACAAACTGTAATTCCTTTACACTTCAGACAAAATGAAACTTCAAATAAATCTTATCTGGACTTGAAAATTACCTATCTAGTATCCTACTAGCCTTTGTTTTTGTCTGTCTTTTTCTATGAATTTATATTTAATCGTGTTCCATCTGAAAATAGAAATATTCTCAACATTTTTCAAGTCAGCATTAATTAAGGTTTTGCAAGGGAACTTTGATAGAATAAATGTATCTAAGTATTGTTGGAATAGATGGAATTCAAGTAGCTCTCCACCAGCTTGATTAACTAATTTTCAAAGCAGTTTTTGATTTCACTAGTACAAGGTAACACTAGACAAACATTGCCAGATGAAGACTTGGCAACATTATGACTATGTTCCTTCTTCATAGGGCCTAGTACTTTCATATCCAAGTCCATCTGAAAGATAAAGAACATAAAAGAGAGAGCAAAACCCTAAAAAATGCAATTTCTTGACACCTAGAGAACCAAAGTAAATAGACAGATATTGGTTGCAATCTTTCACATTATGGTGGGATGAGTTGTACTACTAATTGTCTTTAAATTATTCCCAATATTACAGCATTATCTCTTTGATAAGAATGCAAAATTGGTTTCTCAGTTGACCTACTTTTTGTGTGCATATCTGTGAAATATAACTATTTACCCTTAGTTTGTAGATTTTGTGGCACTTCAGCAAGGTTGAAAACTAATTCTTTCCCATCTCACCTCATACATGCGTCAGTAATGTTGGGGTTTTTTTTATTCAGGAAGCATTACCATCATTCTCCATTTACAGATTTACCTGGCCAAGTCTGATTGACTATGTAACATCCATGATACTTTCTCATGGATGCATGTGATCCCTGATTGGATGGGTTGCTATACAAGTAATCCAGAAAATAATAAACATACTATGAAAAAGAAAGAATGAACCATTTGGTGTAAGAGATGAGACAGGAGAACAGCATTATGCAGGGAAAAAAAGTGAGCATTTCAGAGCTGGTAAAGCAGGTGATAACTAGAGGTGGAAGGAAAAGGAAGATTGATGGGCTAGAAGACCAAAGTGTTTTCTAACCAAAGTGTCTACATGCAAGATTTGTTTTTAGTAACACTGCTGCAGGAGTTCTAGACTCATTGTCCAACAATAAGTGCTCAGCTCTCACTCTGCTGGATTTCTCAGGAGATATAAGAAGCTGCCTTACATTGAGTCTAATCTATTAGCTTAATATTCTGTCTGTTTACTGACAATGGCTGTTCAAAGTTACAACAAGGGTTGAAGTCTTACTGGAAAAGCAAGGGACCTTCCTGCAGACCTAACAGACAAATATTTTCAGCATTGCCAATCAAGCAAACTTTGACTAGATATGCTGATAATGAAACTGACTTCCATATCAACAAAAAAGATTTGTCCTTGTCAACATTAATATATCTTCTCTCTGTTTCTGCTGATGGGCAATATCAAAGAGATCTGAAAAAGTCTCTGTTTCAGTGTTTAGCACACTTGTTGGAGACGAGGCTACCCTGGTGTCAAAAGTGTAGAGGTCAGGAACAAGCCACAAAGGAGGAGAACCTCAATCAGGTCCAAAGGAGAATTCAGTTTATTAGCACAAACCACTTGACCAGCACAATTTTATGCGGAGGATCCTGCTGTGCAAACTAAAAAGAGCCTTTTGATATTGGAAAATACTATGGTTGCTTGCTGTACAAAGAATTTACTGAAATGTGTGGGGCAATTCATTTGGTACCTGCTGGAGCTTTATCTCTTTCAGTTTGTTTTCTGTTTCTTGTTGGCATTTATTTTCAGTTTCTTTCTTTGTCAAAAAGCAGTTTACTGTTTTTACTTAAGCAGACTGCTTGCTAATGGTTAGAGATAATAAATCAATTGAAAATGCTTCAGTAGGGGACATAATGTAGATGTTTTCCTGAATGGGCAATCTGCTTATACTGTGATTCTTGTGGTTTGGCCTAAGGAAGGGAAAGAAGCAGAATGAATTTGGTACTTTTGTGAAACACTGCCATAAAAAGAGGAGAGGCCTTGCCAGAAAGAAACAAAGGTGGAGAACAGAAGACCCACCATTTCAATATTAATTCTGATGATGATGATGGTGGTGGTGGTGGTGATACAGTAGGTGCTAATGTAGAAATATTTACTATAATTTCATCGAAATAAAACGTATTATCATTAGCAAAAGACCAACAGGTGACCTGTGGGTCTGCTCCATCTGCTGTCCAAGCATTAATGTGCAACTTCAAAACCACAGCTTTATCTTTCATGATTTTTGGCTTGAATAGTCTTTTAAATTAGGGACACCATCAAACAAAATACTTCCTGCTGTATAGCAGGACACATGCCCACATATTCAGGGATAAATATTCTGACTGAGACCTGGGAGTTTGACTGGAATTAAATAAATGGAACATAAGCTTGTGAATCTATGAAGTAGCTTTGTAAGAAATGTGATACAGGATTAGTGATGGCACTATCTGCTTTAGAAGTCTGTTTGCTGCCTTGAATGCTTTTTTATCTATTTTCAAATAACTTACAATATTGCAAAGGCCAGGTTTTTCATTATAAGGAAACAGACCTGTAAAAATGCCACTTTTTGAACATTGTACTATTTGAGGGAAAGTATGAATTAATCCCCCCCCTTTTTTTGTAACAACTGTATAGATTTATAAAAATGTAGTGACAGGCCAGTTCTGTTATATTTAAAAGTATTAGTTCAGAAAGTCTATACAATACAACTCTGTGGTTTGAATCAGTTCATTTTCTGAATGGTTTAGGAAAGAACAGGGTTTTTGCACATGTCAGAATCCAAAACAGAGGTGGGTAGAAGAAGAAATTGAGCATAAAAATAGATCAATTATTAAAAATAAAAATCAATAATTAAGTTTAGATGTACAGTAAAACTCAGACATTTGAAATTCACTATTAGAGTAGCCAGATTTTCTTAGCATTTCACTCTCCAGTTAATTTTTTTATCCCAGCATAATTTATTTTTTCCTGATTAAGTGCCATCAAGTTGGTGGCATTTCTTGGATAGATTTGGAAATCATTTAAATAGTAACCTCTTGGATATATTCCCTCCAGAATCATCTGTCCAGAATGATCTATCTTCAGCTTGGCCTAGTTTTGTGAAACAGAAAGGAAACTTTTAAAATAAATAAATACATAAATAAATAAGCAGGGTGTTCTAAAAAATTCTTACCTTCTGCTTAAAACTAGAAATGAAACTATGTAAAAAGAATTAAAGGAATAAATGGAAGAAGAACAAACAAAAAAATAAAAGAATTCTGCAACATTTATCAAAAGATATAGGAAAATGCATCCCTTAAATAATTCAAGCAATTGTATCATGCAATTTCAAAAAGTGCAACATGAACATTTAATTTTATATTTCAAAAAGGCACAGGTGAAATCTTTAGAGTGAGAACCAAGATTTTTATTTACTTTAATTTATGCAGATCCTATTTTCTTCCCAGGACCCATTGTAAATATTATGCCCCACATATGCAGGCACATTAAAATGATATTAAATTCAATTAAGACACCTTTGGGAAGTAGATACATTAAATTATCAGACCCCGGCAGTTTAAATCTAAGTAATATGGTTGTCTGTGGCATCAAAGAGATCTTCTGTTGTGGGCTTTGATAAGTGTCTGGGAATAGGAATTACACAAAAAGTGCCTTTTTGTGAGTGCATTCAGGTGATTCAAAGGAGAGGACAAACAAAATGGTGCAATGGAATTATGGTTTCATTTGATTTCACAGCAGTCTTTACATCCGTTGATCCAGAACTAGTGAAAGAATCCATTGCACACTACTACACAACACACCCAACTTAACCAAATACACTAAGATTGAAATACCTAGACTCATGGAACTCATCAACCTTTGTCTCAGTGCCAACTTTCAGTTTGATGGACAAATAAAACAAAAAATCAGAGGAACACCCATGGGATCACCACGCTAAGGATTCACAGCAGAGACCATGATGCAATGTCTAGAAGCTATGGCAGTCCCAGACATACAACCAAAAGCATGGATCCAATATGTGGATGATACCTTAGTCATAATAAAAAAGGAACAATAAGGAAGACACATGAGACAATCAACAGATCTCCAAGGGAATATAATTCACAAGGGAAGATGATGAAAACAACAACATAGTACCCTTCCTGAATATCCTCATCAGCAGAGGAAAGAGTGGCAAATTAGAAACCCAAGTCTATCTGAAAACCACCCACTCTAACCAACTGCTCCACTACCAAAGTAACAATGCAACCTTACATGTGTAGGAACATTATTCCGATGAGAACAAACACATTGCAGTAACCTGGAATGCCAGAAAGAGGAGGCAGACCACCTATACAACTTCTTCCAACAAAATGGATACCCACACAACTTTATCAAAAAGTGCCTGACCACACGATCCACTATAGCACATCCAATACAACCTTATGAACAGGATAACTACCATACATCAGAAACATCTCAGAAACAACCTACTATTACTACCAACATCACTGTAGCACAAATCAACTAAAGCCCTCCAAAACATTTTAAACAAACCAAAAAACCTGGTAGCTCAAAAAAGAGGCATCTACAACATAGAATGTATGTGCACAGCCACTATGTAGGACAGATTGGCAGAAGACTAGTAGAGTACATCCATGAACACCAACTAGCAGTCAAAAGATATGATGAAAACTCCTTAATCTCTCAGCACATGGACAGACTCAACCACAGTTTCAACTGGGAAACTATTAGCATCTTAGATAAAACCAAACCCAAAAATCTTAGGGAATTTCCAGAAGCTTGGCATTCAGACAAATCACCCATCAATAGACACATAGAGATAAACCACATTTAAACCACAAAAGATAAACCACAAAAGAGATAATAAAAAAACCTAGGAAGGAAACAAAAAAGACTAGAACGAATTTCCTCCAGCAGCCAACACTCAGTTAAGCAGGGATCAACACCAGACAAACAATCAGGCACAAAACGATACTCCAATCAAGGAACCACCAAGGAGGAAAACAGCCCCATCAAATCTAATAGAGCAGGCTACTATATAAAAACAGGCAGCAAACTCCAAACTCACACTGATGATGTTGCCTAGTTGGGTAATGAAACATCTGCAAGCAAACAGCTAATCTCAGAGACCACCAAGGACTCCACAGTTCAACCCTGAACTACAGATACTCTATTCTATTGCAATGCTATAACTCATGATTTCTTGGACTTAGGGTGTGCTTTCAGATTATAGATATGCCAGTTCTGTGAGTGAACTACAAATAATTTTGAACTTCCAAAATGTGTTGGCAGCATGGCACTCCAAACATCCAATATATCCAACCTTGTTGTTGTCATTATTATCACCTCACAAGATTTTACAATGTTTTGCTGAGGCCCTAGGCTGAGACCCTGATGCCTGTTTCTTAAACAGTTGCTTTACAGATATTGTTGCCAAGATCCAAAGTTCTCTTACTATTCAGATACATTGCTCCTTGGACATTGATTGTTGCATAAAAAAAACTATGCTGGTTACCATTCATAAGTGTTTCACTGTGTTCTTTTATTTCCCATTTACACTGGTAGACTTCAGTATGTCTGAAGATGGCCAAAGCAGAAGAAAATTTAGGATAAGTAATCTTACAGCTTTTCAGGAAGTCTCTGCTGCTGCCAGTTTGGCTTTACTCATGGAGGACTGATGAAATGGCATGACTTTGGAAAGGAAAGGAGTGATTACTATAGATGAACATATCATGAAGTAGCTTCATGAAGTACAATAGTTCATACTGAAACACTGGTAGCTTTCCAGATATTGTAAAATACACTTGTGGCCATCTATTTCAGCCTTTGGTGGCAACTTTGAGTTGTTGATTTCTGGTGATCAAACTGCTGTAAAAACATGACAGATCTCTTATGTTGGATTTTCTAACATTCAGAGATGTTTCCTGGCAAATGAATTTCAATTAATGTCAATGATATTCTTGCAAATGTTCTCTTTAGGAACAGTGGCTTCAGAGCTGCTAGGCCATATCAAGGTCAATGTTTTACTCCTTTTCTAGACCAATTCTCATTCCAGACCTGGTGTCCTCTTCACAAAGCCAAATCTGTGCAGTTTGAGCTGTCCTTTTCAACAGTGGATGAGACAGAGCTGGCCCAACCATAGGCTTGATTCTCTAAATACTAGGAATTTTTATAGAGTGACAAGATGTGCCTTTGTTTTTCAAATCCCTTGAGGGACATCAGCTAGATATAATTAAGGATCTGAAAAGCTATTTTTAATTCCTCACTGAGCAGGATGCTTAACTCAGAAAAAAAAAATGGCCCTAATCCCCATTAGGATTTCTTGTAAATGTTAATATATTGTGCTATCATCTGCTATGATTAGACATGAAGCAGAATTTTTATCCAGTATCTAACTAAAGAAAATATCATTAGAATATGGAGTTCATGTTACAGAAGTGAATAACCCATCGAAATAAACATTTCTAAAAATTCCTTTTTATTTCAGTCCTCATTCTTGACACATATTTCACTGTTTACATTTCCCTAGTTACAGCCTGTCCTAGTTGTATCTAATTAACTATTCTATTGAATTAATTAAAACTTACTTTTCAGTAATGATACTTAGAATTGAAACCTGAAATTAATATGCTTTAAACACTCAACTGACATCTCACAACCTTTATCGTTCCTCATATCCCCTTTGACTTTGGTCTTCCTGCCAGAACTTATTTTTCAAAGCTGCTTTCCATTCATGTACACCCTGCTTGCAAGTAAGTTCTACATACAGTGTGATATGGAAGTCTGTCTTTCTAGTCTGTCTTTCTAATAAAAAAACATAAAAAATGATCTCCTCCCTCCATTTAACTGTCATTGAATATGTAAATGCCAAGTCAAACAAATCCTACCCATGATGTACTTATATTTTATAAAACAGTTGATAGTAACCTCTTATTGGTACCTAGGATTCTTCCAAATGTCCTCTCTTGACTCCCTTTTGGATCTGTTTATATCAGGACATTTTGGAATATTTTGGTCCTCATCTCCAGCTCCACCTGTTCAGATGAATCTCCAGATGCAGCCTTCTCCTGTGTCTATTCTTATCTGTCATTCTGTTTTTCTCCCAGCCTCAAAACTTCACAGTGTTCAGCTTCTTTACTGTTGGTATCTAGGGCCCCTGTGACTTCTACTTTGCACCACATTCTTACCTTCTTCTAACACTTCACTGACCCCTACTTTGGACACATTATGCAAAGACCCAGCTCTCTGGAGAAGGCTCTAATGCTCGGAAAAGTGGAAGGAAAGAAAAGAGGACAACCATTACTGAAGAGGATGGACTTAGTTACAGTAGCAATGTGTACACCATTGGAAGATCTGAAAGACTGGGTTAGGGATATATCATAATGGAGAAAATCTATGTATGTGGTCACTAAGAGTCAACACCAACTTGATGATACATAATCAGTAAATCCATCCATCAATCGATTAGCTTAGGTATATTTCACCTCATGCTGTTGGACCAGGGCCAACTGGTTGTCTGTAATTTGATGAGCCATTAAAAAAGGAAAGATAATAGAGAGGTGGACTTCCCTCCTACCTCCCTACAAGAACATTTTGTCTCGGACTTGGGGTAACAGAAATTAGAACTGTTATAATTTATAATATAAAAAGTATAACTGTACAATCTGCTTTTTCTTTATTGAAACAGCTGTTCTTTTAGGACTCACTAGATTTCCTTCACTACAAATCCCAAGGATTAGCAAACATTCATAGTATATTTCATTGAGTTTGAAAATATTTACTGATTCTTAGCATGTTTACATTCCTTTGTGTCAAAGGGGGCTTTTTCCTTTGGTAGAAAGTTTGATGGCACATCCAAAACAATCCAATTACATTATAGTTTTTTTTAAAAAAAGCTAAGTGGAAAGCATTCAGTATTTGGTGTGCTGTCAGATCTTTCTGAGAATCCAGAACTAGAACTTCAAGATCACTTTGCAAATAGTGTGCAATTATAGATAGTTATGGCTATCACGATAACATTTTTTTAAATCAGTGCAGTATAGATACTTACAATTTTCAGTTACTTTTCCTTATAATGAGCCTTAAACTTGACATTTCTCCAAAAAAGCATGTTTTAAAACAAGCTGCAACTTGAACTTCCTTCTGCAAGAGAAATTTGACAAGCCTACTTAGGCTGGCATTTGAGAGGGGCTGTTTCCAGTACATTGCCTTAAGTCATTTCAGTGTACAATGTGACAGAAGTCAAATTAATCCAACTTGTGCCAAAAATAAAGGACCTATTATATATCCAAACTTAATATACAGAAAGCTGAGCCTACTTTCTTATCTGACATTAGTCTTTGGTACATCTGTTCATTCACTGACATGTTCAATACAAAACAATGATGGTGCAAATAGTATAATTGCATTGTGTCAATGCATCTTCCAGTAGACTAAGGAAAGCTCTTTTGATTGAGAGTAAACAGGGGTGAAAAGAAGGAATGAACAGAAAACTTTGAGGAACATTTTCAGGTGTGAAACTGGTCATTTTTCAATCACAAACAGTCACTATAGTACTATTCAGTGCATCAACCAGTTTTGGCATGAACTCATACAGTAGAACTGCAAATCAACAATAAATAAAGAAATGTTATTCAGCTGTTTACAAGAAGGAATCAGGCAAAACACACTTTTTGCTATGGATATGTCTACATTTGGCCATTTACTATGCTCATTTTCCTTTTGCTGAACCTATGGAGTTGCACCCACAAGATCCTGGAAGTGTAGCTACTTATAATGAGTCACTTTGCCACATTCACACTCCTATACTCTCTGAAGCAACTTTCCAGAATAAGATCCAGTACATTGCACAGACTAATATATGTGTATTTGGATTTGTTTTCATCCCTTTCTTCATACTGTTTTCATCTTCATGGTTCCCAACCACTGCCCAGATCAAATGCAGCCTTCTGAACAAAAACTGTTGCCCATCCCTGCTTCTGTTTCTTCTTTCTAAAATATACTTATATAGAGAGCAATTTGCACTCATGTGTTCTTCCTAACTGATGCACTATATATTTTGTATTTTTTTAAAAAAACTGCCCTTCTAGACTTTCCTACTAATAAACCAAACCAGCCTTGGAAGTGTTCATGACTCTACAAGATTTATTGCAAAATGAAATTAAAACAAATTCATCTGCCATCTACTCTGCTTAGATGTCAAAATGAAACAATTGAAGAGAAAAAAGAAATGGGTTGTATGAGAAACGATCTGTTCACAAGAGGACTATGATGGAACTAGAGTTCAGGTGGTTGCAAATAGATTGCTTTTAATCCCTGGAAACATACTTTGTTTACTCTTCCTCATATTTGAATGAATATTTCGTACCTAGGAGAATGGGAGAGAATGGGGAAAATTATTTGATTGAAGAATATGTGACAGGTTTAATTAAAATTAAAGAGGATCAAAAATATAAAGGGGATCAAAACTGAGAAGTTGGAGCAACCTCTGAATCATAAACACTATTAAGGATATTAAAGATTGTACTTCAGACTCAACTACCCTGAAGCTGGGAGAGACTTACTAGCTCCTCTGGTTACAGTGTTTTATGACTTATATTGAGTGACTTTGGGCAGTGTGGTGCTTACATAGGCACCAAAATGTCTGGGAGCGTTCACAAGAAAACAGTAAGCTAAACATTTCCATCAAGGTCAATGGCTCTAAAACATTCCCTCTGCCCAGGAGCTGAGGGTTTGTGGACTGTTCAGCAGAGATGGCTGTTGACTGTAGGCCAACAAAAACCATTCTTGTGTCAACAAATGTAACCAGACACCCCATTGTGCTAATGAATCTATCACACATTTCATTAGTTGGGAACCTTCTTTTTTCTTTTCTTTTTTTAAGGGGAATGGTTTCCTTTTCCTTCCAAGGTTTTAAGCATGTTACATGATCTGTGGCTAATAATGGATACCACTCAGGCTTTCTTCTTTCCCTTGCACTTACACAACCCACACAACAACCCACACACATATATAACACCTTGCCTGAAGGTTCAGATAAGGATGTGACCTTTCTAAAACATAACATTTTGATAAGACTTCAGGAACTTTGCAGGGATAGAAAATTGGGATTTTCTTGAGGTAATTTAATATTGGAATATTTATACATAAAAAATATAAAAAAACATCAGATCTAGAAATGGAGTGTGAGATTTAGCGTTCAATTTGTTAATACTTCCACAGCAATACAATCACTGTCCAATTGTACATTGCCATGGATTGTGTTTTTCATTTTTAATGTTGAAATTAAAGTAAACAAACAAACAAATATTGGTCTGACTCTAGGATTTCTGTTACTGACATACTGAATTGTACTTCCCTGGTACCACCTATGCTGATATCCATGCTCCAAGTTTGTAAAGGGAGGTAAAAAAAATGAATTGATGGATGTGCATAACTAAATTGTAAAAGGATGGGAAATCTATATTTGCATCCATGGTATAGTTTTAATTGCAGTAGTAATTGCAGTACTTTGGCTTCAAGTTGCTGCAATTATCCTGATGTATGCAACTGAATTATCAACTCCTCAATGAATACAGAAAAAATTTGGACAGGCTTATAGTAAAGTTGAAAGTATGATATACATATTCAAAGGAACTTTGGATTGCACTGTTTGGTTTAATTTAGATCACCTAGTTTAACTGTTTAGTCATGCCAGCCACATGACCACGGAAGTGTCTACGGACAAACGCCGGCTCTTTGGCTTTGAAATGGAGATGAGCACTGCACCCTAGAGTCAGACACAACTGGATTTAATGTCAAGGGAAATCTTTACCTTCACCACTTTAGTTTAACCCTAGGCATGCTGAATTGTTTACATACTGTGGTTCCAAACTTAAAAAAAAACAAAACAAAAAACAAACCTAAATTTTTGCAAGCTTCATTCCAATCTTATTCCCACAGGACTTCCAGGTTACACCTGTTCATAACTGTGAAATGTTGGTCTAGAAGCATATTATATCATATTATGCCAAACTCGGGATCAGTGTCCTTCTTTTTTTAGAGATGATTTAGTAAAATGAATCAGATGCATTTCCATTATTTCAGTTGCTCCAAAATAATTGTTTTTAAAATAAATATGGCAGTCCACTTCAGTCAGGTTATTCTTTTGTGTTATTGATACAGTAGTGTTGTCTGATATCTTTTTCACAATCTTCAGAGGATCCAAACATCACATCTCTTTAAGAGAAGAGTTGTGTTTTGTACCTTTGGCCATCGAAACAGAAAGGAAAGAAAAGAAAAAAATACATTTCTCTCGCATAGCCAGTTCAGTTACCAGAAACAGTGGGAATGGCTTATCAATTTTCTATATGTTGTCCAAGGGGGCCAGAAATTACATTTTCAATCTACAGGACTGGAAGAGACCTAGTTTCTTAGGCATTTTGTTATGCCTGGAGGACAGATAAGAGGATGCCAAGCAATTCGTGTCTTTAGAGGTGGTGCCAAATTAAAATTCTGAAGGGATGGATAAGCTGCATATTGACAGTTCCCAAAAGTCCACTGAGGCAGAGTGTCCAGTGTTAAGTCCAAAGCCCTTAAACCTCTTTGTGGCTCCCTGGCTGTTTTGCAGGGACTGGTTGAAAGACTTAAAAATCTTGGTATACAAAAGGGATTTCAAAGCCAGACCAGATTTGAGCAAAGCTGTTCTTCATGCATATAGGCTTGAGGAAGCAGATATTTTTAAGGAGTTATGCAAGCAGCAGGGGATTTCTTGGGAAAGCATAATACTAAATAACAGAGCAGCAATGTAATTCAGCCTGTATATCACTCCAAAGCTTGTACCTCATTTATGCAATAATACCCTAATTCCTACTGAATAAAGATGTTTATTTCTTTAGATGGCAACAGAATCAGGGCACTTTTTATTATCATCATCCACCTCTATTGGACGTCTTATAGTTAAAATTTATATTTATTATTTTCCTATCCTCTGAACTTAGCCTGGAAGTGTGAGAAAATAGATCTTGATTTCCTGGAGTCTCCTAGAATGGCCACTCTCCCTGGTTATATGAAATGATAACAAAATGAATGGCCTGCATAGTGATGAAAGCAAACCATACATTCCTTTTGTTAGCACAAGTAACAGCAAAACAAATCAGAAATGGTTTGTTTGCGGCAGCAACTTGACCTCCCTCACAATATGTGTGGGATGACGGCATGCAGAATTGCTAGCCATCAAGGTCAGTGCTGTTTTTAAAACAAACTAAATTTGTAAACCGAGAAAATGCTTGGTTTGTGAAGGAATGGCAGCTTCTGCTGAGGAGCACAAACCAGAATTTCTGATTCAGATGACACAGTAAAGAAACTATATGCATTTATCTACCAATCTTGGTAATCCCTGACAAATAGTGAAATAATATATTGTATTTAAATGCTAAGATATCAGATTCAAGTTAAAAAATTCTTGGTAGTGAGAACAGTTTGAAAGTATAACCAATTTTCTAGCAGAGGATGGACAGCCATCTGTCACAGATGATTTCATTTAGATTCCTGCAGACTAGATGTACTTGAGGGCCCAAACAGACCCTTCTGTCTGTATTGCTCTCTGATTTTAGGAAGAGACAAAGGAAGTAAATATGTAACATGTATGCATCAACATGCATCCAACACATGTAAAGACAAGATTTTCTAAAGTCATGGCTTATTGCTCCCTGGCTACTATCTTCTGCCTTTTTTGTAAATGTGAAAAATCAATAAGGTCTTGTGAGTTGACCCTTCATGTACAGAATAAAAATGAAGAATAAAAAAATGATTAAGATGAAACATACTAGGACTCTCAAGTAAAAGTGTTAGTACAGAGACAAATTCAAAGTTCCTCATTCAAAGTTGCAACAGAACATTTGAGTATATTCTAAGAGTCAAAGATATGCATGTTCTAAAAGTACACTAAACACCAAGAAACTTGTGTTCAATCATTTATATAGGTTCTTTTTGATTACCTCTCAGGTGGAGCTCACAAGTATTTACAGCAAATCCCTAAAAGAGGAATCATTAGAAGAGATGAGGCAAAACAATAGAACTGTACAGAAAATCAATCACCCAGTCAGTGAATCAAAGGTATATGAGACAAAACCATCAAAGAGCCGAACTCTATGCAGGACCTTTTTGGTAGTAGCACTCCTGACTGACCGTTTTCTTGCTCAGCTTTTAATGAGCAGGGACAATTGTTTTGTACCAAGAAAAATTTCACCATGCATAATATTTTGTCATTCTTGTCTTTGAATCCTGAACACATGTTTTTTGCTTCTGTATTTTATGAGAACTTTTATTATGGATTTCTGGGTATTTAGCAGAGAATGAGTATAATCAATAAAGTAATCAATCAGCAGTAAAAAACCAAGCTGGATAGGAGGATGTTGAGGGAAAGATAGCAGAAATGGAATCCACAGTTGATGAGGCACCTTCAGAAGAGATGTTTTATAAGTGTGACCCCCCAGACCATTTAAAAAAAACAAAACTTATCATGGATTGTTATTAATACTCTGCTGAGATATGCTTGCAATTTCTCAGAGGCTTTGATCCTTTTGGAAAGAGACTTCTGGCTTTTTTTTTTTAAACTTACCCTATGAACTGAAAGTTTCTTTTGAATTTTTCTTGATAGTGTTTTTGAGCTAACTTTATTTTGGGATATGGTAGATATTTTGTGATTTTATGTTATCCATCTTTTCATCACTCTGAAACCTTTTTGAGTGCCCATATTTCCAATACGAAAAAAGACTAATGGGAGGATTTTCTTCATAATGCTTTCCTTTAGAATTTAATTAAAGCATGGGAAGACAGGGGACGTGGTGGCGCTGTGGGTTAAACTGCTGAGCTGCTGAGCTTGCCGATTGGAAGGTCGGCGGTTTGAATCCACGTGATGGGGTGAGCTCCCATTGCTAGTCCCAGCTCCTGCCAACCTAGCAGTTCAGAAACATGCCAATGTGAGTAGATTAATAGGCACTGCTTCAGCGGGCAGATAACGGCGTTCCATTTAGTCATGCCGGCCACATGACCATGGAAGGACAAACGCCGGCTCTTCAGCTTTGAAACGGAGATGAGCACTGCCCCCTAGAGTCGGACACGACTGGACTTAATGTCAAGGGAAACCTTTACCTTTACCTTATGGGAAGACAAGGAGGTTGCAGTTCACTGGAGAGATTATTGTTCAGTGAAAAGCAGCATTTACACACTGCTCTTGGCTTTTTTTTTTTTCTAAAATGGAAGTCATCCATGAGAATGTCACCAAAATGCTATTCTCTTTTGCAAGACATTTCGAAAGCAATCCATCTTTCTTCAAATGCAGTGAGAACTTTGAGAAAAATGACAAAAAATGTAGATTGTGTGTGTGTATGTTTGCATGTGTGTGCATACATTACATTAGTTATATGACATGACTCATGAGGATAATAATTCTGGACAAATCAATTGCTTCATAATTTTTCTGATCTATGATCATAATAAAAGATTTTGATTTGATTTTTTTGAATTGCATCATAATAGAAGTACATTAAATCTCAAAGAATCCATTCAGTCATTTATGTACAATACAGACATATGTTTTGAAATTATACGGCATTGTACACTATTCTTCATTATACTTTTCTCACTTGTCCTTAAACTAGTCAAACAAAATCAGAACTGGAGAAATAGACCAGCAAAATTGGGTGTTCCCTTGGAATTTTCAATTCTGTGGAAAGTGAATCATACAGTATATGGAATTAATTTGCAATTTTATTGTACAAGTTTCCATCTACTCACTGCTCATTGTAAGATTGGGGTGGTTAACAATATATGGGACATAAATACATAAATACATAAATATTGATATATCACCTCAGCCATAATAATGCTGGGCAGTGCACAACACAGCAAAACCATAAAACCCCAGAACTACTCAAACAAATAAAATGGTTTTAAGGGCTTATTGAATGAGAAGAAGATAGAGACCAAATATATTTCTGGAAGCACTATGTTCCATATTATGGAGGCTACTACTAACAGTATGCCATTTGGTCAAATCTTCTGCACTGAACCACATGTGGAGGTAGGATGGTTGATGTTTGGATTGATGGACAGAATCATTATTGGTAATGGGTGTTTCTAGTTTATCCTAGTGCCACACCATAGAGGGCTTTATAGGTAATAACCTGCACAATGAATTGGTCCTGGAAGCCTTCATTATGCCATAACAGACATTAGTTTATTTTGCAACATTTGAACTCTTTTTGTAGAAACCTATTTGTATATCTTACAACAACTTTCCTTCCAAACATATTTGAAAATCATATGTACTTGGGAGAACAGTAAGTGTTTAAAAAACAGCTTTGATATTACAAAAGTTATGATGCATTGCAAATGGAAAGCAAAACATGGGAATGTCAGAACATTGTAATGATTTTTGCTGCTGGAAAAAAAACAGATAGTGTAGTGAAAGAACCACCCATTTAATAAAGTTTTATTAAATACGTTTTTACCAAAAGCTATTTTAGAACAACTTTATGTTTTCTTTTTTTCTGTTCTGAAGAGGGCTGCAAAATTAGAATTAAAGAGGAATGTGATAAGTTCCATCATCTGCGGAGGTACAGCACTCTAGACTGTTAAAAGGCTTTCATCTGATTTTACATCTATGAAAAGGGGGGGGGGTGTTAGAAGTTGGAGGTTGGAGGCTCATCTCCTGATCAGAGAATGGCGGTAACGTTGGGCTTTCTGGATGGGAAGGCCCTGAATGTGGAACAGAGTGATTTTTCCATACATTCTTAGTATCAGAATCTTCTGCTACATGTTGAAAAACTCCAGTGACAGATTTTAGCTTGGCATCTCAAGTTGGAGTATATGTACTAAGCTAGAATGTATCATCTATCTTGTGCATGGTCTAATCTTTGAACTTACTTGAGACAGAGCTATACAATTTTGGCCCATGTTATTTGCAAGAAGCATAAAGGTTCTGAGTTCTGTCAAATCTGGTATAAATGGAAAAAAAAATTCCAAGCTTTCCATTCAGTCAACAAAGTAGTACATTGTTCTGTCTGCAATTGAAGCTCCATCATCTCTAGCCTCTTAGTCAAACCTGCAAGTCTAAACTCAAATATGGTGAGCCACAACCTAGCATTGTGCATTGGCACAAATTTATACATTGCTGGTCTGAGCCAAATTAGAGATGAAAACAGGGTAGCTGGAAGATACAGGTGACTGGACATTTTGCGACACATGCACAAACTTTATTCCTGTTGTCCTTCAGAAACTGTAGGGATATTAGCAATTTTAAATATGGAGACAAGTAAAGGTAAAGGTTTCCCTTGACGTATAGTCCAGTCGTGTCCGACTCTAGGGGGAGGTGCTCATCTCCATTTCTAAGCCTTGGAGCCGGCGTTGTCCGTAAGGACCCGTCCGTGGTCATGTGGCCGGCATGACAACATGGAACGCCGTTACCTTCCCGCCGAAGCGGTACCTATTGATCTACTCACATTTGCATGTTTTCGAACTGCTAGGTGAACAGGAGCTGGGACTAGCAACGGGAGCTCACCCCGCCGCGCGGTTTCGAACCGCCGACCTTCCGATCGGCAGCTCAGCGGTTTAACCCACAGCGCCACCTATGAAGACAAAGACTGTACTTTTTTCCTCTCCTTTAAGCTTGGCAGACTAAAGCCATCTCTGTGGTTTAACTTTGAGGACATTCTTCCTCCAATTTTCTTTCAGAAGCCATAAGAATTCAGAGAAGTAATTAAACAAGTTGTCTCATGCTGGGTAAAGCTCCTGTGGAGAGATCAAATCCCATCCTATTTTATATCTTAGGCAATTACATAGCAATATTTTAAAACTTTAGAAATATAGTTAGATGAAAATTTAAAAAAATACCACATCCTTGTTGAAATTGTATTAATTGATTTTCAATGGCCCTGCCCACCCTAGTCTTTTATGCCAGTAGTAGCAATTGATTCATTATGAATGAGGTGGCATACCACCTTTCAAGTGGCTAAAAGAATCTCCATTAGAATAGCTAAAATAGACAGGATATTGGTGTCAAACAGTCCCAGATGTTAAAACAACGACTATGCCTCTGATTTCTATAGTGCTTTGAAAATCAGTAATATACCCCCCCCCCCACATTACAGGCTTTATTTATTTTACAGCTCCCATCCCTTTCATTTTCTCCTTTTCTTTGGTTTATAAAATGCTTTTATGTTTCTTTTCATTGGGTGGTAGAGAATTCCAAATATCAACTTTTGTGATGTTTTGGATCCATGAAATCATTTTCTGAATTTTGTTAAACTGCATAAAAGGCAGTAGCTGATATCTCTTTTGTACAACTGAAACACATTATAGTTTATGCAAATCTCATTCAATTTTTCTTCAATAGTGTTTATTTTCCTGGAAATCATATTAATCCATTGCCATGAGAATAAATAACAGTACACAGCATTTTTATGTTTTCACAATACTTGGCAGACAATTTTGGAGAAAGATTAAGTGGCAAAATCTATTGCCAATGAACGACTTTTTAAGTATGTGTGTGTATGTGTACAGTATTTATTTATTTATTTATTTCTAGGTTTTTCAGTCAAGTGGAAACTTAAGAATTCCTTTTGTATACTTTATTTAAAATTAGTTCATTCTTCTTGCATTAGATTTTTTTAAAAAAAAATCGATGAAATGAATATATTTTGAAGTATAGATTTTAAATGAGAACATTCAGCAAGTCTATACCTGGCACAGAATTTGCTGTTGTAAATTCTAAACAAGGGATAACATTTTACTCTTTAGCTGTTGTAATATTTTCTAAGAATCTATATAGTTAGAGATGGTGAGATAATTTAAGACAAGAAGCAAAATCCACTCCAGTCCTAGAAGTAGGACAATATAACCTCCCTGCTGCCCTTCATTGATCTCATGAAATCATAACTGGGGCCTTGCAATTGTAAACCATTTTGATATATCCTGTGCCATGTCCATATTTATGGACATGGACATTTAATTTCAAGTTAATACCTCTTCAGAAATGTTATATATCACTGAGAAAGTATATGCTCTCCTTGGAGGAGATTCTTGGCTTGTACCACCTCCCAGCTCCTGGGATCTCATTGAAGCAGTATGCTGGCATGATTAAGCAAAGGCAGTCCTTCCAAAAATCCGTGAAAGCTGTGAAGTTTTGCTACCATGGTGGCCTAACAGTCAGGAACCATGCTGAGACCAGGAATAGGTCTCTAGTGTTTATTACTGCTACATTAGACAGAAAATCCTAACAAACTGAAGAAGTGTGGGAAAAACCCAGACAGATAAACCCCAAAAGTTAAGGCGGGTCTGATCTGTGTCTCTTTGAATGGCTGCTTAACTCCTCAGTACTACGCATGCATTTTCCCCCCTGGATAGGGGCCCCCTCCTGCTCACCATCAGTACTCATGACACATGATGAGCACATAAATATGGAGAAACATTAGCAATTTATTCTCTTTTATTTTTCTGAAAACAATATGTGTTTTAGACTCAGACATGAGGAGGCTGGCTCAGATACTCATTTTCTGGATAGCAAGGGGGAAAAAAAAAACCCTGATTGGCTGGCACCTCTCCCTGCTCAGCTATTCGCCAAACAGGGTAGAAATTGCTTGGCTGGTGGTTATCTGCAAACTCTGTTGGGTTGTACACATGTAGGGAATGCATGTAGAGTCCTGGCACTCAGATTGAACTGAAAATAATCAAAATCAGTTTTGAATGCATTTTAAACTGAATTCAGGAGGGTTAGAAGATGGAAAGACTAGTTGTCTATAATGGCCTACATATCATAATGATGACTAAGTTATTTTGCTCCATGCCTTTTGTGCATTTTTAAAAAAAAAAGGAATTATGCCCTGAAATCACAAACCTCCTAATTGGTAACAGCAGTAATAAAGCCAAAATGGAGCTACTGAAGAGATATGATGAACAGAACTCCAAAATTTTCAGAAGGCTTTATTTAAAAATACTGTGACCACTTGCAGGTCCTTCCCCACCTTCATTAGACCTTTATCCTCCACATATAGTTCAGGAAGAGTTTATGCTACCTTTGTGATAAAATTGCAATACTTCTGGATAGGTGGTAGAACATTTTCAATGTTTTGAGTTGACTGAGTAGTGTTCTCTGCTACTCTTGAAGCAATGGCTATCATTTGCACCTTGAATCTCTTAGTTATTGCACCAGCAAGATCTCTATGTGATGCATCAGTGTGACTGCCAGTGACATATAGGATAAAAAAGTGGCTGTTGCCATCAAGCCATTAAGTGAAATGCCACTAAATTATCTCATACTATTATAAACATATTTCCCTGTTGAAATTCATGGTCTGCCTCAAACTCAAATGTTCATTTCCTTTCCTGAAGTTTGGGTAGGTTTTGATTTTGCTGATAAGCCATCTAGTGCATTGGGTTATTCTTGTTATTGGTTGATTAATTATGGTTATGATCTTGTAATGTTGCTTGATTAACTTGGTCTGCTATAGTGTATATGATGTAGTTCATGTAGAACTAGTTTTTTTTAGAAATTTCTATAAAACAAGCAACATAAAAACTTACTCTTGACTTTTGTATTTTTGCTGATCTATATAAAAGACAAAACACGGTCAATGAAGTAGGTTCAAAAACTTGTAGGAACTTTTATGGGATCATCATCATCATCTTCTTCATCTTCGTCTTCATCATTCTTTCATGCCTTACCTTATTTCCAGAAGGGGAGGAGAGGGTTATAAAGAGAGTTAGAAGCAGGGAGGGAGGGAGGGAGGAGGAGGAGGAAAAATATTGAATTGGTTGCAGGAATAAAAATAAATAGAAAAACAGCCCATATGTGCCTGTTTCATTGGGTGTTATGCAAGGCAAAGCATACAGTTCATTAAAAAGCTTAAGCACATCACAAAAGCTCTCAAAATTCAGCTTTGGAGAACTAGTTAAAAAAATTCAGGAACATTCAGTGTCAAAACCATCACTGATTGCACAGCATTTCAAGTCCCATACATACATTCAGGAAAAAGGCGAGTCCATTGCAACATATAAAGTTGAATTAAAAGAGATAGCTGAACACTGCAAATGTAATGATAAGCCCACTGTATATGATGCATTGAGAGATCAGCTAGTCTATGGCATTCTGAAATAAAGCATTAAAAAGAGGCAGATTTGAAATCACTATCACCATGAACTGCTGCTAGAAATACTATAGAACTTCAGTTAAGAGTAAAAGCAAATGTAAATAAACATGTGATAACAAATAAGCAGAGAATAACAGGTCAAAATGAACTATGCTATCATTGTGGCAGAGGTTCACAAACACCATCTGAATGTAGATTTAAAGACAAAACCAGCAGAAAACCCAATAATGGATGTTGGTCACAGAAAAGCAAACTATTTGCTAAAAATAAGCAAACAAACCAATATTTTAAAAGGAATGCAGTGGTGCATGCTATAGATGAATAAAATCATAATGAAAGTGAAACAGGGACAGTTAGACCAGAAATCTATAATATAAAAAATTAAATGAAAACAGCAACATAGCTCATACCACGAGTTAATGACAAAAATATATAAATGCAATTGCTCACTGCTGTGGCCAAGAGGGCCTTTGTGCACGTTTACCTCATATGCCACTTGTGCCCATTCCTGGATCAGGAGGGTTTTAAGACAGTCACTCACATCTTGGTCACCTCTTAGTTGGATAACTTTAATGCACCCTACATGGGGCTGCCCTTGAAAACCACTCGGAAACTATACCTGGCCCAGAATGAAGAGGCATGGGCTGTGAAGGGTGTATGGTATGCACACGTGTCCCCTCTGCTTTGTGACCTACACAGGCTGTCAGTTGGCTTCCATGTGCAAGTTAAAGTGCTAGTTATCACTTATAAAGCCCTGCATGGAATAGGTCAGCAGTTCCCAACCTTTTTGGCAAAAGGGACCTGTTTCGTGGAAGACAATTTTTCCACAGACCAGGGGGTGGGATGGTTTCAGGGTGATTCAAGTGCTTCCTCTTTTTCCTGACCTTTTATTCTTTTTCTTTGTGTCATTTGGAGATAGCAGCCAATGGGCTTGCTTCCTCTGACAGGGCAGAGCTCAGGCAGTAATGAGAGTGATGGGGAGCGGCCGTAAACACTCAGGCTGTAAATTCGCTTGCTTGCCCACCACTCACCCCCTGCTGTGCAGCCCGGTTCCTAACAGACCATGGACCGGTACTGGTCCACGGCCCAGGGGCTGGAATAGGGTACAGTTACTTGAATGGGGTTGAATCCCTTTGGTTGGTCATTTGCTATCTGGCTTTTGGGGTTTTGTTCTCCAGTCAGCTGTCTTCTTTTTCTCTTTATATATTTCCTTTTAATGTAAGTCATCCAGAGTCTCTATGAGTTGGGCAGCCTCAAAATTTAAATAATAAATAAATAAATAAGAAGCAGGTTGCTGATAAATAGTTTCCTCTTCCTTTCTTTCCCCTCATGTTTTTTATCATGTCTTCCCTAGGGACCTCACATTAACATGCTGATAAATATGTAGTAGATTGGCTTCCAAATGTGCTAATGTGTCAAAATATGTTTTCCCCACACATTCCCAGATATTTACATATTGGCGAATGGAAGTCAGTTAGTGAATGACTTGTAAATACCCTGAAGCTTTCCCTTCTACCCACCCCTTTGGTAGCAGAAACTTTTCTTAGACCTCGAATTTCCTTGGAATGGCTGGTAAAAAGCCATGGAAACTGATAAAAGAGCAGGATGAAATGTTTCAGAGTATTTTTTTTTCCCAGCACAACAACTTGCAAGAATATTTGCAAAATGTTTGGCAAGAATATTGCATATAACTTGGCAGCAAAGCTCACTCAGGAAACTGGTGTTAAGAAGAAGCCCATAGAATATTGTCAAATCTGTTACAAAATCAGCCTTTCTGAAGAATTTATCTACAAAGAAATTTTGATTTGCCTCTGATAGATTATTCCACATTAAGTGGTAATAGGGCTTAAAATTTAAAACTTGGGACTTAAGAAATAATTCCTAGTTCTTTACTTTGCACAAAAAAAAATCTTCAGATTCTGGCAATCATCATCATAATCATCATCATCATCAAACGGAGATAAAAAAAATACGGAAAACGATAACTGTCATGGCACCAATAGTGGTTGGTGTGCTTGATGCCATACCAAATTTCTGAGAAGATACCTGGACACAATAGGAATGTACAAAACTAGTTTTTTTTTAATTTTTGCATTCGTAAACTTCAATAAAAATTATTATATATAAAAAGGAATGGACAAAACTTCAACACATCAGTTACAAAATGTTGCGTTACTTGGTACAGACATATTATGATGGTATCTTTAGCTATCCTAGATACTTCATAAGGATCTGATGGTTGAAAGTACCACATCTAGTCAGAACTATCTGATAGACTCTGTGCAACAACAACAACAACATAACATTGTTTATCTACCACTTTCTTCCAAATGAGCCCAGAAAAATATACAAAGCAATGGAAACAACAATAACATACAGTAAAACAATAGAAGTGCAACATTTAAGTGTACTGCAATGAAAAACCCTTTATCAGCTTAAAAGAACAAAATACTAACCCTTACTGTCATCTAGTCCTAAAAGAACCATCACCTTGTCAATGCCGGTGTAAATAAATCTGTCTTGCACTGCTATCTAAAATTAAACAGCATATTCATCTCAGTTCTAAAACCTTGTTTCTCTGAATGCTTGGCCAGAACTTGCTTTTCTGATCTTTCTGTCCATTGATTCTAATCTGCCCTGTGAGGAGGAGGAAATAATATAGCAAATATTGCTTCTGATTATATCAGATAAAAGTACTTATTACTGTTTTATCTATATATAAACCCTCAGTTTAACAAACTTGGGCTGCCATGGATGAAACCTGTCTATATGCTACATATTTCTTGGATACAGAACACATATGCTATTTTAAACCTGCACAAAATATGTAACATATACATACATAACATCCCATTCCCTTTTTAGGCATGCATAAAATCCCATTTGGTTTTGATGGACATTCTGCTCCATTGGAGGTCCTTTCCTCTCTGTTAGTCTGTTGAACTGAAGTTTAAATGAATAGGTAAGGAGTTGCTTTGCAGAGTTTTAGACTAGAGTCTATCTCAGCCCTGCCTAGAGAGGCCTAAAGAGTTAACCATGGACTTTATGCATCCAAAGCAGATTTATTTATGTCCTGTGGTTCTATGCCACTCAATTTTCCAGAGCCTCTGAGCTACAGCCTTTTCCTAGTCTGCTTCATTTTTTGATGGCAACAGTTGAGATATTTGGAAATAGTAATTGTGTCTTTTTAAACTATTCCACATCTCCCTCCCCACCATCTAGGGCTAAACATACCCTAACTTTTTGACTGTTCTACAAAGGATTCAATTTCAAGTTGCTATTATATTTTAGTAGCCTTCCATGGAATCGTATCTAATTTCTCAATGTCCTTCCTAAAATGAGATGTTCAGAATTAGACAAAATTGAAGTCTGGCCAGCAGAAGATAAAATCCTGTCATCTGGTTATGATTCTTCTGATTGTGAAAGTTAGGTTTTATTTCCATTTTTTACCAGCAGCATTAGGTTTCTGGCTCCTATTCAGCTTGAGATTAACTTTCCTGAACTCTCTAGAGGTTTAAAGACCAAGTGGCTGCTAATCATTAATATCTTGGCTGAAGATGTTTAGAAGAACATCCCACAGTTATTATGAACAATTGTAATGAATCTCTTTCCTGGGCATGAAATTATAGTAATTCTTCTCACCAGGAACTAACTGAAGAAGAGGAAGAGTGCTAAGTAGACTGGGATTCTTTCCCTTTTAATTCAGCTACCAACATAACTTCTAGAATCAGAAGAGGGAAAATTAAGCTCCAGCTGCATGTGAATCCCCCCACAGGTTTTTGGAATGATGTGGGTGCCCTTTATTGAGAATGATAATGGAGGGTCCATGGCATGTCAGTCTGCTGCAGGAAGATCTGAGGACATTTTCCTTAAATGATGCTGACAGTTGTTTGGCCTCTGACTACCCAGGGAGTTTTCCACCTGTCAAAACATGGATACTATTTCTCTGCTCCACAGGGCTGTTGTAAGAATAACTCATTGACAATTGTGAGATAATTACTTACTTCACTATGGAAACCATATAAATATCTCAGACAGACACAGTATCTCTATTTAGATATAATAAATGTTAGCACAGGCTTCATCTTGAAATTCGTATCTTTACTTTGCATGAGCTCTTCTAGAAATGTTAATAATAAACTGTAAAGAGACCTTCACAGTTTTAATTAATGAAGCTGTATCTCCTCTGTCTCCCATTCTTCTCCCATTTATATTAACATGCCTCCTCTGGCTCATGAAGTGACTTATACACAGTCAGAACTAAAAAATATATATCAAAGGAATTCTGATTCAGCTCCATTTTGTGCATGTAATCCTGCTGTGTTCATGTCTTAACAGGGAAAACTTTGATCTTCCTCTAATAACAAGCAATTTTAGCTCTTCTACACTGACATATCTGAGGATCTTAGGTTCATATCATTTAATATAATACTCACCATTGCTTCTCCTGCAGACTTGCCAGCAAGAGTTCAAAACTGCAAATATAGTATTTCCAAGACATTATGTTCCTAGATAGTGTTATAGCCTGGGAAATAAAACAAACATTTAAAAAGATCAGAGAGGTTAGGAAAAAATGAAATTTGATAAAATAGTCATTGAGCAAACAGGAGCCATGCTGATTTACTTACAGTGGGCCAAGTGAAAACAGAAGTTTCTTTTATGTGATGTTACAAACTGAAATGTCATTTCACTTTCAGTAAGGAGAAGCTAAAGTGATTATGTTGCATTGGAGACAGACATTTCCAGCATGATTCAGACTTGGTTCTTAGATATATTCAAGATTAAATGGAAAATAAAATGTTCTGGAGGAGCGTTTACTGCAGGTGTAATATAAAATGCTGCAGTATATCATCATACTGTTGGTCCATGCAGTTCAATATCGTCTACACCAAATTTTCCCACCCTGGTGCTCTCCTTTGTAGGATGTTAGCTCCCATAATCTCTAATCAGCAAACATGCTACATTTCACTATCCGTGATCCTAACACAGTTGGATGGTAACAAGATAGAAAAGGTGTACCCATATTAGAGTTGGGCACAAATTATTTTTCTGAATTAACCACAACATTATAAACAGAAAAATAGGGATGATTTCCCAGAGAAAGAAGAAATTCTCCAACAATGTACCCAGAACAAGGTTCTCTCTTACTATTGCTACCCATACAACCCAGAGGGACAAGTTCCCTTCAGAGATCATCTCTTGGGGATTCATGAAAGTATGGAAGATCAGGGAAAATACAGACTGCTTGATGGATGATTGTGCAATAAAGAACTCACCATTTCTCTATTAGACATCTCATAGCTAATGTAAATAGGTCCAAGAACACAACACTCCACCCATGAGAATTTCTCCAAAAGCATCTTCTCTTGGCAAATAATTTCTAATGCCAATTCTCTGTTATCATATTGAATAAGAACTCTAAGGGGAAAAAAAAAAGATATATTTAATTTAAGATGAGATTGTTTCACATGGCCTCTAAACATAATGTCAAGAGACCCATTCAGTCAAACAAAGGGTTGTAGCATACAAAGAGCTTTCAAACATGATCAGAAAAAGTAATATTGGAGAAACATTTATCAAAAAAATACGCAGGATTATTTCTCTGCCTGGCACTAAAGCATATGGATCAATGATAGTTTTCCAGGATTTAGGGAACATAGGAATCTGTCTTATACTGAAAGTGCCCTTGGTCTATCTAACCCACTACAGTCAGTGATGACTGGCAATAACTATTCAGGTATTTCACGCAAGCATTTTTGTAGTCCTTCTTGAACTTGAGACATCTTGCACACAAAGCATATCAGCTACATCCATTTTCATTTGTTGCAGTAACTTGGGTCTATGGCTTAGTAACTGTTGGGGCTGTGGATACTTCAAAAATTATTTCAAAGAACACTTCGCAATGCATAGGCACCTGAACATTCCATACAAACCTGAAAAAAGAGGCATCAGATTTATTAAATGTGAAGTGGCTGCACAGATGAATGAGCAAGGAATACCTGTTTTTAACAACCTTTCAACTGATCCTAAACATTCAGAGGTTGCAAATGTCTTTTTTTCAAATCCTTGCAACCTGTGGCATCCATCCAGGGGAAGCTCAATAAAGTCAAGATGGTGGTCACGACCATGTGTTCAAAGCCCCATCCTTTGTACACATGTGTGATATTAATGCATGTACAGAAAGAGCAGGGCTTTAACTATACAGTTATGACCACCATCTTGACTTTTGTCCCCCATCCCCTTGTGGATGCTGCTGATTGCAATATCTCTGGTATGTGTGTGACATAAGAATTTTTATGGTGTGCAAATCAGAGCTTCTTATCTGGGTTAAAGGTCAAATTCCTTTAATGAAATGGATGAAAATGGCTTCTCTCCATGATGTTTACAGTGTAATCTGTGATTCCAGCACTCTGCATTGAAACACTTGTACATATTTGATGAATTCATGTCATCAGGGATTGATAAATCCTAAAGTCAAGGATTTATGAATAAGTTTTGGGTTTGTATACTTGCTCACTTTCCCACTATGGGAATAGACACTTCTGAAATAGGCCATAATTGTATAAAATTGGTAGATGGTTCTGAAGTGTTAGAAATCAGTTGTTGATCAGGGGATAACATTTGGATCATTATGTTTCTAACTTTTCAAGCCTAAGAAGGTAAAACAGTTAGGGAAGTACCCATGTGACTGCTACATTTTAGTTTTGAGCGGGCTAAAGGGACAAGCGGGAACTAAAAATTAGTCCCCTGGCTAAGGAAGGATTTTTTTTTTAATCACTTTAATTGCCCTGAGGAAACTCAGGAGACATATACCCAACTGCAGCTAAATAAAAATTTTCCACTTCAGCAAGTGATTCAACTACAGGGATTTCTCACTTGCTATGCAATTGAGTGTATTCTTGCTCAGAAAATAGAAATCATTGATCATTCCACACAAAAATGTATTGTTCTTTCATCTGTCTGATAGGCTGTGATTTAAACATTTCATTCTGATCATCAGGGCCAACTTGAATTTATGTGAAGACTAGGCCATTATTCTATATCATTTAAAGGTTGTTTCCTATAGCTAGAGCTCTTTATTACATAGAGCTCCTTATTACATTGTGCAAACACTCATGGAAATCCAAAATGCATTTAGCTCTGGGAGGGAGGAGGTGGATTTCAGGAAAATATATATAGAAGGTTAAAACAGAACTACACAAACCTTTTATGTAGCTCTTTTGAGATTTAACAGCTTCTCAAACTGGGTTTTATAAGGCTTGATTTATATAGACCAGATTTTCATGTGGCTATTAAATCTGATGTATCTATTACAGGTCCATGCTGAAGCCAATTTAGTGGTCTGCCAGAACCACTGAAATGGAGCAGAGCTTATAACACAGCTGAGAAGCTGCACAGAAAAAGAATATTATCTTGAAATAGCTTCAGTGAGCATGCCAGAGAAACACTGGTTATGGATCTTACACATTCAGCCCTCCCAAGCATAAAGAATCACATGCTTAGACAGATTAGGTTAAGATAAGTAAAAGAATTTCTTACTGAGTTTATTGTTGCTTCTGTTACATCCATCTTGGTGAAAAGATGAAGTTCCTTTGTTCTTCCTTTCTTTCTAAATACTTAGTTTTGCCCTAAACTCTCAGCCCTAAAGCTGCCAAGAGCTGTGTGGAAGAAAGGGGAATTCCAGGCCCACCACATGGTGCCTGGAATGGAGGAGAGCAGCACACATCCATGTGCTTGCTTCTGGTGGAGAAGAAGGAAGAGACAAAGAGGAAGTAGGAGTGGCAACAAACAGCTTCCTCAGAGTTGCATTGTGGGACAACTTAATTTACATGTTAATTCACATGCAAATGAGGCATGCTGGATTTGCCAGAACTTCCAACACATGTCACTTTCACCATTGTTCATTCATAAGCCTGTGTCATCTTATTTTTACACAGAGTAAGTCTATAGTGGATAAAGCTGATGCTCCTATCAGAATCTAGGTGAAAGTCAACTAACTTTTGAAATGTGTAGCCTGTGTTAGGGTGCTTCTTATTGCTTCAGCTTGTAATCTTCATGTTGGCAGATGCTGGGAAAGCCTTTAGCCCAGAAGAGGTCAAAAAAGTCACACACCAAGCATTTCTATAAAAATAATTTATTTACAGAAAGCAAAAACAAAAGCAAAACACATTTAAAGGACTTAGCTCCCTTTGGAGCAAGCCTTGCTCGGCTACATTGCCGGCAGAGAGAAAAAAAGGAAGTAAGAACAAGTCCGGGCAGGTTTCCTCCCCCCAGGCTATTTTGCATGAAGCACGTGAGAGGAGACAATCTAATACAACCTTTTAACCCGGCCAAAATGATTAGGCACATATAGCAGTCTTAATCTGTTAGTAGGAAAACCTCAACACTTCAGCTATTGAACATACATTATATTTTGTTAGGCACATTCAATAGCTGATTATTACTTGGTAAGGAAAAAAAAACCCAGAAATGTGATTGCCACTTATATCTAATAAATATGCTTCTAAAATGGGGTAGACTATCCATCCATTGAGATTCAGAACATCAATGATAACAGTGCTCTACAGGTGGTAGCAACCTGTAGACAAGTCCCTGAGAAACACTCAACTCTTCTTACTGCTTGTAACTTTCAAGGGAGCAGAGACAGAATCTGCATAATATCACTTGGCTAGATGCCATCAAAGCCAACACCAGCCAGACCATGCAACATCTACAAGATTGGAAAATGTGGAGAAAGCTGGTCCATAGAATTGCTGAGAATAGGACACAATTAAACGGATAGCATCATCATCAGGAAGTGGACCGGATCCTTCAGTCTGTAAATGCCACCACTTGCCAATTAGATCCATGTCCCTCCTGGGTGGTGAAAGCAGCTCGGGAGGTTACATGTGGTTGGGTCCAAGTGGTGGTGAATTCATCCTTAACAGAGGGGGTGTTTCTAGCAGCTTTCAAGGAAGAGCTGGTGTTCCCCCTCCTCAAGAAACCACCGCTGGACCCTACTGTACTGGATAATTTTTGTCCAGTCTCCCACTCCCCTTCTTGGGGAAGGTGGTTGAGAAAGTGGTGGCACTGCAGCTCCAGAGGATCCTGGATGAAACGGATTATCTGGTCCCTTTCAGTCAGGTTTCAGACCCAGTTATGGGACAGAAACAGCATTTATGGATGCACTTATGGATGATCTGTGGCAGGAGCAGGATGGAGGTAGTGCATCCATCCTTGCTCTCCTTGACCTCTCAGCAGCTTTTGATACCATCATCCATGGTATCCTTCTGGACTGACTCAGGGAGTTGGGGGTGGGCGATGTAGTTTTGCACTGGTTTGCCTCCTTCCTCCAGGATTGGTCTCAGTCAGTGTTAATAGGGAGTGAGAGATCCACCCCTCAGCCCCTACTCTGTGGGGTGCTGCAGGGTTCGGTTCTCTCTCTACTCTTCTTTAACATTTACATGAAACCACTGGCCAAGATCATCCGTCACCATGGGATGAGGTATTGTCATGTTCCCGTTCCGATGTTTATGGTTCCTCGTAACGTTTCACATGTCATATCTGCAGTTGCGTGCCTGCCTGGCCACGCTGGTAAATTTCCTTTGTGCTGACTTGTGATCTTCTGGAATGTATGTTTGGGTTATCTCTGCTGTTCAAGGTTACTTTCTCAGGCCGATTCTAACGGTTGCTAGCGTCTGGGGTGGGTGGTTGCTATGCTAGCCTGAGGGGAGGGTTCGCAACGGGAGCAAGGCTTTTTAAGTTTGCATTTGGTGCGCTTTTGCTCATTCTCAGCTTTCTTCGTACTTTGCATACTATTCATTCAATAAATTAGTTTTCTCTAGTAACTACTGATGAGACTCCTTTTATTGGAATAGGCAATCATTACAGGTATCATCAATATGTGGATGATACTCAGTTATACATCTCCATCCCAGGTGAAGTAAGTGATGCTGTGACCACCCTCTTTGAGTGTCTGGGGGCTGTGGGGGCCTGGATGGGGAACAACAAGCTTCAGCTGAACCCTGGTAAGATGGAGTGGCTGTGGATTAATGGCCTCTCGGTTTCTGGGAATTTGTCATTTTTGGATCTGGATGGGGTTGCACTGCCCCAGACAGATCTGGTGCGTAACCTGGGGGTCCTCTTAGATGCACAACTCCTGCTCGAAGAACAGGTGGCAGTCGTGGCCAGGAGGGCCTTTGCACAACTTTGTGTTGTGCACCAGTTACGCCCCTTCTTGGAACGATAGGCCCTTCGAACAGTCACTCATGCCCTGGTTATCTCCCATACTGTAATGCACTATACATGGGGCTACCCTTGAAGAGTATCTGGAAGCTATAGCTGGTCCAGAATGCAGCCACATGGGTAATTTTAGATGCCCCTAGGGTGGCACGTGTAACACCTTTACTGAGTGAGCTGCACTGGGTGCCAGTTTGCTTCTTGGTCCAATTCAAGGTGTTGGTTATCACCTTTAAACCCCTACATGGCGTGGGACCAGGCTACCTGAGGGACCGTCTCTTCCCCATTACATTGAGCTATCCCACCTGGGAATGCAGAGAGGGCATACTACAGATCCCATCTGTAAAAGAGTTTCATCTGGTGGGATCGTGTGCCTTCTCTGCAATAGCGCTTGCCCTTTATAATGTTCTCTCCCCAGAGTTGAGGCAGGTCCCCTCGTTCCTGGACTTCCGAAAAGAATTAAAAACCTGGCTCTGTCAACATGCCTGGAGTGGGAAAGCGAATAGTTAGCTCCATAGAGTTGCCCTGTTTGCTTGCAGATAGAGAGAATATTTTAGCCATCTGGATTTTATGGTATTTTAACATATTTATATTTTTATATTATTGATATTATTGTATATTATTGATATTATATTATGGTTAAATGTTTTTATTGTGAACCACCCAGCATCCCTCCTTGTGGGGGAGATGGGCGGTGATACATTTGATAAATCAATAAATAAATCATATATATATATATATAGAAGATTTTCACTGGATCCATATTTTTGAGTGCACAAACCATATCGGCTTAGTGCACAAGCCCTGACTGACTTGCAGAATGGAGCACAGCAACATTTTAAATTATACATTTTTCTGAATTTATAAAAGCTCACTAAGAGGACAAGAAATACAAACTGATATCCATTCTGTTAGGTTGTAGCCAAGAGGGAGGTATGGATATACTGGAGTACTTCATTGTCAGAATGTACCAACCTACTCTTAGGATTGCTCTGCTCTTGTATTTTCCTCTTCACAAACTTCATTCTGCATGGAGATACTTCTAATGGTGCCATAATAATATTCTGAAAGGGAAGCAAATCACCCATATGCCAAACCACATCTGTTGAGGTACCTGTTCCTCTTGAACCATGCTCCTGAACAAATCTCGCCTCCCTGAAGGTATTTCTAGTAGCAACCACAGCAGCCACAAACTTACCTAAGCTTTCAGAAAGCAAGCTTTTAAACACACTGAATGTTTAGAATTCTTCCAAAGCAAAAGGCTGATAAAACTAGCTAATTAAAAAAAGATGCAAGGAACCAAGCATGTAGGTAGACGAAAGAAACGAATGTACAAGAAACATTGATAGTCATCCTGGTCTTAAGTGACAACGTTCAATGAAGTTTGGCTAAGTGGTTCTGCATCTCTCTCCTTCTCCTTCCCTCTTCCCCCATCCCCAAGTTACAACTTTTTACAATGGTTGCCTTGAATCTGGAAATCCAACAACAAGCTATTTGTGCTAAAATCAGGTTCTTTACTAGTCTTACAAGATGCTACGATGTAACTGCTGTGCTGACAGCATAGCCTAAGCATGCAAAGCTGGTTCTTCTTCTGAAAAATAATGTACAGCTCAAACTGTCAATAGAGGATGGGATGGCCAACCCATAATGGCAGCATCTAAATATTTTATGAACCTTCCAATGTACTGTAAATGACGAAACTCAGCAATGAGTGCTAAGTATGAGCAGCTTATGAGATGAAGAACATAATGAATGCCGTTCATAAAAATGAATATTTAATCAGTGTTGTTAGCTATTTTAAAAATTTTCAGCCCTGTGTGATACCAGGCGATTTTGCTGCTTCTTCCTGGGTCTTGAGTCAAAGAAGTATTCTTGGCATTTTAAAATGTTAATTTATCAGATGCAGACAGAATATGAAGAACCGCTTTTGTATCAGTATAGTCCTGCAGAATGATCTCTCAGCAGCTGCACTGCATGCTAATAGTGGGTGAGGCTGAAACAAGAAGAGGATGGGGCCAGAACCAAATTATTTGTGGCAACGTGTTCTAGCATCTTACTCACTAACACTTACTTGTCTATCTCTTTCTTCACTGGGGATCCACCATCGGAGAAAACAATTATTCTTGCTGAAAGTCTTTTAAAGTTAGGCCAAGGACTGCATGAAATTAAGCTGATGGTCATATGTGACCACTAGCACCACAAGTTATCTATCCCTTCCTTTGCAAATCCCATCTGCCACAGCCATTCTAAATGGCTAAGAGTTTGCCTCTATCAGGAAACTAGCTAAAAGTTAATTACATGTCAACCGAATCTTCACAGAGAAATAACGGATTGGCTAAGCTAGTTGAACTCTATAATGAAAATCTTTGAATGAATTCAAATTTGATATCCCAAAAGTTAATAATCAGAAAAGGGATGGACGAGAGCTTCCCATTTTTACCCCCCCCACCTGCCCCCGGCAACCATCCATTGCGTTTCACATTCATAGTTGTGATAATTATATAGGAAAAGCTAGGCAAAAATCCACAAAGGTTTCAGTTTATCCGCCAGGATATTAATTACTTCCTTTATTGAATACTAGAACTGGTGTTCAAGAAATCATAGATATAGTTTTAGTGATTATGATTTGTTCACAATCTGATCACTTGGGGGAATGGCTTCAAATTGTTGTCGACTCTTGGCAACTGCCTGGACTAGTCCCTGAAGTTTTCTTGGCAAGACTTCAGAAGTGGTTTATTATTGCCTGCTTGCTAGGGCTGATAGAGAGTGGCTGGCCCAAGGTCACCCAGCAGGCTTTGTGGCTAAAATGGGACTAGAAATCACAGTCTTCCAGTTTCTGGCATGGTGCCTTATACTTAGCAAAATATTTGAGATAATTCTTATGGAAATTCTCCAGTTTATTTACTGGGTTCTGTATTTAGCAGAGCATATATGTGTGAGTAAAACCAAGCTCATTAAGGCTATCTAGAAACAGACATTTAAGGTCCAAATGAACAAATACAATTTATTAAGAAAGAAATATCCTCTGACAGAAAGCCTGCACTCTGAGCTTTCTGTCCTCATGATGGATGAAACAAGAAGAAAGGAAATAAAGTATTCTTCCTGTAGGAAGCAGGCTGAAGTTGGGAGCCTAAGAATATCAGTCTTAGTATGGGAAAATGGAGTAGGTACAATGTTAGCAGCAAAGAGGAAAGCCCTTGCTTCTCTGTCTACATCTACTTGCCCTGGTTAATAAGATAAAAGATGCAAAGAATCAATGTTTCTGGAGCTGCGTCTCCAACAAATGGGCTGCCAGATACACAGAGAGCTGAAAGTACAACTCTAAGCAGAATTGTGTATGACATTGATAAGAGGAACTGGGACTGATTACATACAAGTGAGACTAGGCAGAATTTAGGAAGTCTGGTTCTGTAAATACACCACAGGATGATCAATCTAATAATTTCCAGAAGGTTAGTTATTTTAGTCTACCACAGAAAACCACAACAAATGCTTGAAGCATTTTGAAGAGTAATAACTCATTTCTTATTCTTCAGCATGTTGTAAGATTTTTCAGTGGTCAGCGGCGGACATCACAAAACACCATTCCAAGGGGCTGAAACAAAGGAGAGGAAATAGAAAATCCAGAAAGCTTCAGAACATAACGGAAAGCACAAAGGCAGAAAGACAAGTAAAAGGGAGAAGTTTGCAAGCAGAACAGCTGGTTTTTGATCAGACTGAAGAGCCCCTGGACTGCATAGGAAGTAAAACCATTTGGAGAAGGTATCACTGCCTATTTTTCACCATTGTTCAACCACAAGTAGGTTGTAACAAAGGATATGAACAACTTATATTGACCCAAGGTTCCTCCAGCCTGATCCCGTTATATCAAAAAGGGAACATCAGCAATTCCAGCTCTGCATTTTTATGTCTCAATGATCTACTTGGCTGATTGGCTTAGCATCTTAGAAACAGTTTGCAGTAAAATAAAACAGCAAAATAATTGCAAGAAATGTGGATCAGGATGGCATTTTCCTGACAGATTTGCTACTTGCAAGAGGGTCATTTTTTATCTCTTTCTTGTAGATTGACTTCTTCAAAGTATTTGCCTGGAGTATATCAGCCATTATCTCAATAATCCCCAGATGTTCTCAGTATATCACACATACTTCTAGTAAACAAAACAAAACAAAACAAAACAAAACAAAACAAAACAAAACAAAACAAAACAAAACAAAACAAAACAAAACACAAAAGCAAGTAGATGCATGATATAATATGGATATGGATTGGAATGTTTTAAGATATACATATGTTCATAGAAAAGTAGTAGATAGTATGAGGTCTCAATAGAAGAGAATATTTGTAGCTCAGGGTTGAACTGTGGAACTCGTAGTGCTCTCTGAGCTTGGTTGTTTGCTTGCAGACGTTTTGTTACCCAACTGGATAACATTATCAGTGTGAGTGTGCAGTTTGCTGCCTGTTGATATGCAGTAGCTTGCCCTGCCAGGTTTGGTGGGGGTGTAGTTTTCCTTGCTTCAGCAAAGGATCGTTACCTTGTCGTGGTGCTGGAGCTTGAGCACCTCAATGATGCCATGAGCTAAACCGTGAAGGGCCACCCAAGACGGGAAGGTCATGACAGAGAGGTCAGACTAAATGCGATCCCTGGGGAAGGTAATGGCAACCCACCTCAGTATTCTTGCCGTGAAAACTAAATGGATCAGTACAACCAGAGATATGTCGGTATACCATCGGAAGATGAGACCCCCAGGTCGGAAGATGGTCAAAATGCTACTGGGGAGGAACAGAGGATGAGTTCAACTAGCCCCAGACGTGATGACGCAGCTAGCTCAAAGCCGAAAGGACGGCTAGCGGCCGACGGTGCTGGTGGTGAACGGCGAATCCGATGTTCTAAGGATCAACATACCATTGGAACCTGGAATGTAAGATCTATGAGCCAGGGCAAATTGGATGTGGTTATTGGTGAGATGTCAAGATTAAAGATAGACATTCTGGGCGTCAGTGAACTGAAATGGACTGGAATGGGCCACTTCACATCAAATGACCACCAGATCTACTACTGCGGACAAGAGGACCACAGAAGAAATGGAGTAGCCTTCATAATTAATAGTAAAGTGGCTAAAGCAGTGCTTGGATAAAACCCAAAAAATGATAGAATGATCTCAATTCGAATTCAGGGCAAGCCATCTAACATCACAGTGATCCAAATATACGCCCCAACCACAAATGCTGAAGAAGCTGAAGTAGAGCAGTTCTATGAGGATCTGCAGCACCTACTGGACAACACGCCTAAAAGAGATGTTATTTTCATCACAGGAGACTGGAATGCTAAGGTGGGCAGTCAAATGACACCTCGAATTACAGGTAAGTATGGCCTGGGAGAACAAAACGAAGCAGGACACAGGCTGATAGAATTTTGCCAAGACAATTCACTCTGCATAACAAACACTCTCTTCCAACAACCTAAGAGACGGCTTTATACATGGACTTCACCAGATGGACAACACCGAAATCAGATTGATTACATCCTTTGCAGACAAAGGTGGCGGACATCTGTACAGTCGGTAAAAACAAGGCCTGGAGCTGACTGTAGTTCAGATCATGAACTTCTTCTTGCACAATTTAGGATCAGACTAAAGAGATTAGGGAAGACCCACAGATCAGCTAGATATGAGCTCACTAATATTCCTAAGGAATATGCAGTGGAGGTGAAGAATAGATTTAAGGGACTGGACTTAGTAGATAGGGTCCCGGAAGAACTCTGGACAGAAGTTGGCAGCATTGTTCAGGAGGCGGCAACAAAATACATCCCAAAGAAAGAGAAAACCAAGAAGGCAAAATGGCTGTCTGCTGAGACACTAGAAGTAGCCCAAGAAAGAAGGAAAGCAAAAGGCAACAGTGATAGGGGGAGATATGCCCAATTAAATGCAAAATTCCAGAGGTTAGCCAGAAGAGATAAGGAATTATTTTTAAACAAGCAATGCGCGGAAGTGGAAGAAGACAATAGAATAGGAAGGACAAGAGACCTCTTCCAGAAAATTAGAAACATTGGAGGTAAATTCCAGGCAAAAATGGGTATGATCAAAAACAAAGATGGCAAGGACCTAACAGAAGAAGAAGAGATCAAGAAAAGGTGGCAAGAATATACAGAAAACCTGTATAGGAAGGATAACAATATCGGGGATAGCTTTGACAGTGTGGTCGGTGAGCTAGAGCCAGACATCCTGAAGAGTGAGGTTGAGTGGGCCTTAAGAAGCATTGCTAATAACAAGGCAACAGGAGACGACGGCATCCCAGCTGAACTGTTCAAAATCTTGCAAGATGATGCTGTCAAGGTAATGCATGCTATATGCCAGCAAATTTGGAAAACACAAGAATGGCCATCAGACTGGAAAAAAATCAACTTATATCCCCATACCAAAAAAGGGAAACACTAAAGAATGTTCAAACTATCGAACAGTGGCACGCATTTCACATGCCAGTAAGGTAATGCTCAAGATCCTGCAAGGTAGACTTCAGCAGTTCATGGAGCGAGAATTGCCAGACGTACAAGCTGGGTTTAGAAAAGGCAGAGGAACTAGAGATCAAATTGCCAATATCCGCTGGATAATGGAAAAAGCCAGGGAGTTTCAGAAAAACATCTATTTCTGTTTTATTGACTATTCTAAAGCCTTTGACTGTGTGGACCATAACAAATTGTGGCAAGTTCTTAGTGGTATGGGGATACCAAGTCATCTTGTATGCCTCCTGAAGAATCTGTATAACGACCAAGTAGCAACAGTAAGAACAGACCACGGAACAACAGACTGGTTTAAGATTGGGAAAGGAGTACGGCAGGGCTGTATACTCTCACCCTACCTATTCAACTTGTATGCAGAACACATCATGCGACAAGCTGGCCTTGAGGAATCCAAGGCTGGAGTTAAAATCTCTGGAAGAAACATTAACAATCTCAGATATGCAGATGATACCACTTTGATGGCTGAAAGTGAAGAGGAACTGAGGAGCCTTATGATGAAGGTGAAAGAAGAAAGTGCAAAAGCTGGTTTGCAGCTAAACCTCAAAAAAACCAAGATTATGGCAACCAGCTTGATTGATAACTGGCAAATAGAGGGAGAAAATGTAGAAGCAGTGAAAGACTTTGTATTCCTAGGTGCAAAGATTACTGCAGATGCTGACTGCAGTCAGGAAATCAGAAGACGCTTAATCCTTGGGAGAAGAGCAATGACAAATCTCGATAAAATAGTTAAGAGCAGAGACATCACACTGACAACAAAGGCCCGCATAGTTAAAGCAATGGTGTTCCCTGTAGTAACATATGGCTGCGAGAGCTGGACCATAAGGAAGGCTGAGCGAAGGAAGATCGATGCTTTTGAACTGTGGTGTTGGAGGAAAATTCTGAGAGTGCCTTGGACTGCAAGAAGATCCAACCAGTCCATCCTCCAGGAAATAAAGCCAGACTGCTCACTTGAGGGAATGATATTAAAGGCAAAACTGAAATACTTTGGCCACATAATGAGAAGACAGGACACCCTGGAGAAGATGCTGATGCTAGGGAGAGTGGAAGGCAAAAGGAAGAGGGGCCGACCAAGGGCAAGATGGATGGATGATATTCTAGAGGTGACGGACTCATCCCTGGGGGAGCTGGGGGTGTTGACGACCGACAGGAAGCTCTGGCGTGGGCTGGTCCATGAAGTCACGAAGAGTCGGAAGCGACTAAACGAATAAACAACAAGTTTTCCTTGATTAAAGTATTGTTTTCTGTCAAATTGTCTGTCTTGTGTTGATCCCTGCTTATCTGTATGTGGGCTGCTGGAGGAGATGTGCTGTAGCTTGTTGTTTCCTTCCTAGATTTTTTTTTATTATTTCTTTTGAATGGTGTATAAATGTGGCTTATCTCTATGTGTCTATTGATGGTGATTAATCTGAATGCCAAGCTTCCAGGAATTCTCTGGCAATTTTAGATTTGGCTTGGTCTAAGATGCTAATAGTTTCCCAGTTGAAATTGTGATTGAATCTGTTCATGTGCTGTTAAATTAAGGACTTTTCTTTTGACAGCTAGTCGGTGTTTGTGGATGCGCTCTGCTAGTCTTCTGTCTGTCTGTCCTACATAATGGCTGTTTGTTGAAAGAATTGAAACTAGCTGTGCATAAGAGTGTTCTTCCACTCTGTTATATGGAAAGAAGATCTGGGAATATCAGCATAAACATACAGGGAAGTTGAATGCAGTGTGAATGGAGTAGTCAAGAAGTATGGTAAAAGAAGATATAAGGTCAAGAATGAATGGGCATTGAATTAGTGTGGAATGAATACAAAAGTGAATGACCAGTACGAAAGAAGTAAAATGAGATGGTTGGCCGTATGGGAAAAAAGATCAAACTGCAAAACATATATTTGAAGGAGGAGTGAATGGTCAGGAGGAATGGTAAGACTGAATAAGTCATGGTTGGATGAAGTTTATGAGAACTTCAGAGAGAGAGAGAGAGAAGTTTGAAGAATAAAACTATTATAGTGACATTGCAGGAGTTAAAGTTAGTGATTAAACAGAATCAATAATTCTCAAGCCAGAAATAATTATTATGAAAATATAACTCAGTTGCAGCTGCCTTTCCTGGCCTTGAAGACAATGGTGAAATATCCATTGATTTGGAAAGGTAGGTGGGAAAAGTGTAAGATTTAAACCCTGAAGCATAGACTCTAGGCTTTGATTGTTGTAATTTGCAATATGCAGATCTTCTGTGTATATGTGATTTCTTTCCTGACTGCCATGTCATGTCTATAAAGTGACTGGTATTACTAAATGTGGGGTTGTGTTTCTGGACCATAGATATTTATAGCCTTGTCTGGTGAAGTCTGACAGGCAAGGTGGAACAAGGATGATTTGCAGGAATAGAAAGGTTTGGATAGATACAGAGAATGGTGCTAGTGTATACAGGATTTATATATATTTCCTTTTTATCTTATGCTTTTAATTCCTAACCAAAACTCTTCCCACAACCTGAGTTCGATCCCAGCAGAAGCTGGATTCTCGGGCAGTCAGCTCAGGTCGACTCAGCCTTCCATCCTTCCAAGGTCAGTAAAATGAGCACCCAGCTTGCTGGGGAAGGTGACGACTGGGGAAGGCAATGCAAATCACTCCAATATAGTCTGCCAAGAAAATGTTGCGAAAGCGGCATCCCCCCAAAGGGTCAGACATGACTCAGTGCTTGCTCAGGGGACCTTTCACCTTTCACACTATTTATTACTTCCTTTCTGCAGTTACATAGAAAGTGAACAAGAGAAAGTGAAGAAGAGTTGACTGTGTAGGTATATCACGCACACACTCCCTTTTAGCACTTTTATAGGGAGGGGGGTTAAGGAACATAAATAAAGCTCTTTTCCAGGAACATAATCAATGGAGAAAAAACTAGAAAGCTTTCTGAATGTGCCCAAAACATGGATATCTTTGGGGTTGTTGTTCTTGTCATCGTTATTCAATAAAATCAAGGTTCAGCTTTGATATTGTCTCCAGAACTCTTGAAATAGTTAAAGAATGATCCCCTTCCCAAAAGGATAAATATTTGGAAGGATGTGTGGGTGTGGGTGTGTTTGTATGCAACAAGATTCCAGTAAGGAGCAATCATGCCCAGCATGATAGGAAGCAGAAGGTAACAAGTTCTTGCAGAACCTGCTAAACATTCTCTGGTTAGGATGGTTAATTGCAATTACAACAATGTTTAACAGCAATGCCAAAAAAAAAATGTTTTATGTTGCTGTAACTTAATTGAAGGGCAAGTTAAAGTGAGATAGAATCAGAAAAAAAAAGAGGTAGGGCAAGGGAACTAAACAAAAATAAGGCATTAATGAGAATCCAAAGAGACCAAAAAAGCTTTTTTCTATAATAAGAAAATGTGACTTGCTTTGTGGAGCTGTACAGATGTGAGGGAAACTCTGGGGAAATATAGTATCTCACAGCAGAACACTAAGGAATCATTCCCACATTAGATCAAGAATAGAAACTGTTTTAGACAGAAGGAGATCTGCAGCAAATAATTTTTAATTTTTGTTTCTAAGAAGAAAATTGATTTTTGAGTATGTCAATGTTTCTCTAAAATATTTGCCTTTTAAAAGTCCTAAAGTTTCCTCATTTATTCTTGGTTTGGCACTATTTCCTCCCCCCTTAATTCCTTCCTTTTCCCCCTCCTTTCTGAAGTAGTCCTAGGGATGGTCCCATCCAACTAGAAATAGGACATTATTCTTTCTCCAATGATTTCTGGATTGACTGTGCAACGTTGGATTGTCACATGTTCATTCTAGGAAGTGCTGAAAAATTGGGGGTTGGAGGAGACCCATCTCTACAGATAACAGATAGCCCAATGCTGCTGTAAGTGTAGAAATTTTTTTAAAGGTTAAAGAAAGTTAGAAGAGACTCTTTGGTAACCTGATATGTTTTAAATGGTAAGTGCAGTTCCTATCTTCTTCAATCTGATCGATGGGGGTGGGGGGTTAATTCCTTTAAAAAATTAGAAGTTCTCAGTGTGGATTGTAGAATGAAGTGGATTTTTCAGGAGCTGCACATAGCTATAAAGAAAAAGGATTTTCTCAAACTGCATAAAAACATTAACAAAATCAGAGATTGGCTTCAGTTTTGTCCTGAGAAATTCCATTCTTGAAACTATCAGGCATACTGCTCCTGTGCTTTTTACCCAGCCAATAGTTTTAGAATGGGTGATATGTTTTCTGGTTGCCAGGCGACTGAAACCAGTTTCTTTTATTAAGCTCCATTAAAATGGTTCTCCATCTGGGCTTCTATCTCCATAGCAACCATCACCAGGGGCAGTTGTTTGGTCTATAAATAGGTGGTGAAATGGTGACTCTGGCACATTAGGTACCCTAGGCAGTTGTCCCATCTGTTAAGTAAGTGGGTCAGCATGCTCTCTGTTTGTGTTAGTATTTATTGAGGTGGATGAAGTAGAGATACTAAAAAGTTCCTCTAAAGAACTAACAAATCTAGTCAAAACTCATAATGGTTGAGTATGAAACCCTGAGAATGTCACACCTCTAACTCTGCAGAAGGCTGCCTTGCTCCTAGCTTCTCAGGGCTGTCCTGATACCTCCTGCTCTATAGCAGGTCATGCTGATAAAATAACTTATTCCCTGGCTCATGCTGGCCTATTTTATGCCCCTCTTTCCAAATGCAAAATCCAGTTGATTGTTACCTTCCACCCCCAATTCAAAGTACAGCCCTTAGGTAGTGGTGAGTCTTGGTTGCAACATGAGTTTCATTATAAGAATAGCTTGTGTATTAATACCTTAATTGACTTAATATGTTCTTACATATTTATCATTTGCCTGAATCCCAACCTTTATTTTATCTGATCATCCATTGGTCATGTCATAATTGTTTTATGCATTTGAATGGAGCTGTAAAAAAATATTTGCTTGAATCACTTACCTACAATGGCAAATAAAGAATTTTGCCTTGGATGCCAAAACCTTCCTATATATTCAGCAGGCCTGATCATAGTCTTTAGAATCAGTTCATCTTCACATAAAATGTAATAAACTAAAAATTGCTGTTTTTTTCATGTCTCCAGAAAATAAGGTTTTTTAAAAAAGATATGATTCTTTTGTTTCCATCTTCTTGCATTCAAACTTATGCTTCCCTAATACACTTCTATATTCCTTAAAATTGTTGGCTTTGTGTTCTTTCCCCCATAATGATGTGAGGTATAAAGAGTGTGGAGCTCTCGTTTAAGCCAGTGAAATCAAAGAATGTTTATCAAAGAAAGATTTCACGCTTGGATAGGAAACGGCAGCTAGGAGTTGCATCTGCTTCACTGATATATTTAATTGGCTTTTAGAGGAAATGCGGCCTTTTTAATACACAAGACACTGGGTACTAGCAGCTACATTTAGTTCTCCCCAACACTTAGAATTGCCTAAATAATTCAATGACACTTTATATGAAGTGAAAGAAAAGTAGGTGGGGAATCAGAGGTATGAGGGTGAGTCTACAGTAAAACTCCCAGGGAAGATGTGCAAAGACTTATGAAGAAGATAAGTAAGGGGATACATCCAGAGGGTGAATGGGCACAGTGGAAAGCCTTTCAGAATGTATGATAACTGAAAATTCAAAGCAATCACATTTCTAAAAGATGTATACAGTAGTATGAAGAGGTAGATTGGATAAGCCTTTACTGTTCATTTAATGGGACTGACAAATGTGAAAGTACAGTGGGGAAAAAAGGTAATTAGAGAAGTCAGGAAGATCATTTAGGAAGGCATCATAGGCACCTGCTTCTAATCAAAATATCAATGAAATGAATGTGAAGATGTCCCAATGAAAACTACAACCTTTTGTACTTGCATTGCAGTATCACATATAAGCATATATGGGATGGTAATATTCTGACACATTTTTGTCACTTTTGCATTCTTATGGATTTTTATGGAGGGCATATTACAAGAATGAAGTAGTAATCTATATTAAAATCACAGAGATTTAATCAGAGCACTTGCCAATGCTCAGAAAACACCAGACTGCAGAAGGAGATTTTGGGATCCGTTGTACAGTACATTCAGTTTCAAAATATTTAACAGAGACTGATGCATTCCAAAATTAATTGTAGACAGGTATGGAAATTATGCAGTGCATCTACCTGATCTACTAAAGCTACCTTAAGTGACAGTGTAGTATTGTGGTTATGGTGTGAGACTGAGTGCAGAAACACTATGCAACTTTAGTAGGTGGCTTTTAGCCAGTCTCTCTCAACCCAACTAATTTCCATAAAATAACAGAGATGTTATAGAGAAAAATGAGAGGACCATCCAAACCATCAGTGATTTTCAATAAAATTGACTTGCCTACAGTATCCTTTTGGACTAGCTTCAGAGACTGGGGTGGAAGGCACTGTTTACAGTGGTTCTCCTCCTTTCTCTGTGGCTGTTTTCAATCAGTGTTGACAGGTGGGAAGAGACCATGTTCACAGATCCTTATTTGTTGGGTGCCACATGGTTTGACAGTCTTTCCCCTATTGTTTAACATCTACATGAAACTACTGGTTAAGGTCATCTGCCAGTTTGGGGTGAGATATCATCAATATGCTGATGATACCTAACTGTACATCTCAACTCTGGTCTGGCTAGGTGATGTGGTTGAAGTCCTAACTCAGTGCCTGGAGGCTGTGCAGGTCTGGATGGGAAGGAACAGATCAAGGCTCAAACTTAAAACACCAAATAGCCCCCTGGATGCAGAGATATTCCATCATTGACTCTCAGTGGGGTTGGACTTCCCCATTCAAGTATTTTGCATGATCTGGGGATCTGTCATGTTCACTGTTTCAATGTGCCTGGTACATCGTAACACTTCACATGTCATTTACTACTCCCGTATTTGATTTGTAACACTTCACGTGTCAGTTGTTAATTGAGTGTTTGATTTGCAGGGAAGGGAGGCTTCCATACCCTGGACCGTTATCTCTGGGCTGAGGGAATGGAATGTGTTTGGGTTTTCTCAAATGTTCAAAGTTACTTTCCCAGGGATGGTGAAGACAGTTACTGGCACCTGGGGGGGTGGGGGGTTAGAACGGCCGAGTGGGGGGAGGTCTTACGTTTGAGCCGAGGGTTCTTAATATGTATTTGGCGTGCTTTTGCTCATTCTCAGCTTTCTCTGTACTTGCATACTAATCCTTCAATAAACCAGATTTCCTAGAGTCTACTGGTGAGCCTGGTTTTGTTAGGTTAGGCAACCATTACATAAAGCTGAGAAACCTTAAACACTTACTGCTAACCTCTATCCAGAGCAATCTGTGAGGAACCAGAGTTAGCAATGACTGAGCCTACTCCTTTCTCGGGGGACAGCGAGTATTCAGATGCTGGGGAGCTGGATTCCATGGCTAAAAGAGGTGGGAGACAGCCCACTCTGGAGTTGGAGGACCTGTCGGGGGTGTCGAGTCCCAGTCCTGCAATCCACAAGGCTGTGAAGTCCAAAGTGGTGAAGAAGGCGGAGGAGGCGCCGACCGAACAGGTGATGTGGGATGAGGAGCAGGGACCCCTACCAGGGACATCAAAGACGTCTTGGAAGCCGGGGTACCCGCTGTCCCCGAATGTGACCATGGCCGGTGAGAGAGGGTCGGAGGACTCTGCAACCCCCGTGAAAGCACAAGGGTGGGACGCCAGGTTGCAATCCCTAGAGGCAATGGTGCTGAAAATATCGTTGGCTTTGTGGGACCCAGTCGGGGAGAGAAGGGAGCACCACTCCCGACAGTCATCCCCCTCTCCTCCCCCCTCCCCGGGTGCGAGGATGAAAGGTTGGAGGAGACATCAGGTGGGTTCGCCATCTAGCAGCCCCAGACGATCGTCCCCATCGCCCCCACGGCATTTGGACGACCGAGGAAGGAGAATGGAAAGGGGGGAGAGGAGACATCCCAAAGTCAGGATTTCGGATTCCCCCCCCCCCAGATGAAAGATCGATGGGTGCTAAGCGAAAGGCTGGGCAGAAGCAGAGGAAGAAGAGCCCACTGGCCGCTAGATACAGGGACTTTACGGTCAAGTTTGATGGGGACTCCACGAAGCTGTCATTTTTTCTGACAAATGCGAAGAGCTATATGGAGGAATTTGGGACGCTGTTTCCTTCGGAGAGAGCTAAGATAAATGCAGTGGCCACCAAACTAGAAGGCAGGGCAGCTGATTGGTTTGTACAATTGACTGAGATGGAGGCCCTAGAATTGACCGACTTTGAGGACTTCTTGTGGGCGCTCAAGTTACATTTTGCTGACCCGTTAGCAAAGGAAAAAGCCAAAGTGGCCCTGAGGGAGTTGATCCAGGGATCAAGGTCTGTTGCGGACTACGCCCTAGAGTTCCAAGCTCTAGCTGCCAAGGTGGATGATTGGTCACAGACAACCCTGATAGAAATGTTCAAGGATGGTCTGTGACCCGAATTGTTGAGGTGGTCCTTGGGGAGAGCAGTCCCAATCAGTCTACATGATTGGATACAGCTAGCAGGGAACATGGAACAGGCCCACACAAAGTTTGCTCAAAGCAAGAGGGGTCCCAAGCAGATGGCCATGATGAGAGCTGCCAAACCCATGGGCACTGCAGCCAGAGCAGGAAGAATGGCGTGGCAGGAGGAGAGGGGAAGCCGCTACGCGAAAGGGCAGTGCCTCTGGTGTGGGAAGGAGGGCCACCGAGCGGCAGCATGCCTGAAAGGGAAGCCTGAGGAGCACCAGGGGAGATCGTCGGGGAAGTCACCCACCTTGCCCAGGAAGATGAAAGCGGCTGTGGCTGAAGGCGAGGAAGGAGGAGTCCCATATTTCGGAGAGGAGGGGGAGCCCGATTTGCTCCAGCCGGCGGGAAATGCCAGCCACCTGCTCTAAAGGGCACCACTGGGCAGGTGGAAGAGGGAGGGCATGACTACCCCTCGGTGAGTGGAAACTTTCCTACGTTGTCAGTGAAAGTTAAGCTGGGCTCCCACACCCGAACTGTCGAAGCATGGGCGTTGGTCGATTCGGGGTGTTCCCGCTGCTTGATGCACCCGGACGTGGTGGATGCGTTGGAATTACCCACGTTCCCCCAAAAACACCCTATGATTTTTACCTAGTTGGATGGTTCTACGGCGGGGGGGAAGCCAGTCACCCATTTTACGGGTATGGTGGCTTTGCAGATGGGTAGCCACCGGGAAGGGCTGCCGTTTGCCGTGGCGCCTGTGGGAGGGCCGTTGGTCATTCTGGGGATGCCCTGGTTGGTCCAACAAAACCCACACATAAACTGGGTGCACCAGACTTTGACATTTGGGGATGGGTTCTACCAAATCCCTATAGAAGAAGACGCCCCGCAGGATGCAGTGGGGAGGGCGGCGGCAGCGACCCCGCATCTCGTGGCCACCCCCCTGGAGGGCCTGCCGGAGCAGTACCAGAGTTTTGCAGATGTGTTTGGAGAAAAGGAGGCGGACCAACTCCCCCCTCACCGGAGAACTGACTGTGCCATAGAGTTGGTCCCTAATGCGCAGCTGCTCAAACCTAAAATCTATGCCATGACGCAAAAGGAGCTGGCAGCGCTACGTGAGTTTGTGGACAAGAATCTAGCTAGGGGTTTTATTGAGCCAGCTAATTCGCCGGTGGGCACCCCTGTCTTGTTCTGAGCAAAGAAGGATGGGACTTTGAGACTGTGTACAGATTACTGCGGGCTCAGTGCGGTATCGGTCCTAAATAAATACCCTCTGCCCCTCCTAAAAGACATGCTAGCATATCTGTCTAAGGGGAAAAACTTCTCTAAACTGGACTTGCGGGAGGCATACTTTTGTATATGTATATGGGAGGGGGATGAATGGAAGACGGCTTTCAATTGCCCGCTGGGCTCCTTCCAGTACAGGGTTCTGCCGTTTGGGTTGGCAGGGGCACCTGGGGTGTTTATGCAGCTGATCAATGAGGTGTTGCATGAGCAACCATTACAGGATCCTTTTGGATTCTCAGTTCCTGTTCAAAGAGCAGGTGGCAGCTGTGTCCAAGAGGGCCTTTGCATAGGTACATCTAGTCCACCAGTTGCATCCTTTCCTGGACTGAGAAGCCCTTCAGACAGTTACTCATGCCCTGGTTACCCCACAATTTGATTACTAATAATAATGTACTCTACATGGGGCTGCCCTTGTAGGAGGCTACAGCTGGTCCAGAATGTAATGGTGCAGGTAGTGATGGTGTTGCTGCATTTTGTGCATGTGACCCTGCTACCTTGCAAGCTGCACTGGTTATCAGTTGGCTTCTGGTACAGTTCAAGGTGCTGGCCATCTTTAAACACTTCGTGGCTTAGGGCCTGACTATCTAAGGGACCTCATATCTCCAGTTGTCTCTGCCTATCCAATTCAGTCCAGCAGGGTGGGTGTGCTCCAGATCCAATCAATTAAGCGATGTGGGACCCAGGAAGCACACTTACTCAGGTATAGTACCTGTCTTCTGGAACGATCCCCCACAGATTGATGTGGTTCCCACTCTTATGTTATTTAGGAAATTTTTAAACACTCCCTGTTCTCTCATACCTTGGGGACAGATTGATGGTGACTCCCATTTCCTTATGATTGGTTTATAGCTGGTGTTCTGGTCTGTGTTCTGTTCTTTCTTATAGGCAGTGTGATTATTTGTTTTTTTTAATAAGAATTTTATTAAGTTTCAAGGAAAGATAAAAGCTACAGAAAAACAAAAAAACAACAAAGGAAAAAAAAAAGAAAAAAGTATAGAAACACAAGAGAAAATAATTTTTTTCAAAATTACAAAAAGAGGTGACTTCTGACTTTTAACAGCAAAGATATACAACAATTTTCCATAATCAATCTCTTACTCTATATTAAACCAAAATCACATTACTTCTATAAATCATTCCATTGGCACATTATAAAAATCACTAAATACAGTTGCTCCCTCCTCTTATATTAAAAGAAAAAAATATATATACAGTATAAACTTCCTAAACAACTTCCCCCCAAAGATAACATTTATTTAATTATTTCATTCCTACTACTATTCTATACATTCCTGTCTACTATAACAAACATCAAACTATAAAACATATAAATTGTCTGCCATTTACTTGATAATACAACATTTTTACTAATCTTAATCATATTAAACCTGACATTTATTATTTTTTTATTATACCTTAATAATCTTAATCCAAATTGTTAAAGATAAATGAAATTAGCCAAACCCTAAAAGCAATCCAGATAAATTTTCTTAAACCTTTATCCCACTTGAAAATAAACCAGAGCATTTACATATCCCCACAATGAGCATAGAGCTTTTCTCTTGAAAAAAATCAAACAGCTCAACTGCCCCCCTCAGAAACCCTGACTTCTCTTCAAGAGACCTCTCATACATAATAACCTCTTCTTTTCCATGGTGTTCCACCAGAAGGTCAATTTTACCTGTGACTTGCAACTCGCTCTCTCCCTTAAACGTCTCCAACTCAACTATCCAATCTTCATCCAGCATTTCTACAGAAGTCCTGATCTCGCTCTTAGAAGAGACATTTCTGTCACTATTAAATTCCTCTGTTTCATCTACAACATTCCCAACCAGATGACACATTTTAGACCTCATATTTTCCACAATGTCCTGAATGCCTTGCATAAAAACTTGGTAGCAATCAGAAAGAATCTGTTTAAAATCTTGTTGGAAGTCAGAGAAAGTCCATTTAAAATCCTCCATGTCTCAAGCGGTAGATTATGGCACCCTCTAGGACCTTAACCGGTGAGAGTCAAAGATATGTGTTTACTTAAACGAAAGTGAGATATGCAGACAGTTCTCCAGGGAAAGTAGAAGCAGAAAACTGAAAGTTCAAAGCAGCCAATTCAATGTTTAGGAAAATGCTATTATCTTCAAATTTAGTACAAAAATAGTAACAGGGAGACAATTATTTACTCTCAATCCTCCTTAATATTTGGAGGGAAAACAAAGCCCAAGACTTAAAAAGAATTTTTTTAAAAAATTAATCCCAAAAATAACAATAAGCACCAAGAAAACCTTCTTCTCCTTGCTGTAGAAAGCCTCTCTTAGGGTATGTGTACTTAAAAGAAATATAAATTGGGTGATTTAGAAATGGGGTAGCCCTTCTTAGTGTCCCTTTAAGGCTACAGCATGGCTTGGAGATGGTGATGTCCCAGCCTCCTGGCTAGCTCTTACCAGTTGAATGCAAACACTGTTTGTGATCTTCTGGCTGCAAGCAGCCATCTGGAGGACAGATGGGGTGATTCCAGGTGTTTTCCTTTTTCCCGAAAAACACTTGTGGGCTTCAGGAAAAACCTGCCTGAGCCTGAAAAAACTGCCATGTTTTCAGTTCTGCCTGATGAGCCCACGGACACAGCTGTTCAGTCCTCCATGTTCCCACCAGAAATCCAGGCATTGTGATTATTTGTAAACTGCCCAGAGTTGTCATGGAGTCAGGCAACCTTGAAATGTTATTAAATAAATAAATGTGCACTGAATTTCTAGACAAAAGGCAGGATATAAATATACTGTAACAACAAGTTTGTTATTGAAAGGAAGTGTAATTTTTCTCCCTAATTAATTTACAATGGACAGTCTGGTTAGAGTGTATGGTAAATATGTATGTAAAATTAATTTATAATGGACAATCTTGCTGAGAACATGGTAATGGAGTCTGAAGAGGGTTTTATTTTTTCCTATCCATGCCTTCCTTTAGTGTATGGCTAATCTTAAATTCAGGGTTGCCTTCGTTTAGGCAAATATGGTAATGGTGGTAGTGGTAATTGTGATGATAACAATAGTTATTTATTTCTGAAGATTTTTGTTTTATTAATGTGGAAGCCAAATCAAAATCTGGAAATCTGGCCATGACTTCCCTCTTTTCCAGCCAGAGGGAGCAGTAGATGGATGATGCAAGGTGAATATAATTTATTAAACTTGTATGCCACCTCACTGTCAATTACTCTGGGTGGCTCACAACAATCAGACAAAGAAATTACAATAAAATCAATAAAAATAAAGATAGAAGATGGCAAGCATGATAAAGTGAGGGGTCTCCCTCTTCCTCACTGAAGACCTGTGTGAAGAGCCAGATCTTCACAGCTCTTCTAAACAGGAGCAGAGTGGGGGCCATCCCATTCTCTGAGGAACTGTCATTCCAGAGAATTAAATACCGTTGTCACTGTTTAGGGGAGCCTGGAATGGTTGATGCAGTGAAGTAGGATCAATCCAGGCCACCAATTCAGAAATCACATCTTCCTTGGTCCCCTTGACTTTACAGCATGCACATGGCTGTCCAGCATATCAGGATGATGGACAAATGCACAACAGAATGTTAAGTCTTTGCATGCACTCTGTTTCTATTTCTGCTGAATTCTGCAGTGGGGCTTGAGAGGATGGTAAGGTAGGTTAACAGAAGGGTGAAATAAAACTGGAGGGCAGATTTCCTTATCCGTTTTTCTTCAGAAAAAAAAATAGTCAATTCCTAAAACTTCCAGAGGGAGATTTAGAGAACATATCCATCTTTTATTATCTTCACTATGGTGCATCTCACTTCATATAAATTAATTTCTTAAGAATGATGCTTGACATTATCTAACTTTTCTACTTCAGGATTTATTTAGCGAGAATAATTGGCATGTCCTTCATATCAGCATCACTGCATAGGTCCAAAGCACAACGTGACTGCAGAAATACTGTTTTATTTTGTTAGTTTCCCCAGACTGATCACAAAACTCTTTTTAATCTCTCTCACTCGTCTCCCAACAGTTTCTGGAACACAGAACGTTTTAGATACACGATGTGTATTTTCAACAACTATTTCTCCAGTTTCTGTTATTTATTAATACATTATTTTTTAAATCAAAATCCAATCAAAAATTTAAATAAACTATGCTAACAAACTTGAGATTTCAGTGACAGCTTAATTTTAGAGCCAGGTGCAGATGGTCTTTTGGAATTCTCCCCCAAAAAGCAGAGAGAAAAATTGAGTGAATGTTTTCTTCAAATTTCTTTTCTTCAAATCTCTAAAATCTCTAACATTCTCAATGGCAGGATTCCCAAAACAAGGAGAAAAATGCCTAAATTCTAACCCTAATCTAACCCTAACCCTAGGGATTTTATGCAAGTCTGGGAATCCAGGGACATTGCAGACCACTGGAGGGTGGGACAGTGAAACATAGGACATTCCCTACTCATGAACTAAAATAAGATCAAAAACACACATACAGTACTTCATCCTTGAGAATTTCACTGAAATTTCCTTCTTCCTTAAAAGAAATTTCAAAGGCAAATTTATTCCTATAGAAATGAGGAGACAGTGTTTTCCCAGTGGTGGTAATTTGGTTTTAAATAGTCTTGCCAATACTTTACTACAGAGAAAATTGTTCATTGAAAGACAGGACCCTCATGTAGATATACCTTCTTTGGCTACCTCAGACATATGTGGAAGAATACTCTTCTTCCTTAAAAAAAAATCTTCTGAAACTTAATTCTTTTTCTTTCAATTTAATGAAAACAAAACATGCAGGAGAATTCCCCGCTAACCAATATTGAATATGAAGTTGGTTCACTGGACCTCAATCATAAGAAGAGTTAAAACATTATCAGAAAAGGAGGTATTGGAATAATCATAATCAAAATCATCATCATAAAAAACTCCTAAGGCATCCTGGTGCCATGGATGACTCAAGGGTTTTCCTTCTAGTAAATTCATGTCTTGTGACTGACCATACTCACCATGGCAGCCCATAAAGATCTGAGATCCTTGTTGTAATAATGATTACAACAGTAAGAGATCATTAGACATATGAGAATATGATGGAGTAATGTATTTTTTTAATGGTTTTTGCTATGTGAACCCCCACAACTCATTGTGCTATCAGGTAGTAGTATGTTCCAAGCATCTGGTGGCTACTTCCACATAGTTTGAATATGAATGGTGACATTTTTATCCCATTAGGAATCCCTAGGGTTGCTCCATTTTCTGGTGTGATATTACCAGAACATGAATTAATAAGGCCAGTTAACATGTTTTCATGTATTAATAAACTAATGCTAGTGTCAAAAGCAGCTGGTTCTTGTTTGCTATCAGCTTTTCAATTTCCCTGATGTTTCTCTCACCATATATTATAAAATTAAAAGTCAGGTTTTCCTGCAGCTTTATCTAAGTTGCCTGTTGAAAAAAATAACCAAGTAAATTCATCTTTCATAAAGGAAGATTGTCAGTCAGATGTAAATTACACTTGGTGTAAATGTCATTTCACCACTTACAGCTGGTGCTTTACATTTAGCCCTTAAACAGTGCTGCCTGTTCACATTATTACCATCAATGCTTCTTTGACAGCTCTGGTATTAATTGCACCATATTGCTTGCTTTTTACAGTAGATTTTCACTTCATCAGAGAGATACTGTACTTTAAGAACTTTTGGGAGAAAATAGTTCAGTTTAAACATGTGAATAAAAACAGTGTTTTGGGCTGTATGTAAAGTCAGTAGACAGAATTGCACTGTACAGAATTTCAGAGTTAGAAAGGATCTTGTTGATTATTTAATCCATTGTCATCTGGACAGAAGAATCCATAGCTTCCTGAAGCAAACTGTTTTATTGACAAACAACACTTACCATTCTTAATGTTTAGAACAAATTTACTTCATCTCAGTTTCTTTTTCTTGGATCTAATCCTGCTCTCAGGAGCATAGAGATCAAGTATATCCCAATTTTTTTCATTGTAGTCATTCAGTTATTGATTATATGATTTTCCTTCATTTGCTCTCCTCTGGACTGAATGTAGCCAGTCCTTTCAACCATTCTTCATAAACTCTGGCTTCCAAACTCTTCATTAGGCTCTGTATACTGGTCATGATCCAGTTGGTATTAATCCATCTGGAGATATGGTGGTCTAAACTTAGCAGTCTTCCCGGTGTTAACTGACCAGGAGAGAAGAATTATTATTTCATGGGCTCTGGATATGATGTTTCTGTTAATGCGCTTGATTTTCCATTCATTGGGTTTTTTTCCTCTCTCTTTTTGGCCAGGCCAATTTATAAAGACACAGTCATCAGACTACTTTATCATAGGCTCAGAAAGGATATCTGGGCCAAGGAAAAACAGATAGCAGTGGATAAAAAATGAGTCCTGGAAGTAGTTAATAGACTCTACTCTCAATCCCATCTTTCAGCTAAATTGGCTTAAACTACAAAGAATATGATTCCAGTATCTTGCATCATGAAAATAAGCTGCTTTTTAGCACCACAATACACTAGGGATTGATGAATCTGTCAGCTTGTGTTCTAAGACATTTACATTTATTTGGAAGAATAATCTTGCCCTCTCCCATTTTTTGCAATTTATATATAATTTTCAATGCAATTTCCCCAATATACCTGCTTTTTTTAAAAAAACAAGAATTTTCTGCTGACTTTTTGTCTTCAACTTTCTCTAACACTTTGGAAGCAATCCCCAAAGAACATACATTTCTACACATTTTTATTGGGGTTTTTCATTGCAATATTGGGAGAGAGATCAGAGCCAAATTATAATTATGTTCTGGTTCATGTATTACTTTGGGAAAGCTGAAATAGATAAGAATAAATTTTGCCTTATTTGTACAATACTCCTAATGCACAGGTGAACTGACATTCAAATAGCTTTTATGCTTCATTTCCGAACAGTTATTTCTAGGGATAGGCAAGCCTGTCAATATCAGTTCCACATAATTTCTTATTTTGTTTTGACCCTGTATCTGCATCACTTTGTAAATTCAGGGACAATCTGATTGAAAGTTTATCTGCATTTTAGTTGTCTTTCTTTGAATATATGCATTTCTGTACACACTTTTTTGAGCATACATATTCTTTGCAAGAGTTTTTTAATTAACACTATGCATTTATATGGATAAACTTGTCTAGCATAGGTTTAGTGCATTTCCCTCCATATAGCATCTCTGTATATACTTTTGAGTTACAAAATGCATCACATATTTCTATAAAAATGAGGATTTGGGCTAAGCAACATTCTAGTTTGCATTTAGGTTTGGGGTATGTGAATTGAGCAAATTTGTAAAATTAAACACTCATGCATTGACTGATTTTCTTCACTATTCCAACTTTTTTCCTAGTTTACTGACAGCTTAATATTTGTCAAATCCATCCTCCAACCACCCTCCCCAAGAAAGAACCCAAATTAGATGTGTTTAGTTAGAAGTCAATACAATAGTGCAATAGTCAAAGCAGCCTATGTTTTACCCTGGAGAAATCTCATGAGTATTCTCCTGTTCTTGACTTGCTAGGCTCCCATTGATCATGTAGATCAATGAAGTGGCTGAAGGGTATCTAAGTTATACTGTCTAAATAGAGTTTTCTACTTGGCTGGCTTTGTGGTTTGGCTGAACTTCAGTTTGAACTTTTCTCCTCCCTAGTTGCCACTGATCTAATTAGACTTGGATATGAAAGCTATTTAAAGACTTGGAGAGAAACACAATCAGAAAATGAAGATTTCTTAGTACAGTCAACAGCTTTGCCAGCCAGAGCAGGATGGGACTCATCCAAAATCCATTTGTGTCATTGGTGGCTAGGCAGCAAGTTTTAATGGAGTTTGATTAGGCCTTTGTTGCCATAAAAATGCAGGGTCAAAATGTCCTTTTAATTTTGTGGTACATAGTACACTTCAGCATCTCTTGAAAGAAGATAAAACAGAAATTCATTAGCAGATATTCTGTAGATTCTGTAGGAGTAAACTTATGTTCATATGCCAATTTGACATGCCACCTTCATGCCAGAGAAATCTGCACCACATCACTTGTGATGGTTATTAGAAGCCCTATCTAAGTCTTAGGTGCTTAATGTTTTCAAGTCGAAGGAACAGCAATATTTTATTATATTTTAATATTTCATATACAGTATAGATTACAGTATTGCATATACAGTATTAATTTTCTTAGAGTATGTACATACACATGCACACATGCCCACAGACAGACACAAGCATATATAAATTATGCTTGATGTACACACTCTATAACTTCTTAAAGTCCCTAGTACTTGATGGCAGTTTCATGAGTATAACCTCTTATGTGGAGATTAGTTAGTGAGGTCCCCAAACTTGGACTGGAAAATAGGCCTATCTTCACGATTAGAAGAGTTGGCCAATTTTGAAAAATTGTATTTTTGACATCTTGCCTTTCTCACAAAAACACATTCCAGCCTCAAGTATGTTTTGAGATTTAAATATTTTTAGGCATCAGCCACATTGACTGAGGCTGATACCAGCTGATGTGCAAAACACCTGAAGGGTACTGTTTGTAGCAAACATTAGTATCTGAACACAAGCCATTCCATGGTTATATAATAAAACTGTAAGAACTTTGTTGGAGCATGACAACATGTATTTCCAACTTGTTACACTATATTATTTCATTTCTGATATTATTAGTGAGAGAGGAGAACATCCATTTCAGTTTATTTTAAAGTTTGGAATCATCTCACTTTGTTACTGGCATTTCAGTTTAAAAGATGAAGTGGGATTCATGCCACACTTTGGAAATAAAATGTCAAGAGCTAAATACCTAGATTTCATTACATCTTCTAAATACTGTCATCCATTTTGTCCCAATGCAAGAAATATATAACATATGCTATGCTTCTTGACACCTATAACATTCTGACCTCTTTATTAATTAGCTGGGATCCGAAATCTTCTTAAAGGAAGCCTATTAGGAAGAAAGCAATTAGTAAACTAAATCTTAGAACACCCCCCCCCCCAAATTGGCCTATAAAGCTTACATAACACAGACCAATATTGATGCATTGCACTGTATCATATACACAGTAAATCAAACATTGCAGTTCTTTTTATCTCTATTCCTTCTTCTGAGAAGGTAGGGAGACAGACACACTAAAATAACTGTGTGTTTCTTTATAGCGTTTATAAGCATGATGTTGAGAAAGATGACAAGATACAATTATGCAAAATCTGTTAAGAAGACAAAACTTTACCCTAAACAACGTTATCTTTGAACTTAAAAGAAGCATGCAGTTGTTAACATGTGCATTGCTTCTGGTTTCTGAACCAAGTCTAAATGATTTGTATAGATTAGGGAGAAAATGGTAGCTAAAATGATTTGTTTTCCCCACATCTGTTCTCACACTGTTTCCAAATACACATATTTGAATTTATTCCCTTCTTCATATGTACAAATAATTTCCAATTATCTTAATTATTCTTGTTTAGGTGGTTTTAGGGTGCAATGAGCTCCTGATCTACACTGAGATTCAGAAGAGGCAGACACGGGTTTCCTAGGCAGCTGGAGAAAAGAGAAGCTTCTGTGAATTTCTGGGAATGGAGTACATCTCAAATTGCTCTTCTGCTCAGCAGAATAATTAAACCTGTTCTTAATGAGGCAGAAAAAAATGGAAATGTCCTTTTTGTTCTAGTCAAATGAAGGTGGCAGCTCTTACCAAATACGGCTTGTGAGTCAAAGAGAAAGACACTCTTCAAGTGCTGAGCATCCTTAAATACGAAATATCTGTTTGCTCTGCAGAAATACAAACACTGTAATATCTTCCACAGCTGTGTAGCACTTTGGATTCAAAGGCAAGAAGGTGCTTTAGAGCATAAACAGGCATGCAATAGCACATGTCTGCAGCTCTTTCAACCAAATTCCTCCTGGGATCACATGGTAGCTGCATAGAGCAGTTGCGTGATTCCAGGAAAAGATGCAGCTGCTTGAAGGAACTGGAGGCAGACGCTACCTGACTGCACACTTTGAAACACTCTTTTCCTTTTGAATCTGGTATATTTCCTGTTCAGGCCAGCGCTAGATAACACAGGAGATGTCAGACTGCCAAAGATGACAGCCCTTGAATCTTTACTTTTCTAGTAAACTGTAGAGAGATTGAGTGCATGAATTTCCCAACCAGAAGTTTCAGAGAGATGGAAGGGAATATACAATGAGATGATACATTTTTTACAAACTAGGATTTACATATCCAGAAAGAGTTAGACAGAGGTGTCCTATTTTGTTCTTCTTAATTGAAAGGAATACCACCTCTTTCTTCTGAGTTTTGAGAAGGATCGGTAACTGTCTGTAGCCTCAACTGAAAGCATGACCACTGATTTCTCCCATCCAAGAATTATGTAAACTAATGGATATGGATAGGCAATGCTGTAAGGAACAGCATTCAGAGTCTGAACATTTAGTCTCAGTTGAAGAATGCAGTCTTTTCATAGGTGTGTTAAGGAATCTGGCAATCACGTTTGCCCACCTGGAGAGTAAGGAGGGGGTGTGACAAAAACAACAAACAATGTCACAATGTGTTGGAAAATGGAAACACATACTCTTTGAGATGCAACATAAAATGCATATATAGACATTTGTGAGCATGTGTGAGTGAATGCAGATTCACACACACACACACACACAAACACACTTTTGGAATTGGGTTGATTTCTATCCCTGGATATCAGGTGGATAGATCAGGGGAATATGTTATCAGGGGTACAAAACATTTTTCAAGTTGGCAGCCACACTCATAAGAGCAGACAGTCCCATGAAAGAAGAACATGGCACCTGGAGAAAAAAGCAAGTTTGATTTGGAATACATTTGCAGTCAAATTATACTACAGTACACTCTCCTTCAGGCACATTAAGAATTAGACTCTATTCCACTGGCAACTGAGGAGTTGGGTGTAGGGGCAGTAGCTCTGGTGTTTCAGGCTGTGCATCTGATCTATAAAATTGTTGAACTTAAGTCAGTACAGATTGAGTACTGCATGGCACAGGGACTGCTGGAAATCCTATTTAAGCTCTCCCCTGAGGAAAGAGAGAAGGTTTATTAGGGCTGTGTGAAGTGGCTGCCATCTGCCTTGATGAGGTGCTTTGCACCATGGAGACAATCCTATTTGTCTTGTCAAGGCACAGAAGTGACACTATTAACCTCTCTGAGGTGCTGTGTGTACCTCAGTGAAAGAGGCTCCGGTGTATTCCCAAGGCATGTGAAGAAGCTTTTTCCAGCTAATGGTACTTCCAAAGTAAAGCTCCAAATGATAGGAAGTTAAGGAACACAATTGTTTCAGAATTTAAAGGGAGGGACTGCCTTGCTTTTCATCTTCAAAGAGGTGCTTTAAAGTACTATCAAACTGAAGCATCCCTTTAAGTTTTGCAGAGCCCTAGGATCATTTATGAGAGTCAGTTTGCTTTCCTGGTTAGGGCACAGGGCTAGAAACCGGGAGACCAAGAGTCTGAGTCCCACCTTAAGCACAAAGCCAGCCAGGTGACTTTGGGTCAGTCATTCTCTCTCTCAGCCCTAGGAATAAGGCAATGGAAAACCAGTTCTGAAAATGCTGCCAAAAAAACCTGCAGGGACTTGTTCAGGTAGTCACCAGGAGTCAAGGCTGATTTGAATACATATTCACTCACACATATGTCGTTGTGAGCCACCCAGGGTTTGGTATAAGATGGGCAGCTATATCAATGTTTGAAATGTTTGAAATAAATAAGTAAATAAATATACACGCACAGACTACACGTATGCTCAAGACATAAAGGAATTCAATAACAAAAACATAAAATCAATTTTCTGCCTTCTGATGACAAAAGATGTCTGCTCCAATATATTTTCCTATAGTATTAATATGTAATGGGAAGAGAGGAAGAGAGAGAGGAGACATTTTAGATTTTTAATTATGCTCATGTAATAGAGAGCTGGGAGAAAATAGCCATTTTTTGTCTGAAAATCTCATGGTGGTCAGCATTTCTGCTGAATGAATGAATAGCTTTATGATGGAGCAAACAATCTAAGATAGCAAGGGAAAATATAATGGCTTACCTCAAGGCCACATTGGCAGTCATCCTGAGGTTCTCCATTTTGATATCTTATGATCCTTTTCCCATGCATCTTCCACTGCAATATAGCAGTCTTGGATCAAAATGACAAGTTTGGAGAAAAGATGATAATGGAGCAGCTGGAAGGAAGAAATAATTAAATCTGATTGAGTAGCACTTAATATTTCCCCTTGTTACTCTGACTTTCAGTCACTAGGAGCACATTAAGGGTAATTGAGTTAGGTCAATTTGTTATCCAAATGATATTAAGGTAACTGTGTACTAAAAATGAAATTGCACAGTGTTTCTTTAGCTCAGCTCTAGAGACTAAAAGGAGTTGTTGTCTCCTGGACGTTTTCTCTAAGGGTGGAGGGGGGAAGAAGAAGAAGAAAAATGGTAATATATACCATTATATACTATACCATATATACCATATATAGCCATGTGATTGTTTTCTTCAGGTCTTATCTATTAACAGGAAGGAAGGAAGGAAGGAAGGAAGGAAGGAAGGAAGGAAGGAAGGAAGGAAGGAAGGAAGGAAGGGCATCAGACAACTGTTTCCCAACATCCAAAGGAGTATTTGAAGCACAGAAGCTGCTACACCATGCCAGCCTGCAACTCACGGCTCTTATAATAAACAGCATGGGGAGTGAACATCTTGTCTGAATGCCTGATTAATTTGCTGCTTTAAGAATTATATTATTAATAGTTCTGTTGCATGGTTCATTTTGGCACACTGTTGCTTTATATTGCTGCATTAAATGTATCATAATAAGTTGCTTTAAAAAAGCTTTTTGAGAATGTATATATCTTTTAGGGAAACCATATACACAGTGCCAAAAACAGAGGATGTTTCCACAAAAAAGGAGGACAAAAATAAAAAGGAACATATATTATCATAATATTTGCATATGCTTAGTATGAGATAAATGCAATTTTGGAAGCATTTACTCTTCCATTTTTTAAAGTACAGTATCATAGTGGGGATAATTGTAACCTGGTAACTGTACTTATTCAGTTACTGCCCGGTGCTAAGTGTAGAAGGACAATTTCAAGGCTCCAGATGCCAGTATTGCCATCAGGGTCAAACTTTGAGATAAAAGTCTAGTTCTCCACTACCATCATGAAAGGTAAGCCTTGAAACAGACCAGTTTGTCTGAGTTCCTTAGAGGAAAGGAAGAAACTTTAAAAAATGGATTTATTATTATTTATACGATTAAGATGGGGTATTAGGAGCACACTTCAACAGGTGGCAATATCAAGCTAGCCTTGGTTAGAATTGGGTGTGGAAACACCTGGAAATTCCTGGGCTGTTAGCCAGAGTGGAGAGTTGAAAAAAAAAAAAATCCCAGAAAAGGTAACAACAAATAGCCAAGAAAACTGTATGGAAGGAGTATAATCTAAATTCCTAAGACTGATTCTATGGTTTCCTACATGTGTTTCCAATGTTGCCTTAAGAATTGAACTGGTTGACATAAGAGTGAAGGCCTACTGTAGATCTGGATTGTTATTCCCAGCTACTGGCTGAAACAGATGTATAGTCCATTTGGGCTTGTTTCTTTAGTAATCAGAGAGAGCTTTTGTTCACAGTGGAAGTGAAGCAACAGAGATAAACTGGCCTTACATGGCTTCTTATTGGGAAGACCTGCAATTGTTGACCAAGATACTAAGGTCATAAAACTGAGAATTCCAGATGTAGATTAGCAACATGTGCTTAGTCTTGATGTTCTAGCTATTCTACACTATAAAAACACATTGGATGCCAACTCCATAGCAACTTCTATACTGTACTGTCAATTGTCTTGTTTTTGCTTCTGCTATAGTGAACAAGAGAGATTCATTTATTCTGGGTTATATAAGTATGTTTAAATATCGCTCTTATGATACTTTTTTTAATGACTATTAACAACTATTTGATTTTAGGTCTCAGCCAAGGGAGATATTTTATAACAGCTCATATAGTCCTCACATTTTCTAGTTTGATAATAGGTTGTATATTTTATTTGTTGCATTGTTTCTCTAGTTTCTTTGCAGTTCTGTTTGTCTGGTCATGGAGTGTAATTAACAAGAACATTTAACCCATAATAAGCCAGCCATGACTGCAGTTATAAAGAAACAACTATGGATAACTGACATTGCAGTAGCTGGAGATAGAAGGTCAATGAGAAAGAACAAGAAAAAAAAATATAGAACTAATAAAGACCTTCAGATAGAAATTGAGCATACATGGAAAAATAAAGTAGTAGTGGTGCCAACAGTGGTTGGTGCACTTGGTGCCATACCAAAAGATCTGGAAAAGCCCTTGGACACAGTAGGAATGGACAAAATCTCAACTGATCAGTTACAAAAACAGCATTACTTGGAACAGTGCCTACATTAGGATGATACCTTAATAACTTTGGGAAAGATACAATCGTTAAAAACACTAAATCCAGTCAGAATTGTCTGGTAAACTGAATAATAATATTTTTTTGTTTTGTTGCCAAAGGTTTGAAGAAGATTTAAGGTTTTTTTTTAATTTTTTGAGCAATGGGAATCAATCACTGCTTCCACCATCAGCAGTGCCAAGGTTGGTAGCATCTGAAAAAAATCTACATCAGTATGAATAGTAAAAAATACACTTCATATAGAATTAGAGTGTGTCAATTTTGTTTACGCACCCAAGTGTGTATGTATTGAAAGAAAAAAAGAAAATAAAGCTTTGTGTACTTAAAAAAATGAACCAGAAGCACAAACACAATGCCTCTCCACTATTTTTTTTTTTAATAGGAGCTCACCTTTTTGTAGAATTCTACATGAACCTGGAAAACACTGGAGCCAGTCCATTTAAGTTAATGCGACTCTAGTAGCTCTAAGATGTAAAGCATATTACAACTGAATTTGTAGGAGGAATCTGAAGACCTGGCTCTGCCACCTGGCTTGGGGCGGGGAGGGAAGTCATCATGTTTGGGGATGGCTAGTGTCCTAGAGTGCTCGTCACATACAAGGACTGAGTTATTATCTGCCATTTGGACTCTATTTTTATCTATAATTATTGTTTATTGGAAATTGTTTTAAATATTGTATTTTTATATATTGTAAATTTATTATATATTTATTGCTTTATTGATTATTATTGTAAACTGCCCAGAGTCCCTCTGATGGGAGGAGATGGGTGGTGACAAATTTGATAAATAAATAAAATAAATAAATATTTTTATTTAACAATTGAACAATGGGTCCTATGTCCAGTGCTTTCTTTTGTATGCATGCATTGAAAGGATGTCTCCATTTTGTAGTCAGAACATTCAAAAGTAGAGTTTAATTAATTGATTACTTGGCCTTTTATGTCACTTCAGTCCATGGACTTTAAGGGGAGATGTTCTGCTTTCCAGTCTGATAGTGGGAGTTCATTGTCAGAAAAAAAAAAGAATGTTTTTAAAAGTGACGGTGTTTTATGTTACAAAGCTCTGAGTCAGTATTAGTTTGACTGGTCAATTGTAATTCTGTGGCTAAAGTGAGTTCGAAATGTAAGCTGAGCTGATGGAGATAAAAGATTTATGTTGATACAAAAGAGTGATTCTCAACTAGCCTTCGGGACCTGACCGCTCTGAAGGCCACTGCCCAACATCTTTGAAGTTAATTGGAAGTGATAATGCCCAACATCATCCAGGTTAGGTCTACTGTATAAGAGATTGCCAGGTGTGCTGAACTTTGTACTGCCAAAGCTGGCTGTGCTACATGATAGAAGTTTCATCCCCTTTGATCCTGCAGTCAAAGAAAGGTTTAAAAGTGTTGAAAGGTGCCATCAAATCATGTATGTTACTGCAAAGGATCTGAACTCTTAAACAAAAAAACAGCTTACAGGGATTCGACTGCCAGGCACCTGAATACCCTGGGTAGTTTTGCATAGTGGCAATATTCTCAGTTTCTCTCATTTAAAATGGGATTACTTTGAGGGCGAAATATATGTATAATGTCTCCTCTATCTGCCCCTATTTGTATTGCCCAGCTTGAAGCTTAACATGCTATTGAAATGGCATGAAAAGCAAGTGCAGTAGCCAGGCTGTGATCTTATATGGACAAAGGGCACAGACTATGTATGTTGGCTTGTAGTGAGAGGAAAAGTAGTCAGAGCAAGAAGAAAGTGTCTGTCTGAACAGGTGGCACATTAGCTCAGTTTGAATCAGATAAAAATACAATATATTTTTGATTTTTCTTGGGGCAAAGCTTGCAACATATCAGGGGGTTGCATTCCTATTTGAAAATAGTATACCTAGAAATTACTTTCCGTATGTTTAACTGTTAAATATTATGCTTCATTATATTAAAGGTCATAAAGTTTGGATGGATCATATAGCTAAGACCCAAGGATTTGTGTTTGGGTGCATGTGGCTCTAGACATAGACTATGCATCTTTATCCCAGAATATCTATCAAATACAGACCTGCAAAAAATGTGTCCTCTCAAGCCAAATGCAAACCACCAATCCTGGCTGGTAGCTCATTGTTAATACAGTGAATCTGCTGGTGTTTATTGTCTTCCTGGGACTTTAGAAACAGGCTTGTTCTGGGTTTGATTGGCCACAAGAGAGCCTTAAGCAAATGCCCCATTAACCTCCTTATGTTGATCTGAACCTTTGAACAGAGCCTATGCGCAACTAAGAGCATAATCCATCCCTGCAAAAATGATGGTAGAAAGAATCTCAGTGCTTACAGCTTCAGTGAAGAAAGCAGTAGTAGTAATGCATGGTGGGAGTGCATGTGTAGAAAATGCAAAGGAATTGTGAGACTGCTCATTTCTCCACACAAGTATGCACTGTTGGTATATACGTCATCTATACAGGACTATGTTGTGCAGCAAACCTTATCAGATTCAAATACTCGTTCCAGGGTGAGGTTGAGCCAATGGTGTGTTGGACAATGTTTTTTTTTTTTTAAAAAGGGGCGGGGGACCAGGACAGACACCTACAATGGGGATAGTAGGTGCCTGTCAACTCTCATCTATTATGGGTTGCTCTGATGGTGCCTCTTTACCAGGTGGTTGTAGAGCAGCTGGTAATAAAAAAGAGAATACGGGTTCAACCTGGCCAGCATTCAGTCAAGAGGAAGAATCTAGGACTCAGTCCAGGAACAAGAAGGGGCACTTGTATTAAAAGGCTGAAGAAATTCCATGCGCAAATAAAATTAAATTCTCCTGGTAGCAATCTGAGCTGCAAGCTGGTCCCCATTGTACAATACTTCATTTACCCAGTGGCTAGTGTTTCGTACTTTGCTTTTAAAATGCAACAGTCCTATTTTTGGCAGGTTGCTTAGATTTTAGTCCGGAAGATCTTTTCCGATAACAGTCAGATTCTTTTTTTAAAAGAGAAAGATCATGATATTTCCCAGTGAAAACTTCTGTAGGATGAAAGTTTCCTCTCTTCTTATACCAGATGTTGTTGTCCCCTCTTGTATTTTCATATGGTTGGGGGAATACCTCCCACACCTCTGAACTTTGCTTGAACAGACATAAAACCAGCAATACAGAAACACTTAACAGGACACCAACATATTTGGTTTATTCTATTTTCCAGCTCCAGTTGTATTATGTAGATAAGTTATTTCTGCTGAAGCAAGAGAAGGATGTGCACTAGTTGTTAATTTTGACGTAAAGTCAATTCAGCATTTAGAGAAGGTATTTTAATGTGGCTGTTGTTTATTGTTCAGGGCTCACAACATTCAAATTGCTTCAAAAAAGCATCCACAGATAAAGAATTTGCTTCTATTAAGAGATACATCATTGGGCTCTCTCTGCATTTTATATTTGACTCTGTGTGTGTGTGTGTCTGTGTGTGTGTGTGTGTGTCTGTGTGTAGATTTTAGTCTGTGCTTACTTTAGACAAAATAGAGGCACCATATAGTAAACAAGGACAAAATATTAAAACTGAAAGGCATTAATCTTTGGAAAGAATACAGAAAATTGGATGCGTGGCTTTAGTGAGGCAAGAACGGCATAGACCAGGAGCTCATTCCATGCATGAAGGTCAGTGTTACGCATTGTGTATCAGACATGGAAAAGTGACAGAACTCCTTTGGGAGAAGGCACTCTTCTGTCATGGGATTTGCCCTGGAATACTGGAGGGTGACGGGAGGGAAGGGTGGCTGTACAGAAAACCAGTGAGAAAGACTTAATATACAGGTGGATGACAATATGTTAGGTCTTCAGCATACAGTTTCTCAAAATATTTCCTTAGCAGTACATAGAGCAGTCTTAAGTATTACCAAGGGAAGGGGAGGAAGAGTGGCCACTTACATGAGAAATGCATGCATAGTCTCTTTATCAGGACAGGGCATCTCTCTTTTTATTATTTTTCCCACTGGCCGTCAGGTTCCTAAGACAGTATTGCAAGGCATCTTGGAATAGGCAGGAGTAGATTTCCCTCTCTTCCTCCAAGTTTCAGGATTTAGTTTTTTGAAGCAGAAAAATATGTGTACTACTTTTTAAAGTCTTCTTATGGCCCAAAACACACATGTACAAACATACACACACACTCATAAACATGTGTGAAAAATTATATTGGCATTATTTGGCAGGTGCTCCTGATTTATGGTCATGCAACAATCTTGGGACTGGCAAAGGGACACTGAAAAAGTGCTTAAAAGCTGCTTAAGGCCTGCTGGTTGACTACACCCAGAAGAAATAGGAGGAGGATAAAATAATGAATTGCCAGTGAAATGGTTCTTGAATATGATGCTTAGTGTCAAAGGTCAGCATGACCAGTGACTAGGGGCTTGGATTAGGCTCAGGAAAACTTAGATGCAAATATACCCTGTACTACTATGAAATTGTTCAGACTAAAAAACCAAAATGGGTCACCAAATAAACTGAAAGGGTAATGGGGTGCTCAAAGGGGGGGGGGAAGTCAATAACATTAAAATGGTGGGTGCAAAGGGGTAATCAAAGCCCTGACTCTCTTTAACATGGGTCACATATATCACATGCATGTAAAAAAGGTGGGGCTTCATTGACCTGGACACACCCACCATTTTGATGTTGATGATTGATATCATGAATACTGATGATGAGCAGGAGGGGGCCACTATCCAGGGGCAAAAATGCATGCATAGTAGCGAGAATTTGAGCTGTCATTCAAAGAGACACAGAACAGACCCGCCTTGACTTTTGGGGGTTTATCTGTATGGGTTTTCTCATGCTTCTTCAGTTTGGTAGGATTTTCTGTCTACTGTAGCAATAATAAAGCACTAGAGACTTCTTCCTCGTCTCGGCGTGGTTCTTGCTTAATCAGGACAATTCTCCCCTGTGGGTGACCTTGAAGGTTAGTCAGTTTTGACTTTGTTTATTGTTATTTGTGTATATGACAAATCCTTGATGCAATTGATAGGAACCTTGGGCTGAATCCTTTCTTTAATTTGAATAGTGAGAATCATACAATGTAACTTAGGTTTTCTAACACTTCTGGTTAATGATGATGTTACCTGGCTGGTTTTGTATAAATTGCACAGTTCTGAGGTCTACCTTAAGCTAGAGTCATCCAGTTTGTGGGAGTCTACCTTTGAATAGTATTAGAAATATTTTATTTAGTTACTTATTTTTGAATTTATACTCCATCTTCCTGTTTTTTACAACACTCAAGATGTTGTACAGCAATAAAAATACTGAATATAAAAGTACAATTGCTAAATTATAGCAATTAAGATCAAACCAAAATTAAAGTAAAATATTAAAATAATTAACAAAATCTTGGTGGGAATGAAGAATTTTATCATTTTCCTAAATTTTCCTAGCTAGAAGCCATAATAAATTAAATGTAATGCCATCTTGCTGAATCTCGGAGACTGGGACCAAGCAAATTTCTGCAAGGATTGCATTTCATAGCCTGAGAGCTACATAGGAGAAAGCCCTTTCCTGCTTTCCTGGTAGTAGAACATCTGGGGTGTGTGTATTGATGTCTTTGTAAGCATCTTTAGAAGGTCTCCTCTGATGTTCTTAGTAACCAGGCAGGTTCATAGAAGAAGTGGCAGTCCCACAGATAATCAGACTTTAAGCTTAATTCTAATTTAAAATATGCTGCACACAGCAAAAATAACTTTGATATTTTCCCATCTATTTTGATTGCCTATATGTTTCCAGACACAGGATGATGGATACATATGAAACTGAGGGAATACATGTGGAGAGAATGAAATTGCATGGTCCCTTGGAAAAGGAATGTTAATTCTAGGATAGAGTAGTGAGATCCAACCTGGGATGCCACTGACCATGTCAAACAGGGGTCTCCAAGGCTTGGAAGAACATCCACAGATGAATATTAGCATGGACTTCCAATTGGAATGTTAAGGCTAGGGTGGACTTCTAATATTCAATCACTCAACCTATGATCTGTGAAATGCCTAATAAATGTTTAGGTTTATTTTTTATGGAAACTTTTGCAAGCATAATTTGCTACTAGGAAAGATCCCAGTTTACTATGTTCAATTATCCATGCATTTGACAAGGGCAATTAAAAAAAAAAAAAACTTTTGGACTCTGGCTTTGATCATGTGCATTCTCACAATTGCAAACAAAAACCACATACTGTATACTTACAATTGGATTGTTTCCTAACCACACTTTCCCCATTTTATGTCAGAATGGTGAACAGAGATAAGAAACGAAATGAATTCACTGATAAAATAAACAATGTTTTCTGTCAAAGAATATGTAGTCTATGGAGAAAGACTTTCCTCTATCAAGAGTTCAAGCAGATGAACACATTGCATTTTCCAGTTAGGGAGCCAATCCTAACTGGAACCCCAGTAAGATAATTTGTACATGTAGATGCAATGAGAGAATGTACCTGGAGAATTGTGGTAATGGAATGCCTTCTGGACTTTGTCCCAAATGCAATTCTTTTTATCCTGCAGACTGCCATTCTCATTGTTTCTGGGCTTTTCTGATTGGCTCCTTGCCTTGCCTGCTGTTTGCCTTGTGATGTCCTAAAATAGCCATTTTGCAGCTCTCACCTAAAGAATGGTCAGCATGTATGTTACCTCAGGCAACTAAAACATTTTTAAAAAAATGTTAAATTTTATCCTGCAGAGTTATATTCTTCATCAATTGTTTCCTGGCTTACCTTGAGACTTCTGTACATTTCCAGCTGCTTGTGATTTCCCAATTTCTTATAAGCTAGCAGAGAGGGGAAAAATCACATCCTGTTGCAGGCTTCAGCTCTGCAATTTTAAAAAGACATAGTTTTATCTCTAAAAAGAGTTTTTAAATACTAATATTTGATTTAAACAGCACAGCAGACCAATGCAAATTCCAAAAATTCAATCCCAATTGTAAAGTTCTCCAACAGGAGGGAGTAGGGACTCTAATGATGGTTTATTGTGCTGCAGATTAAACCACTGAGCTGCTGAGCTTGCCGATCGGAAGGTCGGCAGTTTGAATCCGCGTGACGGGGTGAGCTCCTGTTGCTAGTCCCAGCTCCTGCCAACCTAGCAGTTCGAAAACATGCAAATGTGAGTAGATTAATAGGTACTGCTTTGGCAGGCAGGTAACGGCATTCTGCTTAGTCATGCTGGCCACATGACCACGGAAGTGTCTACGGACAAAAGCCGGCTCTTCAGCTTTGAAACAGAGATGAGCACCACCCCCTAGAGTTGGACACGACTGGACTTAATGTCAAGGGAAACCTTTACCTTTACCTAAGGTTTACTCTATTTATTTTGTGGCTTCAGAAGCCAAAACAAAAGTTTGATTTGGGCCAAAACAATTTAGTAATTGTTAATGGTGGAAACATACTAGACAAAGGATGTAGTTGGCATAGAAGCAAACTCATAGAAAAGGTCCCATTGACAATCTCCATCACATGACCTTTCAGTTGTAGCTTAAGATTCAAAAGCAGCCCAAGCTACTAACTTAACCCTTAAGAGACAAATACAATGCAAAACAGACTACTCTCTAAACCAGGGTTTCTCAACTAGGGGTTCCTTGGGAGATCACAATTTCTTAAAAAAAATATTTCAAATTTGGGCAACTTCTCATTAAAGAGGTAAGTTTCATTCTTTAGTTTTAGTTTAAGAACACTGTTAATGCATATATACAGGCCTACACATGAAACAAATATAATAATTTTGTAACTTGTGGCCTATATTTGAGCCTGAATGTGCAAGGGTTCCAAGGCCTGAAAAATATTTCAAGGGTTTCTCCAGGGTCAAAAAGTTGATAAAGTCTGCTGTAAATCAAGGTCAGTTCTTGACCTTCTTTGGTAGTTACATCACATCTCAATTGTACTTATTTTTTAATTACATACCCTCTTCTATGTATGCATAATTCACTAGAAATTACAAGACACCAATATATGTCATAAAACACAATGATGACCTTTCAATTTTGCATTGGGGGTCCTTTTATAAAGAATCATGGGTGTAAGGGACTTTTCCTCAACTCTGTAACTTCCATCCAACATTTTATGGCATAATAATATTTGAGGGTCAGGCATATGTTACAGTTATACTCAGCTAGTCATGCAAAAGCAAAATAAACCACAACTAAAAGACCATGGATCCCATGAGAAAAATTTGTCATTGAATGTAGCCCCCAGCAAAGTAATATTGTTCACCTTGAAATGATGTATAGCACTCAGCTGAGAATGCCTGTATCATTCAGTTGGCCAGACAAAGAGATCAGATTTGGAAGAAACAAGATTATCCTTTCCAGGCATTGTTGAAGTCCAGAGTAAATGCTATTCATGTGAATTTCCACAAAAATGCTTCAGCATCTGGAGCAATTTTTAAAAAATCAATACTAATTATTCAAAATCCCCACCCCACTTAAAAGTGAGTTATTTAAAACTTCTGGTGTTATATGAATCATACTCCTTGCCCTTAGATTTTGAAGACTACAGCCAAGGGTAAAACTGAGGCCAATAAGACCCAGATTTATTTTTAGTCTGAATGTGGATAGAGATACGGTTTTCATTTGTATTATGTTTCTTTCTCTTGATGTTTTGAAATTGGAGATACACACAAGCACAACCTCATACTTTGTGATGGTGTTGTGGGGATTAATGCTAATGCACTGTCAAGAACAGCTACAAAGGTACATAATCTTGAAAGCTACTGAGAGTCTTTGAAATAATCTGTCTTTGTGCATCTCTCCATGACTCAAATATGGCTTTTTTGAGACATATTTCTTAAGGTGAAAATACTAATGAAAACCATCCACATTTAGAGAAGAAATAAATCTGGGCCATGTATGTATACACATACCCACTTTAATTCCTTGACTTATTATCACTTGGTAAATCTACTCTTGAGTACAGTTGGGGTGGGCCCAACTACTTGTTATAAAAACAGTTTTGTTACTGATTGATTGATTTAATTTTTAGGGCCACCTAGTGATTGGCCTGCATCTTCAATAGTTTTTAACCTCTACTTTTATCTTGTGTGGCAAACAACAGTTTATCAATCTGTAAGGATTGATGAGATTTTCATTTACATCACTTTTGATGAGAATTAAATGTTACATTTGCTTTTAAATGTAGGGAAAACTGAACTACTGGTAACCATGCTGTTATCCCTTTTTATTGCTTTGAAGAAAATGATAGCTTTTAGACCAGGGTTTCTAATCTGGTCAAACTCAGATTCCTCCAGCCCAGTAGCTTTGGAGAAAGGAAAGGAAAGGAAAGGAAAGGAAAGGAAAGGAAAGGAAAGGAAAGTTAGGCAATTTCTTGTACCAGATGTTGCTCTACATTCATTAGAAGGAGAGACTGATTCATTCAAGTATTCACATTCTAGGCATAAAGCTTAAATCTGGGGATTGCCCCCAACAATTCTGCTTGCTAGTGCTGATGCTATAGTACAGTTTTCAAGAATCTTCCAGTTCTATAATCTGGCATTTCTTGTCTAACGGTGGTCAATACTAATTTGTTTGGTTGAACAGAAGACAGCTCTACTATCTGCACTTACTCTTTAGCAGAATTCTTCTGAACAAAATGTTCTATTGATTCTAAATGAATGATAATCTTTTCAGGTATGAAATATTGTAGGTCTTACAAGCACAAACCATAAAAGGAAAGACAGGGATAAACAGATGGTCCATACATAGACATATTTCACAGTTTGAGCAGTCCTGTTGAATACCAATCATCATCTTTGATCCCTGATGGCTTCAATCTCAATATATTCAAAATGCAGTGGCTCTTCTAAATTATGCCATAGGGATTTGCTCTCTCCCAGAACAGCCAAAGGGCAGGACTTGACACACAGCTAAAATCATTATTTACAGCCTAGATATCAGTATAGAACTGTCACTTTGAGTGATTCAAAAGTATGATGAAATGGTCATCCAGAAATCAGAATCTATAAAGAAGAAAATGTGGAGGCAGGATAAGATGCTAAAAAATTACACTGAAAATTGAAATGTAACCATCTCAGCACAAACGGATTTGCAAATTTCATCTTATAACAGTCACATAAAGAAACCTCTGGGAGTGATCTGCAAGTAGATGGAGGATGCAATTTGCCATCTGTAAAATGGGAGTAATAATGCTTAATTACTTGCCTTACAGGGTTGTTGTAAGTATTAGTTAATTAGTTAATATTTTCCCCCTATGATGTGAAGAAATAAAGTACCATAGAAGTGTTACATATGATCATTATCAAGTTCTGTTAAGCTTTATCTCAAAGAGTTTCAACATTTTTATGTTCCTCTATATAATCTACAATCAGGCTCTGACGTTTACTACTATTCTGGGGCTGGCTGATGCTTAGCTAGGATAAATCACCTAGATTGTATTGAAATTAACATTGCTGTACCAACGAGGCTAACTGTGATTGTGTCTTCACTAGATGATTGTAATTCATTCTAAGTGAGGCTAGAAGAGAATTCTAATGCTCTGGCTAGCATATCAAAAGCTTATTGGCCTAAAGTTCCAGATTATGCCATAATAGGGCCACTTGTCCCTTTGCAATGTGGCAAACATGGCATATTCTGTTGAGATTTTATCAGGGGATAGTGCATTTCACAAGCACAAACATGAGTTTCCTTTGCTCCACTGTGCCAGTTGGGAAGTTATGGAAGACTTCTGGCTCAGAATAGGGCTTCAGAAGGAATGACAGCAAAGACATCTGTGTTCTTCTACCCCCGCTTCCCTTGACATCCCCATTTCAAACTAATATGAAAAATATTGCAGGAAATATTTTTACTGCCTCCCAAAGTGATACTGAAAACTGGCATGGGGGAAGAAAAAAACTGTCATCTTTATAAAATAGTTTCATTGTAGGAATTAGTAATGCCATATATAGCCTAACACTGTTACAACTTAAAGAGTTGGACCCATCTGGCCATCAGCTATTGACTTCCAATTAGCAATCTGATGAATTGTGTTACTGGAGTGATGAGCTGCTAATGGTAGGGACAGTTTAACACATTAAGGAAAATGTGTGGGTGATGATTTTCTATAAGTAGGTTCCATGCAGCTAGAAGAATGTGTTTGTTTTGAATCCGTTTACCCCCACCCATCATTTTCAACCAAAAGGCTTTGCAAAACAGCAGGCATACAATCAATAAAAACAGGAGGGCAAATATGGAACAAAAAATGGAATGAGCTGGAAATAAAACAAGCAATTCCAGCTACCAGTTTATGGGAAAGGACTATCTGAACTTGCAGGTAAGACCCAGCTGCATGATTCTTGTCTATGAAATCAGCACCAGTGTAGAAAGGGAGTGCCAGGGGAAAACCACACGGCCAACCTCTGCATTCACCAATGGGGCATTTAATTTGGAATAGCCAAATCACAGTTCCTGCTGTCTCATTGCCACCCACACTGCCAGATTTCAAGACCAAATGGTGAAAAAAACAGTGCTGAAGTCTTCCTCAATTTCAAGTTAGAAATACACAAAAACTGTAACATAAGTTGAAAATAGGCATTTGAACAAACAAATGGTGCCCCCCGCCCAAATTCAGGCAGCCCGGCCCACTTTATATTATTGCTCCTCCCACTGAGGTCTTCTCCACTCCACAAGTTGATTATAGTCCCTGGCCATGAAAAGACTGCCCCCTCCTGTTTAAATTATCCACCTCTGATGCACGATTTGTTTTTGATAATACAGAAGCACTGCATCACATGTCTTGCTATTGCTTATTTGATTACCTGTCCATCATTGGAGCCAACTGAATCAAATAATGTACTATCAAAGGACTTAGGTGTAGAATACTTCCCTTTCTTCATTTTCTTCTCATCATCAATTACTAGTTCACTCTAATCACTGCTGCTGTCAATGCTGACAATGTTGTTTTTAATAATTGTATTTAGTGCTTGCTTATGGGAATGCTTCTTTTTTTCAAATAATTCAAATCAAGTTGAGTATCTTTTAACATGGCCACTGATCAATTACTGAAAAAAATAAAGTAAAATGCAGCAGCATTTATACATAGAAATAGTTAATAGTGAGATGAACTGCCAACCACATTACACTGATCCTACTACTGCTTTGTATTAGATCAACAGTGTAAAACATTCTGTTGTAGCTTAGATTGCTTGTTCATCCTATAGGCAAATTTGGCTACATCTGTTTTTGTGGCCCTTGTCTGATAGGAGGTGAGGCACACAGAACTCATCCAGCTAGCAAGGAAAAGACCTGAGTGGAGGTGTATTGGAAGAGACTTTCTGTCATGTGCGCCGTTTCAATGTATTTGATGCATCGTAACGTTTCGCATGTCATTAATTGGATGCGTGTTTCATTTATCTAGGGAGGATGGGAACGCTTATATTTTGGCTTTGCTTTGGAATGTATTTGTGTTATCTACTGCGCTCAAGGTTACTTTCCCAGGCTAGCAACTCTGACGATTGCTAGCACCTGTGCCGGGCGGGGCTGTTACGAGGGAGGCGGGATACGTTTGAAGCAAGGGTTTAAGTTTGTATTTGGCGCGCTTTTGCTCATTCTCAGCTTTCTTTGTATTTGTCTTTAGTACTCTAATAAATCAGATTTCATTTAGCATCCTCTTGTGAGTCTGAGTATTTGGGGCTAGGGCAATCATTACATAAAGCTGAGAATCTCAGTTCCTAACTCCGCTGGCCCCTGTCCAGGTAAGACAAGCGTCTAACTTGTGAGGGAGAGAGCCCGCGATGACCGAACCCGACATCGTGATGATGGAGGAAGGGGAACCGGACTCGACCGTGAGGCCGTCCGGCCGACCGTCCCAAGGTGGAGAGCTGTCCGCCATCAGAGAGGAGGCGAGCTCCGGGTCGGAGAGCGAAGCCGGGGGGCTGAAAATGGCCCCGGAGACCACCGTGAATTCTCCGGGCGAGCTGCTCACCTGGGATGAGACCCGAGGAGATGCCACAGCAGCGGGGGGCCCATCCTGGAGGCAGAGATACCCCTTATCCCCCAACGTGGTGCAGGTGCAGCCAACGGAGGGCTCACCCACTCCGGATCGGATCCGAGTGTTGGAGTCAAAAATGGATTCGTTGGAGGCTATCCTGAAACAGCTGAGCTTGGATGTAACCTCGATGCGAGAGCTCCGGGAAGAATCCAGCCAGAGGCATTCAACCCCTTCCTCCCAGGGGCTGACCCCGGAACGGCGACGGGTGGTGCGGAGGCGCGAAGGGGACCAGTCGGTCCAGATGGAAATCGCAGCATCGCCCGGGCGATCGCCCCGGGGCCCCGTGCCGCCCCGAGTCAGGGAAGCACCAGCCGCAGCAGCACCGGTGGTGGGGCGCAGCCCGGCGGGAGGCGGTATGCGAGACTTCCCTGTCAAGTTTGATGGGGACCCGACCAAACTCTCGTTCTTCCTGACGAATGCGAAAGCCTATATGGAGGAATGGGGGGCGGTTTTCCAATCGGAGAAGGCAAGAATCATCACCATTGCCACCAAACTGAAGGGGAGGGCGGCAGACTGGTATGTCCAGATGTGCCAGTCGGAAGCGCCTGAACTGGAAAATCTCGAGGAGTTCCTCTGGGCGTTGAAGCAACACTTCGAGGACCCCTTAGCAAAGGAGAGAGCAAAGCGAGCCCTGAAGGAACTCAAGCAGGGGTCCCGATCAGTGGCCGATTATGCTTTGGAGTTTAAAGCGCTAGCTGGGAAGGTGGATGACTGGTCCCAAGCAACCATTATCGAGCTCTTCAAAGATGGCTTGAATACAGAGGTGCTGCGCTGGTCCCTGGGGAGGGACGACCCATACACGCTGTATGAGTGGATCCTGCTAGCAGGAAGGGCTGAACATGCCCAAGAGATCTTTGCCCAGTGGAAGACCGCCAAGTCGGGGCGGGAGGTGAAGCCCAGCCGCCCATCGACCACCGGGGGGAAACCGGGACAACGACCCTGGGACGAGGAGCGGGAGAAGCGGTACGCCAAAGGCTTGTGTCTGAGATGTGGTAAGGAGGGGCATCGAGTGGCAGCATGCCCGAAGGCAAAGGTGGAGGAACGGCCCGGAAAACCGCCGGCGAAGTCCCCTGCGTTGCCGAGGAAACAGAAAGCTGCGGTGGCTGAGACCGAGGGAGACGATGTGATGTTCTACGAAATTGAAGGGGAGACCGAAATCCCGCAGCCGGCGGGAAACGCCAGCCACCTGCTCTCAAGGGCGCCGCTGGGCAGGTGGTAGAGGACGGGCGCGAGCCTCCATCGGTGAGTGGCACTTACCGCATACTCATGGTGAAATTGAAATTGGGTTCCCAAGTCAAGACGGTGGAAGTATGGGCCATGATTGATTCGGGGTGTTCCCGGTGTCTGATGCACCCCGACGTGGTGGCAGCTTTGGAGCTCCCCACTTTCCCTCTACAAAGACCCATCGCATTTACTCAATTGGATGGGTCCATGGCAGGGGGCAAACCGGTCACCCATTTTACAGGGCGGGTAGCCTTGCAACTGGGCAGTCACCAGGAAGGGTTGTCTTTTGTCGTGGCTCCCGTAGGGGGGCCATTGGTGGTGTTGGGGGTACCATGGTTGGTGCAGCAAAACCCCCAAATAAACTGGGTTTACCGGACCATCACATTTAGGGATGGGTTTTATCAAGCGGCCGAGGGGAAGGGTGTCCCAGAGGAGATGGTGGGGGTTGCGGCAGCTGCGACTCCGCCTTACCCGGCCTCTCCTCTGGAAGGCTTGCCGGCCGAGTACAGGATGTTTACTGATGTATTCGGTGAAAAGGAAGCTGACCAGTTGCCCCCCCATCGAAAGACGGACTGTGCCATAGAACTGATGCCCAACACTCAATTGCCTAAACCAAAAATTTATTCCATGACGCAAAAGGAACTGACTCTATTGAGGGAATTTGTGGACAAAAATTTGGCGCGCGGATTCATTGAGCCGGCGAATTCACCCGTGGGGGCGCCGGTTCTTTTTCGCCCAAAAAAGGATGGGACATTGAGACTTTGTACGGATTTCCGCGGATTAAATGCCGTCTCAATTTCCAACAAATATCCCTTGCCATTGATAAAGGACATGTTGTCACATCTGGCCAAAGGCAAGATCTTCTCTAAACTGGATTTAAGAGAAGCCTACTATCGTGTACGAATCAAGGAGGGTGATGAGTGGAAAACTGCATTCAATTGCCCGTTGGGAGCCTTCCAGTATAAGGTGTTACCGTTTGGGTTGGCTGGGGCCCCTGGGGTATTTATGCAATTAATCAATGAAGTTTTGCATGAACATCTGTTTAAAGGTGTACTGGTGTATTTGGATGATGTGTTGATTTATACGGAAACCATGAAAGAGCATGTAGCTCTGGTAAAGAAAGTCTTGTGTAAACTCAGATCTGCTGAATTGTATGCAAAGCTATCGAAATGTGCCTTTCATCAGACCCAAATTGACTACTTGGGGTATAGGATTTCTGATAAGGGTATAGAAATGGACCCTGCCAAGGTGCAGGCTATCATAGACTGGGAGAGTCCCCGTACCCGCAGGCAACTTCAAAGTTTCTTGGGGTTCAGCAACTACTACAGATTATTCATAAGGGGGTTCGCTGAGATTGCCTTGCCCTTAACGGACCTGCTTCGAACAAAAGGGGTGGGGGATACTAGGAGAGTCAAGAATCCCGGAGCGCTGTTGAGGTGGACGCCTGCTTGTCAAACGGCGTTTGAGCGGCTGAAAGCAGCTTTCGTCAAAGAGCCCATTCTACAACACCCTGATCCCTCAAAGCCTTTTGTTGTACAGGCAGATGCCTCCGATTATTCTATTGGCGCATTGTTGATGCAAAAAGACAAGGCAGGATGCCTCAAGCCCTGTGCCTATCTATCCCGCAAGTTCTCTGAGACTGAGAGGCGTTGGCATGTTTGGGAAAAGGAGGCATTTGCAGTGAAAGCTGCTTTAGAAGCTTGGCGGCATCTGTTGGAAGGGGCAAATCATCCCTTTGAGGTATGGACTGATCATAAAAACTTGGAGGCACTTAGTACCCCTCGAAAACTGAGCCCTAAACAGATTCGTTGGGCTCAATTTTTCAATCGATTCAATTTCCAGTTCAAATTTATTCCAGGGAAAAAGAACTTCTTGGCTGATGCCTTGTCAAGGCAACCTCAAGACTCTGGGGCGGCACCAGATGTGGTAAGCACCCTATGGTCGGCGCCCCAATTGGGCATGCAGGCTGTGACGCGAAGCCAAACGCGCGCGCAGCAACCGCCCACCACAAGCGCTGCTCAGCCAAGCACTTTGTCAATTCCCTCCCAGTTGCAACAAAAGTTTTTAAAAGAATTAAAAACGGATACTTGGTTGCTTGCGAATAAAGACAATGTTACTTTTGACAGAGGCTTCGCTTGGAAATCCGACCGCCTCTACGTTCCTGAAAACCTCCGGAAAGATGTGTTAACACATTCACACGATGACAAACTCGCAGGTCACTTCGGGTTTGTAAAAACCTTGCACCTCGTTCGGAGGCAATTCTGGTGGCCCACATTACGTAAAGATGTCAAAGACTACATTGCTTCCTGCACTGTCTGTGCAATGTCCAAGCGCAAGGTGGGCAAGCCCCAAGGGCTGCTGCAGCCGGTAGCAGCCCCCTCTTCCCCTTGGGAAGAAATCTCCATGGATTTTATTGTAGAGCTACCACCCAGCCAACGCAAAACGGTCATTTGGGTGGTCAAAGATTATTTCTCCAAACAAGCTCACTTTATCCCCTGCGTGTCCATTCCGTCAGCGCGTCAATTGGCCCGCCTATTCCTTGTACACGTGTACAGGTTACACGGATGTCCCTCCCGCTTGATTTCGGACAGAGGTACACAATTTACCTCGCAATTTTGGCGGGCGTTTCTCAAGCTGTTAGGCACGAAGCAAGCCCTCTCCACGGCTTGGCATCCTCAGACGGACGGGGCCACTGAGGCGGTTAACTCTACTCTAGAGCAGTACCTTCGCGCTTTTGTGAATTATCAGCAGGACAATTGGGTAGACCTTCTACCATTTGCTGAAGTGGCTTACAACAATGCAGTGCATCAAAGCACTGGGCAAACCCCGTTTCGGGTGGCTCAGGGTAAAGACTTTGTACCTATCACTGATCTCCCACAACCTCCTGCAGGTGCAGTCACTACAGATGATTGGTCAACACAACTGGCTGACTCTTGGCCAATGATTCAAAAGGCATTGGCTGATGCACAGACAGATTATAAACTGTATGCTGATCGGAAACGAGCCCCACAACCTGCATTCCAAGTTGGGGACTCAGTATACCTTTCTACCAAGTTTATCAAGTCTGCACAACCTTCAAAGAAACTGGCGCCTAAATTTGTGGGTCCTTTCCCAATTGTCGCTCAAATTAACCCTGTGACTTTTAAACTTGACTTGCCTCATAACCTTAAACGCTTACACCCTGTTTTTCATTGCAGCTTACTCAAACCGACTATTCCTTCTGATCGCTGGCATCGGCAACCTCCACCTCCCACCCCCATCATGATTGATGGTCAGCAACACTTTGAAGTTAAAGAAATTTTGGACTCTAGACGCCTTCGCAATACTTTGCAATATTTAGTTCGTTGGAAGCATTTCCCTCATCCTGAGTGGGTCGCTGCACCAGATGTAGCTTCCCCGGTTCTGGTGGCCCGTTTCCACTCCGCTTATCCCTCGAAACCAGGTCCCTAAGGGTATTTTAGGAGGGCGGTATGTCATGTGCGCCGTTTCAATGTATTTGATGCATCGTAACGTTTCGCATGTCATTAATTGGATGCGTGTTTCATTTATCTAGAGAGGATGGGAACGCTTATATTTTGGCTTTGCTTTGGAATGTATTTGTGTTATCTACTGCGCTCAAGGTTACTTTCCCAGGCTAGCAACTCTGATGATTGCTAGCACCTGTGCCGGGCGGGGCTGTTACGAGGGAGGCGGGATACGTTTGAAGCAAGGGTTTAAGTTTGTATTTGGCGCGCTTTTGCTCATTCTCAGCTTTCTTTGTATTTGTCTTTAGTACTCTAATAAATCAGATTTCATTTAGCATCCTCTTGTGAGTCTGAGTATTTGGGGCTAGGGCAATCATTACACTTTCACAGAAATAATAAGTAAGAAATAAAGCAAATAAAATAAGACATGAACCAGTGATTCAATGGTACCACTTCACAAAGGTGGGTTCTTTCTCAAAAGGGGACCATTCTCAATCTATTTTTGAGGCTTGCTCTTGGTAAAATGCCAGACTGCACAAATGTAAAAGTACTTATATTTATAAACAATGAGATTTTTTAAAAAAATATATTTTTTATTAAAGGATTTTACAAAGATTTTAACAAACTTCATAAACATAGGAGAAGAAATAGAAAAAGAAAAAGATCATAAAAGAAAAAGTGAGTAACAAAAAGCAAGAAAAAGAAAGATATCTAAAGAAGCGACTTCCAATCTTCTTTGCAGCAGTTACAAACATAATAATTACCATCTCTGCCCTCCCAAATTGCATATCATAGTTCCCTTCTTCCCATAAACAAAGCTTTTTAATCAATAAATTCTGAAATCAGCAGTTCATTTTTATCCATTTTAGCAAAAAGTCTATAAAGGGTTTCCAGTCTTTTATAAAAGTAATTGTAGTTCCCTCCTTGATCAAACAAATCAATTTAGCCATTTCTGCAAACTCAGCCATCTTCACAATCCATTCCTCCATTATTGGTGTTTCCGTAGTCTTCCATATTTGTGCATATAATAGCCTCGCTGAAGTTACCATATATAAAACCAATCATCCATGAGCCTTTTCTAGCTGAGTGTCTATAAGTCCTAATAAGAAAAGTTTCAGTTTCATCTGAATGTTAATTTTTAAAACTCTTTGCATCACCATATATATTTGTATCCAGTATCTTTTTGCTTTTTCACAAGTCCACCATGCATGATAAAATGTCCCTTCTTGTTTTTCGCATTTCCAACAGTGATTAGAAATGCCTTTATACATCTTAGACAGTTTCTCTAGTATCATATACCAATGGTACATCATTTTTAAAAAGTTTTCTTTTAAATTATAAGACAATGTGAATTTCAGACCTTTTAACCACATCCTGTCTCATTGATCCATTTGAATATTATAACCAAAATTCTTGGCCTACTTTACCATACATTTTTAACTTGCTTTTCCTCTGTTTCAAATCTCAACAAAAGTTTATACATTTTAGCAATCTCATGTTCTTCATTTGTACATAATTCATTTTCAAATTCCATTTTATCACATTCTATTCCTGGTACTTTTTTACCTTTATTAAATCTTTCTCTTAATTGTTCATATGAGATTGTGCATATGTGCATTGAAAACTAAATCCCTCTGCAGTCAATTGTTATTTGATTTCATCTTAAGCTCCCCATTTTCCTGTCCTAGCAGGTCTTCATGTGTTAACCATTTGTTTTTGTCCACTGTTTCTTCTCTATAAAATGCTTCTTGAGCTGAGGCCAACAAAGGTATTTTCCGGCTGGGTTTATACCTATTCCATGTTCGTAGTATGGTGTTCCTAATATAATGATTTTTAAAATCTACATTTACTTTGACTTTTAACCATGCCACCCAAACTTAGACCATGACCTTCTAAGTCTAAAATTGTCTTATTTCTTAACCACAGCCATTCCTTTATCAAAACCGAACAGCAGGCAGCAAAATACAATTTAAAATCCCAGTCTTCCTCTTTCCTTTGCATCTTGCAGAATCTTATATTTAATCCTTTGTTTTTCCCCCCACCATATAAATCTGGATTTGCCCTTTTGCCACTGTTTCAATGGTGCCTTAGTTCTCAAAACAGGTATTGTCTGAAATACGAATAACGTTCTAGGTAACACATTCATTTTTACCACAGAAATTCTTCCCAACAACGACAATTGTAATTTTCCCCATCTTAATAAATCCTTCTTAATTTCTTTCCATACTTTAACATAATTATTTTGAAATAACATACAATATAAACAACGAGATACTTGAGGCACTTATCCAGTTTACAATAGTTATTACAGTTCTCAGCAAAACCTTGCAGAAATTCTACTAAGTTCAACTTGGAATGCTATTCCAAAAATTTAAATTTTTCCATGGCCTGTTTATAACTTAAAGTTGAAAACTCTCAAGCAAATATCCATAATACTGCAGATGGTCAATGATGTCCCATTTCTAGTCAAGATTGTTAGTTGTCAACCCGACATGGAGAGACTAGGCTTTATGGCAGATAATATAGGTTAAACCAATAATTGAATAGGCTTGTCCACACTCAGCTCTCTGCCTTATTTAGTCCTGCTTCAGTGGAGACTGCCATATTTGGAATGCACCAAGAACCTGAAACAGCTTCTTTAGTTATTTGGATCCAGCTGCCTTCAAGTGAGCAAAATTGAGGAATGGGCCTGGCTGTGTCCCAATAGAGGAATGGCTTCAGTGCCTTGGCCTCAAACAATTTTAGAGCTGCTAAAATGTACTCTGTTCTCTGGAGTAGAAGGAAGTGATAGCTGATGAGCTCCTCAGGGTGTTTAGTGAAGCATGAGTAATTTGGACATTTCATTTCCTTGTAGATTTAAGTAGAAAACCTAAGTATTTGAAGCATGCTGTCTGCTTGATGTCATGTCCTTTAATGTTCCACAGTATTTTTTTTTCTTTTGGTTCTTTTTTTACCACATGCATAACACTGGCTTTTTCACAGTTGATCTGTCATGAGTGATTCCATGGCTCAAAACATTTGAGGCTCTCTGTAAGCCTGCTGTAGTGTAGTGATAAAACTATTACATCAATTGCGTATGATGGTGTTGCTATAAAACTTTTGAATAACTGGGAAATGACGTTCCTGTTTCTTTAAATATCACACCATGAAGTTGATGTAAAAACTGAACAAAAGTGGATCAAGGGTGCATCCATATATGACTCCCTTTCTTGCTGGAATTGCTTCAGAAAGGCATCTTGCTGCATTACAGTGTAACTTCAGAGATTGGTGTTATTGTATAATGCAGATAAAAAGTTAAAGCAACAATGATCCATTCAAGAATTGTGCCAAAAGATTTTGTTGTGCCTTTTCTACGGATTAAGCAAAAGACACTAAAGTCAGGAGTAAATTTTTCTGTTGCTTGCTTTATTGAATCTTTCAGAACAAATTCCAGTGATTCCGCAAGAGTCGCAACATATTTAGGTGGTCCAAGGTAACAGAACTACAATGTAAGGTGACTGGATTTCTTAATCAGCCATTAATGATAACAGCTTACTTCAATACAGATTTCCCTAGATATTGAGATGAAAATTATTTAAAGTCAGTGAAGGAAGCATATTATCTGCTTTAGATGTCATCTAATTATTTGAGTCGTTACAATAGAGTAATTTTAAAGAGTCCACTATATTTCTTTGGAGTTTTTGACTTATATTCTCTATGAGCTTGGATGTCTACAGAACGTCTATAAATAATTAGATAACTTTCCTCTCTGAATTATGTTTTTAATAAAGGAATCTGAAGCTCATCAGACACTATTGAGGCCATATCATTATTGAACAAGATGAGTGAACTTTAGGTGTGTTCTTTTTTTAATTCATTTTGCTGCACTGAAAAGAATATGCTAATTTCATCACAAATGTTGAAATGAGACTGTTACTATTATTATTCCTTCTGAATTTCAAGATAGAATGTTTATTGTTGACCTTATTATTACACTGGGATACTTTTCCACTTCTGCATCCTATAATTTCTAATTTTATGGGAAGTTAACTTGTATAATATAATGTCTCTTCAGCAACTTGGAATTTTGTTTGTTTTGGCATATTAAACTTATTTCCAATTCTTATACCCTGCTTAAATGTTTTATATATTTTCTAGCTTGCCCCCAGCATTCTGTCACAATTAACTGTATTCTTCCAGGCTTGTATTTATTGTCTTTTGGTAGCTAGGTTCTTATTAAAATTCCTGGTTTAGTTTCTGATATTTCTCTTTATTTTCAGTGCTGTTGCCAAGGTTTGAGTTTTTGTGTTTATGTCGTTAGTATTGTATTTGCCCTTTCTAATGACTGATTAACATTACTGGTTTCTTTTCACTGACTTCTTGAATGATTTTTCTGCACATGTCCCTAACAAAAAATGTAGCAAACAGTTGAAAGCTCACAGCATGAATTCTCCAGAATTCTGCCAAGACTCACATCATATCAGCCTTTTGTAAATTCTGGCGGAAAACAAGTTCAAATTGGGGTTTCACTTTCTTTCATCTGAAAGACACAGGCAATGCTTATGTTTATATAGAAAGTTGCTAGTAATTATGTTAGGGATATCTGTATCCCCAACATCTCAGCTCAGCTTGATTAATACTTTATTGATGTTTTACTCACCAGTTTTCCTAAAGTTTCTTTCTAATTTGAAATAAGTTTTTGCTTTCCCATATAATTCTCAGAATATGTTAAGAGTATTCTAGATATTTTTGGTTTAATACTTTTCTCTATTGAGACAACCAATAGAAATACTACTAACCCCTCCCCGCCATGTCACACATCATCACTTGCTATCTTCTCTGGCTTGACACATTTTCTGATCTGAAAAAGAAAATCAGGAGGCTGATATCTCCCTTTGGGCTTATATGGAAAACTGAGAGTCAGGGAGGCTTGAAAAAGATTCAAGATATTTACAGACATCCCTTGTCCCCTCCGAACTAAATAAGATCAGGAAGACTATGCCCCATTCAGGAGAATTTCAATGAAATTTGCTTCTTCTCTGTAAGAGATTTCAACGAAGAAGGAGAAAAAGGAGAAGAACTAGAGAATATATCTACCTTTTGTTAGAAAAAAACCCACTGGGAGGAATTCCCATCTGATGTCTTCCCTTGATATTTCATGGAAGAGTGGGAAGCCAGGAAAGCTGCTGGAGGGAGGATTGTACAGCACCGTGTTGCACAGTATAAGATATTCACACAACTTCATTGGTCACCACTGAATTAAATAACTCCATTGATAGAGAATTTAACTGAAATATGTTTCTTTTTTGAAAGAAAATTAAAAAGCAATATTGCTCCAATAGGAATGAGGTGGTTGAGCCTTCCCAATGGTGGTGGCATGGTTTTAAATGTCCATGTTTACTACATTCATGTTAGTTGGTATTTCTATTGGCTGCATCGGAAGCATTTGTTGATAGGGCACTAAATACTGCCAGCATGAAATAGCATGTAACCACTTGCAAGCTCAGATTTTCCTAATGCCCACAGCCTTAGTCATATCAGGACAATAGTTTCACCACCATCCATTTTACATGGATTCTAAATATTATTAAGAGAGGAACGGATCCTGAATGTAGCATTGATTGCTTCACATAATCAAATTCCAAAACTGTAGCCTGAAGCAACTGTCCCATTGATTATTAACCAAATGGATATATTACAGAAAACTGGCTGCAGGAACCTTCTTCAACTTCCTGCAATATCTTGGATTACAGTTTCCATAATCCCCAGACTGCCCCTTCATCAGCTTTCCCAGCAAGGATGTCATCATAAATACTAGATACTCTGTGAGTGGTTTGTGAGAACTTAGTAAGAAGCTTTTTTTTTTTTTCTTATTCCCTTCCCTTCTTGTGTTTTTATTTCATCAGACATCAGACTGAAATCTAAAGCATGGCTAATACGTAACAATTATTTTTGTCAGTGAGGAGAAGGGAGAAGAGAGAATAAAGCTGAATGAATGGCTGAATGAATGAATGAACAAATGAATGAACAAATTGCCCAAATGTAGGCATACTCAGACAACAATGACATGGTAGGGAAGAGATGGGGTATGCCTACCCAAAAGTAGTTTATTTTTTAAAATCTTCTTGGGTTATTAGATTTTCCTCTCCTTTTTTGTCTAATTGATACTGTGATCCTAAAAGGAAGGAAATTGTATCTGAGTAGTTTTATGCTTGAGGGCATTTGAATGTAGTTCCTGGAAAGCCTGATCATTTTTGCAGAACAAGCTTCTATTCGTTTAAAAACTCTGGATTTGTTATTATTAACCTATCGTAATTGTTAAAAAAACCCATCTTGTAGTTATCCAATCAGTATCTTCTGTAACAATAATGAGCTGCGAAGTTATTAGCCAAAGCTGTCCTGTACCTGGTTTAAACTTAAAACAATTTTGCTTGTTGAATTTGAGGTATGCAACCAAAATATTTATTAAACACTAAATCATTATCTCTTCAAATGATGGTCCATAGGACAAGATTATTATCCATAGCATGCTTGATGCTTTCTCACATATATGCTTTTCAAAGAGGAAGAGGAAGAGGAAGAGGAGGAAATCAGAAATCAGTATACTAGTTGTTGACTAAAAGAATTTAGGAAGGGTTCAATTATTTTTTGAATGGGTGATCCTGACCCCAAATTAGCAAATGTGTTACTAAACAAACCCCAACATTTTTTTACAGTTTTTACAAGTCAGATTGAAAAGCAATCATGGCTTTGTATATTATAGAAATGCTATCAATCAGATGCATGAAGTCCTGCTTGGCTTTCAATGAACATTCCAAGTGGTAGGAATGTACAAATCTGAATTCCTAGTCCAGCAGCATTTCCATGATGATCTTTGATGGGGACTAGTGGGCTGTAGAGGTTAAGATGCTAGAGTAGGATTGATGTTCAAAATCAACTTTAATTATGGAAGCTTACTAGATTACTTTGGGCTCACAATGCCTGTTCCCAATATACCTTACAAGGCTGCTGTTGATACTATAAAACTGGAGAATTGGATGCTATGTATGCTACTTTGAGCTCTTGGAGGACAGGCAGAAAATTGATATTTGACAAACAGCAGTTGCTTAGGCAAGATGAACAAACAGAGGACTATTGAACACTTTTGTGACCCTGCAGCTAAAAACATGGATGAATATGAATCCCTTTCTTTGAATGGGGCTATCTTTATTGTCATTTTGTTTACACAGTTATGATATGGCCCTTTTATGAGCCACCATGACCATGCAAAATGTGACAGCCATATGAATATTGTCAAAACTCTCAAAAGATTATTGAAACACTCTGCTTACATCAAAACTATGCAAAAACCAAGTCCAAATATAATCCCTGGGTAAGCATAAAGAGTCTGCCAAAGAATCAGACAATTGCTTAGGCAAGGCCAACAGAGGACTACTGCACAGACATTGAACCAGCAACCAAAAAGTGAAAGTAAGAGCTTTTTTTTACAATTTACAGAATTCAATCTATACTTCATTTGCAGGCCCTGGAATATTCCCATTCACACTGTGTATTTTACTTGCGAACAGCCTATTATTCAAATGTACTTCTTTTCTTCTGGGCATTTTTTACTTAGCCAACAGCTGATCTCTATTGCAGGTATGAGCACATGCTTTGTCTTTTTTTTTTTTTAAACCAACAAGTGACCTATGGGATCCCTGCAGGGTGAAAGATTTTTTGTTTTTCAGTTTTTGCTGTTATGGTTTTCAAATTCAGGGAGTTCTCAGTCTTTTAGTTATAGATCAGGCTACCTAAGAGAAAGGATGAGATACAGACACCATGAACAACTTTGGTAATACCTGCGACTGCCCAAAACATTAGCTGGAGCTCCCCAGAATACTTCTAAAAGTTGGCATTCAATTAAGATTTTTGAAAGAAAAATCCATAAAATATGTGGGGCATAATCAAGTTTACTATTTCATCATTTTAACTGATTAAAATTAAATATAACTGAAATAAGATAAACATTATTCTTTGTCCTAATTCCACCTGTTTCTTTGCCTTGATCTCTCCTAGTTCTGAAGTATGGCATCCACAAACAATGCTAAGTATATAGAATTTTCACCATGTTTCAGCATGTTTGATTTTCAGGCCATTTCCACACTTTCCCCCGCTCAGGAAGCATATTTTTATCTTTAGTTTATCATGTCAGATGTTTTGTGATACTGGGATAGCAAACATCTCTGAAGTAGGAAGGAGTGAAATCTGTATTAGTTGACTAGGATTGCAAAACACCTGGACTTATTTCAAGCTGTTTAAACACCACCCTGCATAATTTGATGCCAGCCATAACATGATGCTGTTTCTGACCTAACTATCTTTAACTGTAGCTATACTTTCTCACTGGCATGAACAGCCAGAGCTGTTGGCATGGTTCTAGATTTGCAAAATGTTTTTTTCCTTTCAGTGTATGTACTTATTTTAAAGGTTTGCTCACAGACACATAACATTATTTACAGCATGTTCCTAAGCATGTTTACACTGAAATAATCTCAAATGAGCATTGTTTTGCTTATACCCAGGAAGCCATGAATTCTCATCATCTGAATATATATATATATATATATATATATATATATATATATATATATATATATATATTCAGATCTCTCCTAGTTTATAAGGTATGGCATCCACAAACAGTGCTAAGTATACAGAATTTTCACCATGTTTGATTTGAAGTAAAAAACAAAATAAATTAAAAAAGCAGTCTGGATGAATACTGCAGAATGATCACACCTGAAAAGATTTGATGTTCACCCATCTCTAACTGGATCATACTGCAACTCACCAACAGATTCACCCCTCTGTTTCCAAAACAACCAAATAAAGCTATCACATCAAAAAAAAAAAAAAAAGACTCTTGGAATACGTGGATATTGATGCAAGCCACTGCTTTTCCCAGGGTGACCCCTTCAGTTCAGATCATCTATGCTTGAGCTCAAAACTCCTAGCTTTGTTGCGAGGGCTTTATATTTAAATGCCACATCACCAAAGGAAGGTAATTTATAAGTGCATAATACAAGGAACCATTATAGATCATTGTGCTTCCACAGGAAATTCATTGATGCACTTTCCTGACATATCAATTTGGAGCAAATGCCTCTGGATGCTTTTTAACACCTCCTCTCCCCGTCTCTTTGTAAGCCTGGCTGTCCTTTAAGGGAAAGCTATAATAAAACTAATTTCCATCATCACCAAGGGCACTGCAGATGAAAAATGAGTCCACAAGTTGAAATGGACATAAATATTAGATGCCAAAATAGATCACTTTTCAAAATGCAATGGGGACTGTATGTTATGTGATCCTGTATATGTTCTCTATCATATGGCAGGGCCATTTCTGTTCCCTTCAGAATGATAAATAGGTGAGAGTTCAACTATATAACTGGTTTACATGTATAGGATACAAATCTCTGCAAAAGGTGTTACCTTGTCTCCTCCTTAAATCAAGCTTTGCTGTTTCAGTGATAAGCTTAAAGACATATTAAATTATCAACGGCAGCATGTACCATAAATACTTCTGATGCACTATGAGAACATAAGAATTGGTGGCTTTGCTGGTAGATTGCACCAAATTTTATTCCTCTAATAGTAGAGCCATTAAGGGGTGTCAGGAAGGCCAACACTGTCACATTCTAATTATGTATATTTAAAAATCCCTTCTCACACAGGTGTTATAAGAACTGCCATTGAAATTGTTCTGAAGTAGAGATGTAAAAATTCCCTGCCATGGATCCTTCAGAAAATAGATACGGGGTATCACTTGCAGAAGATTCATGGTGGGATGAAGAGTAGCAGGGACAGAATCTAAATGGTATGTCTCCTTCCAGGGTGGAGAGGGGTGGGGAAACTCTCTCTCTTTGGAAAATGTATAAATTGGCCAATATTCTGGTTTTTTATTTCTTGTCATAGGAAAACTGTCCTTTGCATGTAGAGCAGTATCAGAGGCTGCTTCATCTTTGTCTCACTTCCTTGACTGAGCATGTAGTGGTCACACTGTCATTTCAGAAAATCCTGACAATCAGTAATAGCTTCTACTGGGAAATCTGTTGTTGTGACCCCACAAATTGTTTTTGCTACAAAAAAGGAAAAAGAAAAGAAAGAAAAGAAACATTAGTAGCCATAGCCAGACTGTACATTGCCAAAAATCTAAAACTTATTTGCCTCTAAATAGACTGAGAATTTATGTGAATACACCTCACAAACTGAGCAGGAAAATGGATCTCCATGTCTGTACTTTGAAGCAAGGGCAAAGTTTAAAAATGGCACACACAACTGTGTGATCAGAGTCCCACCCCTTCTGATGAATGGTTGATGCATGCAACATGGTTAAAAGTGGTTGTAAAAAGGATTTGATAACCCAGTTGTTCACCTTCCCCATAATACCCCTGTTTTGAAGTGAAATTCAAAGGGAATTGATGATGTAGATGAATAGAAACTAGGTAAAATGCCTGATCAAGTTTAACTAAGTGAAAAGAATTCAATATCACAAAGTGTGATGAGATACTAAAATTATCAATGCATTTAAGCCATGATAACTATATAAATCTTTGCCGACTGAATATCAGACAATACAGGAGAGAGCAATTGACAGAGTTCACAGATCATGCCAAGCCATAAGTTGTTTTAACTATAGCTTGCTGAACAAGCCAGAAATCATAAACTATTATTTTATCTTAGAATGTTATGTGAACCTAATATTTGTCTTCACATCTTCTTATACCACAAGAAGGATCTTTCCTGCAAGATGATGTGCTTCCTTGAAATAAAATATTAAAAGATCCATCAAAATTTATGTTACAGGAAGTGCAACAAAGTGCATTTGTATACTTGTGTATGCATCTGCTGGATTCTTAACAAACAGTGGCTATCTAGGTTTTGCCATATGTCTTGGCATTTGCATATTATAGAAAGAATGGTCAATATTCTCTTATGATTGTGAACAGACTTTGTATTCTCAACATTTGGTAAAATATGCTTTGGATTAGTAATAACTTATTACACCAAGGAAAATTTGCAGAGAGAGAGAGAGAGAGAGAGAGAGAGAGGGAGGGAGGGAGGGAGGGAGAGAGAGAGAGAGAGATCAGCCTGAAACAATCCACTGAAGGATGACAGCCTCTTCACTGAAGGTTCTGGACCACAATCTACCATGTTGGCCAGTAGATATTATTCAACTTCCCAGGCTAGAAAGAGAACAACTGGCCCAAAGTCACCTAGCCAGCTTCCATGCCTAAGGAAGGAATAGAACCTGGAACTTGGGTCTCTGCACTCCTAGTCTAGCATTTTAACCACTACACCACATACAGCTGGTTTTTTTTAGAAGAATGGATGGAAGGAAGGATGCATGGATGGAGAAAAAGAAAGATAGTCAGGGTATTACACATACTGTATCTATTTTTCCTGAAACAGTAGATATAAAGATACTTCTACCTTTGATTACTACCTTTACATGTATTTTTCTATTTCCAAAACAGCAGGAGATGAAAGAAGAATGGAAATTTGAACAATTGGGAGGCAAGAGTGACTGTTACAAGCAGCAGGTGGGTGAGATGTTCAGTGATCTCCAGATTTCAGAAGCCTGTAGGAACAAGCTGTTTCATAGGAAGGAAGCTCCTACAGAAAATGTTTGCTTCTGTGCTTCCCCCTCCAAATATTACAATAAATAAGGACGTTCAGCAGGCATTCTCTGTTTGCAAATATTGGGTGGAAGATTCTATCCTGGAAAAAAGATTTTAAACATACTCAGGTCCCAAGCCGTATCTCATGCCTTGCATTCAGAAACAACCAGGTAGTCAATGTGGCTTTCCTGGCAGCAGTGACACATGGCAGTATCAGGTATGGTCTATAAGCAAATGAGCTATTATATTTTGCAGCAGAAGTTTCCAGAGGGGTCTTTAAAGGCAGCCTCATGTAAAGTGAATTGTTGTTGTTGTTGTTCAGTTATTAAGTTGTGTCCAACTCTTCGTGACCCCATGAAATGTAGCATGCAAGGCATTCCTGTCCTCCACTGTCTCCTGGGGTTTACTCAAATTCATGTTCATTGCATTGGTGATGCTATCTAACCATTTCATCCTCTGCCATCCCCTTCTCCTTTTGTCTTCAGTCTTTCCTAGCATCAGGGTCTTTTCCAGTCAGTCCTCTCTTCACATTAGGTGGCCAAAGTATTTGAGCTTCAGCTTCAGTATCTGTCCTTCCAATGAACAGTCAGGGTTGATTTCCTGTAGGACTGACTGATTTGACCTCCTTGCAGTCCAAGGGACTCTTAAGATTCTTCTCCAGCACCACAGTTCAAAAGCATCAATTCTTCAGTGCTTAGCCTTCCTTATGGTCCAACTCTCACAGCCATACACTACTACTGGGAAAACAATAGCTTTGATTATACAGACCTTTGTCAGCAAGGTGATGTCTCTGCATTTTAATATGCTGTCTAGGTTTGCCATAGCTTTCCTCCCAAGGAGCAAGTGTCTTTTAATTTCATGGCTGCAGTCACCATCTGTGGTGATCTTGGAGCCCAAGAAAATAAAATCTGTCACTGCTTCCATTTCTTCCCCTTCTATTTTCCAGGAAGTGATGGGACCAGATGCGATAATCTTAATTTTTTTAACGTTGAGTTTCAAGCCAACTTTTGAACTCTCCTCTTTCACCCTCACTAAGAAGCTCTTTAGTTCCTCTTCACTTTCTGCCATTAGGGTGGTATCGTCCTCATATCTGAGGTTGTTGATATTTCTCCCAGCAATCTTAATTCTGGCTTGTGATTCATCCAGCCCAGCATTACTCATGATGCACTCTGAATATAAGTTAAATAACCAGGGTGACAAAATACAGCCTTGTCGTACTCCTTCTCCAATGTTGAACCAATCGGTTATTCCATGTCCAGTTCTAACTGTTGCTTCCTGACCCACATACAGGTTTCTCAGGAGACAGGTAAGGTGGTCTGGTACTCCCATATCTTTAAAACTTTGCCACAGTTTGTCGTGATCCACACAGTCAAAGGCTTTAGCATAGTCAATGAAGCAGATGTTTTTCTGAAACTCTCTTGCTTTCTCCATGATGTTGACAATTTGATCTCTAGTTCCTCTGCCTCTTCGAACTACCAGCTTGTACTTCTGGTAGTTCTTGGTTCACATATTGCTGAAGCCTAGCTTGTAGGACTTTGAGCATAACCTTGCTAGCATGTGAAATGAGCACAAGTGTGCAGTAGTTTGAACATTCTTTGGCATTGCCCTTCTTTGGAATTGGAACGTAAACTGACCTTTTCCAGTCCTGTGGCCACTGTTGAGTTTTCCAAATGTGTTGGCATATTGAGTGCAGCACTTTAGCAGCAGCATCTTTTAAGATTTTAAATAACTCAGCTGGAATACTGTCATCTCTGCTAGCTTTGTTGTTAGTAATGCTTCCTAAGGCCCACTTAACTTCACTCTCTAGGATGTCTGGCTCAAGGTCAGTGACCACACCATCGTGGTTATCAGGGACATTAAAATCTTTCTTATATAGTTCTTCTGTATATTCTTGCCATCTCTTCTCAATCTCTTCTGTTTCCGTTAGGTTCCTCCCTTTTTTGTCTTTTATCAAGCCCATCTTTGCACAAAATGTTCCCTTGATATCTCCAATTTTCTTGAAGAGATCTCTAGTCTTCCCCAGTCTGTTGTTTCCCTCAATTTCTTTGTATTTTTCATTTAAGAAGGCCTTCTTATCTCTCCTTGCTATTCTCTGGAAATCTGCATTCAGTTGGTTATATCTTTCCCTTTCTCCATTGCTTTTTGCTTTCCTTCTTTCCTCAGCTATTTGTAAAGCCTCATCAGACAGCCACTTTGCTTTCATGCATTTCTTTTTCTTTGGGATGGTTTTAGTTGCTGCCTCCTGTACAACGTTATGAACCTCCGTTCATAGTTCTTCAGGCACTCTGTCTACCAGATCTAGTCCCTTAAATCTATTCATCACATCCACTGTATATTCATAAGGGATATGATTTAGGTCATACCTGAATGGTCTAGTGGTTTTCCCTATGTTCTTCAATTTAAGCCTAATTTTGCAATAAGAAGCTCATGATCTGAGCCACAGTCAGCTCCAGGTCTTGTTTTTACTGACTGTATAGAGCTTCTCCATCTTTGGCTGCAAAGTACATAATCAATCTGATTTTGGTATTGACCATCTCATGATGTCCATGTGTAGAGTAATCTTTTGTGTTGTTGGAAAAGAGTGTTTGCTGTGACCAGCATGTTCTCTTGACAAAACTCTATTAGCCTTTTCCCTGCTTCATTTTGTACTCCAAGGACGAACTTGCCTGTTATTCCGGTTATTCCGGTTATTTCTTTAGGAAGTAATTTAGGAAGCAATTTAGTAATTAATTATTAACAATTAATTAATTAGGAATTAATTAATTAATTAATTAGGAAGTAATTTAGTGATTTAGGAAATAATTTAGGAAGTGAATTACAGTTATCCAAATAAACAGTGACAAGGACATGAATCCTCGGAGCATCCTGTTCTAGGAATGGCTATATGTGGCACATTAACTCAAGTTGGGAAGAGGACCCTTCTGGCCATGGCCACTCTCTGCCTTTTCAGCAGAAGCTGTGAGTGTAGGAGAACCTCCAGATTGCAGGCCTGCTCTTTTAGGAGGTACATAATCCATCCAGAGACAGAAGTAATATAATCCCAGAATTAGTAAGCTTCTGAATCAACTGCCACTCTGTCTTGCTTGGATTGAGTCTGATCCTATTTCTCCCCATTCAACCCCTGGCAGGGTGTGGGATTAAGGCTTCACCTGCTGCATCTCCTATTTGGACTGGGGCAGAGGTATATACTTGTATATCATCAACATATTGATTACACTGCACCCTGAACCAATGGGTGATCTTATCAACTGAATGCAACAATGCAGATAATCAAGTTCCTCTGGAGCACTTTTGTTGTTGCCTCCACACAACCTGCTCCATTACCTTCCATAGAAAGGGAAGGTTGGATATCTAAGACAAAGGTGGGCCTCTTGAAAAAAGAGGAAACTATATCTCTTTCAAGGCAGCTGGTATCTCCCCCTCCCACAGTGAAGCATTGATTACTCCCAGGATTGATCTCCTTGTCTTCTTCCTAACAGTCTTGACCAACCAGGTGGGGCAAGGGTCAGGCCCACTAGTGGCATCACAAAGAATGCTGTCCACTTAGTTGAAATCTATAAACTAAAAAACCTTCCAAATAGCATGTGATGTCATCCATGTTTCAAGTGTAAAGATTTTAGAGCTAATCTTAGGGAAGGTATGAAAGATCCATTAAGAAGGGACTTGGAGAAGTGATTATACAGATTAGAAATTGAACCAAGTGTGACAAAGAAACTCAAAGTAACACCAGCTTGATTTTCTTTAATATAAGCTGAGATAAAGAGAAACTTTGGAAAGCCTGTTTCTCTGATTATGTTTTACACTACAACAATAATGTAGCATTCATGGAATTAAAAAAAAAAAACACCTTTCTGGGGCTTTGTCAGAGGGTGAGTGAGGATAGGAACTGATCCAGGTACAAGACTTCTGGGTGAGGCATGGCAAATTGAAGACATCTCTGTGAAAGTGGAGCTGATGACCGTAGCAAAGACCAAAGAACTGGTGAGTAGACCAGTTCTTTGGAACTTCTCAAGATAAGGAGAGGATGGAAGATCACCCACATATGCTCTGGACGGCTGCTCTTTGTGAGGAGACCACAGGACAACATTTTCCATGGGTTTGAGCACCAGGAGATGAAGGGATTACCCATATTCCTCGCAACCTCAGTGGAGCCTTTTAAAGGACACTAAGTTCACTTGTCATTTCAAACTTGAAATGACAAGTTTGAAAAGTCAACTGGTGAGTGTAGCTTCAACTCTGAACAAAAGAAAAAAATAATTACAAGCTTAAGGATTTAATAAATTTGAAATAAACAGCAAAAAGCTAAATAAGATTTTGATCAAAGAAAGTTACAAATGGATTAAGGATCCAGTTCAGTTTGGAATACTGACTTTTATTATGAGATTTTGGAATTAACTATATAATATCTATCTATCTATCTATCTATCTATCTATCTATCTATCTATCTATCTATCTATCTATCTATCTATCTATCTATCTTCTCATGGGAACCAGAGTTATTTTGGCTATCTTGGTTCATAACAAAGATAAGTGAATTTATGATTTTAGAAACTGGACACTAGAGGGGACTAAAGATACTAAGTAGAAGGAAAAAAAAATACAAGCAAGCTTTTGGTGTTGGTTAACTGGGACTTACAAAATGATGCAAAATGTCATAAAATTGGAAATATTAAAGGAGATCTTTGAAGAACAGAGCCATAAATTAGTAGTTATAATGTCAACAGTGTCAGTAATGACGTCTGATTCTATGGATAGATTATGTCCAAAAGATGTCAGCTAGGGAATGACAGATGTGGAGCAAATTTTGTCTGACAAGACAGAGAAGTCACTGAAAGTGAACTATAAATGATTGATTTGGAAAAGGAACTACCAGAGAATGATTTAGAAAATGACACTTTATGGGATATACAAAAAAATCTGGCCAGAGTTTTAAAAATTAAAGGGGAAATACAAATGATAAACTGAGAAAATGACCTGGAAAATGTTTTATTATTGGATCTACAAAAGAGACTTGTTAAATCTTTGAAGAAGTTTGTGAGATGGGATAAGGAAGAATTGATGAGAAATCAAATCCTATGACAATATTTGAATGAACTAAAGATTAAGACTGTTAGGAGAAAAAAGAAGGAATATGAAGTTGGTTTATTTGATCAAGATTAATATAAGACATTTATTTGCAAAGTTCTGGCAACCCTTTACGGACTTTTTGCTAACACCAGGACTGAAAGTTGATGTTTTATGGATTTGCTTATAGATAAGGGATAGGATATGTGGTGAAGAGGTATCTGTGTGTAACCTTATAGGGGAGAAGAGTTACTAAATTTGTCTGTTGAAATGAAGGTTGGAAGTCACACACACACACACACACACACACGCACACACACACACTTTATCATATTCTTTCTTTTCTCTCTTTTTCTTTTTTCTTCCACTTTTCATTCTTTATTACTATTCTTTTCCTTTCTTTATGGCTATTTGGTATTAGTTTTTAGTATTGTAATCAAATTCCTTAATAAAAAATATATACTAAAAAGAAAGGAACTGATCCAGACACATACAGAGCTGAGAGATTAATCAAAGTGACATTTATTGCTATTTACAAAGGGTTATAGTAAAGAGTTGGAACAGTTTGTGTGTATGGAAGTGCAAAAATAAAGATCTAGAGATAAGCTTAACTTATAGAATGTTCTATATCAAGTGCTTGTCAAAAAATTCCTTAATGTTCCAAATGTACACTGCCTTCATCTCCTCCCTTATCCTACAGCTGTTTATCATAATTACCTGCTTTGGAATGCTTATTCGACCCTTAGCTAGCTTTGCTTCTGCTTCAGTGGGAGAAAAACCTAGTACTACCCAAAAAAGGTGAAATAGTCCATGTTTCTCCTCTAACCCAGACTCCTGTGAAGTTCTCTCCCCAGCACCTGAATCACCTTAGTCTTGCTCTTCAGCTGTACCCAGTTCACAAATGCCCTGTGAATTTTCTTTTCAGTGCTGACTTGGTTCCTTTTTGGACAGCCTTTCTCCCAGCTCCTTCTTATGGAATCCTCCTCAGACAGTTACAGATGTCTCCTGGTCCTCCCCCGTTGTGAACCTGCAGATTGTCTAGGTTGGCGTTTCCCAACCTCAGCCACTTGCTGGCTGGGGAATTCTGGGAATTGAAGTCCACACACCTTAAAGTTGCCAAAGTTGGGAAACACTGGTCTATGTTTTCCACCTATCTGGTTGCTTCTTCTCCTTGGTCATCTACTTCTCCAGTTGCCCGTCACACCAGCAGCATCTCCTGCACACCCTGAAAGAGTCTCCTCCTTTCCTGCCTTCCTACTCTTGTTCTTATATACATTAGTCTTCCAAAAGCATATGTGCCAACTTGCAGGAGCCTTAGGGAGTTACTTTAGGAATTTTTTTAGCTCCCACCTCCACCTTTTGCCCTTGACATGTACAATACTGAAAAGAAGAGCAGTGTTTTGTAGTATGGCAGCTCATCCTGCCAAAGGGTCCTTTCGGATTGTGGTAGAGGAATTTATTTCTAGACTTGAGAAGAAAGTGGGAGAGGCAGACCAGTTGCTCAGCCCTGGCAAAGTACAAAGTATGAGAAAGAGCCTCAGAATAGGCCCTCTCTGATCTTTGTTAAAGAGGTCAGTGAAGGTTAAAAAGGAGGCAGTGGAAGTTTTGGACAGGCCTTCAAGACAATGTTAATTTACCCCACAACACTAAAGTAGCATTCCTAGAATCCCTGCAGTGTCTGTTTCTTGACCTGGCCTTTCTCAAAGAGCTGACATCTGCCAATCCATACTCCTCCAACATATGATTTCCATGTGCTTTTTCACTGTCAGTTTGAGTGACATGAGCTATAGCTTTCTGCCTGGCCTGCTTTCCTTTTTCCTCACTTGCTCCTGTCTCTCTTAACAATTTCTGACTCTTACCTTTTCAGCATCACTTTTCCAGACTTGTCTCCTTTCTCCACTTCAACTCATCTGACCAGTCTTGCTGCCTTAGACACCCCCTCCCCCCACCCAAAGGTCCTTCTCTCTGATCTGCAGAAATGCAGAATATGAGGTCACATGGTTCATGGTGTAGTCTGCAAACATCTTCAAAGGTTGCTACTAAATCATACTTTTAATGTGAATTACAGATGAATTTATTAAACTCATGATTGGAGAGCATTCATATCAATTATATGTAATTTTATTTAAAGGTACATGTGACTGAAATTTAGATTTGATGTCTGACTTCCAGAACTTCTCTCAGAAGCCAGCTTACCACTTTCTACCCACTCAAAGTTGTATACTTTTGATTGAAGAAAACTCCCTACATTGTATAGAAAGCTAAACCTTGTTATATCTCGAAGCTCCTTTTTCTCTGGCAAGAAGGTTTGTTTGTTTGTTTGTTTATAAGACTTATACAGCTGCCCAACAACCAGTTTGGTGTAGTGGTTAAGGCATCAGGCTAGAAACTGGGAGACTGTGAGTTCTAGTCCTGCTTTAGGCACAAAGCCAGCCGGGTGACCTTGGGCCAGTAACTCTGTTCCAGCCCTAGGAAGCAGGCAATGGCAAACCACTTCTGAAAAACTTTGCCAAGAAAACTGCAGGGACTTGTCCAGGCAGTGATCAGGAGTCAAAGCCTTGCTCTGTGTATTATTCTACCAACATACTCTGATATTTCCTTGTTTTCCTGAATGAGAATCAAAACAAGGTTAAAAAAAAGAAAGAAAGCTCAAGGCATTGTTTGCCCTTTCAATGAACTGTATTTGTTTTCTAGGGTCTGAGTTTATTTCAGCTATTCTTGTAGAATGTCGACCAAGGGCAGACAACTAGAAAGAATGAACATTTTTGTGTGATAACTGGACTCTAGAGTCTTTCATAATTCCTGCAGCCTACATACTGTACATATTGTCCCCATCTGCTATTCATTAGAAAGCTGCAGAACATTTATAATTTGGACACTGCATACCTACCTGAAAGGTCTATTGTGCCTTGGGTTCTCCTGTTGGCTTTCCCACCTGTGTGTTCAGGATCCTATTTGTTTTCCATTGCCAGCTTTTAAGGTGCCATTTTATGCTGCATTAGCTTGCTTAAGCTTTAACCAGCTGATCTCAAGGGCCTCTCCTTGTCTTTGGTATAAGGACAATACATAAATGAATGCTTCCTATTTTGGGATTCTTTTTCTGAACATGACCCTTCCTGTAGTAGCCATGCTAATCTGAAACTTCACCCTTTCTGCCTAGAGTCCATATCTTGCCTGAGGCTAACACTAAGGTTAATAAAGGCAGGATAGAAAATAAAAAACTAACTAAATAAAAATAAATAAATGATCCAAAGGTAGACAACTTGGTGCTCACCACACTGTTGTTAGTTCTAGGTAGCATATCAGTAGTAAAAGACTGTGGTTTTGATCATTGAAAACATTTGAGGGCCTAACAGCATTATATCTTTTTCCTGAGACTTAACCAGCTGCACTGAACTAGTAGTACCTCTTTTTGAGTAGGCATGTATAGAATTGCTGTATAAAAAGAGATAATAGACTCCACTGCAATATTTAAGCCAAGAGCATCCTCTTGAATGTAAACCCTGGGCTATTGTATTTACCAAGCTGGGTAATGAAGATTAGCTAGAGAGATGTGCTTGAGCCTCAGTTCCTAGTGCCATCTCCAAGACTATGACATCCCTTCATAATGTTCAGCCAGCAACACTGGAATCCATCACAACCTTCTCTGTGCTGTTGCAGTGTGTGATAGGATGCCAAGAATCATGGAAGCTCATTCACATGACTCTCTTTGGCTTTCCACCATTCTGCCTGACCAAAGAGAATAGACAGGACTACTAAATCTGGGTTGCAAAAATCTGGATGAATATGAGACAGAAATAAAGTGATAGCAAAAACTGCACCCATCTAGATTTGTGCAGCCCAGATCTGGTAACCCTAGGAATGGATATACCTGGGCTGCAGGTTGGCTGGTTTGGCTTGCCAAAAAATGATTATTTGATTCTCAAATGATTATTTGAGAAATGAGCCAAAAGGTTTTTTTAATTGTTTGTTTTTAATTGAGTGATATAAGATTGAACTCTAGTTGTATATTTTAGAGATCTATGACCTGCTTTCTTTCTAGTAATAGTAATATAACTTTATTGATTAGTCAACTGACCATATCAATTTCTTTCTAAAATAAAATAAAAATCATTGTTGTATTTTTAGGCCTTCTTCTCAGGCATTGTCATAGAATGACCAATTTATCTATTTATTTTAATAAGATCAGTTTACATAATCGCATAAGTAATTGCTATTTTCAATAGCTTGAAGAGTGGGAAGAATTCACCTTAGTTTCCTTGGCTGTGTTATGGAAAGGTGGCAGGGATCATGATCAAATGAAAACCGAATGGACTTCCTAAATTAGTGAAACTTATAATTTTCTCTAAGGGCCTCCAAATCTTTCCTCTTATGATATAAGCACTGCTCTTCATTGGCAGGTGAAAGATATAAAGTCTGGTTTTTTTTTTAAAGTCTTTAAAGAATCTCTTCCTCTGTACATTTGAATGGATAAAATACCTATATTGGGAGGATATCTTCAAATCAGTAATTCTGTTTTTAGAAATCCAGTACCCAGGACTTTTCCTCATTTCCTTTATGACAGAAATGATTGTAGACATGCTATAATAGCAAAAGTAGTAGTCAAGTATTTTTTAAGGGTTAAAATGGAATATTGTGATGTATCTTCTAGTAAATTTTTCCCATTGAACCCTGCCTCAGGAAAATACACAGAATAGTTGCTTGCAGCTGATTGTTAGTGGAAGACACAGAATCACCAATATCTGTCAAAAAAAAGCACTCAAACCTCTTTGTGCATAATATTCAGAAATGATGTAACATCATCTAAATGAATGGATTTGGGGGAAAGTTGCCTTCAAACAGCTCAACTGCCTGGCTTGTTAAAGCTAAAATGCTGCCTTAACAGCTCTGTTATTGCATTGATTCACCTGCCAGGTTTACAGCACCTGACTCAATATTTTTTTAACTAAAAAAAATATGACTAGAAGAGAATTTGAAAGTTTCTTCTTTAAAAAAACGACATGCTGAAATTTTCAAATTTCTAAAAATTGCCGTTAAGAACTCAGAAACATAAAATGAAACTTATTTTGGTGTAATTTCTTTCTATCTTTAACCATCAGAGAAAATAAGAATTACAGGATAAGAATAATAAGCCATTACTCTGAAGCATGATCTCAAAGTCACAGATGTCTGAGACCAGTATCAATCAAACTGTACATTTATGTTAAAGTGGGCCTATCAGAACTGGGCTGCAAAAATCTGGATGATCACTACTGTAGTGGTCATATTTTAGCAGCATTAACCTGGCAGCCTAGTTAAATCTCACCCCTCACTTGTCAAAATTAATGATGACAACACAAGTCTAAACAAATTCTGACAAGTGTCAGTGATAAGTCATATTAATTTCCTGGAACAGGAAATTAAGAACCACTGTTTGTTGCTCTTTTATAGTTTGTAAGAGTGGCTGACTTTAGCTACACAGTCAAACAAGATTGATTACTTTAAATTATTTACTAATAATGATTAATTGTGAGCATTTAACCACTGGCACACAAGTCAGTCAGGACTCTAGCTGTCATTGTTAAGTCAATGTTCAACTTTGCGATGAAGTGAATCAACTTTATTGATTTTATTTTTTTTACTATAGTCCACCCTTCTTTTCATTATTGTAAGTGTATTTGAATGGTTCTATAAATATCTTATTGAAGAGAGTACCAAAATACTTTTTTTATATATATTGTTAATAAAAAGGGCAACTTTAATCAAAAGGTAAGAGAACTTTAGGCAATATGTTTATAACAGGTCATATATTACACTTTTTTTTGGAAGTAATTGCATTGGGGCATAGAGAATAAGTAGCAAAGACTTAGAGAAATATGAACAAATCGTATCATCAGTGTGTTCTGTTTAACCAAGATTAACAACCTTTCATATTATGAGATGTGCGTTAGTTGTTGGTCAGAGACTACATGTGTACATATGAACATGCCTGTATTTATACATACCCCCCCACACACACAAAGACGCCTCTCTCTGTCCCATCATAAAAATACACATCATATCAATTGACACACCACATTTATATATACACATACACTTATGCATACCAGCACATCATTTTTATTCCCTCTGTCCCAGCAATTTTAAGCAGAATTGCTCAAGGAGAAACAAGACTTTTCTCTTCCACTGAGCCAACTGTAAACTGGGTCAGCTGAAGACCTTGGTCAGCACTGAGGGAGACTTTGCTTCCCAAAGCTAATCCCATGTCTTGGTGCCCTAATCAACATTCTTGTGTTGAAATGTTTCTGTTGCTGAGTTTATTTTTCCTTAGGAATTCAGGTTTGGGGAGCAACTGATTTACCTGTCTTTATTAATGCCATTTTCTTTCAATTTCATCATTCAGCATGGGCTGAAAGTGGTTGGAGGGCACCTGAATTGCTTTATAAAGGTAATAGTATAGCCACCCAAAGTTGTGTCTTAAGATGGGCAGCCATACAAATCTTAAATAGATAAATACAGTAAATAAAAATCTATGAAAATTAAAATAATGGAAAATAACTGAAAATATATAGCCTTGTGATAGACATCACTTTCAACAGAAAACTCAAAAAGAAACAAAAAAGAAAAAAAATAGATAATTTCTAATTCACATGGTTCTACCTATAAAATCATCAGTTTACTTGGGGAATTCACAATGTAGAAAAAAAATGGATGGAACTAATCTAAGCAGCACACTTACATTTGCCACATACTTATCTTTCACAATATACAGTAGTTCAAAAGCACATGATACACCAACCATGCGGAAGCTAAATAATTTTGGTGTAATTGGGCATTGCTTGAGACTCCAAAGTGAACTAGTCTTCATTTCACAATGAAAGAAAGTTGTGATATAATGACAAGATTGTTTGGAAGAAAACTGGAGGAGGGAAGGCTTGACCTCCTGGAAAAGAAGCCTTGAATTTTCCTCTGGGACAAACACAAGGTCTAAATAAATTTGATTTATTTACAAATCAAGTCAATAATAACACTTGCTCAAAGATATCAGTTTCTTTTTCGTTTTTTAATGAATGGGTTACAGAATTCCTGTGATGAAAATTTAAACTCCTTGTAGAAGACCTCACTACATATGCATTCTAATAAATTCTGAAGAATATTCCAGTGAGCAGCAAAAATCTGTATTTAAGACTCTGGAAGAGACAGGTAAGATTGTGTACTTGTGGCTTGTATAGCAACATATGCAACTGAAATTTGTTGACACAATTTGGGGCTGTCTGGAGGCCAAAAAGTGCGGCTGGGGACTATGTTGGATCCATGAGCAACAAGTCCCCAACTTAGTATTCATACTAGGATCATATGGTCCGCCTTTATATTTCTGTGCTGAAATGTGTAGCCTAAACCCATTCACAAAATCCCTAATTTGTCAAAATCCCCAGTCAGAGGCTAATTTTTATTTGCTACAGCTGACAGGGAAAATAGTTATTAATACTATAACTAAGACCATATTTATAACCGCCCCCTGAGTCTTTGTTCCCTGAATAAGAGATCTTTATAGGTAATTTATCCATGCAAATATATATTTTGTTTTGTTTAATCTGGGCACTCATTTATTTTTAAACAGTTTCTGGTCTATGACTGCATTCCTTTTCTTTTCTTTTTTAAAATGAAACTAGATAGTAGTGGTTACTTAACACAACCCTATACACACACAAGTCTAGGGCCTTATTTGCCCTTAAATAACTTGGGAGATTCACATTGGCACTAGCTGAGTGCAATATACACAGGAAAAATGAAGCAGCTGGGTCACCATGCTTTCTCTGCTATAAAAGCTTCCTAGAGTTCTGGACAATATTTGCTCTTTCACAATGATAATTTATTGCACTTTTGGAAGAGAGAAGCCTTGTTTGTTTGCATGCTGCTTTGGGACTCGATGATGGAAATCTGGCAGTTTCCTTAGACAGCAGCTTTTGCTGCCCTTCACTCAATAGCTGCCCTTCCAAGGTGAAGAACATTAAGTAAGGAAGACAAGTAAATGATAGAACTGGCTGAGCATCAGTGTTTGATGCGTTTATGGTCATTTAAGCAGATAGAAACGTTAGAGCTTCAAACTGTATTTTTGCTTTTCAGGTGAAATGTTAGATAATACACACACAAATACATGTCTGTATAGGACACTTCGTGTAATGGAAATAGTACAGAAGGGCACATTTTTTTATAGCAACCTCAAATAATTAATAATATCAATAATAAAAATAATAATACCACCAATATTCCATGCAAAGACAGGACATGCTTCTGTGCTTGTAAAAACTCTATCTTCATATTAAAACTTTCTCTCCTTTACAGTGTGAAACATTAATATTTGTTTTAGATTGTAGCCAATAGCTGACTAGCGCTGGCTTCTGAAGTAGTGTGCTATTACACTAATACAATGTGATGATAATTACTACTATTACTGCTGCACACTTGTTATTAAAAAGATCAATACATTTTAAAAAATATGTCTATGGATATGGATATTGAAACAGTGACTTCTGTTAGCTTCCTTGGATGTTCTCCAAAGCAGAAAGTAGAATATAAATCGAATAAATAAATACATTTTTCCTAGATCAGGGTGCACACTCTTTGACTACTATGTTGGAGACACACTACAAAACATGGGCATATCTGAGATTTCCAGAGAATACTAAGGTAGACTGCAATGTCAACAAACAAACAAATGTTCTGGAGGAAGGCAGCGTTAAACTGTTTTTGTAATGTTCCTATAAAGTCATCAGGAATCAAACTTAATATGAAGGAGATTACATACCTTTTTTCTTAAAAGATTTGCTGGACAAGGGGCAGATGGATGGATTGCAGTATTTTTATGAAGTTTACACAGTGGGTGGGAATCTTGAATCTACTCTGTTAACATGTGAATGTTCTCTTAAGATCTCCATCTTTATCTCCATTTCTTGGACTACCCAGTTGTTCATACAATATAGCCAACCACCTAGGCATTCCTAGAAGCAACATTACTGAAGGTGAAGCTTGTATCAAGAAAATCCTGCTAACAAAAGCAATAGTACAAGATGATGCAGTATCTACCTGTCTGCTCTAGCACTTTACTGATTTGTTGATGATGAATATATGTGACCTACTGATATGCTACTGAATGCAGTTCCAAGGGGTACACCAGAATACTAGAAGTCTTGGGATATTGAATATGGACAATAGGATGTGTGACCTGGTTTCCAATATTACCTGCACACCAATTTCTGAGAAACCCAGTTTTCTAAGGATCAGGAGGCTGATAAGGATCCAGAGACACAGCATTTGCAGAAAGACATGGGTGGGATGGTGGTGGCAAATGATGGCAAAGGTGTAATGGTGAGAGGCATAAATGTATTTATGCACATGTCATCAATTTGTTATGAATGTCACTGTTCAGAGACCTATGTTTGTCCAGTTCTTTGTGCCTAGAGGTCTTTATTATAGTATTAAATAAATAAAGGTGGAAGAAAAAAAAATTAAGGTTGACAGAAGCCTCCAAATCAATGGGGATGGAGAAACAGAGAGATCTCATTGGTACGGTCCCTTACTTACTACCAATTAACATTTGGGAAAGAGGAAAATTGAAACAGAGAAGAGAGAATCTTATCTATGGTGGACAATGCTAGGAAATAAAGCCTAGATCTAAATTTGAAAGTATCATTTTGGGTGGTAGAATGTGTCCATGGATTCATATGCTGCATTGCCTTTTAAGAGAGACTTTACTTCCATCACTAATAAAAATAAACATAAATATAACACTAATATCACGGAAACAACAAATTCTAAGTAAGCTGCTACTACTGCAGATCTTGATGGCATGAAATACCTCAATAATTCATATAGTTTTTTCTTTCTAAGGGCTGAAGATAAAAATTATTAGCTGCTCAAGAATTTTGCCATTGCTTCACCTTTCTTCAATATATTTCAGCTTTTATGAGCTTTCTGAGTCTCCTTCCCTTTCATGTGCAATCTTTTTTTTTTCATTGTTACAGAACGATAAACCAGACATCCATTCTGTTTTTCATGGCCAAGAATCCTATTTACTCTCTATCCACAAGTAAGACACCAATTATAAAAATACATCATTCCCTTTGTAAAAAAAAGAGCAGAAAAGATTGAGATCATGAACTGCGATCAAATGGTCACTTCATCCAGTAAATTTGATATTTTTTTTCCTCCAGGATGGCAGGAGTAACTGTGAGATATCTTAAGCACGTATGATTTTCTGAACTGCTTTATGCAAATACACCATAACAAGGTAGCCCATCAAGAATTTCAGTATTGTTTAGATATTTATTGTGAGTAGCTCTTAGTTTAAATAATCATAATCTTAAAAGATCTCACAGATTAGTTATTCCTGTCATACTAGATAAAAAATGAATGAATGAATTTGATAGCAGCTCATAATTGCAATTCTTTCTGCTTCTGGTTTACAAAGGGACGTTTTATATATATATACATTCCATAGTATGCATGTATGCACATGCAGAAACATACAAAAAAACACCCCAAAGAGTGCACTATTCTGTTAATTTATTGTGTAAAGTCAGATATTATACTGGCTGCATGAAGCAAGGAAAGTTTAATAGTATGTTGACTGAACAGCAGCTGCTTCCTTTGTTTCTGTTCTTGGGAGAATAGCTTTATTCATATATTCTTCGTGCTTGTGAACTGTATATTACTGACTTAACATGAAATTTTAGCACCATGTTCTTTACATAAAATTATGCTTAATGTCTAAGATAAGATAATCAATTAACCAAAAATACTTTTTACAGAAATCAAACACCAGAATCAGAAAATTCTGTAAAATAAATCATTACACTATTTGGAGGGGTGCCTTTCAAGGATGAGCAAGATACCTCTGGCAAAAGGTATGATGCTCCCTCTCAGGTCACAAAGAAGAAAAAGGAATGAATAAACAGGCACTAAAAAATCTAATTATTCCATGTTTTTAAGTAATAGCAGCTTTTAATTTCCACACCACCTATTTATAGTATTTGTTCACTGCTTGTGCTGGCAGAAAAATGATGGAATTATTTATTTTGGGGTGGGGGCAATGAGATTCTCTACTGTTTCTATAATAGAAATTGGGTTCCTACTGAAAACAAATTTCTAGAGAATCTCATGCAAGAAATTGGATCACTGTTTATATTGGCAGCTGAAAATTTTGCTCAAGGGAAATTAATACAGGTGGTCCTCACTTAACAGCCACTCATTCAGTGGCCGTTCGAACTTACAATGGTGCTGAATGAGTGGTACTTACAATCGGTGCTCATACTTAATGATGGTTGCAGCATCCCCGCAGTCACATGATTGTGATCTGGGCAATCTTTTGTGTTGTTTAAACAAATGCAAGACAATATAAACAAACACTACAGAGAAAACTGCTATTTAGGTCAAGCTATCACCAAAGCATCAGTGAACCTAGCTCTTTGTCTATTCAGTTTTCAAGAGTTTTATTTCCATACCTTTTTCAAGGCAGAAGTGCCCCTTGATAGCTCATTTGCATTGAAATGATGATGTCAGAGTGGGCTGTCAGCCAAAGTTTCATTGTGAAAACCAAATAAGGCTGCCACTTCAAGTGTCTGTGTAAAGCTCTTAATGGACAGACTCTTGTTTTACATTAAACAAGAAACAAAGCAACAGATGAGAAAAATATGCTGATCTCAATGCTAGTACTTGAACCAGAAAATGAGCAAGGTTTCTGTTTCTCCAGAAGATAATAAATTTCCATAGTATGTGGCCTATACAAAAGATGATTAGTTGCCATTTCTTCTCTTGGGATCAGACGAGGTAAGAAAGACCAGGAGATGTGAGCAGTCAAAGATATTTATTCTATATTTATAGAAATTGCTGCTCTTGTTCATGATATGTAAGACATTGTTTTGTATTCCAGCTCAGACTACCTGTCCATCAGGTCTGTTCTGAAGAGCACAGGTTGTTTGGTAGAATTCTTTTCCTATCACCTGCTCTGTCTGGGAATGGAAGGGATTGAAGGCCAGCCTTTCTGCTTGCAAAATCTCTCTGGCTATCGCTGCTACATCAGAACTTCATACCTTTTCATTGCATTGATTTTGATGAGCCAGACATAAGGACACTGAAATCAATGGGACTTAGGTGTCTTTCATGCATGAGTAGTGGGGGAACTGCTTTCATATGGTGTGATCTCTTACTGCTGGGAAGTATGTGCAAGAAAAATGCATGTGTAGGTAGAGGTGCCAATAAAGTAAGAGAGTAAGTAAGGGCAATAAATTAAATGCAACCTTTATTTCTTCTTATTACTGCTTAGTGAAAGAATCATTCTGAAAAATGGGAAAGAGCCACATGCATAAGAGTACTAGTAAAGTCTAAAATGTAGCACTTCATTCTAAACTCAGATTAGTACCCAAAGAGAATGATAATGCAAATGTCATGGCTCAAACCTGATGAATTTTCCTATTCCAATTCTCTAAATAGTTATGGTTGCCAGTCCTGAATTTATGTAATCCTAACACAATGCCTGGCTTGCGTGTATTGAATAAGAAAAAGCAAGGGTGCTACTACAACATACATGCATGGAGACTGAGTTTCTAGCATATTTCACTGTCTCCAAATAAACTTGTTTCTTAGTTCATGAATTTAAAAAGGTTTCAGATGGCAGGTTTGCTCACACAAGATTGTTTATTAATCCAAGTGATGATTTCCATGTGCGCATTAATGATACCACAGGAAGAACTAACATTGCCATGGCCACAGTTGTATTCCAATATGCACATACTGAAGTAAAGTGATGTGGTTGACCTAATAAATTAAAATGTTGTGGCACGCCACAGAGCTGATTCAATGGGGTGAGTGCATTGAATTACCATCAGACTGAAGATTTGCATAGCCCTGGTACTGAATCCTAGGTTACAATAAACCTGGTGTTCATCAGAGAAGAATGTTACCACAATCACTTCCCAACACTTTTTTGCTGAATTCCCCTATTTGTTTCTAGCCAGTCCTACTACACTCTTTCTGTAACACAGAGAATGAGCTGAAACACCTGCCTTAGCTTATTAATACTTTAAAAACTTAGAAAGCAGTAGTAGAGTATTGTTCCTGGCTCTTTAACAGCAATAGTTTGGAGCTCATGGTGCTTATTCAAAAATTGCTCAGAAAATATCAGGTACATTAAAATATTTATAGGAAAAGACTTGGAAAGATATCCATCCAAGACTTTGTATAACAACAATCATTCAGAATCAATGGAATACATTACTGTCTAGTAAATGTGCCATTTCATAATATGGTGAAGTAATGCGATTATTTCTAGGTATGCTGAAAAAAGTTTTTTTCTAAACTTAGTCTTACACTGCTGAAGAAAGCTGTCAGCTGTGAAATGTTGCTTTCATGTAAAACATACCCTTTAAACTGAGATTCTATGGGTCCGAGAACAGTATACCAGCAGAGGCCATCAGACTAATTGATTTCTCCTTTTGAGGCTGAAGTCAGGGCTATGACCTTGAAGATGGGTATCAGACATTTGATAATCCTTTTTTTCTCCCTGCTGGCCTCTACAGTTGGTAGTTTCAATGTGTGCAAAGCCTTAGTTTGGAAAGCCATGAGGACAGAACAAATGTACGCTCCTGTTTTCTACAGGGGAAGGAGACATGATCAAAACAATAGGAAGTCAACAATACAGATTTTTTTCCATCCTCATTTCTGCCCTATTCTGAAGACAATGAGGAAAGGATTTCTGGGTTAACCACTATCACTCAAGTACACTTTCTGTACTTCATAAGCTTAATAGCTTAATTCTTATCACACAGGCATGTGATTGACTATTAGAATCCAGCTTGCAAGGTGAATAAAAATTAGGTTATGGTAAAGAAATATCTAGTTGTTTTTTAACTAGAAGAATAAGATTGCTTAAAACTACAGTTCTTACCCTGATTTTGCTTAGTTCTAAGTTTCTGATATGTAAGAGAGTCTTCCTTAGCTAAATAATTACTCAATGGACTTTTTTTGTGTCAGATCTGATTTCTATAGCTTAATCCTCACCACTTCACAAGTATCACAAATATCAACCTTCCTCTCCCTCAGGTTCCTTCTGCTACTTTCGACTGTTAGAATGATTCAGATATTTCAAGGACATAGATGTTCATTCTTAATCATGATGGCACCAAAATAGTGAAACATATTGTTGCATGCAAGCATGTAAAGGGAAGATTTTGCATTGCAACATCACAATACATGTTTTGTCACTTGACCCCCTTGCCCACCCCCATGGATCCCTAGGTTCAAGGATGTATTTCCAGACTGCCTCTTGAAGCTTTCCATACTTTGCTGGATTCTGCTACTTATTTAAAGCTTCAACACTACCTTCTTGCATGGCCTTTTTCATCCACAGGTTAAATCTTCAGATATTCCCTCAACGGATTTATTTTTTCCCCCAGACGGACAACTTGCTCCATATGGACTCACTACTTCTTCTTTCAAACTGGAACCCAAAATCATCAACTGACCTCCTGCTATTCAGTCATTCAAATCATTTAAGAGCAACTATAATAATCTAAGCCCAATATAGAATAAGAAAGTTAGGCTTATGGCTGTTTGCTTTATTTATAAATTTACTGAATTTTTACCCCAATACTCTGTTTCTTCAATAATCAAGAATGTTTAAAACAATAAAAAACCTATAGTATAAAAACTGGAACAACATTAATACAGCTAACATGGAATTATAAGTAAACATTGGGATAAATTAACAATTAAAAGCTTGGTGAAGAGATGCACTTTTATCACCTTCCTAAATATTAAGGGAGTGGGAACCAAATGCATCCTAAGGCATGCATTCATCAGCTTAGGAGCCATGTGTACCAGATGGCCAAGTTTTTGGCAGTGGGAGAATCTTCAAGGTGACCTTTCCCATCAATCTCAGTATCTGGGCAGGTTCAAAGTAGAATAGGAGGCTTCCAGGATAGTCAAAGCACAAACTGACAAAGACTTTAAAGTTTAAAATGACACCTTGAATTGTGCCCACAAGGCTCTTCATAATTAGTTCAGATTTTCCAGGACAGGCATCATATGACCCCTCTCCTTGCACTGATCATTAGTCTAGCTGCTTCAAAGGTAGCCCCACACACAGCACATTATAGTAGCAGGTAACCAAGGCATGGAAAAATGTCTAGTGATTAAGGCAAAGGGCTAGAAACCAGGAGTCTGTGAGTTCTAGTCCTGCCTTAGGCATGAAAGCTGGCTGGGTGACCTTGGGCTAGTCCCTCTCTCTCAGCCCAACTCACCTCACAAGGTTGTTGTTGTGGGGAAAATAGGAGAAGGAAGGAGTATTAGGTATGTTCGTCACCTTGAGTTACTTAAAAATAATAAAGGTGGGACAAAAATAAAATAAAATAAATACATAAATACATAAATAATGTTGCTGAGGCTGACCAGCTCAGAAAGTGTTGTGGTTGGCATACTAGCTGTATTTGTGTAAAAGTATGCCTTGTCCTAGCTGCAGTTTGGAAATGGGGATTAAGGAGTATTCTCAAACTAGTTACATTATAAATATACTTCTTTCTAATATGGTTTGCAGAAACTTGGCCATGGCCGTAGCTGGATTTTCTTTAATTTTACAGCCTACCATTGACATTCATCAGAAGGAAAATGTTTCTTGTAAAATTATGAACCTGTTTCCATCCAGCCATGAATGACATCTTTCATATAGGGCATCAGGTTGGAAAAAATGAGAAAATGTCTGCTCTTCCTCATATCATCCTGCTGGTTTGTATAATTTTATATTTTAATAAAGGGACATTTATTTGGGTCCCCTAAAAGAACAGAAATCTGCATTCTGCTTAATCCACTTGGATTTAGATAAAGCTCCAGTGAGCTTTTAAGATTAGATATGATTTGAAATTCATATTTTTGGGGGTCTTAGTCATGCTCTATAGCAACCATACTGACCATAAAGCACTCGCTACATATAATTTCCCAATGTAAAAAAAAAAGCTTATTGTTTCTTTGTGAGCACTATTGTCACCTTCTTAGGAGGCATTTAATACTGTTAATAACATCTCTCTCTCTTTATACTTATTACTAATTTCATGGAAGAGTTTTGCTGCAGCATACTTTAATAAAAGTAAATCATCCAGAGTTTTTGTGATAAAGGTTTAACTTGCACTGAGCCCCAGTAGATTATGACATTACATACATTGGACAACAGCTTTATCTTGATGGACTCAAGTATTTCTTTTTCTTGTTATTGAAAAGATACAGTAAAGTCCTTGTCTATCTTCTGTGTTTTCTGAAAGTTCCATAACAAAGCCTGTGCAAATGTACCTGTTCACATTATTACTATATGATGGCTGACCAGTTAGAAGCCCCTTTGCATCAAACAGCCAACCCAGATGACATTCAGAAAGCCTTAAGATTATTGCTGTAATACAGTAAGTATAAAGAAAATGTGAAAGACAACCAGAAATGAAAAGTTTATTCAGAAGTGAGACAGTTCAGAAGTGAGTACAGCACAAAATCCAGTAACTTGCATACTGATTGAAAATAGTTTTCAGATTGAAAGGTAATAGGAACTCTCTAGGATTAGAGAGGTAAAATAAATCACCTCCAAATTTTTGCAGTCCTGGATTTGCTACTCCATCTGCTCTGGTAGAACATCGAGACGTCAGTCTGTCTGTCTGTCTATTAGTCAATCAATCATCTATCAGTGTATGTGTAAATTTCTGAGAGAAATAGATGAAAGTATTTTTTTAAAAAAAAGCCAGTTTACAATGGAGAGAAATTAACAATTAACATATTAATGGTATTACATTAAAATTATGTTTTCAGAATTTTCATTAAAAACTGCTCATTACAAGTTGCATAGAAAACACGTGTTAGGGAAAGTTGTCAGCCAATTATTAACAGATTTTTAAAATGGTTAAAAAAAGATTTTTATTAATGTGAATGGACTGGATTAATACAGGTGCCCACACCTCTAATTACTGTTTGATGACGGAAGTGGTGTTGGTGGCATCTTCACCAACTTGGGTTCAATTCTCACTTAAATTTTCCTTCAGAAGGTCTGTGACAGCATATTGCAATTATTCCAAGCACACAGTAGCTTAAAAGATTATGATTCCATTGCTACCATTCTGGCCCATGTAGATATTTGTGGCCCCAGTTCATAATTCAAATTGTTCATAATTTCATTATCCCAAATATGGCTTCACAAGCAAGTCTTCCTACTGTTCAGGTTCATAAAAGAAAAATATGAACATTTGTCATTCAAAAATTGCTAGTTACAATGGCACTTAGCACCATTGCCATTAAAATCTTGGCATTTGCCACACCATAATATTTCCCTTCTCACCTTATTTACAGAATACTGTTGTTCTGATGAGGAAATGCTGAAATAATTTAAGGAGCTTAGTGTCTAGAATATCAACAGCTGAATGGCATTATCTCAGTTCTAAAAAAACAGAAAATGTGTCAACCAGATGGGTTCAGACTCATTATCTGAAGCAGAGAAAGAGTTCTTCCAAATACATTTTTCACATGAATTTATGTTCAACTAACAAGAAGTTACGGAAAGCATGTAGAATGTGACTTATTGAGTTCTTTCCAACCCTCTTACCAGCAGTGCTCAGAGGATGTCTGTATTTTTACTGAGTGGTGACATACTAATGTGTTGTGTCTGGATAAATTCGTTTGTGTTTCATGTTGTGTCTATATGAGTTTGTGTGTATATGTGCACTGGGAAGCACAGGGCAAGCAACATATGCTTCAGTCTGGCTCACATGACCTGGGGGAGGAGGAAGAGAGGCTTAAAATGACATAGCTGGCAGCATTCTGAACCACGGCCCAACCTTGTCTCCAGTAAAGATGCATTGAGGATTTTTTCCCCCTAGATTTTTTCTCTCAGAAATACCAATACAAATCCAATATATTATCAAATAAATATTATAATTCAGGAGCAACTTGAGAGGAAGGCTGGGCATTGTATTCAAAGCTTTGTTTTGCTTACTTTTGGGTCACATAAGCACACTGTTTGAACAGATTTGGTTATCCATAAAGAGCAGTCATCTGTTTGCCTGAGTCCTTGAAAAAGCAAGAGATGTGCTAAAGTAGATATCAACGTACAGTCTTTATGTTAGAACAATTAAGATAATTTTGTGATTTTTAAGAAAATGATGCTGCCAGTCTTTTGGCAGTCCAATGAAAAATATCTATCTATCTATCTATCTATCTATCTATCTATCTATCTATCTATCTATCTATCTATCTATCATTAGTATGTTGTTGTTGTTGTTTATTCATTCAGTCGCTTCCGACTCTTCGTGACTTCATGGACCAGCCCATGCCAGAGCTTCCTGTCGGTCAACACCCCCAGCTCCCCCAGGGACGAGTCCGTCACCTCTAGAATATCATCCATCCACCTTGCCCTTGGTCGGCCCCTCTTCCTTTTGCCTTCCACTCTCCCCAGCATCAACATCTTCTCCAGGGTGTCCTGTCTTCTCATTATGTGGCCAGAGTATTTCAGTTTTGCCTTGAATATCATTCCCTCAAGTGAGCAGTCTGGCTTTATTTTCTGGAAGATGGACTGGTTTGATCTTCTGGCAGTCCAAGGCACTCTCAGAATTTTCCTCCAACACCACAGTTCAAAAGCATCGATCTTCCTTCTCTCAGCCTTCCTTATGGTCCAGCTCTCACAGCCATATGTTACTACGGGGAACACCATTGCTTTAACAATGTGGACCTTTGTTGTCAGTGTGATGTCTCTGCTCTTAACTATTTTATCGAGATTTGTCATTGCTCTTCTCCCAAGGATTAAGCGTCTTCTGATTTCCTGAGTGCAGTCAGCATCTGCAGTAATCTTCGCACCTAGAAATACAAAGTCTTTCACTGCTTCTACATTTTCTCCCTCTATTTGCCAGTTATCAATCAAGCTGGTTGCCATAATCTTGGTTTTTTTCAGGTTTAGCTGCAAGCCAGCTTTTGCACTTTCTTCTTTCACCTTCATCATAAGGCTCCTCAGTTCCTCTTCGCTTTCAGCCATCAAAGTGGAATCATCTGCATATCTGAGATTGTTAATGTTTCTTCCAGCGATTTTAACTCCAGCCTTGGATTCCTCAAGCCCAGCATGTCGCATGATGTGTTCTGCGTACAAGTTGAATAGGTAGGGTGAGAGTATACAGCCCTGCCGTACTCTTTTCCCAATCTTAAACCTGTCATGAGTAAGGATGGCGAGCAGGGGGCTCTCACCCAGACTGTCAAGCGCATGCGTAGCACTGAGGAACTGTTCAGCCATTCAAAGAGACACAGATCGGGACCGCCTTAACCTTTGGGGTTTATATGGCTGGGTTTTCCCACGCTTTCTCAGTTTGTTAGGATTCTTGTTAAGTACTACTAATAAATATTAGAGACCAAGTCCTCGCCTCAGTGTGTTTCCTGGTAATCAGGACAAAACCAGTCCGTTGTTCCGTGGTCTGTTCTTACTGTTGCTACTTGGTCGTTATACAGATTCTTCAGGAGGCAGACAAGATGACTTGGTATCCCCATACCACTAAGAACTTGCCACAATTTGTTATGGTCCACACAGTCAAAGGCTTTAGAATAGTCAATAAAACAGAAAGAGATGTTTTTCTGAAACTCCCTGGCTTTTTCCATTATCCAGTGGATATTGGCAATTTGGTCCCTAGTTCCTCTGCCTTTTCTAAACCCAGCTTGTACATCTGGCAATTCTCGCTCCATGAACTGCTGAAGTCTACCTTGCAGGACCTTGAGCATTACCTTACTGGCATGTGAAATGAGTGCCACTGTTCGATAGTTTGAACATTCTTTAGTGTTTCCCTTTTTTGGTATGGGGATGTAAGTTGATTTTTTCCAATCTGATGGCCATTCCTGTGTTTTCCAAATTTGCTGGCATATAGCATGCATTACCTTGACAGCATCATCTTGCAAGATTTTGAACAGTTCAGCTGGGATGCCATTGTCTCCTGCTGCCTTGTTATTAGCAATGCTTCTTAAGGTCCATTCAACCTCACTCTTCAGGATGTCTGGCTCTAGCTCACTGACCACACCGTCAAAGCTATCCCCAATATTGTTATCCTCTCTATACAGATCTTCCGTATATTCTTGCCACCTTTTCTTGATCTCTTCTTCTTCTGTTAGGTCCTTGCCATCTTTGTTTTTGATCATACCCATTTTTGCCTGGAATTTACCTCCAATGTTTCTAATTTTCTGGAAGAGGTCTCTTGTCCTTCCTATTCTATTGTCTTCTTCCACTTCCGCGCATTGCTTGTTTAAAAATAATTCCTTATCTCTTCTGGCTAACCTCTGGAATTTTGCATTTAATTGGGCATATTTCCCCCCTATCACTCTTGCCTTTTGCTTTCCTTCTTTCTTGGGCTACTCCTGAACAATGTTGCGAACTTCTGTCCAGAGTTCTTCCAGGACCCTATCTACTAAGTCCAGTCCCTTAAATCGATTCTTTACCTCCACTGCATATTCCTGAGGAATATTAGTGAGCTCATATCTAGCTGATCTGTGGGTCTTCCCTAATCTCTTTAGTCTGATCCTAAATTGTGCAAGAAGAAGTTCGTGATCAGAACTACAGTCAGCTCCAGGTCTTGTTTTTACCGACTATATAGATGACCGCCACCTTTGGCTGCAAAGGATGTAGTCAATCTGATTTCGGTGTTGTCCATCTGGTGAAGTCCATGTATAAAGCCGTCTCTTAGGTTGTTGGAAGAGAGTGTTTGTTATGCAGAGTGAGTTGTCTTGGCAAAATTCTATCAGCCTATGTCCTGCTTCATTTTGTTCTCCCAGGCCATGCTTACCTGTAATTCCAGGTGTCATTTGACTGTCCACCTTAGCATTCCAGTCTCCCGTGATGAAAATAACATCTCTTTTAGGCGTGTTGTCCAGTAGGTGCTGCAGATCCTCATAGAACTGCTCTACTTCAGCTTCTTCAGCATCTGTGGTTGGGGCGTATATTTGGATCACTGTTATGTTAGATGGCTTGCCCTGAATTCGAATTGAGATCATTCTGTCGTTTTTTGGATTGTATCCAAGCACTGCTTTAGCCACTTTACTATTAATTAGGAGGGCTACTCCATTTCTTCTGTGGTCCTCTTGTCCACAGTAGTAGATCCCATGGTCATTTGATGTGAAGTGGCCCATTCCAGTCCATTTCAGTTCGCTGATGCCCAGAATGTCTATCTTTAATCTTGACATCTCACCAATAACCAGATCCAATTTGCCCTGGCTCATAGATCTTACATTCCAGGTTCCAATGGCGTTTTGATCCTTAGAACATCAGATTCGCCGTTCACCACCAGCACTGTCGGCCACTAACCGTCCTTTCGGCTTTGAGCTAGCTGCGTCATCACGTCTGGGGCTAGTTGAACTCATCCTCTGTTCCTCCCCAGTAGCATTTTGACCATCTTCCGATGGTATACCGACATATCTCTGGTTGTACTGATCCATTTAGTTTTCATGGCAAGAATACTGGGGTGGGTTGCCATTACCTTCCCCAGGGATCGCATTTAGTCTGACCTCTCTGTCATGACCTTCCCGTCTTGGGTGGCCCTTCACGGTTTAGCTCATGGCATCATTGAGGTGCTCAAGCTCCAGCACCATGACAAGGTAACGATCCTTTGCTGAAGATTATTAGTATGCCAACCACAAATGTCTTTTATAATTTTACAGGTACTGAGCTGCAAACACACACCTGCATTAATTCACTCCAATTGTTCATTGATCAGCAGTGGAACCAGTCACAGACAAATTATGTGCCTCTGCTAAGAGAGGAGAAAGAAGTAAAAATACTTATAGTGTAATTACTCTACTCATATTTATTTCCAAACAGGCTGTGGTGTTATTTATTGAGTAACCTACATCATCTTCTCTTGGCAATGAATGCTAGGTTGTTCCCTCACAGTTTGTATACACATATTTTTCATGAAGTTAATGACATTGGAATGAGTACAGGTGGTCCTTGGTTAATGACCACCCATTCAGTGGCTGTTCAAACTTACAACTGGTTCAGATTTATGACTGTCGCAGCACCCCATGGTCTCCTGATTGCAATTTGCCACCTTCCCTGTTGGCTTCCCACAAGCAAACCAATGGGGAAGCTGGCAGAAAGTCAGAAGTTGTGGTCACATGAGGTCCTTTTTTAATGACCTGCAGTGATTCACTTAACAACAGTAACTGGGGACTACTGGAACTGCTATTGGTGAGCAGTGAAGCTTACAACCACATCACTTACCAATGGAAATGCAGTCACAATTACTGTTGTTAAGTGAGGACTACGCTTAATAAGTTTTCATTAGTTTTATCCTAGGTTTGTTGCTATTCGCATTTAGTTATCACAGGGCAGGGGTTGTTAGTCTGCAGCCCTCCAAATATTTCACAACTTCAGCTCCCAGTAAACCAAGCCATCAGGGCCAAAGGTGAGGAATGCTGGGAGACATTGTTCAACAAGATCTAGGAGGATACAGGTTCCCATCTTTACCTAAGGCAACATCTTACCCTACATAATTTTTGATCTAAACATTAAACATTTTAGAAAAGGCCTTTTTTCATATATTTTTGGGACTGAACATAGCTTGTTGATGGAAAAAAATGTTTTTATTCATTTAAATTATGTTTAGGCTGGTGTTGAAGAAATATGGCAGCAAGTGATCCTGCTCATCTCAGCTGCTATGAGATCTTAGCGAAAGATGTAGCTGCTTTAAAGAGTTTCAGAGGTGTTACTTTTGCACCCCTAGACACTTTTGGAATTGAATCAGAAGTGACACATGCTCTATTAATTTCAAATTGCTTAAGTAATAAGATGATCAACATTTTTTTAAAAAAAATTGTATATAATCCCTTAAATATTTATTATGTTATGATTTGATGTAAAAATATATGCATTTGAGAGATAATGTATTTGTTCATTAATACTAATAGTAGCAATAATTATATAATAATGGTGCAAAGATACACACACACACACACACTATATTTTGTACAGCTTTAAACTGATTGATTTGATTGATTATGTGCCATCAAGTTTCTATCAACTCTTAGTGGCCACATAGATATTCTCCAACATGATCTGTCCCTAATCTGGTCTTTCATGACTTCCAACAGTGTACCCACTGCTAATATAACTGCATCTATCCACCTTGCCATTGGTCATCCTCTTCTCTTTCCTTCTACCTTTCCCAGAATCATAGCCTTCTCTAGAGAGCTAAGTCTTTGCATTATGTGACTGAAGTAGGATAATTTGAGCCTGGCCATTTGTGCCTCAAGTGAGAACTCTGGATTGATTTATTCAATGATCCATTTGCTTGCTTTCTTGACTGTCCATGGTATTCTCAGGAGTTTTCTCCAACACCAATGTTCAAAAGTATCAATATTCTTGGTATCCTGCTTCTTCAAGGTCCAATTTTCACTCTCATAGAGTTTCATAGGAAATACCATTGCTTACACTGTTCTGATCTTTGTAGATATAGACACATCATGACATTTGAATATCTTTTTCATTGCTTTCCTGGCTGCTCTACCAAGTGTTAGTCTGTGGTCTATTTCTTGAAGTGGTGCATTTCTTAAAGTATGTAAAAACAAGATGGATGAAAAATAGTTTGTTCATCCAAATATCTTGGTGATTGGATAAATACTGCCCTGCATTTTTTCCTAGTTACTCATAAGTGCGGTATAACAGCAGAAACTGCAATTTCAATATAACTATATTAAGTTATGATCTTTTTACGTAATTAAAATTAGCTCATATAATTGGATGGCTAATTTTGTTATTAAATAGTTGTCTTTGATTTAATAACGTATCCCATTACAATGTAGTTTTTTCTTTAAAAAATAGAACTTTAGTAAATGTGTATGCATAAGTCTTTTATGGGAGGGTTAACTATGTGGGTTAAATACACTTCATAGTCCACTGAATGTAATTATGTTGCAATTATATAGAAGTTACAATTAAAATATGAAGTATAATTTCACCACAAACTATTCTTTTGTCCTTAAATGCACTTGGATTGGTTATGACTCCAGCATTTGCCAGTGTCACCACATATTTAATATGACACAAATCTTATTACATCATTTTCAACATGTCAGTCATGCATCGTTTATATACTGAATATTACCTCTTTTCTACCATGCTAAGCCTGGGTAAATGAAGATGAGAAGCAGGGATGAGTCCTGCTATTTAGGACCAGGATGGTGAGCTGGCTCAGTGACAGTGTGTTGGAGAGGAACCATTTTGATTTTATTTATTTCTTTGATTTCTATAGCCGCCCTTCTCAGCAAGTGACTCAGAGCAGCTTACAACAACAAAAACTATAAAACAATTAAAACAATTTCAATTTAAACAATTAAATTACAAAATAAATATACATGGCCACCAAGTAAACAGTGCATAGATATTAATATAACCAAGAAACAGGACCATTCACAAGTTTGGGGCCCCAGACCCAGATACATAACCAGGTCTTCACAGCCTTATGGAAGGCCAACAGGATCGGGGACATTCTAATCTCTGTAGGGAGAATATTCCAGAGGTTGATTAGGTGTCTCCAGGGAGGGGGTAAGGGGAGCAAGTGACAAAACTGTGACATTGGGATGCAAACCCTCTCCTTTAAGTGCTGGCATGTGAGATTGTGATGGAAGTGTGAAAGGGCAGAGCTTGTTTCATGAGGTCACAAAACACATTTTTTCAGTGCATTTATAAAATGTGTTAGTGATTTTGTAAAGGTTAAGTGTTGACACTATATGGTTATTGGCATCTTAGTTGGTGCTGTTATGTCTGAAATAAAAAGAGAATGTATTTTTAGGACATCTCCCTCTACCCTTGTGGATGTGACCAAGAACAGATCTAATTTCCCTGTTTACACAATCCTGTCATAGCTATGGAAAGTATTCCCTTCCTAGAACAATCCTGTCTTCTTCAAGAAAGGAATAATGCTCACCTTAACAAAGGCAGAATGAAATTGACTAGAGGTAGCATGGTATTGCAATGGTAGAGGTAGCAGAGATCCAGGCTCATGGAATTGTCTGAGGCAAATCTAATAAGAAAGTGGTCAGCAATGAACAGAGCAAAACCACAAATGTTCCATGTAAATTGGAGACACAAGCCTAATCCCTTCAATGTTCCACACTTGTTAGCAAGGACACAATAGCTACATATTTTCATTGGTGCTGCCACCTCTAAAAAGTACGTATTTAACAATAGAATGGATCTCCTCAGATAAAACTTATCTAGTTTTCCCTTTATGGTCCTAATCCTGACACTAAATCAGAGCCCAAGAATTTCTCACTCCACAATTCAAAATTCTTATACAGGGTCTGACTTTGTTCCTCTTCTTTTGTAATTTGGAACCCAGTGATTGTTGTCTCAGTAAATTGTGTGATCAGAGCTGTGCTCCATTTTTTGTCTTCCATGACAGTGCCATGAAATTGCATCATAGGGTTCACTTCATTACACTACAACTCCATATAGACTGCAGAGAATAGGCTCCATGTTCTTGGAATCCTCTGTACAATTCAAATTCAATGAGTTCCTACTTGTCAGGCTTCGTACAGAGATGATTGTAAATCTCACTTTCTAGATACTTCTCCCCTAATTCAGAAATTGCTTATTCAACAGCAGGCTCACAGACACAACTTGGTAACATTAGTCTCTTTACTGTAGACAAGAATAAACCCATATGCATTCTAAAGATTTCTCCACTTCAGAATGCAGGAATGAAATCTCTTATATAAGTTAATGCTCCTAAGGTTAAATTCTAGGCTTTTTCCTCTTATGTGTCTGAATCAATGGATACTTTTTTCTTTTGATGACTCTACCGTGTAGCTATTCTGTATTGACATATCAGGTCTATCTATACTAGAGTGGCTGATTCATGTCTTACCTGTGTCATTCACACTATTACAGTGATTCTCAACCTCGGCAACTTGATGCTGACTGGGGAATTTTGGGAGTTGAAGTCCATACGTCTTAAAGTTGCTGAGGCTGAGAAACTTTGCACTATTGGAACAAGGCCTGAACTATTAAGGAATAGCACTCAGACATTCTTCTTTGTAAAACTCTTTTGCTCTTTGCCCAGACTGGTGATCCAGCATTACTTTAAGATCACTCTCTCACCAATTGTCATCTGGTAATTACTTTATGTATTTATTTATTTTATATTATTCGTACTCCAGCCTTGGTCAGAACATTCTGTAACAGTATGTGTATTTTATGTAAACTTGCATGTAAACCTAAATGTTAGAAGTGTGGCATATGTAACCTCAAATCCAGTAAAGCGCAATTTGGTTCAGTACATCAGGGATGGAAATTCATAGCAACATTATTCTCATCTCCAAAGTGAGTTGAGTTCTTTGCTTGCTCAAAGAGCATTCTGATCTCTATCTATCTATCTGTCTGTCTGTCTGTCTGTCTGTCTGTCTGTCTTCCCACTCCCAATGGACGGGAAGAGCAAAAACCATCAGGGAATAAGAAAAATGGACTGATGCTAATTTCAAGCAATCTCTCCTTTCTGAATCAATTTATTGGGGAGCTTCTTCTGTCCAAGATTACAAGAAAGAAGAAATCCCAGTGCTTTTTAACCAACATTCTTCTTTAAACTGAGAAAATGCAACACAGCAGCTGTTTGGCAGTGTCCCTTAAAATCCAGCTGAGACTTTAGACCTTACCGTGACTGCACCCCTGTGGTTTACATTACTTTTTTATGGGATTCTGTTTTATGGGGTGCTAAATGGCTTAATTACATTTTACTGGTTTATTCTGCTTGCTTGCTTATATCGTATTTAATCTGACACAGGAAATTTCTTTTCCCCAGATGAAGAAGTCCTTGCATTTGGGGGGAGGAGGAGTTTTTGAAAGGTAGAGGCATCTTTAGGGATTACAAAAGATATTATTTAGTTTAATACATTATTTGCTGAGAGGTATATGAGTTTCCAAACCACAGAGAAACTGACAAATATTATGTTTTGGATATAACAGCAGAATAGAAGAATCATATTCCCTAGGCTGGTATTAAAACTTTAGCTTAGTTTTGTAAATACAAAATATCAATTCACATTCTGATCTAACCCCTAAAGAAAAGAATCAAAATAATTCAGTTTCAGAACACACTTATTTAAGAGCAAAGCCCACAAAATTAATGGGTGAACATATATAATTTAGGGTGAACATATATAATTGAGCTAAATTGAATCAAGAACTTATAACCTTCTAGAAGTTGCTGAACACAGCTCTCAACAGCCCAGACAACAAGCCTGATGAGATACACTGGGTCTCATAGCTCAGCATCCCTATCCTTAATTTGAATATTGCTTCTTTAGGACATTTGAAAAAGCATAATACTCCAGCCCAGATTAGTGAAAATGTTATATCCTTTCAACAGTCTTGTAAAAGGTGCTTACATTTAGACTTTAGGAAACGTACATTCTTAATTCTTTGCATCTCCTTTAGACTTTAGGCAACATAATCAAGTATGACCATTTGGCAATTGACATATACTCCTATCTGGAAAACAGGATTAGAGTGATGCCTGAATCTTTCTCATGTGTTAATATGGAAAATACTATTGTATTGAGGACAGATGACCTCTTCTAATATATTCATGGAAATGGCAACTCAATTATTCCCAAGGGACATCAAGTGTTCACCCTCTTGTGACTTTTGCAATGGCTCAGATACAAATGTTTTCCCAAATTATCCTCCATATGAAATGAGGACTATTGGTAATCATATGAGCTGAGGAAAAAATATGTGTTTCCCAGCTGAGGTAGCCATAGCTAATGCATGGCCAATGAAACTATGACTAGACTAGGCAAACTGTGTGTTATTGTTTACTCCACAGATCATTTGATTTTATTTTTAATGAAGCTGTTTTATAAGGTACGCATTTTGTTATACCAATTCCGAATCACTTTCTGGGAATCAATTGATTGTTTATATTACGTTCTCATGGGAGGCAAAACAGAGATGAATTTATTTCATGCTAACTTTTTTTCATTAAAAAATGTTTGCACATGAAGAATGCCATGATTATTACATACAAATGCTTATCAAGTCTTTGCCCTCAAATCAAAGAGAAGACATCTTTCTGTGTGCATGAGTAATAATGGTGGCTCTTAATTGGTGCCTGCTCTGATACTTTAAGCTTAGCTCTTAATTAACTGGGGAAAAACAAAGAAAATCTTTGGATCAAGTCCCACTGATGAAAATCATCCCTCAATAATCCTAGAAATCATTGCTTTTATCTCTCCCATATCCTTCTGAAATTCCAGACATGTTATAGGGATCAAAGGACCACCTGCTTTGGACATGGCATATGTAGATAATCAGCCATTTTTTGTCTATAAACAGCAGGACATTAGATGTAGCAGCTGTGGCATCAGCAGGATTCTTTGGTATGCATTCAAGTTTTGTTTTCCATTTTTTCGAATTATACTAATTCAAGAATTGAAACTTTTTCTACAGAATCTCTTGGATTTGTTTTTTTTTTATACCTTGTTTCTCTTTTTCTGAAATTAAACACACCATAACAATTCGACTGTGCTGATGACACTACTCTGATAGCTGAACATGCAAATGATCTGCAAGGTCCAGTAATGAAAATTAGGAGTGGGAAAAAAATGTGAGTATGATCAATTATAAAGAAGATAACAACTAGGCTTAGAAATGACAATGAAGACATTAAATTGATGTAGAGCTTCTGCCTTTTAGGACTGACTGTCAATGGTAAAGGAACCAACAGTCAAGAAATATGCTGTAGATTAGCACTAAGTAAGATAGTAATGAAGGCCTTGAAAAAGATACTCATGACTTATCTATACTTACAAAGATCAGAACTGTGCAGGTAATAGTTTTCCTTGTGACACTCTGTGGATATAAAAATTGGATTTTAAAGAAGCAGGATAGAAAGAGTATTGACACTTTTGAACTTCGGTGTTGGAGAAGACTCTTGAGAATACCATGGATAGCTAAGAAAATATACAAATGGATCATAGAAAAAAAATCAAGAGTTCTGATCTGAGTCACAAATGTCCAGGTTCAAACTATCATACTTTGAACACCTTATGCAAAGACCCAAATCCCTTGAATGTTCCGTAATGCTGGGAAAGGTGGAAGAAAAGAAAAGTAGAGGATGCCCAGCAGCAAAATGGATGTACTCAATTACAGTGGTGATGGGTGAACTGTTGGGAGGCCTGAAGCACCAGGTTGGGGACAGATCATCCTGGAAAGGGTTTATCTATTTGGTTGCTAAGAGTCAAAACTGACTTGATGGCATATAATCAATCAAACAATCAATCAATCTTATAGCTGGCGATGTAAGACATAAATTACCAGTTGCCTTGTAAGAGACTTCCTGCCCCCCACCAAGGGCTTATCCTTACTTTATAGCATGCATATGTGATACTATCATTTACAGAAATGCAGTCTGGCATTTCATAATATTCTGCACTACAATTCCCACTAACCTTCTCATCAGCCAGGCTGACTAGGGTTGATGGGATTTGAAATTCAAAGTATCTTGAGGATAGCAATTCCCTATCAATGGTATAATAATTATAATAAAACTTTAGAAAAGGATAGGAATATGAAATCACACTGATCTCAAATCTTTTAACTTGTTGAAATACTCTGTTTGACTTTCACCATGCTACAAGAATGTATAATAGGCAGTGAGACAGGAAAGATTCTGCTTTTGCATGGACTAGCCCATTGTTCAACCAGTTCCCTGTCTTAGCTGTTAACAGTAGACATTAAGTTTCTATTATCGTTCCCTCCCACTATCTAAATTCATCTGGAGCATTTCAGAATGTTATGCCTACCACCTCTCTGTGGTAGGGCATAAGTTTGCTAATCAAAAATTAATATATTTTATGGATAAAGAAGATTGAAAGAAATCTTCATTGTCATGGACAGATCTTATTTAATGGTGTTCTGATCTGCTGGGACACATAACCTCTGCAGTGGTAGGAGACATGTTGAATTGATCCACAGTGCTCTAGACAATTACCCAGTCACTAGAATCAGACATTCTGTAAAAAGTGGCTAATTTAAAGAAATAGATGATATCTGGGCAGCTGACATGATCATTTGTCACTTTATCTCTTCATCACTTATCATTTGGATTATTGTAATGAACTCTGCCTAGGGCACATCTTGCAATGTGTTTAGAAGTTAAGCTAGTACTTCAATCAGGAGCAGGTTTTGTAAATCAGGTTAAAATGGTTAAAAAACAACTACGATTACAGGCAGAATTGTAGATGTTGATTTTGAACTACACAGCTGTAAATTATTGGCACCAGGATATCTGAAAACTGTCTTAATCTGTATGACTTTACTCATAATTTATTCTCTGTGTTGAAAACAATGTTCATTGTTCTAGAGAGGCAAATTTAGTGGGACCTGAAAACAGAATCTTTTTGTAGCAATTATCATACATGGAGAACATCCCAGGCCAATTATTTCTGCACTTTACATGGGTGGTAAAGATCTATCTGTATTTTGTTTTGTATTGTTTTAATTCTGAATAATTTTTTTTATTCACAAATTCTAATGACACAGTCAGATTTTACTATATGATTTTTATTCCTGTTTTCCTTGGCATATATTTTTATTTACATTGTCCTAATAAATATGTTACAGAAATTGCAATATGCTTTTCTCCAATGCGGCTTGTCCAAAACAATATTCAGAGGGAACTGAATACTGAGAAAATTCAGTGAGTTGAAGAGACAGTTAAGGAACAAAACAAAGGAAATGTTTCCATCTCTATTTGCAGCTGACAGGAGAACGAAGAGGTAGCAGTTAAAATAGTTGCTTTCAATTCCTCCATCATCATGTTGCACACGTTTGAAATATAATTAATAATAATGCTGAATATTAATCAACTATCTAGAACTAAATATGGTATGTTAAGAAAAAATAATACTTGCTCTATTTACAAAAGAAAAACTGGGGTCAGAAAATATGCAATCATGTAGATGTTCATGAGACACATGTATGATTACACAAAACCATGCAAGTACCTGCAAGTTATTTTTGTTTGCCTTCGCATGTTTGACCAGGATCTGTCATCTTGTTGGACTCAGTAGCTCTTGTCTTTCACTTACATTCACTGACAAGACTGAAATGGAAGTAGGTGGATGGGTGGTTTAGGTAGCATGCAGAGGCTCTAAAGCAAAAACACATTGGCTCACATCTCTTCCCAGCAAGGAATGTGTCATTTTGCTGTTGTTCCATTGTTCCATTTCAATATCCTGTTAGCAATCTGGCAAGGACCAGTGTTCTGGGATCTCACTGTTTGCTTCTTCCTGCTTCAGTGATCTTTGCAAAACTTTACATGCTAAGTGATTCTTTTTGGAAAGTAAACCTAGAGATAAGGGTGGGTACAGGGTCCTTCTCTGTTATGGGGAACTTTGACTGCCATTAAACATGAAGTAATGAGAATGCCACACCATGTATTTGTTCATTTAGATTTTTACATCCACCCTACCACCTCACAGTGCTCCAGGCAGCTTCTAATCATAAAATCACAATTAAAATCACATTAGCATTTCAAACATTAAAATCACTCTAAAACATTGAAGTACCACTATTAAAAGTATAAACAGTCTAAGGCTATTTAAAGCCAAATCGAATAGGGCTAAGGTTTGCGGAATGTCAGTGAAAACAGATAGGCCTTCATCTGTTTTCTCAAAAGCCCAAGGGATAGGCCTGCCTCAGGTCAACTGCAAGTTTATTCCAAAGGCCTGGTGCTGCTATGGAGAAGGCTCACTGAGGCACATATGTGCTAGCCGAAAATAAGCCCTCCCCAGCTGATCTCAGATTTGCTATGCAACACTGAGCTCCAAGACTAAATTTCAAAAAAGGCCAGAGAAAAGGGGCTCAGTTAATCCAGTGAGCAATTTTTTTTCAATCCATTCTTAATGCTATTGATTGTGGGAGACCTCCTTCCTGTGTTTGATAATTACCCCAACACTTCTTGCAATATCACTATAAACGGCTTATATGTGGGGGTCCTATGACGAAATGTGCCCTCTCTGCTGATCTGAGACATGAGAGAAAGGCTGCTTACCTTATCGCCCTGCCTCATTCCATCTGCAGCCAGCAGGCAGTCCAGCTAATCATTGTCAGAGGAACAGGAGACGAGCAATCTGGGGGACACAGATAGATGTGTCACCAGAGGAGACTGGCTCTTTCCTACAGGGTGAGGGTTTCAGAGAACTCATTGCGCTCTCTGGGTTTCAAAGGCAAAAGCAGTGCTCCTTTAAACCAGAGGCCTGTCCCTTAATTATACAAATGCAGTGATCAAAGTTATTATCTATCTTGACAAAGGCAAGGGTTTTAATTGAACAGTAGGCACATAGCTACGTTTGAAAGAAAAAGCGTTTGGTTCTCATGGAGAGTACTGTGACATCAAGGCAAAAAGGGGAAAAATGAGAGGGACGCATAAGAGAAAGGAGATGGTATTTAACTAGCAAGCTGCTTTATATGGAAATGTAATGAATACAGTTGATAAAAAAGGGGAGACAAAAGTTGTGAAGCTTCAAGCTGTGAAGGAACTTCAAAGTATATTCAAATGTCACATTGATTTTTCTTCAAATCTCTTAAGTATTAAGTTTTTCAAAAGAGAATATGATCCTCTATTTTATCCACTAATGTTTTATCTACAAACAGGAGGGAAAAGGCACACAGTGTTTTCTTTTCAGATGAAACACTGGAAGTTTTTGTTGTTTTCTTTCTCAAGCCCAAAGTTTTTACCAGTGCCTTTACACGTGGCAGTCTTTCTGTCATCTTTATGTGCTGCTGTAAGTTAAGGTCCGAGTAAGATGCAATTCAACTATAGAGAAGTGGGCTTCTTGATCTATGGCTGCTTTCAGGCAAAAAAAAATTGAATGCCAGTGCTTCCTTCTTGAAGAGAAAAAAAAAGGCTCATACAACTCTTGAGTTCAGTAATTCCAAGCTATATAAAACCAAAGAGGTTTTTATGTATGGAGTTATATGGAATTGTCTTTTAATAAGTCAAACAGTTTGAACCTGATATTCTCCAGAAGTGTTAAAAATTGTTCCTCAGTCAGTATGGCCAACAACTGTGCTAGGTGGGAGATTAAGAAAGCTGAAACTCCACTATATATGGAGGATACCAGGCTGGAGAAAATTGACCTAATCCATTATATACATTTTAACAGCTCTCTATAGTCTCAATTTTTCTATGGTATCCCATGGAGGCTGCTAATTGAGATTCTAGGCATTGAATATGGGATCTTTAGCATGCAAATCACTGACCTAATGGCCCTTGAAACTATAGACCAATACTGGCTTATTGGCAAAACAAGGCTCAAAAGACACATTAATTACAAATGCTTGTGAAATGCTCAACTTTTTGAAATGAAAAACAATCAAGGTTGGTTGCACTTTTGCAGTTTGAGCAAGGAGTGCTTAACTCATTCCTTGCCTGGTATTTCATCAGAATGGACTGCAAGTTGTTCCTCCTTGCACGTAGTGTTTCAAATATGTATTTTGAAATAGGGTATATTTAGAATGGGGGAACATGAGCTTGGACACGGTCACTTTTTAATAGTGAAAAAATAGCAAGAAAAGAGTTAAGGATCCTTCTTCCACAGCACTATCACCTTACTCAGCCATTCAAAATCTCAACTTTCCAAAAATCACACCTACAGTATATTTGCCCCCTTTTAATGTGTGATTTGCCTTCTTTGCGATGAAATCTAGCTATGGAAATATGACTTTTTCATTTAGGCCTTTTTGATTGGAAGTGGGGTTGTTATACCTTTTTAGCTGTACTCTTATTTGGGCTTTGTAATCTGTGTGATTAGACAAAGATCAAGAAGGAGTGTGCTAACTCTGTCCCCTATATTAAAGTCTCCTCATTAATGAAAGGATGAATGTCAGCCATAAGGAGACTGTTTTCTACCTCTTTATGCACAGTATTTCATTTACTAATCTGATCACTTGGTAGAGTAAGTCATGTAATAGAGTCATGTAGCAGAGCCTACAATAGTAAAACAAGCCCCCTGTTATAGATGTGGTGGGTGACAGGTACGGTTATAGACTGGATCCAAACTAATCTGCTTACACTTCCTCTCCACAAATTTCTTTCCATGTGGGTGATCATAACAACCAAACAGTGTTTTGCTGCCCCTGTGAATTCATGTAGGTTCTATTCACATTTTGCAGAGCTCAGAACAGAAGCATTGTCTTGTTTCCTTCCAGCAATTTTTCAGAAGATTCTGGCAAGATTTTGGATAGGAAGACTTCTGATTTATAAAGCAGGTCTCTTCTTACCTATTTATCCTTAATATACCTACTCAGGATTTCATAGTGAGATGGTATCATAATATTGCATAGCTAATCGAATTAGACTAAATAACAATTACAGCAAATGAAGCAATGTAAGCAATTTTGTGAGAAATGTTGAAAAATCATTAAAAGAGCAACATGCGGTCATGATCAATAGCTCAAGCTGCCTTACAGCTCAAAAGATAATTTGGGGAAGGCTTTTCATTTTCCTTACCAGATTCTTTAGACCCATCAAATTTGGAGGATTCTAAGGGTTTTAATGATGCAGTCCCCTCAGCCTTTTATCATAAGAGCCGACATCAGGGATTTCATATACCTTCCTAGAAGGCTGGGGACTACAGAACCACCCTGGTTATTTGGCTATTGGACAGGCCTTGGGATAAGGGGGTGGATGAGTTCCTGTAAGATTTTATTTGGTATCTTGGATATTGTATGGTTGTTCTGAATGCTTTTCATTTGTTTCTTTTTATTGTTCTGTTTTTTATTATGTAAAGCATCTGGAGTTATCTGGAGTTATCTAGTGTTTTTTAAAATCCTCATAAACCTAACATACTGGTTAATGTTTTTTAAGATTTCAGAAGGACTTTGTATGTGGTGAAACAGCTCCTTGGGACAGTCAGATATTTCTCTACAAGATCCTGAAGAGTTCTGCCTGGTTCTAACTGAATTCATCCACTTTATGTCCAAGGTTCAGTGTGATCCTGGGTTTCCTATGAATTATCTTCTGGAGTGTGTCTTGATGAATGTGATTTTACACTACATGAGACTATATCCTACACCTATGAGGTCATTTCCATATGTGTTGAAAGCTACATAAATACTAGCACTGCTGAAAATACTTGTGGAAAACACTGAACTATATTGAGAACTTTAATTGGGATATCAAAATCCTATGTATATACACATGCTCAGAAACTTAGCATGTATCTTCTTTGCTTAAGTCTCTCAAAGTGAAAGAGGACATTTAAAGTGAATCTTTTAAATCTTCACTAATGGTACCCTTAGCAATGTGGCATTTTGAATATACATACTGTATATTGGACCCTTCCTGCCACATTTAGCTGGGAAGGTCAGTAAGCTCAAAAATCAACATTTCTTTCCAAACCCTGCAGAATGTGTTTGGGGATGTGCTTTTTGGGGGAATGGGGTTCTTGACATACATTCTTTCATATGTACAATTGTTTCTTTAGATGAATGCTTTATTTTATTTTTATGATATCTGTCTGCTTGCTTGCAGTCATTTACAGATCATTTCCAGCCATTGTCACTTGAAGTACTCCTTCTGTGGTATCAGAAAACCAAACTTCTGCTTGCTTTCAGTTGTTATCTCAAGCCCATCAGTCACTCAACAGTGAAGGGAGGTTTAAAACATGTCCATCAAGTCCCAAGATCATCACTGGGAAGTTGAAAGTCAATTTCAGAACAACAGCAACAACAATTACATTTTTTCATATGATAGAAAACCCTTCCTTGTTATGTAAACATGGATTTTTAAAGGCATGAAACTGCTGTCTTTCTTTCTATTTGATAGAGCTATGCTTGTCAACTTTGGCATCACTTATTAGTCATCTGGGAGACAGTTCATGATGATTATACAGATAGGGATTTGCTTTTAAACATCACACTGAAAATTTGTCCTCAGAAAATCACTGGAATTTAAGAGCTACTGGATGCTACAAGTTAAAAGAATAAATTCTGTGTGGCAGGATGAGTTTGGAATCCCTTGATGATTACCACCTTAGTTGATCAGGACTTTACATTGTGGTACTTTTTTATGATGCTTAAGAAGCAAACATGTAGGAAATCAATCTTTTTCTATCCTTAAGTCATGTATTTATTAATACCATGTAGATTTATAATACTCTGTTTTGAGTTTTAGGATAGGTAACCATATTGCCTGATGACTCCTGCATGCTCAAGCCCAGCTCAAGTCTTGCCATCTGAGATAGCAGGAACACTGTTGCTGTCCTCATATGTCACATCCAGATGGTTTCTCATTTGAAGGAAGGGGAAAGAAGAATGAGGCCTGGATGAGACAGCTTGGAGTTTGAGACCACTGGAATCATGGGGAACTGATCCCCACAGCTCCTGGCTCTGCATTCATGGATCCTGATCCTGATCCTGATCCTGAGATTTTGCTACCCATCTGTTGAGAGTGCTAATCCCACTATGTAAAAAACCCAAAAGGTAAAGAAGTGGCAAAGTGTGAATGCTTGGAAGAATCCCATGGAAGTTGTTATTTACTTGGAAGTTCTAGGGGTAGGGTTGTCCACTTTCTGCAATTAGCTAATAGCCTATTTTCTGTAACTATCTGATCAACATCAGCTGTATTTGGGGTATGATGATCTTATATTTGAGCATCTGTTTCTTTATTTATCAAATTTCTATGACTGCCCATCTCACATCGGTGACTCTGGGTGGTGTACAACAAAATCAACAATTAAAACATTCTTTAAAAAAACATTTGAGGCTACTCTAATACTGGAATAACTGACCTGTCTTCCCTTTAAGCCTTGCCTATCCACCTGGAAACTCTGGCCTTTGCTGATCCTGATGACACCTTACTGCTTTATCCTCAGGATCATGACTGCTGAGATCAAACTATGTGGGCTTTGAATGGTAATGATGTTTTTGCTTGATTATTTATTTATTTATCCAATTTGTCCCCACCCATCTCCTCCCATCGGAGGACTCTACATGAGACCTCTTGCAGTACTGACCTTGGACTGCTTGACTACCATGTGAACCTCCTGGGATAGGACACATACAGCATCATGCCCTCCACCCTGAGTTTCTCCATTAGGAGAGCTATTTCACTAGGTACCTGCTGTCATTCTTCCCACATTTCCATTCCAACTATTACTATTAGATTACTGAGTACTGGTGACCATATATTTATCTTTCCAATGCTGACAATTTTTAGCTATAAGTAGTGCATGGAGAATCCACTTTCTTTGTTGAGATGTCAGTGTCCATGCAATAGGAATATAGTTCAAAATAGTATGCATCTAAGAATATTAAATCTTGTCTTAAAGTTTAGCTAGTACATGTAATAACATCCTCCCCAAAAGGAACAATTAGAGAATGCTATACAATGATGTGTTTAAAGGAGGCACTGATCTCATTGCACTCCAACAATGTACTTAAGCCTTTTTGGTATAAATGCAATGCAGTCCCATTAAGTTATTCATATACATACTGTACATACACACACATACATACAGGTAGTCCTCATTTAGTGATCACAGTTGGGACTGACAACTTGGTCATTAAGCAAAGTGGTCACTAAGTGAAACCATGACTGTGCTTATGATCTTACTTCAGCTTTCCTTTGCTTCGCAGACCTGCGAAGGTCATAAGTAATTGAGGATTGGTCGTAAAGTTAGTTTTTCATCACCGTCGTAACTGAATGAAATGAAGCAGTTGCTAAATGAGGACTACCTGTACATACATACACATACACATACATTGAAGACTTTGTAAAGTTTGGTTTAAGTAAATGCAAGACTATACACTCTAGAGATCTCAACTGAAGAGAAATGCCATGGGTCCTTTTATGAATGGCACAGATCTGGTAAGTCCCATTCAGTTTCTGTTAGAAAAAATCTAGTATATGCAAAACAGATTTGGCTTTTACACAAAGAAGATGTGGACTCTGTTTTGTTACACTTTTATGTCTTAAGTCTATATTGCTGGGGGGGGGGGGTTGTTCTTCATCCTACCATAAGTTATCATGTGTTTATTATTTACTTTACTTTACTTTATTCAATTTAGGCCACACTTGACTCCAAACTGGGTGGTACACAATAAAACAAAACAAAACAAAAAAATTACAATATAATAACAAAGGAGAAAAGAAATAAAGAACAAACAATAAAGATGGTAAGTCTGGCTAACAGCACCAATACCCCCAAACATATCCAATAGGGGCCCCAACCACCCTAACCCAAGGCCTGGGAAAATATCCAGGTCTTTAGGACTTTCTAGAATGCTATGAGGGTGGGAGCCTCATAGATTGGATATCAGGGGGCATCTAATTCCAGGGCCAGGCACCACAATACAGAAGGGACACTTCCTGCATCCCACTAGATGGCACTATTTAATTGAAGGTACCCTGAGTTCATCAACCCTGTCAGCTTGTACTAGTTGTGCAGACACCATGGGAGATAGGTGGTCCCTCAAATAACAGTCCTATGCCATGTAGAGCCTTATAGATCATAACCAGCATGCTGAATTGGACCCAGAAGCTTACTGGTAACCAGTGCAGCTTGCAAAACAGAAGTGTCACCTAGACATACCAAAGTATGCCCATCATTGCTTACGCCACTGCATTCTGAACTAGTAGAAGCTTCTGAGCAGTCTTCAAGAGCAGCCCCATGGAGGCTAATTGCAAATAGCGAAGCCATGAGGTGACAAGAGCATGAGTTACTGTCTGAAGAGCCTCCTGATCTAGGAAAGGCTCCAGTTGAAGCACCAGATGGAGTTGTGCAAAGGGCCTCCTGGCTATAGCTGACACTTTATTGAGCAGGAGCTGTGAGTCCAGGAAGACTCCTAGATGGCACACCACCCTTGAATGGGGAAATGCAATCCCATCCAAGGTTAAAGATGGAATATTCCCAGATCCAGGTGGCCCTAATCCACAGCCACTTGGTCTTGGTAGGATAGAATCAGAGATGGTTCCTCCCTATCCAGGTCTGCACAGCCTCCAAGAACTGGGACAGTATTTATTGCTTATACTGTCCTATAGATTTATGTTTGGCTCTTTTACTCTATCCATAAAGATGCAGGGAAATGTAGAAACTTGGCTTCTGTTTTCATTTAACTCCTTCTCCTTTATTAGTCTCCTGTTAATCTTCCTTATTGCAATTATTTCACTCTTACTGTATATTTTATTGTCCCACACATTCACTTGCTTGCTGCTTCCAGAATCTGACCTTCTTGCCCCACAACATAGGTTACTTGTCACAGATTTAAAAATGATATGCCATAAGTGAATGAGCAGCACCATGGGTTTTGAGAAGATCAAATGGTGGAAGTTACGGAACCTTAAAGAAGCGATAATCAGGAAAATCACATTTCCGTCTATTAATACCACCTCGAGTGACACCACATGGATGGCATTCTGTGACTCTGTTACCACCATCACCAGAGAAATCCTTGGCATCACACAACTGGGCCACTGACATATTGATAAACAAACATGGCTATGGACCAAAACAAGTACAGGAGAAAATGCAAGAGAAGAAGAGAGCTTTTAATAAATGGCAGACAGATAAGACCAAGGAAAATTGGCAGTATTATGTGGCTGTGAAAGAAGCAACTAAGAGGGCTGTTGCCAAAACCAAGGCAGAACACTGCCAAGACCTATATGATAGTCTGGAAACAAGAGGAGGGGAGAAAGACATCTACTGCCTGGCCAAAGCACGAAAGAAGGTCACCCAAGATATCGAGCACTATATGTGTATAAAGGACAAGGATGGCAAAAGACTTCAGGGCAAGCAGGAACTTCTGCAACATTGGCGTGATCATTTTAATGAGATCTCCAATATTGAATTCCCGTACCCATCAATTCCTTTGGGCATGCCAAACTATGGACCAATTTTGCCCATTATTACTACAGAAGTCATTAATGCAGTAGATAGTACGAAAAACATGAAGGCCCCAGGACTTGATGATCTACCTGTGGATTTCTGGAAATTGCAGGAATTCCGCAATACGGGGATACATTGGCTGACCGAGTTCTTTAATGCCATAACGAGTAATGGCTGTGTACCGACTGATTGGTCAATGAGTATAACAGTTCCCATTTTTAAAAACAAGGGTGACCCAGCCAACTGCGCCAATTACCACCCAATTTGCCTCTTATCCCATACTATGAAGATCTTGGAAAAATTTTTGGACCAGCGCATTTGCAACATCGTTCAACTCACTGCCAATCAATGTGGCTTCGTCAAAGGATGCAGGACTACCGATGCCATTTTTGCAGCTTGCCAGCTTATAGAGAAACACCAAGAGAAGACCCAACCATTGCACATGGCATTCCTAGACTTGGAAAAGGCTTTTGACTGTGTTCCACACCAACTGATTTGGTATACCCTTCGTGATCACGGGGTGCCTGAATTACTCATCAGCTGGGTCAAAATGCTATACAAGAACACTAGTAGCCATGTGCAATGCTCAGCTGGCCTCTCTGACAGTTTTCTGGTGATGGTTGGAGTATATCAAGGCTCTGCACTGTCGCTGCTCCTATTTATATTAGTCATGGATGCCATCACACAAGGCCTGCAGCGAAATGCACCCTGGACCATACTCTACACTGATGATGTCATGCTTGCTTCTACTACTAGGAATGAACTGCAGTGGCAAGTACAGGCATGGAATGACTGCCTCAGCCATTTTGGACTCCACCTGAACATAAAGAAAACTGAGTACCTAGAGATTGTAACCACCCGTAGGACACTCCAAATAAATGGAGAAAACTTAAAGAAGGTGGATATCTTTCGGTACCTTGGCTCCCATCTCCAAGGTGATGGTGGCATCAGCGGTGATGTGCAAGCGAGGGTGAATGTGGCCTGGTGGCACTGGTGAGAACTCACTGGTGTGCTTTGTGACAAACAAATACCAACCTGTCTCAAATCGAAGATCTATAAGATGATTGTTCGCCCAGTGGCACTGTATGGAACCGAGTGTTGGGCAGCAACAAAGGGTATAGAGAGCCACCTCCGTGTTATAGAAATGCATATGCTCCGTTGGATATTGGGCATCTCCCTGCTCAATCACATCACAAATGATGCCATCTGACAACAACTAGGCGTGTCATTAATTACAGAGAAGATGAGAGAAAGCCGGCTTCATTGGTATGGACATGTCCTTAGAGCAGAACCTTCCACTGTTGCCAAAATAGTTTACCATCTTAAAATCAATGTCCAGCGACCATGTGGGTGACCAAAACAGAGATGGCAAGCCACCATCAATCAGGATATGCACATCGAGGGCCTGCGCCCTGAGGATGCAGACGATCGGGCAAAGTGGCTTTTCAGGATCTGAAAAGCAGACCCTGCGATAGTGGGAAAATGCTAGGAAGAAGAAGCTGCTTCCAGAATCTCCCTGTTGGTTCTCTGCAAGTGTCTGAGACAGTGTTTCTCAACCTTGGCAACTTTAAGATGTGTGGCCTTCAACTCCCAGAATTCCCCAGCCAGCATTAAAGTTGCCATGGCTGACTGGGGAATTCTGGGAGTTGAAGGCCACACATCTTAAAGTTGCCAAGGTTGAGAAACACTGTTCTGAGTACTGAAGTAGGTTGCTCTTACACAACAGCTATTAGCCCTCTTTTTCCATTGACCTACCAGAATTTCTCCACTTACTCCAAGGCCATTGTGGGATTTTTCTCCTCAGTTTCTGGCTATTTACAAGCTTAGTAAAAACTTCTCAGTTCAGCCCTCCTCAAACCTGAGCGAGTGCTGGACTTTCTTGCCAGTGCTTTTTCAATTGGCACTTGAAGATCCTTCCTGGTATGTCTCAGCTCCTTCTTAGGACCTGGATTTCTTCCTTCCCTGGCCTCTGACTACTGCCCTCATTCTTGACTGGCTCTGCATAAAAAAAGAGGGAGAAGATTGCTCCTATTCCTTTCAGTCTCTTTCTTCTCCCAGGTTACCCTGCCTGTGGTTTGCTGAACTCTGATGATTGTTTTCCAACTCCTGTCAAGCCTTTCTGGATTTACCCTTTCCTTGGTTTTCACAATCATGCCCCGGACATCTCTCTTTTTTTAAAAAAAATATTTTTTTATTAAAGAGGTCTTTTACAAAGTAAAAACAATATAAATTTCAAGAAAAGCAAAAGAAAAGTAAAAGAAAAGTGATAAGTAAGTAGGAAAGAAATAAAAGAAAAAAGACAAAGAAAGAAAGAAAAAGAAAGATATAAAGAAGTAGCTTCTGATCTTCTTTACCGCAGTTATAAATTTTTATTTATTTATTTATCTATCAATTTTTTATCACCGCCCATCTCCCCCACACAGGGGACCATGGGCGGTTCACAATAAAAACAATTTAAAATTTCAATAAAATCATAAATACAACCAATAATCAGTCAGCATAAAATGCAATAAAGTCCAAGCCATGGCAGATCTAATTCAAACTATAAGGGAATAAAACCGGTCCCTGCAGAACTAGGGAATCAATCTCTCTACAGTTATATCATGGCTCCCATCTTTCCATATTCTAACCTTTCTAATAATCAAATCCATAAATCACAAGTTCATTTTTTTCTGTTTTCAGCAAAAAGCCCATAAAGGGTTTCCAGTCACTGACAAATGTAGTTACTGTCTTTTCCCTATCAAATAAGTCAATTTTCTATCTCTGCAAATTTTGTCACCTTCACCAACCATTCTTCCATTGTGGGTATTTCAGAGTCTTTCTATCTTTGTGCATATAATAATCTTGCTGAAGTTACCATGTTCAAAAATAGCAAGATTACTATATGCACAAAGTTGCCATGTCCCTAAGTCTTTTCTACTTGTCTGTCCACCAGTCCCAGAAAGAAAAGTTCTGGTTTCAACTGAATGTTAATCTTTAAATTCTTTGTATCACTGTGTGTATCTGAATCTCAATTTTTCTAGCTTTTTTACAAGTCACCACACATGATAAAATGACCCTTCTTGTTTTCCACCTTTCCATCATAGATTTGAAGTTACTTTCTACATTCTAAAAAGTTTTTCTGGTGTCGTATACCAGTGGTACATCATTTTATATAAGGTTTCTTTTAAATTATAACATAATGTGAATTTCAGTCCTTTCAACCACATATTTTCCCACTTACCCATCTGTGTATTATAACTAAATTTCTTAGCCCATTTTATCATACACTCCTTAACTTGTTCTTCTTCCATTTCAAATTTCAGTAAAAGCTTATACATAGCAATTATGTGTTCATCATTTGCATATAATTCAGATTCAAATTCTGTCTTATGTTGTTCAATTCCTAATGTCCTTTTGTTTATTTTAAATCTTTCTCTTAACTGTACATATGAAAACCATATCTTCTTGCTTGTGCCTATGCACCCTCACTGCATGTACAGTGTTTTGGAGGCTTCTAAGCCCATATAGCTGGTGTTCCTTTTATATTCAGGGGAGGTAGGATACTGTTGCTATTTTTCTTCTATTCCTGGCTTACTTTCTTCTGCCTCTTTTTCCATAACAATAACCTCCACCAAGTTTTGCTGAGAGTCTCTGTAACTGCCAGCCCAAAAAACCCAACCAGAAATCTATTTAAACTTTCTGACTCCACCAGAAAAGTAAGCATTTACACAATAGATGTGTTAGAGATGCTATTCATGAGTGTCACAAGTAGACTGATGGACTTCAGCCACGCTCTCACAGAGTTCATATATTTCTCTCTTGTGGTGAAATCTTGTCTCAGTAAGTCTCTGCAAATTGTCACTCTAGTCTAGGCTTGGGAACTAAGCAAAGTCAGGCCTGGTTAGTACATGGATGGGAGAATAACAGGGAATAACAGAGCTGTATGGTGGACTGGGAAGCTGAAAATACTTCCATTACTGTTACCAAGAAAAAGATATAGTTGTGTCCATGTAGTCACAAGAAGCTGACTTTGGGCTTTGACCTAAGATGTCTTTGTCTTTTTTATTTTGCTCAAACCCATGGGACTTGGACTTCATTGTTATGCATTCTGATTGACTCACACCCCTTAACTTCTATACGTTCACTTCCTTGCAATCTTGCATTACAGGTATTGGATACCCTTGTCATGACAGAACCCCAGAACATGATCTTTGGTATACCATCCATGTCTTTCTTGGTGAGCTATACAGAATGTAGCTTCTTCACTGAGCATGTTTTGGATACATACTGTATAAGAAAAGTATAAGAGAGACTTCTTTTGATAAATATGCCTTTCTTAATCCCATGATTTTTATGTAATGTACACTCAAACCCCATGTAGCTGGCAAGACCAAAGAAACAAGAATGGCATGGATTTCAGTTAAGATATCTGTAATACTGGTAAATACAGAATCTTGAAAATTGTAAGTCATTTCCCAGTTATAGTGCGAATAGTAAAGTCTCAGTTATAGTGACTTAAGTATGGTGTAGTCTTTTTGAGACACTTTTTCAGATCTTTCAGCACCTGAACTGAGTTGCCTCTTCTGACATAAACATTCAATTGACTCTGCCTGAAGTACTAGACCAGTCTATTGAGTCCAACAACTTGTACCTATGGGGCAACCAGAACCAGAAGAGTGACAGTATACCACAAACATGTAAACAAGGGATAGTTTCTTCCTATTAACTTAAAATAAACTAAGGTTGCAGGCCTAATTAAAGAGCTTTATTCCCCATTGTCTAGCAGCCAAGTGAATTCAAGAAACAGTTTACAATGTTATAAACTGTACTGCTATCAAGCTTATCCTGATCTGCCCTGAGGACTTTGTAACTGTCCAGGAAATTCTTAACTCATTAAAACTAATCTGCTTATTCAGAGAATGCTGCCAACACCAGAAACAGACTCACAAGCCAAAACATAAGGGAACAGCCTTCTGCTACAGTTTTTATTTAGAGGTTTAAAAGTATATTGCTTCTGATCCCAGAGACAGCATATAGCCATCATGACTGATATCAGCTAAAAATGTTATTCATTAATTCAGGGCTACCAAAATTTAGCTGCAATTATATCAACAACCACTAGTGGGCAGCAGAACGATACAGAGAACACTTTCCTGCCCTCTGATGGTTCTGCAGATTTCTGTAGCTCAGATCTGTTAGACCTAGTTAATTTATCCAAATCTCTTTTAAAGCCATCTGAATAATTAGCTGTTACCACAGTTTGTTGAAGGAAGTATCTTATGAAATCTTTGTCTTTGATGTCTCAGTATCTGATTCACTGTATTTTATTTATTTGTTTATCCAATCTGTCCTAGCCCATCTCATCCCATCGGGGGACTCTGTATAACCTCTGGTTATCATTGGAGAGAGAAGAAGCAGTCATTGTATCTCTGTTTACTTTCTCTAAACCATAATTTGGTCCACTTATATCTGACTATAATTCTTGGGACAGGGAAGGGACATACAATTCCTGATATATATATTTTTTTCCTTTAGTCTCCTGACTCATGATGAGTAACTGCCATTTCAAGGCAGGAAACAGATCGCACCTGTACTTTAAAAACAGACTTGATACAGAAAAAGAACCCTAACCCTAACCCTGGCGTGGTAGATGGGGAGTGGAAAATCACAGACCTGCCCTCTGTGTGTCGCTATTTTACCCACTGCAGCCTTCAGCACTCCCAACATCATGTGTGTCCCAGGGGTACTAAATGGATGTCCAAACTAATCTATGTGGAGATACATTTCTATGGTGTCCAGGCCATAATGTAAATAACAACTTCCAATAAGACAGTTTTTCCTTCCAATAGGGGAAGAAAGTCAGGAAAACACACAAGTAGCAATCCATTACTGGGAAGTACCAATGCAATTTCAATTCATATTTTCATTTTTAAAAAGATAATTTTTGTATGCTTCAAATGATTCCATTTCCTTGAAAGTTTGCTGGGAATAGATAACAGACTCATAAAGCTGTCATTTTTAAAATTGCTCTTTTAAAAAATAAAGAAATGGAGGAACCAGGCTAGGCATTCCAGTTTTAAAGAAACAGCTGTTTTTTTTTTTTTTTAATAATTTATTATTGTCACTCTCCTTCCTGTTTTGCACTTTATTTCTTTCCAACCCCCCTATGAATACCATCTGGCCATAGTGATTTACTGCACTTGGATTTCAATGGGTTGCTTCACAAATCCCCAAAGTAACACAATGAAAATATAAGTTGAAAAAACTTAATGATGGCTTAGGACTAATCTTTCCAGGGAAGTGTGCATCACTTCAAACATTTATACAGGGAGACTGAGTAAAGCAATGTAATAGTACCTGCAGGGAACAATTCTCTTCTGAAGACAGAAGATGTGGAAAAATAGTTTTTTGCTTTCTTGAAAACATTTTCCTGAATTTAGTCCACTTGGTTGGTCTGCTTCAAATACTTTATGGGGAAGTCTCTCCTTTCATTCATCTGCTGCAGGAAAAAAGTGCCCACTCACCTTTTTTTGAAGATAGAACATTTTGCTGGGGAGACCAAGGTGTCAGTCTTAAGTAGAGATGGCAGTACTATCCATAGCCTTCTTAAGTCTGGCTCCCTTCAGACGTGTTGGGTTACAACTCCCATTAATTCCAGAGAGCAGAGCAGTCCAGTGTATCTGAAAGATACTAGGCTGAGGACAGTGGCCTTATCTGGAGGAGCTCTGCAATTATAGGCTAGTCTCAAGTATTCCATTCTTCAGTAAGGTGATCAAGAACATGGCAGCCTTGCAGCTTCTTATGCATTTGGATGAAACTGTTCTTCTGGATCCATTTCACTCATGATTTTGGAGAAATGAGGCAGAGACAATTGTTGCAAAAACAAACTGTAAGCCCAGGAAATAGAGAAAACGTGAGAAAGAAGCTAAGACTGACACTTCCTTAATTCACTAGATCAAGGTTTCTCAACTAGGGTTCCATGAGAGGTCACTAGGGGTTCTCTGGGAGATCATGATTTATTTAAAAAAATATTTCAAATTCAGGCAACTTCACATTAAAGAGGCAAGTTTTATTCTTTATTTTTAGTTTAAGAATACAGTTAATGCATATATACAGGCCTACACATGAAATGAATATAATAATTTTGTAACTTGTGGCCTATATTTGAACCTAAATGGGCAGGGGTGCCCCAAGGCCTGAAAAAATATTTCAAGGATTCCTCCAGGGTTAAAAGTTTGAGAAAGGCTGTTAGTGTATAAGACAGAGGGACTATAGCTATATCAATGTGGTGTAGTTCCAGCCAGACTTGTGGAGTCTGTTTCCTGACCTGTTACCTTGAAAGGCTGACTCACTGAGACTGCTTTGATCACCTTGGTAGATGACCAACTTCAGAAACTAGATGGGGGAGTATAACCTTGCTTGTTCTCTCAGACCTCTCGATGGCTTTTAATACTGATAGCCTTCTGAGCACTGTTTTGTAGTGGTCCCAATCCTTCCCGTCAGGCAATGTCCAGAAGGTAGCACCTGGAAGACTGCTGTTTAACATCTAGGCCACTGAACTATTGTGTCCTACAGGGTTCTATCTGCCTCCTGTGCTGTTTAATATTAAACCTCTGGGGATGGTTATTTGGAGTTTTTGACCGGGGTGCTGATGACCTTCAGTTCTATGGTTCCCTAACATTTTGATTTTGATTTTTTATCCCACCTTTATTATTTTTATAAATAATTCAAGATGGCAAACATACCTAATACTCTTTCTTTGTCCTATTTTCCCCACAACAACCACCCTGTGAGGTAAGTTGGGCTGAGAGAGAGTGACTGGCCCAAGGTTACCCCGCTGGCTTTCATGCCTAAGGCGGGGCTAGAACTCACAGCCTCCTGGTTTCTAGCCCAGCACCTTAACCACTATACCAAATATAACATATAACTCCAACTTTGCCTATTCTAAATAATGGGATGGATAAGGAAGAACAAACTGAATGAAAACCAGATTTCATGGAGCTGGTAAGGAGAATAATTGATTCAGGGAATGAGGCAAAACCTATTTTAGATCACACTGCCCCAGAGAAGTTAGATTTGCGGTTTAGGTGTGCTTATAACACCCAGCTATTGATTCACAGGTGATGTCTGTGCTGAGGAATGCATTTGCACAACTAATATGCCAGTCAACTTGCAGGGGCATTGGATATTTATCCCTTGATTACAACCTGTCTTCATTACTGGTATATGTTCTGCCCCTGTAAAATATCTGGAAATTGTAACTGGTGCAAAATGCAGCAGTCAAACTTAAATTGTGCAAAATATAGGGATCACATAATGCTTGTACTGAAGCATCTATTGTCTAGGAGACACTACTTAAGGTGATGATATTGGTCCTAAAAGGCTTAGCATTGGCCACCTAAAGGGCAGTTTCTGCCACTATGAATGTGCTTGATTACTAAATCAAAAGCTACAATCTTTCAAAGAGATCTACTATTTGACCAAGTTAAACTGGGCAGTTATAAGCACAATCTTACCGCAAGTTCAATGATTTGGAACATCCTTAAAGATTGTTAGTATTTTTATTATTCTTCATCCTTGGCCTGCTGTATAGTTTTATTTTCAAGGGTTTTTTTTTGGGGGGGGGGATAGCCTAGTCCTCAGTACAATTTTATTGCTATTTCAACTACTAGAGAAGAGTGCTAAATGTGATATGCCATCTTAGCTACATACAGTATTACATTATTGATTTTTTTTTAAAAAAAATTGCTGTTGTTCTTTGCTATGCTAATTGTCTTTATCTGATTTGCCTATCTGGACAATGTGGCAGGAGCATCAGCTGAAAGGCAGTTTACAAACAACATTATTTAAATAATAAATTAACAACAAAATAAGCAAGCTTTGCCAATTGAAGTCCAGTGAGGCACGATACATGAATAATTGCACTCATCACATAAAATAGAATAAAAAATACAGGGACTGAAATATTCCACTGTGGGAAATAAGGGTAACAAGGAATAGAACTGGCTGAATGAATCTTAGGTCATTTATCTTCTTTTCTAGGAACAAAATAAAGTAGGCAGAATTACTGATATATTGATTTTTGTTTAATGTGTCACCGAACCCTGAAGCTGGTTCTCAGTTGTAAGACTTGTGCTAAAAGCAGTGGATTGCAAGGCCGCTTTTTGGCCAGCTACCTCAAAAATGTAACTGTGCTTGTCTTTTGCTTATTGAATTCAAAAGTCCAGACCATCCTTTTAAAATTAATCATCTAAGTAGCAAGTTATGTGTGTATTGTGTAGTATCTAGGAGCCATGAGACATCCAAAACTTTACTTCCAATGAGTATTTCACAGATTCAAAGGCTGTGCATGCAACACTCCCATGTTTTGAAAATCCTATACTGTACCTGTGCTGTTGTTTATATTAAAGTCAGAACAAAAAGAACAACAACAAAAGTCATGTGAGACAGGGAACTTATTACTATTCACAAATCAGGAACACCTTGCTCAAAAACCAACAAGTGGAAACCTAATTTTCTTTCAGTCCAGACTCAATATTTGTAGAGCAACTTTATCCATTTTTAATTTTTGTTTCCGTAATTGTAATTCTAAGAAGCACATATTTAAGATTTCAGAGGAGCCTTGTTTAATCTCTATTCACCTCAGTGTTAAATTGCTTTTTAGAGTTCTTATGTGCAATGTTATATATTGATTCACATTCTGGTGCTTGGTTGGTTTTTATACCTTCAGAATAAGTGGATCATAATTATAAAGACGGATGTTCTTGTATTCTTCAGATATGCTGCCACAAAGAATATTTGAAATAGACTTCCAGCTTGTGCCACATATTCTTGCTGACTGTATAAATCAAGTATTTTTCAGGCAAGTTCATTTATACCACTGTTCAGTCATAGACACTAAAATCTGAAATCTTTCCACTTATGTATGAGATAGTGAAGATATGAGGGCAAGGGGAAAAAAAGCAAGACTTTGTAGACTAATATATGGCAGCTGCACTTAAATGGTTCATTGACATGGGAAGAAAGAGAAAGTAGGAAAAGTGAACATGATCTCACTTCTTCTCCAAATGTCTATCTTATTTAAATCTTGTGAATGAAATCCAGATTTCTATGACCCGCTACATATTAGCAGATAGCATCATCTAATAAAACTTGGATGATCACAAGGAAATTAAGCAGGGTCAAATCTGAGTAGTAATTGGATGGGAGACAGCAGAAGACCCAGTTCTGTAGGCTAGCCTGGAAAATAAAATATATTTTTTTTAAAAACTCACTAAAAGTTACTATCTTCTACTATATATGTAAAGATGCATGCTGTGTTTTGTGTGTAGGTGCTTGTTTGTTTATTTATTATTCAAATTTTATTACCGCCCATCTCCCCCAAAAGAGAGACTCTGGGCAGCTTACAATAAAATCAATGCTACAACAATAAACATTAAAATCCCATAAAAATGAAGCACATTACAAATATAAAATGCAATAAATAAATATGGAATCCAAGTGGCTGCAAAGTTCCAATCTGGTGGGAGGGGCTCTGAGGCACGAGCCACCCCCAAGAATGGTTACCCACCTTCCCACCCCAAGCGAGATGGCAGAACCAAGTCTTCAGGGCCTTCCGAAAGGTCAGGAGTGAAGGGACCTGCCTCACCTCCAGGGGCAGCATCATTACTCTTAATAAATAAATATAAAAATAAGAGTAAAAATAAGAATATAAATAAAATCCAAGTGGCAAGAGAATACAGTCCATATGTGGGAGGAGTGGTCTAAGATACTAGCCATCCCCATGCGGAACTACTCCTCTCTCTGCCCCAAGCAAGGCAGCAGAGCCAGGTCTTCAGGCTCCTCTGGAAGGCCAGGAGCGATGGGGCTAACCTCACCTCTGGGGGCAGCATGTTCCACAGGGCGGGAGCTATTGCAGAGAAGGCCCACCTCTTGGACCCTGCCAAATGAAGTTCTCTCACAGATGGGGTCCATAACATGCCCTCTCTGCATGATCGGGGAGGATGGGGCGATGTGATGGGGAAGAGGCGGTCCCTCAGGTAACCTGGTCCCATGCCATGTAGGGCTTTAAAGGTGATAACCAACACCATGAATTAGACCCAGAAGCAAACTGGCATCCAGTGCAGCTTGCACAGCAGAGGTGTTATGGTTATATACAATCTAGGGGCACCAAGAATAGCCTGCGTGTCTGCATTCTGGACCAGCTAAAGCTTCTGGATACTGTTCAAGGTTAGCCCCATGTAGAGAACATTGCAATAGTCTATATGGGAGATGACCAGGGCATGAGTGACTGTTCGGAGGGCTTCTCGCTCCAGGAACGGGTGTAACTGGCACACAACCCAAAGTTGAGCAAAGGCCCTCCTGGCCACAACTGCCACCTGCTCATCGAGCAGGAGTTGTGAGTCCAGAAGAACCCCCAGATTACACACCAAGTCTGTCTGGGGCAGTGCAACCCCATCCAGAACTAAAGATGACAATTTCCCGGAAACCGAGGAGCTATCAACCCACAGCCACTCCATCTTACCAGGGTTCAGCTGAAGCCTGTTGTTCCCCATCCAGACCCCCACTGCCCCCAGGCACCAAGAAAGGCAGTCACTTCATCACTTACCTCACCCGGGATGGAGATGTATAATTGGGTATCATCAGCATACTGATGATACCTAACCCCGTGGTGACGGATAATCTCACCCAGTGGTTTCATGTAGAAGTTAAATAGGAGAGGAGAGAGAACTGAACCCTGCGGCACCCCACAATGGAGGGGCCGAGAGTTGGATATCTTACTCCCTATCACCACTGTTTGCTGATTGTGTATGGCATCTGCAACTACTCAGACCAAATCTCAAATGCAAAGTGGATTGGAGTATACCAGCTGGCCTTTAATTTCTCGTCCATGCTTCATTATTGCCCCTATTATCCCACAGAAAGATACTCTGTAGATGTGGATACCATAAGAGGATTTTAATTAACAATTAGGTGACACTTTCTCTAGACAGTCATGAAAACAAATCCACTGGTTGGAGTTTATAGTCCTGAGTATAACTATATGTGTTGATTAAAAAAATGTCTGTTTATGAATGAATGAATGAATGAATGAATGAATGAATGAATGAATGAATGAATGAATGAAATAATCTATATGGTTGCCCTACTTGAATAATGTAACTCTTGGGTGGATTATAACAGGAAAAACAAAACAAAACCCCAAGATAAAAACAATAGTTGATAATTTTATTTATTTATTTTTATCCCGCCTTTATATTTCTATAAATAACTCAAGGCAGCGAACATACCAAATACTCCCTCCTCCTAGTTTCCCCACAACAACAATCCTGTGAGGTGAGTTGGGCTGAGAGAGAGGGACTGGCCTAAAGTCACCCAGCCAAATTTCCTGCCTAAGGTGGGACTAGAACTCTCGGTCTCCTGGTTTCTAGCCCAGCACCTTAACCACTAGACCAAACTGGCTCTCAGTAATAGGTGATGTGGTTCATACTGTTAGCATTGGAAGTAGCCCAGACAAGAAATACAACCAGGAGTACTAGCTCTATTTTTATTGTAAGGTTACATTAATAGAATCCTGGAAGTCTGAAACTACCTCTCTTATCCCTCACTTTTACTTTCCCAACCTGAGGAAGTTTCCTTCTGAGATGCTTTTGCCACCCACCCTCCTTCAGACTCAAATTTTGTTTATCAGACCATTGTCTAAGCTGTGGCTCTTCCTCCTGTCTCCCAAGTCATTCCCACATACCATTACACACATTCACACCTTCTCATGATGGGAACTTGTACTCATCCCAGCCCCAATACCTGGGGAGATTTTTAAAGCTTTTCTAAAGGCTAGCAGGTAAGGGCCAACCAAATATTGGTGTGGGGGGAGAGAAATAATTCCAGAAGTAGGTGCTGCTACAGAAAAGGCATGCCTTGTGGGTCCTGTCAGGTGGTACTGTTTCAAGGAAGGGTTCCAAAGCATGCCCACACTATTAGAGTGAGTGGGATAGACAGATGTCCTTCAGGAGGAGCACTCTAGCAAATAATCTGGTCTTGTGCCATGTAGGGATTTATAAGTGATAACCAACAGTTTAAATTATACCCATAAGCTAATAGATAGCAAGTGCAGCTTGCAAAGTAGTGATGTTCTATTGGCGTACTGATGTACATCCATATTTACCTGTGCCACTGCATTCTTGACCAGTTGTAGCTTTGGATGGATTTCAAGTACAGCCCCATGTAAACCATGTTGCAGGAGTCCAGCTGAGTGGATATTAGGACGTGAGTGACAGCAAGCAGAGCCTTCCAGACCAGAAACAAATGTAACTGGACCACAAGGCCAAGTTCTGCAAAGGTTCTCCTGGCCATAGCTGCCACCTGCTCGTCAAGCAGGAACTGTGAATCAGGAAAGCCTTCCAGATTGTGCACTATGTCTAATTGGGGAAGTGCAACTCCATCCAGAACCAAGATGAAAAACCTCCGGTCTAGGATCCAGGGGACCAAAATCCACAGCCACTCTGCGTTGGTAGAGTTGAGCCAAAGCCCATTCTTCTCCATCCAGACCCCTACAGCCTCTAGACACTGGGATAGATGTATATGAGTATCACCAGCACACTGATGGCCCTGTACCCCATGCCTCCATCTGACCTCCAGCAGCTTCATGTACTGTGGATGTTAAAAAGAAATGGGGAGAGGGTAGACCCCTGATGCAATGGCCAGGAACCACATTATTTAAAGCATGATAATCCATCCCATCCCATAGTTCCTAGCCATTTGAATGAATAGCACCCCCCAAGGTCCTTTTTTCTCACTGCAATTGTTTAAAAGAATAGGCCCTTACATACACATCTGTAGGTACTTTCTCTTTGATCCATGTAGCCTCAACCATGCTCAGCTTTAGAAAGGTAATTTGGTCTAGTGGTTAAGGTGCTGGACTAGAAACCAGGAGACTTAGAGTTCTAGTTCCACCTTAGGCATGAAAGCCGGCTGGGTAACCTTGGGCCAGTCACTCTCTTTCAGCCCAACCCACCTCACAGGGTTGTTGTTGGAGGAAAATAGAAGGAGGAACGAGTATTAGGTATGTTCGCCACCTTGAGTTATTTATAAAAATAATAAAGGCGGCATAGAAATTAAATTAATTAATTAATTAAAACCTGGCTTTTCCAGCAGTCATTGGGGACAGATATGTTATTAAATGTTCCCTCTTGAAAGGTAATGTTCCCTTTGACATGAGTTTGTTTACTGTCCTTAGCAATTGTGACTTGATTTTTATGTATATTCTAACTACAATTTGCAGAATAGGGTATGTAAGCTGCTTAAAATCTGTTATGACTGGATTGGGATATAAGATCTATCTAGCCATTCTGGACACCCCTGGAGGATCTCTTCTGGGTATTTTCATCAAATAATTTAGTCTGGTAAGTACAAGAAAGAGTGATTTCTCAGCCCAGCAGCTCCTTTATGAAATGCACTTCCCAAGGGGACTTGTTTGGTCAATATACACTTACCTTTTTCATTCTAGACAGAACTCATTTTTTTCTCCTAAAACATTTTAATCACTCAGTTTTGAAATGTTAACTGCCCACAGTACTACCTTTTTAATGTGATACCCATACATACCACACAGACAGAGACAAAACACACAAACACATACATATATACATACATACTGTATGTGTACATATCAGTGTATAAATGCATACACACAAATTCAGCCTCCCATATACAGGACTCCATTATCCACCCAAAACTTTGTTAATATATTAGGAACTATAGCAATACCTAATAACATTTAAAGGATAAATGGAGTGGGTGTTTTCATGTTTTTTCTCCAAAAGCACAAAAATCATGAGACTAGCTTCCAGGCCTCTCCATACCCAACATGTTAATGAAAGCAAGCAATACACAAATAATACCATGTGTTTAATTTACAATCAGCCATGTCATCTTTCTTCTCCCAAAACTGCACTTATGGGGGCATTTCAAATGCTTGCCATGTCTTCTTTTGAATTGAAATGTTCCTGAGATAAGCTGGATGATTACTGAGCCTGGAGCATCATGTTACCAGGGAAGTTTCTATTTCTTCACGTTTCCAGACCATCAGGGCACAGGGTCTCTCCTGTAAAATAGATTAAACTGGTGCCCCAAATGAAGAGTGCTCTGCTCAGAGTCGATGGAATGGTGTGCTGATGAAAGGTGTTGTTAAAAGCCTAGGCGAGAGGAAAACAATTCTCCCAGGGCAAGGCAAGCAGCTTAATTTATTGGAGTACTAACAGGCACATTTTCATTATCATAAATCTGTATGGCATACATGCTCACATACGCATGCACAGCATTCATTCCCTGCACACTGACAGCTTCCTGCTTCCTGGAAAATGTCCATGCCATATCCAAATCCATTAGACCATCTTAAAAGGAAGGTTAAAACTGATACATTAGTTGAGGTTATACATTACGTGCATTTCTCACAAGTCATTCTGGTGGCTGTCCTAATTGCAATTATGATATTAAAAACAATAAAAGTGCAGCTATAGAGGACAATATCCATAAAAGCAAAACATGCATGGAATATTGGCTGAAACAGCTGCCGTTGGAAACGACTTTACATTTTCAGCTAAACAAGTTTCACATCCATGTTCAACCTCTACACATACCAAAAGACAGTTGTGTTTCCTTCTATTCACAAAACTACATGCTCAGATTTATTGTGCCTCATAAACCTGTAAACAGGATATTTGTATGTGCATGTATTCAATTCATAATTGCACAAAATTTAACATTTTACCCTAATTTTCTTCCTCACCATCAATTTAAATAGTAAAGGACTGATTTATACTTTATACTTTTGGGAAATTACATAATTTCCATACTAGTTTGAACAATATTTTGAGAATTCAGATTAGCAAATGGTGATGTGTATTGTGTTTTATGGTATTTTGTACTTTTTAGTTAGTTATGTTTAATGTAATACATTGACAAGCCAGCAGCTTAATTACTAAGAAGCCTGATGCCTCCGTGCACAAGGGACACCCGGTCAGGGCAATGATGGAATATCATAAGATTCAAATGGTTATTGTGTGCTTTGCTTAGCTGACTGCTTACATGGGTTGCTCCCTTGGTTAACACTAAATTGCCTATAAAGCAGGGGAGGAGAGGGCTCTATCTTTCTAATTAAATTATTTATTTCATTTGTATATGAGTCTTACAACTCATGACAATTTACAATAGTAAGCCATTTAAAAACAGATATACAATTATGCAAACAACAAAAGTACAACCTAACATTTAAAAATATAACAGTAATCACTAGAAACATCTAACCCAACATACAACATTAATTTTCAAAAGCCCTGGGGTGCAACTCTGTGGTGATGATTTTAGGGCAATTCCACACTGCAGCCTCAGCTGCTTGTCTTCCATGTTTCTACCAGTTCTTTCTTAAGCCAACTTCAGAAAATGCAGTCCAGATTGCAGTGAGTTGGCAGTGGGGCTAGGGTAGTACTCAGTCCAAGGGCCACCACAAGACCTGACAGGTCTTTCCCCTACTTCTTGCCCTTCCCATCCATGCAGAGAAGGCAAGGTTTTCTGGCTGGTTCTTGTGTGGACTGATCTACCACTGCCCTTCAGGGATTGTTCCCTTCTCACTAGTCTTGTGTCTATCTTTTGCTTTCCCAGACATTTTCACACATGGATGCCTTCATACCATGCGCCCCCACCCCATTCTCTTTTGACACTAAAGGAGATTCTTTCTTTTCCTTTTCCTCCTTATTGTAGCCTCATTACTCTGATGCTAAAATAATGAAAGCAGCAGGAGAACAGGCTGTTCTTTGGTTCCTAGCTTCCTCTACAGGCCCACTGAAACTTTGGAACCAAGTAGAACTGACAGTTCAGTTTCATAGTAACAAAGTACTAACATTCCTATCTTGTAAGTATTAAAAAGGTAATCAAGGAATAGAAAGGGAAGCTTTGCAGTACTGCTGTGGGGGTGGGAGGGGGAAGCAAGGGGAACATGCTCACCCAGTCCAGACAAAAACTGAAAAGGTGTCCACTGGAAAATGTAAGAACTGGATGGAGCTAGGGTTGTAGGGTTAAGGATAGTTCATTGACTTAACAGGCCATTGTTGGATCAATCAACAACTATTTTAAAAAATGCCAATCAACAGAGAACCTAGCCCACATTGAAATGGTCAATAAAGCAGCTGCTGGAGAAGAGGGGTGCACTGCAGCCAATCATTTCTGGACTGCTACTAGAATGGAAGAAGTACTGGGGACCATCTGCTCTGATGGGCTTATGATGGAAAACAGCAGTTTTGAACTGAAGCTGGAAAATAGGCACAGGGTGCATTTGCAGTGGTCTGGGAGGGAAAGGGATAATGAGTCAAGCAGAAAGTATAGTCTTGCCTTTAGGGAAAAATGCTAAAGTTGGTGCAAGTGTTGACCTCCAAAGAGACTAGTCTACAAAGAAGGGGCTGCCAGAGAGAAACACTTCCTCTGGGCCTATACCAAACTCACTTCTCATATATGGGGAATATTCAACCTAGTTAGTTCTATCTGGAAGAATAAATCCTCCAGGAAAATAGGAGTGAAATTTCCATTCGTGGTGTACAGAATGTTTGCTGACTAAGTCAACCAATCAATTATTGTCTTTGATATTCTCTTTCTTTGATATTCTCTTTGATGTTGTTGTTGCTGTTCTTCTGCCTATTCTTCCTCTTCTTCCCTCTTCCTCCTCCTCATTTGTCCTACATAGTTGCAGGGCCCACTTATTTTTGCACTATGCTTGCCTAATTCTTACAGTGAAGTTTATCAATGCACAAAGTGAAAACTATGAAGACCTGGCTCTTCCCCAGGTGCAAGGCCTGGGGAATATTAGTGGAGTCAAATATAGGGGGTGGTATGTTATAAGGCTTTAAGGTCCCTTGCCTATTGTAGCACAATTATTTTATTTTGTTTGGATTGTGTTCTGAGATTTTATTATACATGTTTTTGGGAATTTTTGCTAGTTGCCTAAGGTTATGCATTTCATATAGGCAGCTATATAAAGCTCCTAAATATTTAAATGAATGAATAAACAATGTGACAAGAAGCTTTGTTTATTGGACAACACAGATCCTAATGAGACCCAGTTTGGTATAGAGGTTAAGGCATCAGGCTAGAAACCAGGAGACTGTGAGTCCTAGTTCTGCCTCAGTCACTCTCTCTCAGTCCTAGGAAGAAGGCAATGGCAAGCCACTTCTGAAATCTTGCCAAGAAAGCTGCAGGGACTTGTCCTGGCAGTCTCTAGGAGTCAACATTGTCTTGAAGGTGTGCATGCGCATGCATACACACACACACACAGACACAGACACAAGACACACACAGAGCTTAATGCTGATGCTGAGAAGAAGTGATTAGCCCGAACTAATCCATCTGATTTCCATGCCCAAGGAAGGACTAGAATCTGGGTCTCCTTAGTCATAATCCATCACCTTAATCACTACACCATGCTGGTTCTCAGTATTCTCCCAGATAATTCAATAATCATCCTTTCTGCCCAAGAACTCCTAGATTTTATCTGAGAATGAATTGGAACTGAACCCTCCTCCCTTCATACTCACCCACATATTCCTCAGAAATGTAAAACAAGAACTTTTCTGGGTCTTGACGTATAAGTGACAGAAAACTGGAAAAGTTTCTAGAATAAAAAGCAGCACTTTCTTCAAGCAGAGGAAAATATAGTACTTAGGCACAAACACTTGACTAAGTTTCAGTTGTTTATGATGTTGTGAGCAGAACCAGTGGCAAGTGGCAAGAAAAACACATTATCTGGAGCCTATATTCTGCATTCTGATTATACTACCACTTTCCTCATCTCATTAGGATTGAAACTAAACTGGAGCAAAAACAGTGAAGTGTAGAAAGGTAAGGTAGGGGTGGAGTTAAAAGTACTTTTATTTTCACTCTGTATGCATTCAACTGAATTTCAAAATAAAGTTCCCCTCCATTCTTTGGCCAAATAAAGAATCACCATCTGGACTTTCTTTAAGAAGAAGGAAGAGACTAAGACTCTAAAAATTCAGAGAACGATCTCAGTAAAGTATACTAAAACAAAAACCAAACAACAACAACAACAACAACAACAAAAGAGATGAATATGAAAACTCTTTTCAGGCCACCCTTAATAAAAGCTCTGTCCTGTAGAGCTATCTCCAGGGGGAAAAAGTGAAATAAAACAAAATAAAACTATAAAGCCTGGAGGACTGAATTATGTTTTGCTGCCTAAAGATTATTTCCTACCAAAAAGAATCCTAAATTTTCCAGCTGTCCAACTTAATTATTTCATTACTTCTTGCATGATAAACTTGCAAGTTTCCAACACACACACACAGACACACAAACTCCTTAGCTTATTTTGTTCCTTGAAAGATGGTGAGGATTAGAAAGGAAAGCCTTAGGAAGTTAAAACAGACCATAAAGCTGTCTGGTTTCCAACTGCTTCTGATATACAGTATCTTCTTTCAAAACCCCACTGAAGTTCATTATGATACAAGATCTGAAAATTAAATGATCTGGTTGGCAGTTACAGCTTGAGAGCAGTACAGTTACAGAACAGTGATCATGTAGGTAAGACATAATTAGTCTCATTGTCTTAATGTTGGACAGAAAATCATTGGATCATCAAGAGCATTTTATGGTAATATAAAGTCTCCAAGAATTTGGAAAAAAATCAGAAATACGAAAGGAAGACATGATGTGACTCATCCTTTTTTAAATACAGGATTTTGTGCCCTAGGCCAGCAGCTCTCAGAAAAATGAAATTATTGCTACGTGACTCCTAACTTGCAAAAAAAGTGCAGATATTCAGTGTTCTGGTTTTGTTTTTAGCATTTCTATAATGGGGATATAAAAACTTCAGGTTGAAATGTTTCTATTAAATGTTAAAATGTGGATTTGACTATAAAGGAGAACAAGATCTTATTTTATGGTATAATTTAAAGCAATGCACTGCAATGTTTCTGAACAGATTACTCTAAATTTAGAGAATTTGGCTGGATTACAAATAAATGAGCTGATCCAGGACATGTAAGTTACATGGAAACTATGCAGCAGTAACCTCATTTTCTTTAAATATGTGTATATATGGTCTACTGGTTTGAAACAAATGTCAGCACAGATAGTGCTGATTGAATATAGAACATTTGGAATCCCAAAACTGTTTTACAGATTAAAAAAAAATCCATTACAAAAATCTATATATAGATGTAGAAGTAGAAGTAGATGTACATGTAGAGATATATGGATGATATAGATATAGATATATAGATATAGAGGCAGACAACTCACAGAGAAGGAGAGGATTAATGACAGAACTAAAGTTTGATTCACTGGCATGGTTCACATCATCACTGAAGAATTTCTCATGAAATCCCAATCAGCACTGGATTTTGCTGAACCCTGATTATGAGGCACAGTGGGACAATTCAGAACAGGCTTTCATTTCATTGGGATGAAATGATCAGGACTTTGGGATGCTCTTTTGATTCTGAGCAATAAAGGTCTGATCTCAAACTGCTTTTCCAGAGCAGTCTTCACTAACAATAACAACAAAACTACTTAATATTTACCCCAAATGCCATAGTTTAGAGGAAGAGGGGTTTTGAATTCAGTGACTAATAAATGTTCCTTTGCATCAAGGTTAAAATCAGAAATAAATCTGGACACAAATCTAATCTGAATGGAAGTCTAGAAATTAATCTGGATGCAAGTTTACAAAACATGTCAAGCTGAACTTTACAATTTATTTGTATGAAATTTGGCACAGTATTTCTCACTGTAGGCGCTATTGCTACAGCAAATGTTTGTTTGTTTGTTTATTTATTTATCATATTTTTACCACCGCCCATCTCCCCCAAATGTTGTCATTCTGTCTCAAAATAACTGTTAGAGGCATTTGGTTTTTATAAAAAATCAAATTAAAGCTCAGAAATACAAGCCATAGATTGCATTAAATGTTCATTCCTTCAAGAAGCTCTGGCTTGCATAAAGTTTCATCCCAAATAACTAAGCAAAGCAATTCATGTTTTTCCTACACATCACCTGTGTGAATCCAGCTTTGGTTCTGGTCTAATTCAGATTGCTCTACATCCAGACTATTCTGCAATGGATTACATTTCTGTCTGAGCTTTTGAACTGGATCCAGTGGTCTCTGAACATCCCTACTCTATATATTTCAGCAACCTTTAGCTTGTCATTTTTACATTTACTATTGTTTTGGATGAACTTCATTTGTTCATAAGCTCAACATCATATAATCTGGGTACCACCTGGGGTTATAGCACTCACTGCCTTTTATGAATTGGCTTTATATAGGCATTTCCATATACCCAACCAGTGTTTTTTGTTGTTTATTCGTTTAGTCGCTTCCGACTCTTCGTGACTTCATGGACCAGCCCACGCCAGAGCTTCCTGTCGGTCGTCAACACCCCCAGCTCCCCCAGGGACGAGTTCGTCACCTCTAGAATATCATCCATCCATCTTGCCCTTGGTCGGCCCCTCTTCCTTTTGCCTTCCACTCTCCCTAGCATCAGCATCTTCTCCAGGGTGTCCTGTCTTCTCATTATGTGGCCAAAGTATTTCAGTTTGGCCTTTAATATCATTCCCTCAAGTGAGCAGTCTGGCTTGATTTCCTGGAGGATGGACTGGTTGGATCTTCTTGCAGTCCAAGGCACTCTCAGAATTTTCCTCCAACACCACAGTTCAAAAGCATCGATCTTCCTTCGCTCAGCCTTCCTTATGGTCCAGCTCTCGCAGCCATAGGTTACTACAGGGAACACCATTGCTTTAACTATGCGGGCCTTTGTTGTCAGTGTGATGTCTCTGCTCTTAACTATTTTATCGAGATTTGTCATTGCTCTTCTTCCAAGGATTAAGCGTCTTCTGATTTCCTGACTGCAGTCAGCATCTGCAGTAATCTTTGCACCTAGGAATACAAAGTCTTTCACTGCTTCTACATTTTCTCCCTCTATTTGCCAGTTATCAATCAAGCTGGTTGCCATAATCTTGGTTTTTTTGAGGTTTAGCTGCAAACCAGCTTTTGCACTTTCTTCTTTCACCTTCATCATAAGGCTCCTCAGTTCCTCTTCACTTTCAGCCATCAAAGTGGTATCATCTGCATATCTGAGATTGTTAATGTTTCTTCCAGAGATTTTAACTCCAGCCTTGGATTCCTCAAGGCCAGCTTGTCGCATGATGTGTTCTGCATACAAGTTGAATAGGTAGGGTGAGAGTATACAGCCCTGCCGTACTCCTTTCCCAATCTTAAACCAGTCTGTTGTTCCGTGGTCTGTTCTTACTGTTGCTACTTGGTCGTTATACAGATTCTTCAGGAGGCATACAAGATGACTTGGTATCCCCATACCACTAAGAACTTGCCACAATTTGTTATGGTCCACACAGTCAAAGGCTTTAGAATAGTCAATAAAACAGAAATAGATCTTTTTCTGAAACTCCCTGGCTTTTTCCATTATCCAGCGGATATTGGCAATTTGGTCTCTAGTTCCTCTGCCTTTTCTAAACCCAGCTTGTACATCTGGCAATTCTCGCTCCATGAACTGCTGAAGTCTACCTTGCAGGATCTTGAGCATTACCTTACTGGCATGTGAAATGAGTGCCACTGTTCGATAGTTTGAACATTCTTTAGTGTTTCCCTTTTTTGGTATGGGGATATAAGTTGATTTTTTCCAGTCTGATGGCCATTCTTGTGTTTTCCAAATTTGCTGGCATATAGCATGCATTACCTTGACAGCATCATCTTGCAAGATTTTGAACAGTTCAGCTGGGATGCCGTCGTCTCCTGTTGCCTTGTTATTAGCAATGCTTCTTAAGGCCCACTCAACCTCACTCTTCAGGATGTCTGGCTCTAGCTCACCGACCACACTGTCAAAGCTATCCCCGATATTGTTATCCTTCCTATACAGGTTTTCTGTATATTCTTGCCACCTTTTCTTGATCTCTTCTTCTTCTGTTAGGTCCTTGCCATCTTTGTTTTTGATCATACCCATTTTTGCCTGGAATTTACCTCCAATGTTTCTAATTTTCTGGAAGAGGTCTCTTGTCCTTCCTATTCTATTGTCTTCTTCCACTTCCACGCATTGCTTGTTTAAAAATAATTCCTTATCTCTTCTGGCTAACCTCTGGAATTTTGCATTTAATTGGGCATATCTCCCCCTATCACTGTTGCCTTTTGCTTTCCTTCTTTCTTGGGCTACTTCTAGTGTCTCAGCAGACAGCCATTTTGCCTTCTTGGTTTTCTCTTTCTTTGGGATGTATTTTGTTGCCGCCTCCTGAACAATGCTGCCAACTTCTGTCCAGAGTTCTTCCGGGACCCTATCTACTAAGTCCAGTCCCTTAAATCGATTCTTCACCTCCACTGCATATTCCTTAGGAATATTAGTGAGCTCATATCTAGCTGATCTGTGGGTCTTCCCTAATCTCTTTAGTCTGATCCTAAATTGTGCAAGAAGAAGTTCATGATCTGAACTACAGTCAGCTCCAGGCCTTGTTTTTACCGACTGTACAGATGTCCGCCACCTTTGGCTGCAAAGGATGTAATCAATCTGATTTCGGTGTTGTCCATCTGGTGAAGTCCATGTATAAAGCCGTCTCTTAGGTTGTTGGAAGAGAGTGTTTGTTATGCAGAGTGAATTGTCTTGGCAAAATTCTATCAGCCTGTGTCCTGCTTCGTTTTGTTCTCCCAGGCCATACTTACCTGTAATTCGAGGTGTCATTTGACTGCCCACCTTAGCATTCCAGTCTCCTGTGATGAAAATAACATCTCTTTTAGGCGTGTTGTCCAGTAGGTGCTGCAGATCCTCATAGAACTGCTCTACTTCAGCTTCTTCAGCATTTGTGGTTGGGGCGTATATTTGGATCACTGTGATGTTAGATGGCTTGCCCTGAATTCGAATTGAGATCATTCTGTCATTTTTTGGGTTGTATCCAAGCACTGCTTTAGCCATTTTACTATTAATTATGAAGGCTACTCCATTTCTTCTGTGGTCCTCTTGTCCGCAGTAGTAGATCTGGTGGTCATTTGATGTGAAGTGGCCCATTCCAGTCCATTTCAGTTCACTGACGCCCAGAATGTCTATCTTTAATCTTGACATCTCACCAATAACCACATCCAATTTGCCCTGGCTCATAGATCTTACATTCCAGGTTCCGATGGTGTGTTGATCCTTAGAACATCGGATTCGCCGTTCACCACCAGCACCGTCGGCCGCTAGCCGTCCTTTCGGCTTTGAGCTAGCTGCGTCATCACGTCTGGGGCTAGTTGAGCTCGTCCTCTGTTCCTCCCCAGTAGCATTTTGACCATCTTCCGACCTGGGGGTCTCATCTTCCGATGGTATACCGACATATCTCTGGTTGTACTGATCCATTTAGTTTTCACGGCAAGAATACTGGGGTGGGTTGCCATTACCTTCCCCAGGGATCGCATTTAGTCTGACCTCTCTGTCATGACCTTCCCGTCTTGGGTGGCCCTTCACGGTTTAGCTCATGGCATCATTGAGGTGCTCAAGCTCCAGCACCACGACAAGGTAACGATCCTTTGCTGAAGCAACCAGTGTTAGAGATGGCTATAACAACTGCGTCTTTGAGTATGTAGAAGAATGAACAGAGCTTTTCATGGAGAACAATATGCACAAAGCATGGGAGATATTTTATTGAAAAAGAAAGAGTAGCCTAGTACTATTTAAGTCAATAGGAATGTCAGTTTTGCTCTCAGTGGAAAATAAACATGGATATCCAGCAAAAAGTCCTCATTTTAAAGATATCGCTACAGCATCTGGCTAATTTGCTTTCTAGGGAAACTGGAATGGCAGGTAGATATCCTCCTATTGGAAGCAAGTTGTTTGATGACAAAATATTTCTTTGGCATTCCTGAAATTTAAGAACTGTCAAAGCCTGGAGAGGGAGAAAGAGAGAAATTTAGATGAAGAGCATTGAGCTGAAACCGAAAGAACCTGAGGTTTAGGTACCTCTTTGGGATTCCTGTCTGGGATATGTATGATGCTAAAATGTTTTCCAGACATTACAGACTTCAACTCACAGCATCCCCAACCATTGGTCAAGCTGGATAGAGTTTTGAAGAACATACAGTAAGTAAAAAACAAACAAACATTTGGAGGGTATATGATCAGGGAAGGATGCATTACTTATACATTTTTACTTGGAAGCAGGCGGTAGAATATAAGCTGGCTTCGTATGGACTCTCTCCTCTATTCTTAACATCATTAGGCTACGATCAAGCCAAACAAATAGTCATCCAAAGAATGAAGGACATAGAGTTCCAGAATGAACTTAACAGGCTCCCACAACATAACAGAATTTGGATAAACAGGGGCGTAGGGGAACCAGCAAGTTATCTCCTAAATTTAACATTTCCTAAGTTGAGAACTGCATTCTTTAAAGCCAGATTCAATATTCTCCCATCTGCACTACTCCAAGGCAGATACAACAAAGTCCCCATAGCTGAGCGAATCTGCCCATGCGGTGAAGAGGAAGTAGAAACCAATTTACAAGTACTGCTACACTATACATTTTTTAGGGATATCAGGTCAATTTACATTTTGCCCCTAATAGAAAAACTCCCCGGGTATCCAGATAATTTTTACGTGAATTATCTACTTCAGGATTTAAAACCTTACATTATGTGTACAGTTGCCAAATTCTATGTTGCTGCAATGAAAATAAGACAAATCCAGACAAAGCAATAACTCCCTATTTTAAAAAGTACTTTTAAATTTGAAGTATTTTAATATATAAATTGTCAGGGGATATATATTTTTACTTTCATTTTATAATTTCTTACCCTATAATTTCTAATGTTCTAGGCTTACCCCATAAGGTAACAAATGTATTAATACAGTAATGGCAGAGTGAATGCTGTATCATTATGTGATATATTTTGTTAGTTTGTAGTTTATTATTGTATTTCTTGATTGTACTTTTTTCTTTTAAACTTTGCTGGTCATTGACCGAATAAATATATATCATTTTTATTATATATTTTTACAAACATTTACCAGAAAATCATACATTTTCAGTAACCTCTTCTGCAAAAGTAAGTTCATTCTGGACCTTGACAATGAAACTATTTTACTGTTCAGGGAAGTATTAAACAAAGAATATATAATTATTTTGTTTCAGTGTGTGCCTAACTGGTACCATTTATCTTCTTCACACAGAGGTAATGTATATTACATCAATAAATTCCCTGATGTCACTGGGTACCAGTGTCCAAACTTTGTGGAGCTGATAGGTTTAGTTTCAATGCCTAAATAATCCACAACATGTATAACAGATATGTATCACTGCTGTCACATCTGCTTGCAGTATTGATATAATGTGACATGTGACCTCCCAACTCTAAGAGTTCCATTAATTGGCTGCACCCGAAGAAGACACACCTGTTTCCCTTCTTCTTCTAGTTTGTCCTAACCTTTCATTGATGGTTATCCGGTATCCAGAGACACACACAATAATCAACTCCCTCTCCCACAACCCACATTTGATACAGAAATATGATGAAAAGTAAAATCGACCATTTATCATCTTTAATCTCTGTCTTAGGGCATTTGTTCTGGGGTTGTAGATGTGTTGCCTTGTAAGAGTGTCAGTGATTTGCTTCCACACGTTTATTTAATATTATAAATGAAAGAAAATTAACCCCAGATGGTACAAATCTCCTATTATTCTTGTTCAGCTCAGAGAAGGAGAAAAGAAGACTTAGTTGGTAGCTACCTGCAAACTTTAACAATAATGACAACTACTAATGATATTAGTACCTCTTGCCTGAAATATGCAGTCAGACCTTTTTTTTCTCTCTTGTATTGTGTTTTGCTCTATCTCCAAATGGTATGTCAGGGCCTAATTAGAATATCCATCTTGTGGTGCAAAAACAGAATCATGTGTTGTAAAGTAGAGATGATTTTGTTCCTGCAAAGGCAATAGCTACCTACCAGGGGAGCTATGAATATTCATTGCCTCCATCACATAAGTATGCTTTAATCAAATATTTTTGTTTATTTACTATATTGTGTCAATACTGTTTTCAGTTATTGCACAGTCATTCTCAGGAAATGATTTTCCCTCAATAACATTTTCAACTAATAATTAAGGCAATTTGGCTTATTATGGGACACACGGTAGCATTGTGTTCAGAATTCTAATAACTCTTTCTGAACCTGGTGCACATTCAGAAAATGCATGCACTGATGTGATTCCATTTACTGGATATAAAGGTATCAAATGTAATTAAGTTTTAATGTGTGTCATGGATCTGGAGTTAGGCTGGATGGATTGTAAAAAAAGAAAAAGAAAAGGAAGGCATTGATAATTCAACCTCTAATGGCACAGGAGGAGTATACAGGTATGTGTGCCAGTAAGAGATACATCAGCAAAGTTCTTGATAGTCCTTTTCAGGGATGTAAACAGCTGAAGAGGACAACAGAAAAAGTTGGATGCCTCAGCAACTGAGGAAGGAGGAGGAACTTGATGGCATTCCACCTATGAAAGCTTATCTCATTTTGTACCCAGAATTCATATCCAGGTACAAAACGTTCTGTTTTCCTTTCTTATGCAAAATGAAAAGACTCTGCCAATGTAAACCAAATGTAAATTGAGAGGCATCTTTTTGTTAGGATGAGATACTTGCAACCATAGAAAAACAATTTTACATTTGTGTGAAGTAAGTAAAACACACCTTTTAAAATTCTGTGTTATATTTTTTCTACTACTTTGAGGCAGAAAGTACACTAAAACTTAGTGCAAGCCCCAAAATAAATTTAACACAGACCATAATTGCACAACATATTTATCTGGGTAAAGTGGGATTAGAGTATTTTATGAACACTACAGCCCAGTCATCTCTGGAGTTACAGCAGGATAGTGTCCTGATTACCAGGAAACACACTGAGACAATGACTTGGTCTCTAATATTTATTAGTAGTACTTAACAAGAATCCTAACAAACTGAGGAAGCGTGGGAAAACCCAGCCATATAAACCCCAAAGGTTAAGGCGGTCCCGATCTGTGTCTCTTTGAATGGCTGAACAGTTCCTCAGTGCTACGCATGCGCTTGACAGTCTGGGTGGGAGCCCCCTGCTCGCCATCCTTACTCATGACAGATAGAGTTGGCTTCAGAGAACCCAAGGGTTACTTGGAGCTAAACTAATTTCCCTATCTGCTGTGCCATTCAGAAACTGAAACACACCCAGACTTGGTCTCTGTCCTGGCAGCTGGAAGAGAGGGATCTTTTGGGGGTTAATAGCACAGAGAGCCAGTTTGGTGTAGTGGTTAAGACACCAGGCAAGAAATCAGGAGACTGGGAGTTCTAGTCCCGCCTTAGGCACAAAGCCAGCTGGGTGACCTTGGGCCAGTCTCTCTCTCTCTCTCTCTCTCAGCCCTAGGAAGGAGGCAATGGCAAACCACTTCTGAAATCTTGCCAAGAAAACTGCAGGGACTTGTCCATGCAGTGGCCAGGAGTCAACACTGACTCAAAGGCATACACAGCACAGAGAGGAAGTAGTAGAGTGGTTCTGCAAAATTAGGGCTCTGAGAAGAACTCTTTCTCTTTCCATTTTGCTTTTGGCTCCTATGAAACCAGGACAGCGGGGTGTTGAGGTCTTAATTTTGTCTGCACTCTTGCTGACCCAAAGCAGAGCCCTGTGGCTTAGCCTCTCCCAGTAGAAGTTAGGAAAGAAGCCAACCAGTGCAGAAATGTTAGGAGGCTGTCATAAACACATAGGTGTTCTTTACTAGCCATGATGATGAACAAGTGACAAAACTTGCACTGCAGTCTCACAGTGCTGACCCTGCCCTTTTGTACTTGTGTTTTTATGTTAGTTAGTCGACTTGTTAGTACATAAGTCGTGGGGCTTGTGTCTGATGCCATCTCTCTCTCTCTCTCTCTCTATATATATATATATATATATATATATATATATATATATATATATCCTTATCCCTCCTTGTTTAGCCGTGTTAGATTATCAAGAAGAAGAGAGTTCACATTTGCTCCAGTATGACAATCCCTTTTTCAGGAAACCAGAATTCCATAAAGGTTTGAGAGGCCAAAATAATTTTGCAGATTCACAAGGACATAATGTCCCTTTTCCCTTGGCAGTAAACATTTACATAATGGAATGCTCACTTTAATTAAAGACACCCCCGCCCCCCCTTTTATATTCTAGTGTTACTACATTTCATATTAACTTTTCACCTTGTAACACCTCTGGCTTCATTCAAAATGCATTAGAATCAGCTGAGCAGCACACATTTTGGAGTGCGGGCATTTGGCGTTACTCAGTCATTCTGAAATTAATGCTGCAGTTAGAGAAAGGACAAAAACCTTGTGACTCTAGCTGATTTCCCAACAAGGGGAAAAAATTTACCAGGCTGGGGGAAGAGTTAACAACTGCATTGGTGTGTTTTAGTACAATACAAGCTTCAGCCATTTACACTTTGGGCTGAGAAATCAGTTCTCTTCGTCTGAATGCAAAAAGAAATTGCTCAGGGTTGTTGTTGTTGTTCTATTTATTTTCTTTGAGTATACAGTTTTTAGTGGAAGAAAAAAATGCATGGCATCTAAAGCATCTTTTTGTTTATACTGAGATCAATATATACCAAAAGAAGTAAATAGTTTTAGAGTGTGAAATGGTGCAGAGTTAGGTGCAATGAAACTTATTTGTTTAAGCATGTGTAACTATGCATGAAAATGATAGGATGCATGAAACCAATCAGTGTGGTTTGTAAACTGTGGTTTATGTTTTAGTGCAGCCTTTCTCAACCTTTTGAACCTGGAGGAACCCTTGAAATATTTTTTCAGGCCTCAGGGAACCCCTGCACATTCAGGCTCAAATACAGGCCAGAAGTCACAAAGTTATTATATTTGTTTCTTGTATAGGCCTGTATATATGAATTAATAGTGTTCTTAAACTACGAATAAAGAATGAAACTTACATTTTTAATGTGAGGTGACATGAATTTGAAGTATTTTTTAAATAAGTTGTGATCTTCCAGGGAACCCCTAGTGACCTCTCACAGAACCCTAGGGTTCCACAGAACCCTGGTTGAGAAACCCTGGTTTAGTGTATTGTCCAGTCAAATGTGTTTTAATAAACCAAGCCTAAGCAAAGATTCATTCCAGGATGAAAATTTCCCTCATATTGTACTACGGATGCAAAAAATGTAATAAAACACATTTAAAAAATTTAAAAATTGCCATTTGAATTCAAAATATAATGAGCAACTCTCTTGAGTTGCCTCCAGTAATTTGAAAGCAGCTAAACACCATTTGCATTATTGCAATTAAATTATAGCTATCTCTGTTTTATTTTGTTGATATTTTTCCTAACATGTACTATAGTTTTGCTTACTACTAATTTTGTTGCTACTGCTTGGTGTAGTAGGGGAAAGAAGTATGACAGAGATAGAGCACCAGCTGAACTGAGAGGGGAAAAAAAAAGATTCTAAATATAAAAATGGAAAATTGTATTTGCTAATCCATTTTATTCTGACTTTCTCATTTAAACTGGAACAGAAAGCTTTAATAATTAATTCCTTATTTTTAAGACCTTTGCAACCCATTTTATTAGTATGGTAAGAAAATCCTGAATGTGATTGGATTCATAGATGATCAGAAAATGGATTCCTAAAGCTTCAACCATTGCAAATTATCGCCTTGGTAATTATGGAATGTAAGGTTATTGGGTTGCATCAAACACATCAAACATGTATCTTAGTATCTCCTTGGGTTCAAATGCGATTCTTGTAGATTTCCTTGTTTGCTTTTCAAATTTATGAAAAACAGCAGCTATTGTTTAAGTTCAAGAAGCTGCATCACAACTACAGATACATGTGGTTGATATCTAGAATAAGGCAGGTTCCCAAATAGGTATGAACCAGAGATTATTTTGGTTGCTTTAATAGATGACCTATATTTGTTGTTTGGACACCTCAGTAATTTTTCATGTCACTGACTATGAGATGTTATTTTCTGAACTACCAGGTAGATTTGCACAGCAGTAAATGATATTGTAGTCTATGCTGGTCTATGACCATAATAAATATTTGATTTGATATTATAGTCATATGGTCACTTCTGACAGTCCATAAAGGGGCTAAAAGAAGATTCTTGAATCAGGTGCTGCCAATCTGCCACTAAAAAGAAGATATTAGCCGACAACTTCGAGCACTGCCTGGATTATACAATAGGCAGGTTAAGGGTGAAGTTGAAGCTGAAATCTGGACAAGAATGTGATGCTGTTGGTTAATGGGAAATCTAGTTTGCAGTTCAACTTTTTCTGCAAAGACCTAGCTTGTAGTTTGAGACTGTTTCTTGAATTTATGCTATTCCTGGATTTTCATCTGAAGGTACAGTAGGTCTAGTCTGCAGAACTTCGCTAAGTGAATTGTCTGAGATCTTTTCTGAATTGAACTGCTTTAATCACAGTTATCTGTGATTTAATCACTGTAATATCCACAATAAGAAAACATCAGGCTCTTTCTGTTCTGTATTTAGCACCTCTATTATAATTAATTGAAAGAACAAGGCAACAAATACTCAACCTCGAGCCTTCTAGCAACCTGTTGAATTGAGTTTAGCCCAGATCTGTCTACTGTCTCCTAAGTTCTCTTTCTTATAAGGCGCCATAGTACATTTAACTAATCAACATAGAATTACACACAACATACATTAGTTACATCATATTTAGACTATTGCAATACCTTTTGCATAGGAGAACTTCCAGAAAATGGTCCTCGGCACTGAGACAGAGAGATAGATATAGTTTGTCTATCTTAGATTATTAGGATTTGTGGATAAGAGATGATTTTGGGCACACATAGACCTGCTTGCTAGGTAAGAGGGAAAAAGCCTTATCTTGTGTTGTTCCCACTACATGGACACTGCCTTTACAGTAGCCACTCACTAGGACTGCACAGATTACAGTCTCTTCAAAACTGAGAAGTAGCTATAGCCACTCAAAGCTTGACATTGCTACTCCAAGCTCTTCTCAAGCTCTTCTGAACATACCAGCTTTGATGTGCAGGATCGGAGGAGTTCTATGCACTTAAGCAAATCATTGAATTTATTTGTTTGTTTGTTTGTTTTTGAAACTTCTATTACCGCCCATATCCCCCAAGAAAGGGGGACTCTGGGCAGTTTACAATAAAACCAGAATTAAAGTAATAAAATATAAATTACAATAAATAAACCAATAAATAAGAATAAGATAAATACCAAACCCAAGGGGCAACACTCTCATTCGGTGGGAAAGATCTATGGTGCTAGCCACCCCCAAGACAAGCTATTACCTCTCCCACCCCAAGTGAGGTGGCAGACTAATTACACAGTTCTCCAATTCAGTGTCAACAGCTGATGTTGTGTTTCTGTATATTTGTGTATATGTGTGTACTCTTGGTCATGTGACCAGGAGTCAACAGTGTTCTGAGCTACTTCCCAATAGCTTCTTCTGTAGGGATGCATTTTCTCTATGTACTTTTCTCTGCAGCTCCTGGCCAAATGTGACCTTTTCTGGAACACACTATTCCCTTTGGTGGCCTCTCCAACTAGATCAATTTTGGTTCCATTCTTGGTTTTGTTTTAGAGAGTTATCATGCTTTTCCATTTTCTCTGCAGTATTCTGTTGTCTTGGAAATAATAAAAAGGCCCTAGTGAAATGGTGAATGAAAAGAGGCTGTGAATGAGAAAAAATGCATTTAAGAGAAGGGTACTATATAATGTGCATAAAGAGAAAAAAGATAACTGCAAAGAATGTAGTCAAATGAGACCAAGATTAAAAGAGGCAGAGGAAATGCAGAGCAGTTTTTACATCTGCTGCTGCCCAGTAAGCTCTCCCCATCCTATACTCATCCTTTTGTTTTTTTCCCATCCAGCTGGAGGACTTAGTATTTGTCCCTAATGAAATGTATCTTGTCATTTCTGTCCATTTTTCCAGCTTGTGAAAATTTTACTGAATGTTGATGCTGTTCTTTAAGATGTTTACTATCCCTCCATCTTTGTGTCATCCACCAACATAATAATCACGATCCTGTGATATACCACCTGACATTCCTTCCAGTTGACTTGGAGCCACTGACATAGTCTCTTTGGGTATGATTGTTCAACCAGTTCTGCATCCATCTAATAGTAGCATAGTCCAACCCACACTTTGCCATCTTCTCTTGTAGGATCTCTTGAAATATTTTGTCTAATGTTTTGCTGAAGTCGCTGCTTTCACGTTGTTAATTAAACTGGTCACTTGTATCAGAAAAGGAGATCAGGATGGTTTAGCATGACTTGGTTTTGATAACTCCATGCAGGCTTCTAAATGCTCCTTTCTAAATGCTCACAAATTGATTGTTTAATAGCGTGTTTCATAGTCTCATCCAGTATTGATATAAAACTGATCAGTCTAGTTAGCTAGGTCCTCTCTCCTTCTGCCCTTTGAAAATAGGGACAATATTTGGGTCAAGGAAAGAAACCTAGAAAGCTGTGGTTGGATGGAATTCATTAAAATCCTTAGAAAGAGACAAGTGAGAAGTTTAAAGAACAAAGGGCAATGTATGGATGTGATGGAATCAAGAATGGACTGCAAAGATAGAAACGTATGGAGAAGGATAGTGAATGCTGTTTGTATAAACTAGATATAGACATGCTTCTTTTCATATCTAATGCTTTTAATTTCTGTGACTTACTCCCTTTCTGTGCTCTACATAATATTACTTACCCTGAAAGGAAATAATATGTGGGTATGATAGAACTAATAGAAAATGTAGAACAGCTTGGCCAGATGTTCCAAGTTTCCAAGTGAGTATATTGGCGTTGTGTAGTAGGGCTTTAGCTACATCCATGTTGAGACATGTTCTGTTGAGTCTTCTGCCCTGAATTCCCAGGAATTTTCATTAACATATCTTCTTTAAATAGCAGTGAATTGGGGAGAGCACCAGAACCCCTAATTTAAAAACACTTCTGAAAGTATTTTAATGAAGATAATGTATCAGTGTAATAGTTGCAATCTCGTATGAATGAGAGCAAATATAAAGATTTAAATTCAATGAGAAATAATGCTAATGGTGAAGAACACACCACCTCACAAAGTTAAAAATGGACTGTGTCTAATTACAGAATATAAGATATGTGCTAAAATGAATCCCAAGTAATGTATTTCTTTGTGAATATTACAGTCACTCACTTTGCTGGGCATTTTGCTCCTATTAGAGCAGTATTAATTTTTTTTTTCATTTCATGTAATTCTAGTTGCTTCTCTTTTACTTGGCTGGATAATCTGCGTTCAGACTTCTTGTATTACCAAAAGATCAGAAAGAACAGAATCAGAAATGGGTCCCCAGTGCAGTGAGTTGTTCAACAAACTCAGGATGCAAATATAAGAAGTCAAATTATATACTATATAACTTAAATAAAAAAAACAGGGCTTCTCAAGGTCTCAGTAGGAATAAAAAAAAAGTAGTGATAGGGCGTACTTCATGTTTTCCTACCTCTTATTTCAGTTGGCTAGTCCAGAAAACTCACTCACTGAGTGGATAAACAGGAAGAACAAACAAGAGTTTACCAGTGGGGTAGCTTAAAGAAGAGTCCCTAACAGTATTTTCTCTAATCTAAGAGTGTATACTCAGGTAACCTAAGAAATAAAAAAGGGAACATGGAGAAATAAAAGCTATCTGCTTTGGGAGCCTTATGAAACAGTTGTGAACATGAACTGGTAGAAATGTGCAGTGATGACCTGCAATGCTTGTGGCATGTTTGTGCTCCTGCCTAAAAGGAACCTTGCATATACTTGCAATATGTACATGCTTGTAGCGGTCTTGGAGAAAAAGCCAGAGGAATGAAGCAATGATTGGCCATAATTCAGTTGATGGGAGAACATGAACATTTCTTCAGATTAAACAACAAGGATCTACAATAGGAGCTAACAGAGAAAGCAATTTGCCATAAGGGAGCAGCAAAAAAACAAGAGTGACAATCAGAAGCAAACAACTTACTGGACTTTTGTTTACTACAGGTGTTCAGGTGGATATTAGACAACCATCTATGGGGATGGTTTAATTTGGATCTTGCAGAAGATTGGACTCAGTAGCCCAAATGTCCCTTGCAACTCTAGGATTTTAGGAATGGTAAGCAATTGTCTAATCTAGTATATGACAATTTCTACTTAGATGGCCTTAAGAAACGGTTTCTCATAATGGTAACTATTTGAAATCTCAAAATTTATTAGTAGTATATTTTGTTGAGGAATTGCCATGGACAGGGGCTATTACTGTGAGATCTAGAATGTGGTCTTCTTAAAACATATATTTGCTCACTTCAGGAAACTGAAATCTAGTTTGGATTTGTTCTAACTCTGATTTGTTCTAACTTTTATCTCACCCTGAAAGGTGAGTTGGTCCCAAGGACACAAACCAACATTTATCATTGTATTAGATTTTAAAATCAGATTTGTCAGGCTTCAACTATACTGCAGTTGCTCCCTGTATACTTAAGGTAATTGAAATTGCTATAAAGGCATTAATAAATTAATAATTATGTTAGTCTTCATTTTCATGAAGAGGTCTATGGGTAATCCTATGCTTACAGACTATTCTCTGATGTATCAAACAGTTGAATGGGATACATGTATCTCTAGTGTATGATTGATGTTCTTGTCATTGTCTAGAATGAATTTCTTCTATTCTTTCATCAGAATCTGGTCTTCATTTTTCTCCATATGGACAAAACGGTAATGTTCTATTCTAGTTCCTTAAGGATTAGTTGCTTTATTGCAATGAGCTTTTCTCTTATAGGCAATAACCTTCTCTATTAGTGCATGATAGCAAAAGATTTTCAGTTGTCCTTCAAAAAGAACTTTTTTGTTTAGTGCTTCAATACTATTCAGTATATGCTGTACAGGCCTTATTCAAAGGATTCATTTAAACTTTTTTTTTTTCCTAAGGAGATGAACTGTAAAGAATAATTTGTCCCCCAGCTCTTTGAATAGCAATTTAGCTACCATTACATTTAATGGGATTTGGATTGTGAAATTTGCCCATATCTCTTAATCTTTGTTTTTTCTTCATTTTTACAAACCATTAGGCCATCTTATGCAATACAAAACTGTACAGAAAGGAGATTTTTTTAAATATAGCTTGACATTATAGTACATGGAAAAATAATGGTTTTGATTTTATTCATGGACTAATTTGGATTAAAATAGATCTCTAGTGGGTCATTTAATCTATTCCTCTGCATCATGTACAAAGCAAATTTCATTATCTATAAACGATTCCTGATAGCTGGCTTTAACTTTCATCTTTCTACTGAGAATGTTTTCCAGCATCTCCAAGTAAGCACTAATGTATGAAGAGTTATGCACTTTATTGGATACTAGAATTAAATATGTTTTATTTGTCATCATAATCCTACCACTCCTTATTCAGTCTCTATAAATTCATGAGATTAATAAGAAAATGCATCTGTCTATTATCTTTGCAATGTTAGTATAAACATTTTTTCTAAAAAAAATCAGAAATCTTCCATTAGGACCACCATCAAGTAACACAAGTCTTCTTTGTTATAGGACTATAGATATCCACTCAAGTGCTCCTGCTTTTTAATATGTTTGCTTTGGAAGAAGCATTAGAAATGGATTTAAACTTCTGACACAGAAGCATGTATTCCTATGTACACAACAAAGAAGATCAAAGATTCTATTAGGTCTACACCAACTAAACTTATTTGATTCATGTCTCAGGAGCTGTAAAGTGGAACTGGGCCTTGCTAGTACTTGAATGGGAAGCCACCAGAGAATTCCAAAGCTAGGCTAAGAAGTAAAAAACATCCTGAAAAGAAGAAAATGACAAACCAGAAAACTGCATGGATCTGGTCACAAAGATGTCCCATTTTTAGTTCTGGTTGAACTCATGTTTGCCTGAATTGAACTGGTTCATTATTTGAGTGTGTTCATGGTTTTACAACTTCTGTTCAAACAGCAGACAGCTGTTGTGGCTATGGTGGCCTTTACACATCTCCATCTTGTGTACCAATTATGACCATTTCTGGATCCAAAGTTCCTGCTCACAGACTCTTATGCCTTATTTACCTTTTGATTTGATTATTGCAACTCAGTCTAGATGGGGCTGCCACAGATGGTCCAAATGCAATAGCTTGAATAGTTAAGGGTACCTCTGTGTTTTCCTAAGTAATACAACTACTTTGAAAGCTGCATTTGTTGCCAGTTGGCTTCAGGGTTGGTTGTCACCTTTAAAGTCCTACATGGCTCAGAAATTGTGAGGACATTTTCTGTAGCTGCCTCTCTTCTTTGGAATAATGCTGTACCCAGGGTTTGGTCATCACCAACCCTGTTGGCATTCAGGAAAGCCACATAGACTTGGCTGTTCCAGAAAGTCCTTGAAGATATGGTGGTCACCTCCCTGCAGTAAGTGATTGCTCCTAGTAGCATTGTTTTCTGTGGAGTGACAATGGTTAGAAAGTTGATTGATATTGGGTGTGGAAGTATGGTTATTTTTTTTTATTATTTCTGAGGGGCATATACTGTAATATCAATATTTCATATCAACTGCTAGGAGTCCAGCTTAGTTGGAAGGAGACTATTTGTTGTACTTGCTTCATACATTAATATCTACCTAAATTATTTGTTCATCTATCAGCTGATGCTTCTGAGTAGTTTACTATCAAGGGGCACACCACTGGTGAACTATTTTTTTCATGTATCATATTCAAACATAGTGACATCAATTATTTATTTCAAATATCTTCACCCTTCAGCCATTAAAATAAACCCTGCAAATGGGCAGTAAACCTATTGCAATTCTATGTAAGTTAACCTGAGGATTTGAAACCTGTCTTCTTCAATCTGATAGTCCTAAAACTACCTGAAACTAGCTTTTGCCCAAAATATTTTGCTGCTCAAAATGAGAACCAAACAGTATCCCCACTATCTTGAACAGACACAACAATCAGTACTCATGATATCATTCATTTAGATACTCCATACCAGGTTATGCATTGCCAGTTCCTGGCAATAGTTATCATAGGATCTTACTCAGTATGGACAGCTGTTTCTTGAATTCATTTATGTACAGTAACTATTATCTATTCAACATAGTCCTTTGGAAATTTAAGCAATACAAAATCATAAGACATGAAAACGAGAGAGTTTAATAGGTAAGTACTCCACCATAATGCAATTAGAAAGATAACTTAAAACCAGCAAGAACACATTACCTACAGAACAAAATGTAAAAAAAATGGTAAAGTTAAAAAACCTGTAACATGGGTACCTGCAGAATGCAGGCAAGGGGAGACGTCAAGTGACAAAAGGCACATCTCAGTGTTGTGATGCAAACACTAACCTTTACATGCTTTCACGTGTGATGCAAATAGAAAAGGACAGAGCTTGTATCCTTATATCCCAACTCACAACATACATTGGCATCATCATGGCTAGCTGCAGATACCTACAGTTTTTTTTTTTCTTCCTAGCATTTTTCCCTCAAGGGCAGGCTTTTTTTTTTTTTTTAGATCAACTGAATGGTGATCTGTTGGGTGTGACAGGAATTAATTAACTGACCAGCTCATCGTCCAAGCCTGATGTCATGGGTTGAGAGATTGATTGGCCCAAAGTCACCCAGCCGGCTTTCATGCCTAAGGTAGGACTAGAACTCACAGTCTCCTGGTTTCTAGCTTGGAGCCTAACCACTAGACCAAACCAGCTCTCCTGCAGATAAGGTAAAGGTAAAGGTTTCCCTTGACATTAAGTCCAGTCGTGTCCGACTCTAGGGGGTGGTGCTCATCTCCGTTTCAAAGCAGAAGAGCCAGTGTTTGTCCGTAGACACTTCTGTGGTCTATGGTCATGTGGCCGACATGACTACACGGAATGCCGTTACCTGCCCGCCGAAGCGGTACCTATTAATCTTCTCACATTTGCATGTTTTCGATCTGCTAGGTTGGCAGGAGCTGGGACTAGCAACGGGAGCTCACCCCGTCAGGCGGATTCGAACTGCCGACCTTCTGATTGGCAAGCTCAGCAGCTCAGTGGTTTAACCCACAGCGCCACCGCATCCCTTTCTGCAGATACCTACAGTATAATCTTAAAATAATGTCTGGAAGAATAGAAATCTTTTCATCTAGACTAAAAAGGCAATAAGTACACTTTCCTGAGAAATATTTTTTATAGTTGGGTGCCACCGTGGAAGACCCATTTTTTGACAGTGGCATTCCGAGACTTGATATAGCCTTGCCCCAAACAATATGGACTGTTGTACTTTGACCTGATTATGCACACGGAAAAGATCTGGTATGATATGATGGAAATAGTGAATCCAAGTAGACAATTTTGTCATCCTAATTTGGGCCAGCTGAAGTTTTGGGATTATTTTCAAGGTAGCCCCACAGACAATCCATTTCAATAATTAAGCCTGGAAGTTCACAGACCATTTAAATCCAGGCAGAGCTGTACTTGAAGTATTGGCTTAACCTTCATATTGGATACTGGAGTATACACTTTTAAATATATTTTATGTCATCTGTCACTTAGCTTGGTTATTTCACTATTCAACCAGTTATGATGAATAGTGAAATATTGACCAGTTGCTATGCTATAGTACACAAGTCACATCTAAATTGCTAGCAGACCTATATAACAATAAATATTTGGCTGGTAGAAAATTACTATTGTTTTCAGTCAATTTGGATTACCTTCAGATGCCTGTTGATTTATTAATTTTTTTTGTATTAGCACTTTCCACTAACACAATAACATTTGTGCTCTCCAGCCTATGACTTTAATACACAGAGACATTTTAATTGCACTACATTCCTGAGTAATCATTTTATGATGGGTTTATTGCCACCTCTCCCTTATCAGGGCATGCCACTGTTACTGGCCCTGGTGATAAATTACCGTTTAGAGAGAGAGAAGACAGTCCCACTCTAACAAGTGCAATAAAGCTCTTTTTAGACCAGGAGAGTTCAGTGCTTTTCCCATTCATCATACACCCTCTGTGATTTTACACAGATTTTACACTGTTGATTAGCTCATTAGTGGGGTTAATTGGATACATTAACTGGCAGAATTACGGCCTGACAATGAACCAGAGGCTGCAGTATTATAAATGACAGACAAACCACAGACATACATGGCCAGCCTGAAGGAAGTTTTTTTTTCCCTTTGATTAGATTTCATTAGGTTTTAATTCTTTCCTGCGTCTTATTAACTGGCTCCACATGAACATTTTCCATGGCACAGATTAAGTTAAGGTTCTACATAGTTTCCATAGGTTACTATATTTCCATCTTCAACCCACAATTGACTTGAAGTAGAATCTAATTAGTAGGTTTCAAAGTAACTGTGCTGTCAGGGTTTAAACAGAAGATCCCCTACTCACCTGATGAAAAAAGCAGCAAACTAAACCAAAGTTTTTCTTGTGAGTGTGGCAGTCACTATTAACTTCTGCGACTTTTTTGGATTAAAGAGGATTTTGCATTAGGATGAAGGGGTGGATATTCCCAGTTTAGATCTGCTTACTTCAACATGGTGGCCTTAGATGTTTTGGGGTATACTTTCCATCATCCCCACACAACATAGCCACTGGTTAGAAGTGAGAAGAAACGTAGTCCCCAACATTCAGAGAGCACAAGAATGGAAAATGCTCTTTTAAATCACACCAAAGGCTGTATGATTCTAGTCCAAATCAAAGTTTCTCAGAATAACAAGACTTCTATGTGAATTCTCAAGTTTATCTAAGATACTGCTAAGGTTACATCTGGATGTCTCCATTAGGAAGTGAATGTTTGTTTATCCTATTGCAAAATATACAGTAATTCCTCCATCATGCAGTAGCCCAATACTATATACTGTATGTTTGTCGGATATGTGATTTTGTTATATGGTGTCTCACTTTTCTTTTGTACTGGATTATTTTTGTATTGGACTTATTCTTTTGTATTGGATTATTTGTTTGGTTATGGGGTCTTTGTTTTTCTTGTAATTTGGTTGTCAGCTGCTCAGAGTTATATATTTAAGATGGGTGGTGATATAAGTTTTCTAAATGAATGAATACATTCATATATATTTTCTTTTACCGCACTGCAATAAGAAAGCAACTAAATTGGATTTAGCGTTAAAAAAATGAAGGTGGGGAGAGAATGTATTCAATGACTCATTAAAGTTGCTTTACAAATGTATCCCTTTATATTCATGGAACATATAAGCTGATTTTACAACTCTCTACTCGAGTATTCACTGTGACTTAAAAGCTGTTACCCATCCTCTTCTAACTACTTGTAATTCTTTAATTTTTAGTGATAGTGGTATCAAGAGCTGAAATAACTAGAAGCAGTTTGAAAACTGAGTTGGGAAATGGTAGCCTGCATGAAGATAAAAAAGTGAGCTTACTCTGAGTTCCAGAAAACCAGTTTTAAAGTTAAACAGGCATGTTATGCTCAGAGAGATTGCTTCTGTAAAAAGATACATATTTTTTGGAAATTCCAAACAAATAGGTTGCCCTGATTTTTCAAGGTAAGACATTTATACAAAGCAAATTTTAGCAGGGAGCATGAAATAATTTTTAGCTTTGGGGCCCCCAAATGCAGAAAGCTAAGCAATATTGAAAATGGCAACTTCCCCCCCGCTTTAATGTCAATGTATATAGTTTTTAAAATACCAGGGAAATCATTTGCAAAACTATTTTTTATTCCTTATTTCTTTGATAAGAGAAAGAATACTACCCCACTGATTTTTTGCTTTTTGTTTTTGGGAGGATTTTTAGTCAATAATTTTATTCCTTTTTGGATTTGGAAGTTTATCCCTTTGAGTAGAGGATTATTTTCTTAGAAACCAGTGAACAGCTACTATTATCCCTTAATTACCAGTAATGGTGTGAAACTGAAGAGTAATACTGTGTGGCATGTAGTATCAATGATATTATACATGGTGCTTTTTGACAGATTGATTCAAATTTAATTTTTCAGCTCTGCTAGAGCTAAACACTTCATTCGGAAATGGATATGATTTTACAAATATTAGAAACCTAACTTGATCCAAAAATGCCTGCACATAAACAGCAGGAGATTGGATTAGCATCTAGCACAGAACTGCAGAGAAAGAGAGAGAGAGAAACAGAGAGAGAGAGAGAGAGATCCAAATAAATAATGAGCATGCAATTATTTTGCTTTTATTACTTTACGGGACATAATCAATTAAAAAAGATGGAATAGTATAGCTTCCTGTCTGATATTTGACTTGAGTGGTTATGTTCCATCTATGTCTATACTGGGAATGGTGAAATTGTGGCCCTCCAGCTGTTGCTAAACAACAGCTTCAGAATTTTTCACTACTGGTCAAGCTCACTAGGACAATTGGAAGTATAGCAACTTCTGTTAAAATAATGATTCTATCTGATTTCTCACTAAGAAATAAACCTGTTTCTGTCTTCCAACATTCTGGCCAGTATATGCAAATTCAGTGAATAAGGAAAATTATGGCCACTTTATGGCACTCTTCTCTTGGCTTCCAATTTTTTTTCTGAGCCCAATTCAAAGGTCCAGTTTCAATCTGTATATTCCTGCATAATCTGGAACTCTGTTTCTGCAGGACTGTGGTCTAGTGGTTAAGGCAACAGGCTAGAAACCAGGAGACTGGGAGTTCTAGTCCTGCCATAGGCATGAAAGCCGGCTGGGTGACCTTGGGCCAGTCCCTCTCTGTCAGCCCAACTCACCTCACAGGGTTGTGGTTGTGGGGAAAATAGGAGGAGGAAGGAGTAATAGGTATGTCCCCTTCCTTGAGTTATTTATAAAAATAATAAAGGTGGGATAGAAAATAAATAAATAAAAGAAAATGGTAGCATGCATATAATGATACTGAGACATAACAGGAGCTTTCTGACTGCCTGTGGAAAATGAGAAGAGCAACAATTTATTATTGAATTGTTAACTTGATTTCTTGGAGACTGGCCCCCAAACTCTAAATTGTGTTTTTATGCTAAAACAACAACAACAACACAGTTGTTTTTTCTAAAGAGGTGTACCTATGTACCTACTCTTATCCTAGGCCAGAGAATATTGTCTCTCTGATGCCCAAATGTATCTAGCTGTCTTAGGCCTTCACAACGTGGAAAGTTTGATGGAGGATCTGGCAGATGGTGCTCATTGCAGAGAAGCAGATGGAGATATCAAGTTGTGATGAAGTCTACAGTGCAATTTCTTAGAATTTCTTCCCCTGAGAAAGCAGCTTCCTTTTCCTTAAGGTATTTAAACTTTTCTTTCAAATGTGTCTTGATGCTGTTTTCAGATTTACTTTATGATGGAGTGGGAGAGGATGCTATTGTTGGTGGTAATGTTTTTTGTTACTCCATCAGTCAGAAACTGCTCAGGATGTCTCTGAAGTGCAGAAAGCCAGAGAGGCTACAGACTAGTGGAAAGATTATTGTAGCACAAGGCAGGACATTCTCATTCACACACAGACACCATTTTTGGGGCCACCTCATAACTAAATAAATGCAAGATCAACCCATCCTACCTATTAGAATGTTTCCAAAAATTTACTTTCATTTGAGATACATTTCCAAATCAAATGATATTTTATCATATTCAATGAGAACCTATGTAAAAAAATGCAGGATAATCTGGGAAGGCAGCTTGGTCTCTGAAACACTGATTAACCTGGCTAAGAGTGAGGTTTATCTGCCTCAGTAGGTAGTTATTTAACATCTGTTTAGCAACTATATGAATGCACTGGATGAGGTCATACTCAGTTATATATTTCCACCCCAGGATGGCCAAGTGAGGCTGTTGAGGTCCTGTCCTGTCCCAAAATCTGGAAGCTGTGTGGGCCTTGATGAGGAGGAACTAACTCAATCCTACCAAGATGGAGTTGTTGTGGTTGTTGATGCCTCCAAGATTCAGGGATCGTCTGTCTTTACTCTTGGATAGGATTACACTTCCACATGTGCAGTCTGGGGGTTTACTTGAACTCATAGCTCTTGCTTGAAGGCAGGTGGCATGTGGGACCAAGAAGGCCTTTGCATAGCTCCATCTGGTACACCAGTTGTGCCCTTTCCTAGATTGGGAGCTCCTTCAGATAATCACTCATGTCCTTGTTACTTTTGGTTTAATATAGAGTAAGACTTTGATTATGGAAATGTTTGTATATCTTTGCTTTTAAAAGCCGAAATTTTACCCTAAATTTCCTTCCTGGCAAGAGGAATTTTCTTGCTTTTCTTCTCACCTCCCGCAGTATCACACTGCCCAAACTCAATTGTAGACACAGTTTTCTCTCAGAAGCACTTGGAATGGCTTGCGTAATGCATAAACAAGCAGTAGCCGGGAAAGTGAAAGTGCAGGCTGACCTAAAAGAGGAACTGCTTCAGGCGCTCCCTAACGATCCCTGGCTACAATGTAACAAAGCCCAATTAACTGAAATTGACAACGTATTGTAACGGCAAAATCTACGTGCCTGAATCTCTTCACCAGACAATTTTACATCACTCCCACAATATCAAATCTGCAGGGCATTTTGCCTTTACAAAAACTCTTGACTTGGTGAGGCACCAATTTTGGTGGCCCTCCCTTTGTGCTGATGTACAGTCCTACGTCACCTCATGCCATGTCAGTGCCCAGGTGAAGAGGAAGGGGGGGAAACCACAAGGACTTTTACAACCCGTAGCCTCCCCCAAGGCTCCATGGAAAGAAATCGCCATGGATTTTATTGTAGATTTACCTGAGAGTAAAAACAAGACTGTTATTTGGACTGTAATCGATTTGTTTTCCAAGCAAGCTCATTTTATACCTTGCATTGAATCCCAACTGCTCAACAATTAGCCAAGCTATTTCTCCCTCATATCTATAAAATCCATGGTTGTCCTATGCATGTAATTTCAGATAGAGGCATCCAATTTACTTCCAAATTTTGGTGGGCATTTTTGAAATTAATTGGTGTCCAGCAATCCCTCAGCTCATCAAGCCATCTGCAGATGGACGGGACGACTGAACGGGCTCAGTCTACTCTAGAGCAATTCTTATGCTGCTACATTAGCTTTCAACAGGATGATTGGGTGGACCTCCTCCCTTTCACTGAGGTTGCTTATAATAATGCAGTTCACCAAAGCACTGGCTTTTCCCCTTTTCATATTGTTTATGGCCAGGACTTCGTTCCAATACCTGAACTTCAATTGCAATCCTTGCCTGACTCCTCAGTAGCTGACTGGGCTGCCCAGATCGCCACTGATTGGCTGGTCATCCACTAGGCATTAGATCACACCCATGAAACTCAGAAGAAATTTGCTGACCAGCACAGATGCCCAGAATGGAAATTTAAAGTGGGCAATCTTGTTTATCTCTCCACCAAATTTTTAAGCTCACAACAACCCTCAAAGGAGCTTGCCTCTGAGTTTGTTGGACCTTTCCCCATCACAAAAATTATTAATCCTGTCACTGTTCAATTACAACCCCCCACCCTCAATTACCTTCACCCTGTTTTTCATTGCAGCTTGCTTAAACCTGCACCAGAACCTTCTAAGTGGAATCAGCCTGCAGCAACCCCTCCACCCATCATGATCGATGGCCATCAACATTTTGAAGTTAAAGACATTCTGGACTCTTGTTTTTTTCGCAAATCTTTACAGTATTTGATTCAATGGAAGCATTTTCCAGATCCTGAGTGGGTTAATGCATGTCATGTTAATGCTCCTATTTTAACCAAAAAGTTTCATGCAAAGTATCCTTCTAAGCCCTCTCCTTACTAACCGCATTGTTTAATTTCATGTGATATCTAATTGTTTTTTTAAAATTTTCTTAGTCTTTCTTGGGGGGGGGGGTATGTCAGATCCCCTCTGATCAAAGGTTTTACAAAACCCCTTATCGGAGCATCTACCATCATTTCCTTCTCCAAGGAATGGACCCCGTGTCACCAGATGGGAGGGGGTGTGAAGTTGGAGTGTGAAGTGGTTTATTATGGCTATGGCAGACATCAAGGACACAGGGTTGAGATATGCCAGGAATACCATCTGGATGGGAGGGGGGTGACATGGTTTCATGGGAAAGGGGACTAACTAAGGGAATGTAATTTTTTAAGTTAGGTTTGAGTGGGAACTCTTTATTTGCAGCTTGCCTTCTGTACTGTTCATTATGCTTCATTAAAACAGTTAAAGGAATTCCAGCCTCCTGACTGTGATTGTGTGAATGCTCGAATGATCAGGTGCTGACACTATCTTTGAATGGACTGGAAAGTATCTAAACTGGATTCAGAGATCTGACGATATCTGTGCATTTGAAAATGTACTGAATTGATTTGAATGCTTCTATTAAAAAGTCTGAATAAAATCTATTTTCAAATCTGTTCAAACATCTAAATCAAGTTGATTCACCTTTTAAAATCAGATCACAAACTGGAATTGGATGAAGGTTGATGCTCATATCCCAATAAAATGGCAGTAGTTGATATAGATAGTTGAATAAATTCCCAGGGTAATCTGCTGTTAATTTTCCTCCATTGCAATAATAATAATCACTTATGCCTCTCTCTGCTTTCAGTTCTTTGAGCTACAGTCCTACAGCTCCTTCTGTGGAATGAAGCTCCATTAATTTCAACGGAACCTCCTTCACAGTAGTGAATAGCACTATTAATCAGATTCCAATCTTGCATTTCATTGCATGGAAGACTTGATAAAGATAAAATGTCATCATGCATTACTATATACAATATTATTTTTCCACTGAAGGTGAATGAAACAAAAGGAAATCTTATGTATCTGTTTTGTGGGAGAAATCACTGCCTGAACCTCTGATTAGCTGAGAAGTATGAGAACATATGAATTACTGTTTCACTTAACACCAGAAAGACTTAGAAAAAGTAAGTAAGAATTCCTTATGATCAGTTCTTGGGTTATCACAATGCTGGGGATGTCTATTTGCTTACTCTGCCTTATTCCTGGAACCAGAATCAACATTGCCATATTCTGCTTCTGCAGAGTCAGCTTTCCTAATTTCCATATTATGAAAATTGATTGCTATTATGGAGAAAAAAATGCTAACCTATCATGGAGAAAAAATTAAACACCTGCCTGTTTGTTGATTACTCTTTCATCACACTTCTTTGCAAGTTGCCTCATACAATAAGTATGCAGTCTTATGCATACCTACAAGAATAAATGCCATCAAACACAATTTGATAAGTTGTGGATTGTATCCTTCTGAGAAAAGGTTGGATGATAAGTCTAATAGGTAGCTATCAGCTCATCCCAAAGGCTGAAGCATCCTTCTTCAACTGTCTTTACATTCTATATTCCTTTCTGTAGTTTATGTTGATGTCTATTTTTGTTGATTTAGTTGACTTTTTTAATAGATTTTTTTCTCTGATTCTGACACAAATAATACTAAGTATTGCATAATGTCTAGTTCTTTTAGAAAATACTCTTCCCTATAAACAGTTCTTCAAATGTTAAAAATTACAAGGGGGGAAGCTGAGATTTCAGCTGGGAGCAAAAGATAAAGAATAGAAGTAGAGGTTTAGGATCATGGGGATATGAGTTTAGAAGATGTACCTGGAACACTTTTAACTGAATATAATATGAGTATAACTGAGTATAATTATAATTATACACTAAATAAATTATTTAAAAAAAAAATCCCCTCTCACCCCTATGGGTGGTATGTGTCTTCTTCAAACTCAGGTCCTGTATCAGAGGCTTAGCAGTTTGAGGGTTCTGCATAGTATTTTAGCTGTTCCTAGCATTGCACTCTTCTGGACAGAGAGCTCTGATGTTGCTCCTGGGATCTGTTGGAGCCACTCTCCCAGATTGGGAGTCACAGCCCCAAGTGCTCCTACCACTACTAGGGCCACTTAACTCAAATATGTATACCCACACTCCATCATTTTTCCAGGACCTCAAGATAGCATACACAGCACTTCTGCCTCAGATTTTTCCCTACAGTAACAACCCTGTGTAGTCTGAGAGTGTAGGCTGACAGTGATTAACTGGCTCATAATCACTGTGTGAACTTCTATGGCTAAATGTGGATTTGAAGCTGGACCCCTCAATCCTAGTCCAACACCTTAACAATTATTCCTCTTCCTCCTCCTCGTCCTCCTCCTCCAGGATTAGCTCAGGGCTCTGAAATAATAGATTTATTTGGAGACTTCCTATACTTCTTCATGTAAGATATAAGCATGCTTATATTATTAATAAAGTCTTTTATTAACCCTCAGAAACCTGAAGAATTTGCCGGCTTGTCAGCAGCAATATTATACTGAAGTTCCTTGAGCCTTCCTTATTCAGACATTTCCTCCTGCACGTTGCCTGTTGCATTAAGGTAAATAAAAGTAGCTCAGTTGCCATCTAACTCATCCTTCATCGGTTGAGGGATACATGCCTGGGGGCAGGGGGGGTGGAAGCTGGATCCAAATTTGAAAGCCCCATATTATTTTAAAACCCTGACTCTAAGTGAATGTATCTTCATTCTCCCCTTCACACAATAAGTAATTGTGATGGGAAACGCTTGAATGAAACTTCATTGTCCTCACATATTAAAGAAATGAGAGATGGTCCTTCAATGTTGTTTTCAAGCAAACTGTCAGTTTGTTTGTTTGTTTATTTATTTAAATTTGTATAGCTACCCATCTCAAACCAGTAACTCTGGGCAGTGAATAATCATAAAAACAAGTAAAACAATAAATACAGAAATAATGTATTTAATAAGAAATTGTATCTTACAATTTTATCTTACAATCTTAATAAGAAATCATTTAGTGCAAAAAAATAATGTTTAAAGAACATCACAATCCTGGGATATTTTCTCAATGCAAGGATCTATGTTGGCATAAAGCAGCTATTTAGTAGTGAGTATTAAATTATTATTCAGGTGAGCCATCTTAGAAGAAGTGGGACTAATGTTCTAAGGAAGAGACAGCTTGTGTCCTAATCAGGCTTACAGGTGGTAGTGCAACAGGAAACCTTGTACTGTGGCATCTTTCACAAGTAAACAAACCATGTCTTTATTCTTTTCACTTTTTTTGGTAAATCAAGGCATTGCAAAGTAAATGTTTTATTTGGCAATATTTGCCATTCCACACAAATCCTTTCCTCACTGAATTGGATATAAAGTAGCCTTTGAAACTTTACTAGAATGTACTAATGTGATTTCTTGGGAATTCATTTATGCTTTTTATTAAATATAATTATTTTGCTTTTGTTCCTCTATAGGCAATTTTTTAAAGATCTATCTGAATAGGACCATTCCCAAGACTCTCTCTATGGCCCTTAGGTTCTGAATGGAGATATGCTTGAATTGCTCTCTAGGACTGGCCAGATGATTCTGGGGCCATTTAATTTTTATTGGCTGTTTATTTCCATTTAAAATACTTAGTTTTACTTTTTAACACTCCAAATAGATGACAACTTTCAGGATCTCCTTACTCATTTTGTTTCAACCCAACCCCAGATCCCTCCTTCAAAGAAATATTGCACATGAATATGATATGACTGTGGTGTCCCTCCCCCCAAAAGAATTACCCCTTATTAGTTTCTGCAGCCAAGATAAATATGGGTGAAGTGGGGCTTTTGGATAAACTTGGGTCCAACTATTGTTGCTTTGTGATGTTCTGAATGTAGTTATAAAGAATTTATGTTATAGAGAGACCATCCAAGGCCATATGGTCATTCCAGGAAACACCAGGAAAGATTGCATTTCTCTTTAACGAGCCCACCACTGTTCTAAATTCACCAGACTGTTTAAAATTTGCAAAAGGCAAGAGGGATCTCTTAGCAACTTCATACATTTTAGAAAATAAATTCAATCTCCATTTGTCAATCCAAGTTAGCTAATTTTCATGAAGATTTTTCATTAAAAGTCAGAAAATCTACAGACTCAAAGAACAAGCACTATTGAAATGAATTGGAGAGGGAATGAATAGTACGTACAAACAATAAATTATTGTAGGGACAAGGACTCTATAAAATCACAATATGCAGTTCTAAGCCATTTTTTAAAATGGAAACAAATATAACTTTTATCTTAGAAGGGTCTTGAAGAAATATGATTAAAGCAGTGGGAGCATTTTCCATTAATTATGCAGAATCACAGTATGGTAGAATGAGGTTTATAGGAAACTGAAATTAATTCTCAGTTCATTTTAATTGCAGTGTTCTATGATTTGTCATATAACTTGCTACTACTGCATGGAAAGTGTGTTGCATTCTAACAAGTCATTAATTTAACCAACTGTGCTGAGTAGTGTTATGCTTTTGTGAAAAGTCTAAAATTCTTAGGTTATTTGCAGCTTAAACATTTTGGAGGCAGGATTACATTTGCAATGAAATATATTAACTTGCAAAGGAGTAAAATGCTGCTTTGACCTACTGAGCTCATGGAATTTTAACTGCCAATTCTATTTTTAGTAGGCTAATCTGAAGCAGCTCTGCTCTTTCACTAAATGTCATCACAAGTTGATGTGGATACCACAGGCTGATTCAAGGCAGCACCTCAGCGTGTAACTTCAAATTATTCCACAGTGATGTGAAATGGTGAAACAAGTTAATTCAATCTGGTGAAAAGGGAGACCTAATCATCCCCAATGCACATGTGCAAACTTTTTAAACATCCAAAGTGAATTAAGTGACTATTCTGTCCTGGTGAGGTAAGCAGTAGACAGGGTCTTTGGGTGCTGTTGGTTCAACCACCTGTGTTTTAGATCCATGCCCTTCCTGGTTGGTTAAAACCTCAAGGGAGGGGGTATGTGGGTGGAGACATGTGGTGATTAATGATCTTCTGAAAGAAGAGGTAGTTTTATTATTTCTGAGAGAGGCAGTGGTATGCCGCTTCTTGAGAAGTCATTGCTGGATCCAACAGATTTGGACAAATGTCATCTTGTCTCCAACCTTCTCTTTTTAGGAAAGGTTGTTGAGCGGATGCTTGGATTGCAGATTGAGTTTGGATGGAGAAGAACAGGCTTCAGTTCAACCCTACCCAAATTAAGTGGCTATGGGTGTCAGATTCCCCGATCAAAGGTTTCACAGAAACCCTTACCAGGGTATCTCCCATCATTTCATTCTCTCATGTTGCCAGATGGGAGGGGGTGCGAAGTTGGAGTGTAAAGTGGTTTATTATGGCTATGGAGTACATCAAGGATGCGGGGTTGAGATACAGCAGGAATACCATCTGGATGGGAGGGGGAGTGAAATGCTTCGTGGGAAAGGGACTAATTAAGGGGATGTAGTTTTAAATTAGGTTTGAGCGGGAAATCTTTATTCGCAGCTTGCCTTCTGTACCGTTCATTACGCTTCATTAAAAACAGTTCAAAGAGATCCAGCCTCTTGACTGCGTATGTGTGAATGCTCGAATGATCAGGTGCTGACAATGGGCTTTGGGCCAATAACTGGAGATTTTTCCATCTTTGATTCTGGACAGAGTTGTACTTCCCTACTCAGACCTAGTTCCTATTAACTACCATCTCCTGCTAAAACAGCAAGTGGTAGTTCTGGCCAAGGCCTTTGCATAACTTGGTTTTATGTGCCAGTTGTACCTGTTCCCAGATTGGGAGGCCTTACTTGCTAGTTACCCATCTGGACTACTGCAATGTGTTGTATATGAGGCTCCCCCTGAAGACTGTTTGGAAGTACAGTTTGTTCAGAATTCAGCTGTCAGCCACAAGATATAGATCAGACCAAGATATCAACTCCATACTAAGACTAAAACGATTATATTAACTTGGCTATATTAACAGAATCTTGCAAGTCTGATTATGTTTTACCTCCTCCCTTTCTTATACTCATGTGAATTAGAGGGGTGTCTGTCTGAGATGCTTAACATACTAACTACACTAATAGCATCATCACAGGTCCCACCAAGCACACACACAAGATGGAGGTGCCTCTGCATGCTCTTCATCTAATGTGATATATGTCATTGTCTGCCACCAATGTCCCCCTGGATTTGAAGTAGGACAAACAAGACAACAACAACAACCATAATAATAATGGATACCAGTTTGACATCAGGGCTCAAAACAAGGATAAAGTTGTAACAGACAGTTTCAACCTCCCCAGACACTATTGCAGATCTCAGAGTGGCTGTTTTGGAAAAACAGGAATTTAACTCCACCACTGAGTAAGTGATTGCTGATCTCACATACATCAAGCGGTCTCAGGCTATCTCAAAAGGTTTTAACAAATGCAATGAGTTTTTAACAGATTACAATTGTTAATTGATAGGGTACTGAAATCTGTCCCATATGTAACCCATAATAGCATAACCAGCCTGTCTCCCCCTCCCTTCCCCCCTACCTCATCCCAGTTTAAACCCTACATCAGTCTAACCACTCTGTGCATCTGATGAAGTGAGCTGCAGCTCACAAAAGTTTATGCCCTTTAATAAAATTTGTGCTACTAAACTCCTGATTTTTTTGCCACCATGAACTAACACAGCCTTCCTACTACAGTTTCTACACACAGTTAGTAGAATCTGTGAGCCAGTGTGGTACGGTAATAAAGGTGTGAGTAGCTGTAGGGGAGAGGCTGCTATATTTGCCTCTTCAGCTCCTGGAGGCAGTGCAGGATATAAATCTAACCAACCAAATAAAAATTAGGTCCCATTTTTCCTTCTAATGTCTATTAATCCATACACTCTATAAGAGATTACTTCTGGTTAAACTCTGTCCCAAATCTCTGGATGCAGTGAAGTTCTTTGGACAGAGTCAGGCATTGCATAAGTTATCATACCCACATAAGACACACACACACACATATATATATATACACACACACACACACACACACACACACATATACATATACACACACACACATACATATACATACACACACACATACATATATATAGACATGTAATCCTACATCATGTCTTCAGAGAATAAAGATCTAGTCTGCTGACTTGTCACTGAACATATGCAATTCAAACATTGACAATACAGTTGTGATTTTGGCCAGCTTCCTGTATTCACTCTACCTGCCAAGCTGTATGAAAATTGTGTTCTTACATCCTTAACCCCAGTTCCTCAACAGTGTAACATATTGGCAGATTTTTAAAAAAAAAATAAGCAGAAATGTGTTCCAGATGTAAGACCTGTTTTCAGGTTTCCTTCATCTTATGTACCGCAGGTGTGATGACAGACAGATGTGGTGTATCTTGAGCAAAGTCCTGAGTAATTATATTTTCAAAGTGCACTTGAAAACTGTATTGTAGCCCACTGCAAGGCACTGCTTAATTAAAAAGTCCTAGAGAAAATAATCAGCAGGTGGGAAAGCTAAGAACACACAAACAAAAGAAATTAACAGTCACACGAGCTTCTCACAAGCAAAGCTCTGCTTAACAACAGTGAAGATTAATGAATTTCCTTGTCCCATTAAGCATGCTTTGTTTTTCAGTCTTTTTAAAAACTTGGTAGATGAGCCTGTTGGTCCATTTTGTTTGCAAATGAGAAGATGCTGTGCATTCTATTTCCATACTTCCCCAAGAAAAAAAATGTCACTTCCTTATAACGTGATGTGCCAAAATTCCAAGCTACAGTCAGTTCCATAGACCTTCTCTACTAACATATTTTGAAAGATTGGAGCATATTTGTACTACAGACTTTGAATGATTTATTATCTCCCTAGGGATCCCTCAGAAGTATGATCTCTTCCAGAGCATTTCTCCACAGTTACAATTCCAAGGATTCAGTTGGGGCACCTTGACATTAAATACAGGTAGAAGCCAAAGAAGTAGGTGGCATACATATGCCCTTGTTCATAGTGCTATTATTAGCTTTAGTTCATATCCATAGATGAGACGTCTGCATTTAAGACTATTTCTGATATTGAGCAGAATATGACAAAAGTGTTCAGAGTAGCCAAGAGAAAAGAGTCAGATGTGCCTATTAACAAGCACACTTTCTGACTCTTCCCTTTGGGCTAAAAGAAGCATCAAGTCAGCTTATAATACATAACTTAATAGTCACTCTATAAAAAGTATGAAAGCTTTATGTAATAAGATGACATTAGACAATGCACCCCCTTAACAACTCCAAGCCTTCTCTGGTGATGAGGGCAGTGCAGTCTCCTTCATTACTCCTTGGTTAGTCCTTTCAATGTGTGCATGTCTTTAAGAGAGAGCTTTTTTACAGAAAACCAGTTAAAAATTGCACCTATGCTCTAATACAAATCAAGGGTTTTTACATTTTAATAAATTATAGTAGTCTTCATTATATGAAGATTTACAGTATATAATTTGTAAATTGCTTACTGTAGCATCTCTATATAAATGTACCTTGTCACTGTGGGTCTGAATGTGTGGATTAGAGAATGAAAGGTTTTTTTATTATTATTCAACACAGAAGATTAATTGTGCATATTCTGTCCTCCATGTTCTTCCAATCCTTGTCTTTGTGGTGGGGAAACTTGTAACCTTTTATACTATTGATGTTTATGAGATTCCTGAAATCACATGCTAAGGATTTGTATTGAAGCACAGTAAACTGTCTATGTTGTCTGCCTAAATACCTCCAGGATCCCTTCCTCTCTTGGCTAATGAAAGACCTTGCAGCTGACTTGTGTTTAAGATTCCTGACCCAGAGCTGTTTATAATCCTGTCCAATAAACTTCTTAGATAACCAACATTTTGTTTGTGAAATCAGTTGTTAACTCTAGTCAGAACAGACAAAGAGGGGTGTGTGCAAAACACTCAGTTCCATCTAAGAAGTTGGTGCTTTTAGCTTGAATCTCTTGAACAACAATAGAACAAGTTGTATGACAATGCTCAAAAATTTCACCAAGGCTTCACAAACATTTGTGCTCAACTAAAATAGGTCTTTCTAAAATCTTTCTCCTACTCCTCCCCTTTCTTCCAGAGATCAAAGTGGCAAAAGTAACATTTCCTCCTCCAATTTTCCTCTATAGCAAACCTCTGAGGTAGTTTAGGCTGGGAGACAGCATCTGACATCTTGCCTAAAGGTGGGTTCACATTGGAGACTGGACTACAAACTAGATTTCTGCAGCCATCATCCAACACCTTAACTACTATGTCATAGTTGAAATACAATCTATCTGAGTTAACATAGCTTGTTCTATCAACAATGCAAACTTTTTAGCTCCCAGAAGCAAAATAGAAATACAGAAGAGGCTAAAAGTGCCTTAAAAATGTGCAAAGTATCCTTCAGTTATTATTTGGTAATAATAACCAGTCTTACACATACGGGATTAACTTTTAATACCAGTCGTTTCCCTTTATGGAACTCTGTAATAATGAGGAAGAACATGTTTATTTTTGATTCTACTTTTAAATTATGTTTTAAAAACCAGTAATTTTGACTTGATTTTTAAAAGAAAATACTGTGTTCATTTTTACAATAATCCTATAAATCAAAGGAAAATCAAAGGAAAATAATACAGTTCAGCGTACCTATCTGGTATTGTTGGTTCAAACAGTGCTATGTTGAAGAACTACCCATGTGATTTACATCCTTCATTTGGACAGTACAATGTGATTGTAGATACCTAATTAACTAGCAATCATTTTAATCTACGGTGATGATGGATAAGTAGGCATTATCCTTCCAGTTTGAGTTAATAGCATATTATGAGCCCAATATGTATATCATTTGCTATAAAACATGGCATTTGGCAAAGGTATTCATGCATTAACTTCTATTTTTTATTCTCCTACCTTCCTCCAAAGGATGATAGACTATAGCTATACCTATAGGAGAAGATTACTAGGATCAAATTCATAAGACCATGTAAAACAACCAAAGCCATCAGATGGCTATTCTGGGAATTAACTCTTAAGACCTTCAGGTGAAGCACAAAGTCATCTTCCATTTTGCACAGATAAGGATGCTGCAGAATTTTAAGTACAGCAATACTGAAATGATAAAGTGAAGAAAAATATGAGTTCCATGGAGAATCGTAATGACCAAAGGGTACATATTACGAGCATCAGGAGAGCCATATCTATAGCCAAGAAGCTTGCCTGCTAACAGAAAGTATAAATATACAGTATATTTTTTTGAGCCTTTTGGTTTTTAGGATTGGCTTACATTTGCTCTTTATAGATGTCCCTCCTGCTCTAATCATTTCTTAAGAAACATTATATGATATCCTCATAAACAAAAAATGTACCACATATATAGTACCATGAAAAGCAAAAAATAATTTCATCAAAATTTATCTCCCTCTAAGATAGGTTGTTTCTGTTTCAGCTCTATTCATAGATACTTTACCAGGGATGCTTATCAGTTTAATCAACTCCATGTCGAGTGTGTTCTTGGTGTGATTCCCTGTAGGCCCTCAAACATTGTTCTTTGGAATTACCATAAAACAAACTGATGGGGCATTATTTCTTGCTTGGAAGCTGCAAAGAGCATTCTCCCTCCCTATTTATCTCCATAGAATACTTTAAAAAAATACTGGAGATTTCTGTGGAGTCACCCACCTTCTCTAGTGGTGCCCTATTTCAACGCTCATTAGATACAGTGAAGTTGCTCCTGAGTTCCTTATCCACTCTGGGAATCAATCACTCATCGCATACAACAATGGGATGGAGTAGTTCTGTTATGCCTTAGCTGTTTGTACATGCACATTTGGTGCACACATGACATAAAGGAATCAAGAGAAAGGGAGGCAAAAGGTCTAGAATTACCAAATATTGAATTTATCAGATTTTTGATGTGCAGCACATGTTCTTTATCATTGAGGTTAATTCCTGAAAATGTTCTTTTAAATGCAATGACACGTTTTTTGCATTTAAACAAATTGATGCCTTGATGAAAAGCAAAGAATTGTGGGATTTACTCAATATGATTTCATACCATTTTGCTTCTGTTTCTGGTTGGTAAAAGCAACATCCTCAAAGAATTTGATAGCTGGTATAAGTAAACTAACCAACTATGACAGTAGAACCAGCTAGTGGGGCGAGGGAGTGGCCTTGAGGGACAGGCAAAAGAGCTGCTACCAAGACAACAGTCAGATAAAAGAGGCCTGAGTCCAGGGCAGAATTGTAACTTTAGAAAACAGCTGAGACAAGACCCTCCCTAGTTCTCATGGAGATAAAGGGAAAGAGGAAGGAAGCACATTCAGTCTTGCAAGATTCTGTTACTCTCTCTCTATAATAAAAGTAATATTGGCTTGCATGACTTTGGTTTCCTAGTCTGGTCTACCTTGAAGGGCTGACAAAAATAATGCTAGGTGTGTTTCTGTAAGTACAAACAGAAAGAATAAATTAAAATCTATTTTTCTGCTCATAAGTACAAGGCAGTATAAATATGGTTATCTCATCTTTCCAAACAGAAGCCATTGGCAAAGGTTGACATTTTAATAGGGTGGAGGGAGTCAGAGGAGGAGGGAAAAATAGGGATGTATATTTTTCATTTTAAGTAAAAATCTAAGCTAGGTACATTTTGTATTTATATACATTTATATAGTAATGAATTAACATTTACTACATCACATGGCATACAATTCAGCCTGACCTTTTAAATAAATTTTCACTTATCCCAAGTTAGAGGCTTTACACAAGGAAAAGAGTCTAAATATCAGCTGCCTTTGGGATTTATAGTTGGAATGGGCTGATAGTGTCAATCACATTTTATAATGAGATTGTATGTTCTGTTTCTAAAAAAAAATATTCAGAGCAAGAACTGGATAACCTTTACTTGTTTCTCATTTAGATTCTAAATTGGTTGCTTCTTCATAGAGTTTAACTGCAAGAAATAGCCTTGTAGCCATCAAATACTGTAAATATCTATCTATCTCAAAGAAGTATAATATTTGAAGTGTTGCAAACCCTTCCAATGAGCCAAGACGTTCTAAACCATAATCCTTTGTTTATTATCAAGGTTATGTTTATTGATTTCCAGATGTATCTTGTAAAGCTTCCTTCTTTCTCTGAAGAAGGAAGTGAAGAAGTAAAAGATGAGCAAACCTGGACCAAGAGCAATGTTGTAGTTTCTGCCACAATATCATTTTATCCCAGCGATGAACTTGTTGGCAGAGTGCTAGAAAGCATTTGGCCCAGGAGAGATCAGAAAAGTCACACACCAGGCATTTCTATAAAAATAAATTTATTTACAGAAAACAAACATATTTAAAGGCTGTTTGCTGAGAGGAGAGATTTCTCTCAGCTGCATATTCTCTGCAAGCCTACACAGAAGGGAAACTGAAACTAAAACAAGTTCAGGCAAGTTCCTCCCTTAGGCAATGCAACCATTAACACGTGAAAAGGGGACAATTAAATTCAACCTCCTCACCCGGCCAAAATGATTAGTTACCACAGTAACCTTAATCTGTAGTAGAAAACTATATATTAACACTCCCCTTTTTATACTACAGAATAAGACACAAACCAATTTTCTTTGACAACTCTGTATGTCTTTCCATTCACATTATTTTAACATTATCTCCCTTTTGGTTTAACAGAAAACTACCATCCTTCTTCCTGTGTATTTCCAAACCTAGGTAATTTGTTACAGTTCCAAGGGTTTTTAATGTGAAATGGCTTTTCATGCAGGATTCAAAATCAAGCCTTTTTCTGTTGATGTAAACAGCAGCAAATCATCAACATAAATGCACAGATACATACAGCCTTGTTTGTCCTTCTTCATATATACACAGGGATCTGCTTTTCCTTTTTCAAGACCAAAATTCTGCAGTTTTTCATCTAATTTTTGGTTCCAGGATCTAGCAGCTTGTTTTAACCCATAGATTGACTTCTGCAGTTCACAGGCTAGATTCTCCCCTTTTTCATAGCCAGGGGGTTGCTGCATGTATAATTTGTGGTCTAAATCACCATAGAGAAATGCAGTTTGAATGTCATAGTGGTGAACTGACATTCCTTTGAGTGCAGCAATTTTTAACAGTAATCTAATTGATTCACCTTTAGTAACTGGTGCAAAAGTCTTGTCAAAGTCTAAATCTTTCATTTGAGTGAACCCTTTTGCAACTAACCTTGCTTTACATTTTTGGATTTTGCCATCAGCATCCCTTTTCAGTTTGAAAACCCACCTGCAACCTAGACAGCTTTTGTTGGGAGGTAGATTTACCAGTTTCCATGTTTTATTTTCTTTCAATGATGCTAATTCCTGTTGCATGGCAGAATGCCAATTTTGTGCAATCTCAGGTGGTAAAGCATTCACTTGTTCTAAAGACTCAGGTTCTGTGACTATGTGAAAAGCCTTTACTGTTTCAGCCTGAAAACGTGATGGAGGAACGCCTTTATTACTCCTCTGAGATCTGCAAGGTAATACAGGGCTTAAATTTTGACTCCTATCACTTTCCTGAGAAGCATCTGTCTCATCAGGCAGATCTTCGGTTTGCTTTTCTGGTTTAATGTCCTCATCAGGACAAGATCACTATCAGGAAGTCCTTGCTGTTCTCTTGTAGTGGTCAGATCAACTGGAGAGCTAGAATTTAATCTCCCCCAGTTTTGTTCAGCAAAAGAAGCGCTTTTGCTAATTATCAATTTCTCTCCCACTATGAACATGTAGCTCCTCTGGCTTTGTTCATAGCCAACAAAGATGGCTTTCTTTGTTGTGGGGCCTCCTTTCCTTCTCTGCTGTTTTGGAATATGAACCCATGCAGTGCTACCAAACACTCTAAGATGGTTTACCTTTGGTTTCACACCATAAAACAAATGGAATGGAGTGTCCTGAATCACAGAGTTATACAATCTGTTTTGGACATAACAGGCAGTAGATATTGCGTCTCCCCAATACTTAAAAGGTAAATGTGAATCTTTAAGCATGCATTCCATCGCATTTTGCAAGGTTCTGCCCTTTCTTTCAGCAACACCATTTTGCTGAGGGGTGTAAGGGTTAGAAAGAATTTGTTCTATCCCCTTTTCCACTAGGAACCTTTTGAATTTGTGAGAAAGGTACTCTCCTCCTCTATCACATTGGAGTGCAGATACAGGCCTAGGGAATTTTCCATTTGCTCATGTCACAAAACCTTTAAATTTCTCAAGTGCCTCATCTTTGTGTTTTAAGATGTAGATAAATGTGTATCTTGAGAAATCATCAATGATGGTCATTGCATACCTTGCTTGTCCAAGACTTGGAGCAAAAGGACCAATAGTGTCAGAGTGTACAATTTCCAAAGGTCTAGTTGTAATTCTGTCACTGTGCTTACTCACAGGAGCTTTTAGTGTTTGGCATTCTTTGCAAACTACACAATCTAAGTATTTGTCACAGGGTTTTATCTTTAGGTCAGCACACAGCTGTGGCATTTGTGCTATATACTTGAAATTAGCATGACCAAATCTCCTGTGCATCAGGTGTACACATTGGTCATGGTATGGCGTGTTGCCAACTGCAGCCTTGCAGCTTGGCTTCCTTGCATTTTGCACAATGTACAAGGAGTCTTTTAATATACCAGTAGCAAACAATTTTCCATTTTTACATATCTCACAACCATTTTTCTTAAATGTTGTGACATACCCTGTTGCAGCTAATTGTGCCACAGATAAAAGGTTTGATTGTAAATTTGGCACATACAACACACCTTTTACAGTTTCTCCCAAGCAGGATAAATACAAGTCACCTCATCCCATAAGTTTGGTCAGAGATCCATCAGCCAAAGATACACTTTGCCTTTCAGTTTTAGACAGTGACACAAAAGAGCTTTTACAATTACATAAATGACAATTGGCCCCAAAATCTAATATCCATACATCAGAATTACCCTTCTCAGCAACCTGTGCAATTTGGGTTGTCTGAAGAGCCTTCTTCTGTGTTGTCCTTGTGTTCTTCTTCTCTGTCTTTCTACTCTTGGGTCTCAAGGCACAGTCTTTCTGCAAATGTCCAGCTGAACCACAAGTGAAGCATTGCTGGCTGGCTAGCGCTGTGGCCTCAGCTTCTTTTCCCTTCTTTTATGGTACTGCAGCTTTCCAGAAGAGATGGGGGGGGATCTTTCCTCTCTCTTCTCCCATTCAGCGAGCAAGCACTGTGTAACATACAATGGGGTGAGGTCTGCTTCAGGCATAGCCTCCAGGGTACAAATCAGCGTGTCCCACATTTCATTCAGTGAGGACAGGAGGATATACGATTTTGTGAGAGGTGTAAATTCCATTCCTCTCTCCTGCAACTCAACAAACAACTGCTGAATATGATGCAGGTGCTCAGGAAGGCTATCTCCTTCTGCAAGGTAGGCTCTGTACAGCTTTTTCATCAGGGTAACTTTACTCCCTGCTGTTGCCTTTACATACAAGTCTCTCAAAGAGTCCCAAAGTTGCTTTGCAGACTGCATACCTTGCACGTGGACTAGCTGATTGTCCTCAACTCCCAGGATAATGGTGGCTCTAGCCCGCTCATCCTGTCTAAGCAATTCAGCACTGGGATTTTGGGAGGGTTGCTCACCAATTGGCAGCCAAAGATTCTCTCTGCAAAGATACATCTCCATCTTCAGGGCCCAATTCAAATAGTTGGTCTCTGATAGGCACTCCAAAGGCATCGCTGAGGGCTGGGAGGTAGCATGGCTTCTTCCTTCTTTTGCAAGTCACCTCAGCTGGCTTCTTTGTCCTATAGACCGGCAGTTGCTGGAAAATCTCCAGGTGGCTCCAAAGAAAATCTTCACAGGTCTTTGCTACCTGCCTTTACATTGTGCATGAGGTGTAGAGCTAATCTCTCTATTCTCTCTGGGTTTTACTGGGCTTACTGGGTTTACTGGGCTGCTTTCTGGGCCCATAACCTGTTGGCAGAGTGCTAGAAAGCATTTGGCCCAGGAGAGATCAGAAAAGTCACACACCAGGCATTTCTATAAAAATAAATTTATTTACAGAAAACAAACATATTTAAAGGCTGTTTGCTGAGAGGAGAGATTTCTCTCAGCTGCATATTCTCTGCAAGCCTACACAGAAGGGAAACTGAAACTAAAACAAGTTCAGGCAAGTTCCTCCCTTAGGCAATGCAACCATTAACACGTGAAAAGGGGACAATTAAATTCAACCTCCTCACCTGGTCAAAATGATTAGTTACCATAGTAACCTTAATCTGTAGTAGAAAACAATATATTAACAGAACTTAGTAAAGCAAGCATTAAAAATCAAGTAGAAAAATGAGCATGAACATACTCATCAGCTGGAAGTATGATACAATGGAAACATATGAACTTAAACTTAAGCTCACTTTCTTAAAGAACAGTGATCTTGGAAGCGGAATGAAAAAACATTGAATTCCTAGTCAATCCTGAAATGATCTGTGGGAAATTAGGCAATTGATCTTCAATGATTTTTCTGAAGTTAAAATTGAAGAATTGCATGGACATTTTCTTCAATGAAATAAATATTTTGTATGCAAAACTAACTGGCAAATCTGCAAAGATTCAATATAATTTAATCTGACAAAGTTAAAATATCTCTGTCTCCTAAAATGTAACAACACTCTTATTTTGTTAGATCAGGCACATATAAATGGTCCAAAATCTTGCAATGGGGTGCTATATAAATTTCTGGAATAAATGAATGAAAGAACTGCATTAGGACTCAGAACTGAGAAGACCTGGAAGTCAGAGAATGAAATAATTTTGAAGCTTCAACCAATCATCAGAGCACAGCAGCAGAAGGTTTAAAAAAAACATTTGAATAGAAGAAAGTTCCATAAGTAGTCCTTAAAACAATTGACAGATTCTAGATGCCATAAAAAGCATCAACAATATATTGCGGTAGATATACTGTATGCTCCTAATACTGAAGGATAGACTGGGATGGTGTTTGTGGAAATCTGCTCTGAGGGACAGTTTAATAGCTGACGAAGAACAAGCTGCTTTGGACAGTAATCCTCACTGTTCTTTGGAACCTTACCAAAAAGGCTGATTTTCTCATGCAAAGTGGCTATTGAAAATGACCTAGCTGACATTATTAATGCCTCACTAATAGAAGACAAGATGTTGCTTTGTTTAAAGAAGCTGTTTAATATTTTTCTCAAGAGTTCTATACTGTATTTCATGGTGATGAACAATTATAGGCTAGTCTACAACATCCCATGGGTGGAAAAGTTGTTAGACAGCTTCAATTTGTCTTAGTGGATATGGGTTATCTAGACCCATTTCAAAATGGATTCAGAGTAGGTTATGGGGTTGAGATAGCATTGGTTAACCTGATACATGAATTCTGCCAAGGGATTAGGTCTCTGCTGGTGAAGCTTTCAGTACTATTGATCATGCTATCCTTCTGGATCACCAGAAGTGATTTGGAGATGGGTGCTGCTGCATTACAGTGCTTCTCCTGCTTTCTCTTGGGTAGATATCAGACGTGGTACTTGGTCCCAAGTGCTCCTCAAAGCAAGAGTAGTTATATGGAATTCCTCAGGGCTCCCCTCTGTCACCAGTGCTTTTTAACATCTACAGGAAACAGGTGGGTGAGGTCATCAGGAAGTTTTGTGTTGGGTGTTTTTAATATGCTAATGACTTCAAATTTATTACTCCATATAAACATTCTCAACTGATAGCAATACCTGTCTTCTGAGCCTTGAACAGAAATATACTGGTATCCTAAACAAATTGACTGCACTGGAAAAATCCAGTGTGTGCAGACAGGCATATGCAACCTTAGGGATTTCTTCTATTAAGATTAAGATTCTTCAACAGGATGAAACATTTGAACATGTAAATAGAGAGTAAGTTTTTATTGTATACAGTGCTGAATCCCTACTGTTCGATTTCTACAAGTGATTCTGGGGCTTGAAAGCTGTTATTAATTTCTAGAGTATTATCTTCATGAATAAATGCATTAATTTACTGTTCCCTGGGGTACATTTCTTACCCTATATTTTAGTTGGCAGAATTGCAGTAAGATAGAGTTGCATTGCTATCTTCACAGAATCTCTCACTCCACATTCTTTTATTATGTCCATAATTATCTGCTCTATGCAGTTGTATGATCTTTGTAATGGATCTCAAATACTTGTGAACTGTAAATTTCTTTCATGGTGTGCCCCCCACCTTCACTCCCATGAGCTCTCTGTGAAATTCTACATCAAGAGCATTTTTACCTGGAATAGGTATGCCCAAGTAAACAAAGACTGTCAAGCTAAGAATAATTTTAGGGGATCCAAGTTGTAGATTAATGTGGTATTTGGTATGTTCCTCAATGATAATTACATTGGGGCTTGAAGGTTGGTGAGAACAGACTCTGATACTGCAGCAGACCAGAGTTTTTAACAGGCAACATGTGTCTATTAATAGGAGCACTTCTGCTCCACCAACTTGTACAGTGCAAATGTATCACTCTCGTTACATCAATTTATCTATTTTTATTAGGAAGCACCAATTTAGGCAGACATAGGAAATACTTCTGCACCTAATTACTATTGCTTAAATTCAGAAAGCTGTGCAGTTATTCTACTCTGAGAGCCTCATTATCCACCTCTCTTTAGTCTTGCCAGTAGTGTTATCAGATAAAAGAAGTACAGTATGTACCGGAAATGTAGGACAGTTACTGCAGTTATTTTTGCTTGTGGGACAGGTGAATACAAGAAAATATATGGGGTAGTTTCATACCTTATATAAGGAGTGTGCAACACTTGGACCATGGGCCACATGAGGTTCCTCAGCATTGAATTTGCAGACCCATCAGCACATCAAGATTTCACCAAATAACTTGATGGCAAATTATTTAGCTGTGCATTTTTTCTTCCAAAATTAAAGTTAAGAATGGAAGAGGGAAGACCGCTCTGTAGATCTCACCAAGAAGATTTTTTTTTTTAAAGGTCCAAAATCACACAATCAAGATGTGATCATTTTGATGAAAACAAACAAACAAACCTTGGTGTATGATTTGGGGCCATTTTTCACAGCTTTGGAGTTTTAAGAATTTAAGGAAGAAAATGGAAACATTGTCTCCTCCAGGCCTCCTGCTCTCATTCCCATTCTTAAAGCCCGCATAAAAGTTGATTCCAAGGTTTTGGCCCGGCCCATTCTGTAATATCATCACAGCCTCCTGTGGCTGCCAACTTCTCCACTTTGCACATGCTTGTATAATGCCATCCTACTCAAAAGCCAAGATGTGCATTTAAGCTACACCTTACAAGATTTTTTCTCCTGATTCACTATACCTTCAGCAACTAATTTTATTGCAATGGTTGTTGTGACAAGTTAAGGGGTCAAATATCTTTCTTAATAATCCTATTTCAAGGATAAAGCATCATAACAAGGGAGAACATGATCAATAGTCCCTAGAGAGCAACTTGGGCAGGTGTAGAGCATCTGATCATATTCTTTATAGTGTGTCATAGATTTTTACATCTAATACTTTTTCTATTACTCTATTTTATAATTTCACTATTTTATTGTTTTATATTGTATTTTACAACATTCCTATGTTATGATCTGTGGTTACAACAATAAACTTTACTTACTTACTAGTGAGAGATAGTGTCTATGTTATATAAATTATAATAATTATTTTGGGGTGTATACATTTGGCTTCTGCATTATGCTAACTTCTGCCCTCTGCCCAGGTTTTGATGATGTATAAATGGGCATCCTATATGATGATAGTTTTCAAGGTTTCCACTCAGTTCTGTCAATAACGTATGGAGAATATGCAGGATCTTGGCTTTTTATGCATCATTTAAATTTATTGGCTGGTAGAATTCCCTTAAGCTTCTGGGAACTTTCAGGCCACTGTGAAACCAATGATTCTAAAAAAATCATGTTAGCCAAAACAGAAGAAAAAGCAACATCCTCTGTTTTGTGAGATGTAGAAGATATGTCATATAAACTTTTCTATGTAAGTTGCATTTTAAGACTTCTGGTAGGGACATGGCAGACTGAACAGCTGTGCCTGAGGGTTTAGAGGGCAGAGCTGACAACACAGCATTTTTTTTCAGGCTCAGGAAGGTTTTTCCGAAACCCAGGAGTGTTCTCCAGATAAAGGAAAACACCTGGAATCACCCCATCTGTCCTCCGGGCGGCTGCTTGCAGCCAGAAGATCGCAAACAGCATTTTGCGTTTGACTGGTAAGAGCTAGCAGGGAGGTGGGGACATCACCATTTTCCAAGCCGTGCTGTAGCCTTAAAGGGACATTAAGACCGGCCACACCATTTCTGAATCACCAAACTTATATATTTTTTAAAGTATGCGTGCCCTAAGAGAGGCTTTCTACAGCAAAGAGAAGCTGGTTCTCTTGGTGCTTATCGCTATTTCTGGGATTACTTTTTAAAAATTAGTTTAATTTTTTTTAAATTTTTGGACTTTGTTCTCCTTCCAAATATTAAGGAGGAGTGGGAGTAAACAATTGTTTTCCTGTTATTATTTTTGTACTAAATTTGAAGATATTAGCATTTTCCTACATGTTGAATCAGCTGATTTGAATCTTCAGCTTTCTGTTTCTACTTTCCCTTGGGAATTGTCTGCTTATCTCACTCTTACACTGTGTAAACAGACTCTGGGAACTTTCCATATCTTTGGCTTTTGTTGGTTAAAGGGGTGCCATAATCTACTGTGTGAGACATGGAAGATCTTAAACAGATTTTTTCTGACTTTCACCAAGATTTTAAACAGATTCTTTCTGACTCCTATCAAGCTTTTATGCAAGATGTTCAGGACATTGTGGAAAATATGAGGTCTGAAATGTATCATCTGTTTGGGGATGCAGTAGATGAAACTGAGGAATTTAACAGTCATAGAAATGTTTTTTCTAAGAGTGAGATCGGGATTTCTATAGAGATGCTGGATGAAGATTGGAAAGTGGAGTTGGAGAAATTTAAGATAAAGAGGGATCTGCAAGCAACAAGTGGAATTGATTTTCTGATGGAATGCCATGGAAATGAAGGGGTCATTATGTATGGGAGTTTCTGAAGAGAAGTTGGAATTTTTTGGGTGGGGCAGTTGGGCTGTTTGATTTTCCCAAGAAAAAAGCTCTGTGCACAAAGTGGGGATATGTAAAAGCTTTGGTTTATTTTGAAGTGGGATAAGGGTTAAATAATGTTTATCTGGATTGTTTTTAGGGTTTGGTTGATGTTATTTGTCTTTAAGGATTTGGATTAAGTTTATTAGGGTAAAAATGCTTTAGTTTTGGGTTTATTAAGATTAAGATTATTAAAATTGTACTATTAAGTATAATGGCAGACAATTTATGTGCTTTTTTGTTTGACAGTAGACAGAAATGTATAGAATAGTAGTAGGAAGGGAATAATTAAATAAGTGCTCTCTTTTGGGGGAGGAAGTTGTTTAGGATGTTCATATGATTTTTTTTTTTCTTTATTTCAGTATAAGGGAAGGGAGTATAATGATTTTTATACTGTGCCAGAGTGGAATGATTTATAGAAATAATGTGGCTTTGGTTTAATATAGAATAAGAGATTGATTATGGAAAATTTTTGTATATCCTTGCTGTTAAAAGTCAGCAGTCACCTCTTTTTGTAACTTTGAGGGAAAAAAAAATCTCTTGTTTTGTCACATCTTTTTAGTTTTTCTTCTTTTTTTCTTTGTAGTTTTTTGTTCCTTTGTAGCTTTTATCCTTGCTTTGAAACTTGATAAAATTCTTATAAAAAAAAGTAAGTTGCATTTTAAATGGTTTGTGACAACAGCACCACACACAGAGACACATGCACATGCAATACATCATGAGCCATAGCATCTACATATCACAATACCAGTTTCATCTCAAGAATATGTAATAAAACTTCCACTTGAAAAATATCACAATTGATTACTCATTCATTGGTTGGCAAGAAAACAAGTAAACACCCAAAACAGCTTTTTGGGCCAAGGTGGTAGCAGCATCAAGGTAGTAGGCCTCTGCACATCATCCTTGATCTGTTTCAAATTAGAGATTTGAGAGCTGGAAGTGACATGATTTGAGTTGATTTATCTCTTTTATCTCTTTTTAGCTTCCTTCCAGTCACCTTCATTAGATGAGCATTAAGAGGGGGCCACTTCTTTTTTTATGAGCATATTTCAGTGCCACTAATTCCACTAAATGACAAAACCCTTCATGTTCTACCAGACTAAAGTGGTGGCTGTCTAGTGCCAGCAAATCCTTGTAGTGGCAATGCAGAAGACCATTTTTATTTCGAGGAGTTTAAGTGACATATTTTGATTTTCTCCTTCACATGAAGAAGCTTAGAGTTTATTCTGAGTTATACTGATGTTTAGCTGGCTTGTTTTTTTATTTCTGTTTGGAATGGTGGGGGTGGGGGAGAGATAAGAGAAAATCCCATGATTGTTTTTGTTAAGCACTAGCTTATCTGTACAGCTTCCCAGGCTCTTGGAAACAGGTGCTCCAGACCCTGAGAACTATCCTGTCTAGGTCAGATCCTGCAACCATGGAAACAGGGTCACAAGGCTTTAGGGCCAGATTTTGATAAAAACCTTAGGGCTGCCTTTTGAGTTGGGGAGCTTTAGCACAGCCCTGAGCGCTGGGTGCTGTGGCAATGGAGCCATCCTGGGGTATCTCCACTGTCCTTATTAAGGAGCTCCTGACAGCCTATGGGAGATAGGGTTTCAACTTGCTAGGTATGCTCTGATTTCTTTTTCTTTATGTTATGCTGTGTATGCTTCTGTCGAATCTGCCTAAACTATCATTCTGTTTAAATCTATTTGCTTAAGTTTGTAATAAAGCTTAAAATCTCTTTATCCGCTGGTGTGCTTATTGTCTCTGGATCTAAAAGAACCAATTGTCTGGGCACCTGATCCCTGCTTGGACTCTTGGCAGAACAATACTGCCCAAGGGTTCTTCTGCCCTTTGTTCCAGTGCTGCAAGGTGGCCTGACTAGCTTGCTTAGGAAAAAGAGATTTGAAGCTGGAAAGGGCTTTATTATCTTGCCCACACTGTTACCTTTCTGATGAGTTGCCAGGAAGCAAAGCAATGTCTCCTTCTATAATTATCATTTTCCCTGTGCACAAAATAATTCCATGCAATGCTACTTATTTGCTTCCATGATGAGGGATATATGGATCCTGTCTTTTCCTCTATAGCCACAATGCCACTGCAAGCCATAGGCTGGATGACAGTAGTCATAATAATGGAGTAGGAGGGGAGTTTTGCAGAGAATAATAGATGAGATTCCCTTCCTTCTCCCACAAACTATTTTTTCAATGCCATTCTTCCATATATGAAATTTCTCTGTCTTTCTCTGTGTGACAGGACTGGTGATACCATCTGCTACTGACACAGAAAAAAACATAATGCCATTGCTTTCATGTCTCTCTACTACCTCTTCTGATGCAGTGACACAGGAACTGCTTCCAGCTGTGCCACACATTAGTGCCAGCCTCCTGAAGATGACTAGAATATAGCATTGGTCTTATGAAAGCGCACCTCTGCCTTGCCCTTCCCTGCCTAAAGATGTGTTATGGGCTTGGTGCTTGCACACCAAGTGCACATTGTATCCAGACTGCAAATATATCGGGATGTAAAAATATAAGCTGTACTCTAACCTCAGTCACATAGCCTCAGACACCGTTGCACATGACTCACTTATTCAAGCAGCAAAGCACAGCATTTTGCTTTTGCTTTTTGTTTTATTTTTGGATGGGAGGGGAAAGAGTAAAGGGGAATGAGAATAACAGGGACTAACTCAGAAAACAAAGATTAATAATATATGGATTTGGGGAAGGTATTGAGGATCACACACAAGTTCAAACAGCTGAACAAGGCAGAGCATAAAAGAGCAGCTGAATAGTCTGCCATTCCCTCAGTCTCTCTCCAAGTGAAACCACTGCCCTCAGCAAGCAAGTTCTAACACAGCATAAGAGAGAAATGTGGCAAGGAGAAACAAACTCAAAAGCACATCCCATTTGTAAAGAGCTCTGATAGGCTGAAGGTTTAATGATGTGATAAATTCCATTGGCCAGCTATACTGTCACTATCAGAAAGCCTATTACACTACCCATCCCCCCTAGATATATGGAAGGAAGGTCTGCTATCTTGTTACTAATGTCAAAAGCACACACACATACATACACACAAAACTTACAATTGAATCAATTCAAATTGCTTCAAAATATTTGATTGGAGGTTTCAAATTAATTTGATGATTTGATTTTGAAATCCATTTCAGTTTGAAGGTTTGATCCTATCACCACCAAAATAAAATCTTTGCACAAACACACATTCACGAAAATAATGCAATCATTTTAATGAAATGATAGTGTGGGAAATTTAGGAAGTTACACAGTGATAGTTTGTGTGTTAACAGGAATACTTTTTGATTTGGATTAAAAATTCTGGTCTGGATAAAGCTCCCCCTCTCCATACTTATGGCAGATTCCCCTGAACTTTTAAGCTAAACACAACATGTCCTAAGCTGGAGCTTTATTTTTGGCTTGCTTACTATTAATAAATCTAACAGCATCCTTCCACAATCAAGTATAACTTCAAGATATTTTGGGACTAAAATTCATAGAATTCCTGGTCAACTGAAAGGTAAGCCTATCCAAAATTATATCCATGTACCAGGGTTGTTCAAACAAATAGCAAACTATGAAGAAGATCATGCTGTAAGGAAAGACTAAAGAAATGCAGAAGTAGCACAAACCCTTCATGACTATTAAAACTGGAGTAGCAGAAAACATTAGTCCATTTTTGTTAAAAAAAGAAAAAGAAAAAGAAAGGGGTGGGGTTGGCTGAAACAGATGGAGCTACAGTATTTGAATAATAGCTATAGCTCAGATATGATGGGTAAAACATCCTAAAAATGGTTAAGCAATGAAAAATAGGTAAAATAAATTAATAAAAGTATTACTATTAATGGGTTGAACTGCATGTACGGACTGTCTTGTTTCTTTCTTCTTTTCCTTTTATTGTTGTTGTTTATGTCTTTCAAAGTCCCAGAATCTTTTCTTGGCTCTTCAACAATAAATTATTATTGTTATACTGCCAAAGACAATTCCCTTATGTGTCATTCAAGGTTCCACGTTCAATTAAGATGACAAGTGTGGCATGCATGGGTAACCTTTGGGCAAAAAGGAAACTAGAGAGGACTCAGTAAAATAGGGATCCTGTAGCTTTAAATGTTGGGCAATCTTTTCATAAATGAGAAAATGGATAGGAGATGGAAATGTGTTTCTAAGTTCCCTTCCCTGGAGATGGTTATCAGCAAAAAAGCAAAAGCTAGACTTGATTAAGTCTTCGTGTTTTTTCTTAACCTCATTAACAGAGTCAGCTGATGGATCTCCAGATCAATTTGTATGCAAATGTAACAGAAATGGAGCTGCCCATGTTCCCAGACTCCTTCCAAATCATTGTGTCCCAATGCAGGCAAAAGGGAGTAATAAATGAGTAGTTGAGAAGTCAGGCATTGCGAGACTCATCAAACTGTGTTCGGTCCAGAAAACACCCATTAGCTTTACAGACGTACAGTATATCTTTCCCAAGGCAAACCTATTGAATTGTTTTCTCAAATAATAATTATGCACACACATATGCACACATACCTGACAGTGCCAAGAAAGCCATTTCCCTAGATTTGCCTGCATCGTGTTAATACATGGTTCTCTTGGAATCATAATGGTAACGGACTACTCCAAGGAGTAAAGTAAAGGCTAATTTTGAACTTCACATTGGAGTTTCAGAAATGGAATGACCAGTGTCACCAAGAAGGAGGCCTAATTTAGCAGCTGTCTTCCAGAACTAAAGAAGTCCATGTTGCTCTTCTTGCTAATGCCATGTTCTTTCTAGTGAGTGTGTGTTTGAGAAAGAGAGTATAGAAATTTCTTCTCAGTTCTGTTCTGCCAATCATTTCTTTTGCTTTATTCTATGGAGTCTATTTTATCTCTAAATCACAGAATGGTCACCAAATTTTTAGGCTGCAGGATCTGTTCTGCATATTCAGTTACTCCTTTAACAGTATCAAGTGGCTGTTAACATAAGAGCTACTCTTGTAATTTAATATATATTTCAGGAAATAAATTTTTGTACTCTTTATATTTTATTGTTACTGCTGCTGTGACCGCTACATATTTGGAATCTATTATCTTTCATTTGGGAAATACTACCCCAAAGTCTAGGTCTACCAGTTCTGGGCTGCAGAAATTGGACTATCTCTGGATGGCAGCAAAGTGATAGAGAAAACTCTAACCCTTCATTGGCAACTAGGTATCATCTGGAGGTTTGTGGCTCAGAACTGATTCCCCCACCAAAGTCTCCAGTCCTTTAGGAACAGCATGTCTACTTAACAGGTAAAAGTTGAACTTGTATGTCCTCCAAGTAGCAAGATGCACATTTTTCAAATACATATGAATCTATGTGATTTTCCCACATTACAGGAAGTTTCCCCCTTGCTATAACTTTTTCATGCCCAACAAGACTCAAGTCAGCCCTTTTAATAAATCCAAGATTTGTTCTCATGCAAAGGAAGATCAGAAAAAACCTAACTGGCTGTTTGGAAACTGAAACTATGATGTCCCATGACAAGTGAGGGTATTGCCTGGAGCAGCATACCTCACCATTTTTGTTATGCTATGGAATCAAGTAGCATTTTGGTAGTCCAAATGGATCCCGCACAAACTTTCTATTATTCTTTCTCCTCTATGCAATGGATTGTGGTAGCCTATTTGCACTGTTGGCTGTGAATCCCGGAAGTTGTAGTCTCAACACATCAGGAAGGCACCTTGGTTGTAATTGCAACACATCTAGAAGAGCTTTCTAGTGTGCAGTGTTACAAACTGAATTTTTTAAAGGGAAACCCAAGTGCCTGATATAGCCCTGGCAGATGATTGAGCAGCATCAAAGTTAATATTCTGCTTAATGTGTGTTGTAACAGCTTTCCTAGTGTTCATTTATTTTGTATATGAAGGGACCATAAATGTAGGTGGGCTCCTAGTCAATTATATTTCATCTGAGCATGACACAGAGAACAGATAGCACAGTAACCTTCTCAGAGAAGCAGTAATGGAGAACAATAGGACGGAATGAGGAATTACTCTGCTGCCTCATAAATCAACACCAGGACTGACAAGATTTCAGCTTTCCAAATGACAAACTGTGGACTTTGTAAGGCTGAGTTTTGAGATGCACGACACATGGACGAGGCTTTTTACCCCCCTCTTTCTGATAGGCGCAAAGGAAAAATAATGGCCGTCACTCAACATGGATTATTTATATGTCAATGATATCCTTCGGTCACATTCTCCTATTTGCCAATCACAGGATACTGGAAGCCTCATTCAAACAGCTTTATAACAATGTGTAGCATTTCAAATGGGCACAATGCTTTTCAGAAGTATCTTCTTGCTGTTCTTTATAGGAGGCAACATTCATGAAAACAAAATGGCATGCATGTATGCGTTTCTGTGTGTATGGGGATGGCTAAGTTTTCTTACAGTGTCAATATTAGTGGCAGCAGAATGACTTCCTTGTTCCTTCTTTTTTGAAAGAAGGTTTATGTTGGAAACTACTGCCAGGTATTATTCCATGGGGTAATTTGAAGTGCATGTAGGAAAGCCACAGTTGCATTTCACTTCTAGAGTGAACATTAAGGAGCATGTGTTCCCATAATGAAAGTTAAAGAGCTCAAAATGAAGCAATTGGTATGAATGAAATGTTTTAAAAAAGAGAGAGATAAAATGTCAGACTTGAGATTGGAGGTTCATTTGTGCTATTTTTCTCCACTGTACTTGTAATCAAGCTACATACAAACAATGTATTTTTAGTGCATCAGAACCAATCCTTTTAAATACTGCACCATGTGATTTCCAATGCCGTTGCAATTCAGCTATTCTACAAGTTTGTTTTTGTAAGGTTTCTTATTTTTCTTTTGTATTCTGTGTAGTGATTTTTATGTACTATTCAGAGACCCATTGTTTGTGTTAGGTGGCCAGATAAATGTTCTAAATAAATAAATAAACAATAAGCAAGAATTGCAAATGTACTGATGGATGTTAAGAAAGGAAACACTGCTGAATGCAATCTTATTCACTGCATATTTATTTCAGCGTTTTGTTCATCTCCTGCCCCGCCCCCCATTACAAATGAACTAAACAAGGATATAATGATATCCTGAAGCTGTTGGCAATTGTATGTGATGCACTAATAGAATTGAAAACCTAATATCAGGAAAGAGAGGGAAACCAGATTAAAAATTACTGTCTGCCATGTATTCCTGCATTCCTCATAAAAAGATGTGATTCTGATGAGTAACCTGACCTGCAAATTACACACAGAACATCCAAACTAAATGTATGAAAGACAAATTAATTACCTGGAAATTATTTGTGCTGATTGTATGCCAACCACAACATCTCTTACATTCAGCAGCTCTGGAAAATGGTGAAGGATAACAACACTGAATCAGAAACATGGAGGAAAAAGCTGAACAGTGAAAGAACAGTGGATAATGATCTGCCAAACGAGCAGTGAAAGTCAACCATGCGGTTTTCAGAAAAGGATAATATAATTAAAGGAGAAATGTTGTGTGTGTATGCATATATGTACACTCACTCACACATACACACAGAGAGAGAACATAGCATATGTAAATGTGTATTCATAACACACATTCCTGTTTCCTCCATCCTTCCAATAGAAAGATCAAGAAAGAAAGAGAGGGATATAATGTGATGTGAAAGGAAGAGGCATGTGGAGAGAGAAAGAAAAAAAAAAAAACATGAGAGAGAAGTCCTCTTGGACATTGCAAAATTCACCTTTCTTCAAACCAAGATTTAATCTGGCTAACATTTAAAAGTATCCAAGCTTTTCAGCAGCTATGTCTGCAGTCCTTTGCACCTCTGCTAATTCCCTTATTTTCAATAACTTATTCTATACTTTGGACCCAGCTGTCTGGAAAAGGCTGTAATGCTGGAAAAAGTGGAAGGAAAGAGAGGAAGAGGATGACCAGCAGCAAGATGGACAGACTCAGTTACAGAGGCAATGAGTGCACTGCTGGGAGACTTGAAAGAACAGGTTAGGGATAGTTCGTAAAGGAGAAATCTATCTATATGGTTGCTAGGAGTCAAATCAATAATCAATCAATCAATCAACCCTATACTTATTAGACAATGTAAGATAAAACCCTTAATTTACAGGTCAGATTTTTTCAGGGGGAGATTTCCCTCTCCCCTTCTTCTCAGGTAAATGTGGTATGCATTTTTGTACAAGGTTTCATTGATATCTTTGTTATTTATTGTTGTGGGAAATTGCATTGCATAATTTCGAGAACTGAGCATTTCCAATGATAACTTAGTTCTAGACCATGTGTTGGTTAAAAATGCAAAATCAGATGTCCATCTCCAAAAGCAAACTAAATTAGTCCCCACCACCCCTGCTCCCCATAAAAACAGGAATATCTATGGACTGAAAAATAATTGAGATGGGCAGCTATATAAATTAAATAAATGAATGAATGAATGAATGAATGAATAAATAAATAAATAAAATACCCTAACTAATTGGACTCTTTTTTGGTACTACCTTTGAGAAGATAGTCAGGAACTGAGACAGTTTGTCACCAATGCAATCTGATTTGATTATTTATTTGCTTTATTCTATTGTACCTATGACATAAATTGCCAGAGAGCTGCAACAATGTACAATGAATATATAATTAAATTTATTATAAAACCAAGGAATAGAGAAAGAAAACTAATCTAAGATACATTTAAGAATGTCATTATAATTAAAGAGTGACAAAACAATGTAGAAGGTTAAAAAACTCATGAAACAGAATAATCTTTTTTCATCCATCTGAAGCCAAATAAGGAACTAATTTCATCTCTGTCAAGGGAATTACATGACCTGAAGGCAGCTTAAAGAAGAGAAAATATAATTTGTCTATATACCCTAATTTATTTTAGCTTCTATTGAGATAAGAATGTAGAATCTTTGATTCTTAGTTTATTTTTTTTAACATGAATACTTTTCTTCTGTTTATATGAACATTTCCAAATATATTTGGCACTGAAAGACACAATGGGCCTGGACTCTCTCCTCATATCCTGCTGTTCCATATCTCTGACTTCTGATTTTGTCTTCAATTGTTTGTTCCTTGGTACTGATCCCAGTATGCTCATTATTCCAATCCCATGTTTGCCCTTGATTCAAATTCCAAGATTTTTCTTAGTTCATTTCCTGACTATTACAGCTTTCAGGGTGGGTTTCCACTTGGACTGGACCTAATCAATTTAATTTGTAAACTACAGTTTGTATTGGCATGCATGAATATAGACAATTACAATTTTTTCAACAAACCAGGGTTACGCTACTTGCAGCTTAGTGCAATATGGTAACCATGTCTCTGACTCATGTCCTATGTCTTGATATCTCACTTCAGCTTTTTCTGCTAGATCTAGCTAGCCCTGAAAAATGCTTTGAGAATGATTGAAAAGTGGCATTCTACAAATATTGTTTAAAAAAATAAAATAAAATGATAAATGTACCCAGCTGATTCAGGATATAAATACTTTAAAAGAGACTAGAGGTATTTGTCCATTATATGATTGCATGAATTATAATTAGTTTAATAAACTTTCACGTAGTTCACTTCTATATGAAAAAGGCTCTCCAGTTTATAGATTAAAACCCTTTTTAGGTTGAGTTGAAAAAAAATGAATTACAAGTCAAAAAATGCATGTGTAAATATTTTGTTGGTGGTGATAGTTACAATTCATGCAGTATTATTATTCCAGAGCTGAGGAATCTTAACCTCTGCGTAACTGGATTCCAATTTCCATCAGGCACAACCAACATGAGCCATGGCCAGAGATGCCTGGAATTGTGGTCCAAGTACACACGTTCCTCTCCTTCTACTGTCTCTGAGAAATTGTATATTTTAAGGCTTCTGGGACCTTCGATAAAATGCAGATACAGAGAAATACTGCTGAATTGGTTCTATTTAAAATCACCTTAATGAAGCTTCAGACTATAGCTGACTATCTCCCAAATTAAGCATAAATTATATTTTACCTCACTGTACCCAGCAACCTTGATGTAATTGAGCAGAAGCTATATTGTAATTTTTATGTGGTGACATCAAATTATACAATCACATAAATGGACTTAACGCTGGAAAATTATATGTGCATTTGTTCATACGAGGTTTGAAAGACAAAGATTTAACAGCACCAAGCTTGGTCACTTGGAACAAACTCTGTGAGATAATCTACAAATCCATCAACATTGCAGTGATAGCAAGGGGCCCTTCAATTAATTTCTCCCCTGAATTAATAGTGTCATTTAATATAAAGTGGTTTTATGCAAGTGAAATATCTTAACTATTTCATTAAGTTGTTGACTTGAGGAAAATGGAGATAATTGGTAAAATGGAATGTAGATGTTATGACATTCAGAAGTGAAGAAACTGTCCTTGAAAATATTACATTAATTAACATAAATGTAGCCAAAACTCATGTACTGTTTAACACATACATTTGCATATTATTAAAATATGTTGATTGGATGAACCAAGAGGTTAAGCAAACCTGGATGAAAATCCTGGTCAAGCAGATAGTATGCCTTCCTGATGATGATGATTATTTTTTAATTGCAGAGAATTTAACAGGACTGTTATTCAGTCTGCCTCCATTCTTGCTAGTATAGCATCACAAAAAGGAAAAGACGAAGCCCTAATTTTAGGCCATACTTCACAAAGAGTTGGAAGTGACTAGACGAATAAACAACAGCAGAGTTTCTCCTATAATGCTAAGCATACTGAGGAAAGTAGTTTACAAATCATACAACACTTTTATGGGTTTTAATTATTTTCAAGCTTCAAATGGTTCCCAGTATTATTAACGTTAGCCATTATTGAGCCCATTTCTCCAAGCTATCATTTTAAATTTTGATTCTGTCAGAGTCTAGGCTATCCTGCCAATTTTGAGTCACCTTAAATTTCTTAAGCACTGCCTCCACTTTGTCATCCAAGTTTAAAAAAAAAATCTGAACAGGGTCAGGGTCAGGGTCAGGGTCAGGATCAGGTCTCCCAGCTCTCCACTCCTCCAGTCTAATGAGGAACAATTAATAAACATTTTTGAACTATGTTCACCTCTGGATCTACTTAATAATCATTCCATCCAATCTGTACTTATCTAACTTGCAGTCACAACTAATTATCTAAACTGGAAACTAAATCATTCACATTATTTTGTTGTTCAGTTTGTTTTAAAAATAACACGGGAAAGCATGGAACTATGAGAATTTCTTACAGAAGTAGCTGTAATAACACTTTGGTGAGAATAGAATATAGGGAATTAACCTGAGTTCGATCAGGGTTTAACACTAGGGGCAGTGACTCCTTGAATAATAATACTCAATATAGATTAGTATAGACATCTGCTGTGTACCTGAAAAAAGGCTCAGAAAACTATGGAAATCCTCTGACTGACAGTCATTAGTATGAAGCTGCTGTCTTACCCTAATTAATTGTAAATTCTGACTTGGATCTTGGGTCTTAAGCTTTTGTATTAAAAACAACCTAAACAAAAATCTGAACTTTTCATTTTTATGCAACCCCTGTATTTGCTGACAACTTCTCCAAGGCACTTTCCTAAATCCTGAGCTTGTGTGGTTTCATTTAGGTAAAGGTAAAGGTTTCCCTTGACGTAAAGTCCAGTCGAGTCCGACTCTAGGGGGCGGTGCTCATCTCCGTTTCTAAGCCTTGGAGCCGGCGTTGTCCATAGGACACTTCCGGGTCATGTGGCCAGCATGACGACACGGAACGCCGTTACCTTCCCGCCGAAGCGGTACCTATTGATCTACTCACATTTGCATGTTTTCGAACTGCTTGGTGTGCAGGAGCTGGGATTAACAACGGGAGCTCACCCCGCCGTGCGGTTTCGAACCGCCGACCTTCCGATCGACAGCTCAGCGGTTTAACCCACAGCGCCACCGCGTCCCTTGTGGTTTCATTTAAATCTCAATAAAAACAGGAGGAATTTATTCTGACACATATTTTGGTTCAATACCGTGCCTAATATTCATGGAAGTGGTGGACATATTTACATCAAAGATATCCTATTCTTTAGACTGCAGAAAGCATTATTATGAACATTTCCATTTCAACTCAGGGTGCATACAAAAATTGTGCACAATACTGTATGTATTAGAAGAAACCTGATTATAAAAAGGCATATATTTAGAGAAGATGAAGACAAGGTATGCAAAGCAGGTAAGTATTAAGAAAAGTTTATTAAGACAGGAAGGAAAAGATTTATATTTGTTAAAATTCCTGTCCAAAAACATAGACTTGATTAACTGCTCTTATTGAGAATTTAGGTCAAATTGCAAGAGGGCAATAGAAAGAAAGGCAGAAGTCATAATTGTGACCGCAGGGATGCTGTGATGGTCGTAAGTGTGAGGAGCAAGCCAGGGTTTTAGCATCATCGTAAGTCTGAACTGTTGCTAAACATATGGTCTTTAAGTGAGGACTACCTGTATAGTGAATGTGGAATCCATAACACTGTCAGCAGATATTTTGCCATGTGTTTGCTGATGGCAATGCATGTCACTAAAAATGGCTACCAATTGGGCAGCAAGCTCCAACAGAATCAACTGTAATGGGGCAAAGCAGATTAATAACAACTTCCACATATTGTGGATGGGGGAAGAGTCATGTCCACTTTTGCACCGAAGTAGACATGGGGTAGGGTTGTGCCTTCAAGGTTAACCAATTAATTAAGCAAATTAAAGATTGCCTGCTTTTTAATCAGTGTCAAGAACATCTTGAGGGTAGTTGTTTGTTAAATGTGGTTTTCTGTCTCTGAAGTGAGCAAAAAACTGAAAACCAAATCTGGCTGAGTAGAGGAACTACTTAAGATTATTTATCATCCAAATTTCTATGCCTCTACGTTTTTTTCATTCATGTTTGATTGTTTTTTAAATTGCTACATAGTTTTTAACTCATCATGCTGTATGCCACTATTAAAGCTATTTAGCCTTGAAGGTGCTACTGGACTGTATCCATTTCTTCTGCATAGATTCAGCACTTGCAAAAAACCCAGTAACCCATTTACCTTTTTGGTGGCTGTCTCTGTTCTCTGGAACAACCTCCCTCCGATATATGACGGATCCTAACTTGGCTCACATTTAAGAAACTGATCAAGACCTGGCTGTTTTTCCAGGCATTCGGGAGCCCCCTTCTGGTTGTGTTCTTCTTCTTCTTGTTGTTGTTATGGTGTTTGGTCACCATTTTAATTCTGCATTTCATATTCATATATTGTGTATCTTTTAACATTACGTGGTTCTTTTTCAGTTTGCTGTTTGTTTTTTCTTGTGGTACAATGCCCAGAGTCACACTGTTGGAGTTGGGCAGCTTTATATAGCCAGCAAATAAAATAAAATAAAATAAAATAAAATAAAATAAAATAAAATAAAATAAAATAAAATAAAATAAAATAAAATAAAATAAAATAAAATAAAATAAAAATGCTTCTTGATTATATGGAAGAGTAGTTATTGGCTCTCCTTGCTATGAACAGAATGACAATTGAAATGAACCACACTTGCCTCTCTAGGCTTTCCATTATTCTATATCCCTGTCAGCCTTGCAAGGTAGTCCAGACAGGAAGCACAAATAGATGGGCTAATTCTACTGTACTGTAAGGTGACATTAACAGAATCTTTCAAGTCTGAAAGTAGAAATCTCCCCTGTTGCCTTTACGGCCCAAGATACTAGGAAGGGTCTCTCTTGACACATCGGTTATACCCACGTTCCTTTTGTGGGTTAAGCTGCCTCTTCTCTGGCCATTCTCCTGGCCGTGGCTCTTTCCCCTGTCTCCCAAGGTCATTCCCACATTCTATTATAATCCTCCATTACACCTTTTCTATGTGTACACTGCAATGTCTTCAGTTTTATACTTTTCTGAAAACTAACACAAAGGAAATTCCAAAATTTCTTCTCATAATCCTTCATTCTTATGTTTTGAAAAGCATATTCCACAAGAAAAAAAGATTTTTGTGACTATAACTCACTTGTTGCAATCTGTGGGTGAAATACATTTGTAAGGAACTGCTTTAGCTCCTGAAGGGAAGATGGGATATAAATCTAACCAATAAATAAATTAAATAAATAAAAGTCAGTTCTGTGCTTTCTAAATATACACTGAAACTTCATAAAGATTATAACTGCTTTCCTTCTTTGATGGTTTTTAAAATATTTAACAGCTTGTTGTCAGGACAATATCTGAATTACAATCTCTGTCTCTCTGTCCCCCAAGTCCTTTGCTTCCTTGTGGCATGGGGGTGCTCCTGGGAGAGATGAGCAAAAAATGCTGGGAATGTACACCAACAGAACATACTCCCAACAGGCTCATCCATGTCATGAAGGTTATCCCAGCTGTCCAGTTGAAGCAAGCAGGCACCTACACTGGGCAATAGTCATATAGAAAGATGCTAGAGGCAGACAATCACTTTAAGGACAATGCCAAAAGCATTATTTCATACTGTGTGGGAGAAGGCAATGGGAGAACTCCTGTATTTCACCAAGAAAACCACATGGATAGAAAGCATAAAATGATTGACAATATACTGTTGGATGGTGGGCCCCTAAGGTCAGATGGCACTCAACTCAGGAAGAGCTAAAGATCTTTAGGAGTGCTAATGGTGTTAATGACATGGCTAGATAAAAGCCTTTAGAATGTCTAATTGCTGATATTGGCATACAGGAAAAGAAAATCCAGAGCTCCAAAGACAGAATTAGAGTAGGAACATGGAATGTGAAGCATGGATATGGGAAACTCTACATAGTGAAAGTTGAAATGAATGAACTACACATTGACCTCTTAGACATTAGGAAATTGAGATGGACTGGAATTGGATACTTTCAGTCAGAATATTACACTGTTTACTACTCAGGACATGAAAAACAGAGAAGGAACGGTGTTGCTTTCCTAGTTAGGAATGGTATAGCAAGGACAGTAATGGGCTATAATGCAATCAATGACTGAATACTATCAGTTAGACTTCATGGACAACCCTTTAATATGATGGTCATCCAAGTTTATGCTCTAACCACTGGTGCAGAAGAAGAGGGGGTAGATGAGTTTTATGACCAAGTTTAATTTGAAATTGACAGAACATGCAAGCAAGATATGCTGCTTGCGGTTGGAGACTGGAATGACAAAGTTGAAAATATTAAGGAAGAAAATATAGCTGGGCTGTACTGTTGGAAGACAGGGGTACTTTCCACTTAGCTTCTTGGAGATATTTGGTCACAGCTGTTAGGCAACAGTTTAAGGGTACCTGGCAAGAATCTGAACTGCCAAGAAGCTGAGGGATTGCAACATTAACCTACTTCTCATTAGTGGCCAATTTTAGAGGATAGGTCTGGTTGACTTAGAATATACACACAAATAGCATGTAGATAAGTCTAACAAATATTTAGTTAAGTTTGTGAGGGATCCTGGGGTCAAGAAAAGGACTAGAATAAAGGAAATGTGAGATATTTTTTCTCAATCAATCAGTCAATATTTTATTACGGTCACAGACCAGAATTACAAATAAAATACAAATTTATACAAAAACAGATGAAAATGCATTAAAATAAAATAAAACAAAACATGATAATATTAATGATGGGATCATCAGTGGGCAATCAAAGTCTGCCTAATTTTACAGACAGTATAACAAAATTTAGCTACGTTCAAAGAAACTGAATCATACTGATCACATAGCAACAGCTGTAAATGAAAAGGATCAGAATTTCCTGGGTATTTTATAAAATAGGGAGTTATAAAATATGAGATATATTTTTCCCCCAAAGAAGAAAAGGAAGGCGCAAAATACAAATGTACCGTATATATACATATGTTGAAAAATAATTAGTTATATGACTTAATCTTCTTCGAAAGGATGGAAGGAAGGAAGGAATCTTCATCAATATCTGTTGTAATCACGTATCTTATTTTACAGACCACACATTTATAGGGATTGTTCTATGAAGATTATAGATCACTATGCATTTTGGTTGTTAGCCTTTCAAAGTATACTCTGTTCAACTACAGAAAAATAATGTGTTATGAAGGTTACCTTGTCTCTGACATTCTTAAACAAAATTAAAGAAAAGTTTGGTCCCCTCTAATATAGATGGAACTAAAAGGGAAAGAAATAGTACGGAAGGTAAAAAGGAAGGTGAAGATGGGGGAAAACAGCTGAGGATGGGAGATCATCTTGGTCTTAAAAAGTAGAAGGAATTGAATTCTTTTGGGAAATAATTTCTTTTTAAGATCATAATATGATTAGACAACTATCAAATAACAGATTAGGAAGAAGATCTCTTTGGTTATAGATTATTAACAAATGCCAAAGTCCCTTGGCATGGTGCTTATTCTCTTTATGGATTGGCAATTATGACCATGTGTTGGTTAACTTCCTTGGATTAGGGACTGAATAGTGGTGAGGTCCATGCTTACTGCAGGGGAACAGAACCCTAATTTATTGCAGCATCAGAACAAAGCAGTCCTCATACGTTTGCTTCACACCCTTCTATACTTGAGCTTTGACAGGCATACTTTACCTAAATAGTATAGAAATTGCTAGTGTCAAGCTATTTTGCCTATACTTAAAAATAGCAGCAAAGAAGAGCATCACAATAAATATTTGTCACAGATAGAACAATCATACCCTTATGTAGCAGATGGCTGAGTCCATAGGATGGAACAGTAACAGTCTCAAACCTTCCCTCTCAGAAGCCATCTGGATCTTCATACTGTAGCCCCTCCTCCTGCTTTGGGATAACAGTTTGCTAGTTGTTGCTACTGCCATCATCCAGGAGCATCCTCTAAGCCTAGAGTGTGTGAAAGATAGGGCTCTGCCACCCTGTGCTACATTTCTGGTGATGAAAATGTAAAAAGGAGAAAGAAAGCAAGAAGGAAAATTCACTGAAATATCCCTGTAATGGGATACTGTAGCTAGAGGATTCACATCCCTTCTTGGGAGATAAACCTATCTCACAAGAGACAAAGAAAATCAGTTTTCCATTTATAGCAAAGAAAAGATAAAAAGTAAAAATCCTTTTTTAAAATTTTAAATGCTAAATTATACATTTCAATGTTGTAGAAAAGAAATACAGAGTGGTCCTGATAGTGTAAAACATTCCAGATCACAATAAGATTACAGATAAAATTAATATCTGTCTGGCTTGAAAAATGGGTAAATTTTACCCATTCCAATAGCTTGTACAAAGAAATAAGAATGTAGGGCAATGAGCCTTGATTTAGTATCACACAAAAAAACAAATTAAACCTACAGCATATTCCTGGTTGGAAATGTTATATCTATTTGTATAGAAATAGATGACTCCTAAAACAGATATTACCTCTACTTCAATTATATGGACTCTTTCAGCTTCCAGAAATTCCCAAATGTTAATCAGAGGTTGTGGAAAGCAATTTTAGTTCTCTGCTTTTTCCAGCCTCAATATGCAACTTCTCCTAAAGTTTTACCTCTAATTTTTTCAAGGACCAAACTTTTTTTGTTTTTTTAAATCTCCAGCAGGGGGAAAATTTGGGAATACAGTATTTGCCTTTGTGTACATGACAGAGAATATCTTTCCCTCATGGGAATGTAGATTGACAGTTTGGCACGAGGGTCTACATTCATAACATCAAGGCCTAGTTTTAACAAAGTAAACTTGAAAGAACTGAGAACAGTAGGATACAATGAAATGTATTAGTGAACAGAGTAAGGGAATGAAGTGTCAGGCCCCTTAACTGCACAGCATGATCAAGGAAGCAAGATTCACATGGATTTTCTTTAATGAGTTTTAATACCAAGAGTTAAGGGTTAGAGTACAGAATCTTGAGAACTGAGATAGGAACCCTCTAGCCCTATTTTATTAATGAGTTCATTAAGGTGGGGTCTCTTTGAAGCTTTTAAATTTCTTTTTTCCAGACTGTTTGCATGACAGGTTAAAAATCAATTTCTTTGATAAGCCCATAATGACCTCTCCCATTGGCTGATTGCCTTATGTCTACAAATAATCCTCTCTCTCTTTCTCTCTCAGCATCTGCAAAATCTCTCACAGGAAGGAAGAGAAAGCTTGGGTAATAAGTAATTGTCAAAGTATAACTTTTAAAATTCCAAATCACTGTCAAGAACTTTGGGTTAGATTTGAAAGCAGTCTGAAGAGATTTGAGCAGAAGCTAGACTGCATGAGAGCTAAAGAAGGAAGGGAAGCAAATAAGCTAAGAAAATACATGCAATATTATACAGAAGTGTGTATGTGTGTGTGTGTACATGCACACACCCACATCCATACACTTGTAGCTTGGGTTCACACAATATGTTTCACTCCATCAGCCATTATCCCAATCATAGGCATTATACCACTGTCTCTGGCAGCACATAATCAAACTAATAGAGTTAAGGGTAACTAAATCAATAATCTTTCCTATTTCCTCTTATCTTAGCTGATATCCCATAGGTCTATATATCAGAAGAATGATGCTGAGACTTCATTACATCAACAGCCCTTTCCCACTAACCAGGCAGTTAGCAAAGGTATTGCTTGAGTGTGGCAGACAAGGGTTTGGAGACTTGTTCTGTGGTTTTCAGGCCACAGCAATAGGTCATGCCAAAAAAAAAAGCCTTGCTTTTCACCTTCTTCATATCTCCAACTCTTTTTCCTGGAGGGCTGACAGGGTGAAGTTTTGAAACTACCCCAGAGTTGGTTGGATTCTCATAACACAGCTTACCACTGGAAGGTAGTGTCATGAGAGAAGACTAACAATTAGATTTCCAAGGGACTTTTCTTCAGATTTATCCATCCTTTTGGGAAATAGGGTGGTTTAAAGCATTCATCCTTAAATTTAAATAGTAAATCCGCTGTCACAAATGCAAAAGTAGGTTTTAAGTAAAGGTAAAGGTAAAGGTTTCCCTTGACGTAAAGTCCAGTCGTGTCCGACTCTAGGGGGCGGTGCTCATCTCCATTTCAAAGCCTTGGAGCCGGCGTTGTCCATAGGACACTTCCGGGTCATGTGGCCAGCATGACTCACGGAACGCCGTTACCTTCCTGCCGAAGCGGTACCAATTAATCTACTCACATTTGCATGTTTTCGAACTGCTTGGTGTGCAGAAGCTGGGACGAGCAACGGGAGCTCACCCCGCCGCGCGGTTTCGAACCGCCGACCTTCCGATCGACAGCTCAGCGGTTTAACCCGCAGCGCCACCGCGTCCCACCGCGTCCCTTAAATTTAAATAGTAAATCCGCTGTCACAAATGCAAAAGTAGGTTTTAAACCAATTTAAAATTTAGAGGTATGCATATCAGATTATGTAACTTAGTGTCATGTCCCCCGTTGCGATGTATACATACATCACAATGGGGAACATGCCTTTCCGGTGAAGGGGAGGGGGGAGGAAAGAATCAGTGCTAATCCCATAAACACTGAAAGACAATACAGATAAAGGACAAAGGAGCCATACCTTGGCCCTGACCCGGGAAGCCATCATCCTATCTCCCTGACATCTCTGCATTACCCCTTGATCGCCCATCGAGACTCCGGGTTCACCGTCGGTCAGGACTTTGGGACAATGGGGGGTGGGGAAGGATCAGGTCCGCACCACGGGTATTTACCGGCTACCTCGCATGCCATGTGCTCATTCCCGTCTTTCTCTGTGTCTGCATTCTATTCTTAATAAACCGGATATCCTTAGCCCTGGCTGGTGAGTCTGTGTTTTTTCTGAATAAGGCAACCATCACATAAAGACAGGAATCAAAAAAAATGTTTCCGCTAGCACCATTCCAGATTTCGTCTGTGAGGGATCAAAGCTGGCGATGGAAAGACTCAACCCACGAAGAGGTGGCTACCAGAGGACCGGTGATGGGGCACCCGACTCCATGGCATGGGCGATCAGTGAGAACACTATTCCCAGACGGTACGAAATCCAGGAGGGTTCAAGATCAAGCTCGGAGGAGGAGGAGGCCAGAAGGAGCAGGACACCTGAAGCCACCAGAGAGTCGCAGGGTGAGTGGGTCACCCTGGACGAGATGCCGGGATCCCTGCCAGGGACACTCGGGGCATCTAGGAAGCCATGGGACCTGCTGTCCTTGACGATCACAGGAGCCGAGGGAAGGCGCCAGATCGGACGAACCGAGGAAGGCTCCCAGACAGCTGAGAGGCTGAGGATAATGGAGGCGAGGCTGGAGTCAATTGAACAGCTGTTCCTGAGTTGGTTGGTGGCATGGGGATCCCGAGGAAGGGGTAAGGTGGAACCAGGTACCAGAAGTTCATCACCCCCCCTCCCACCCCTGAGACGCGACAGCCGGGGAGAGGAAGGAGATGGCAGGAGGCTGAGGCAGCGCCGGGCAGAGTTCACCTCACGGAATCTGCCAGGAGGTCATCTTCCCCCCCTCCCACCCTGGAGACGCGACCGCTGGGAAGAGGCTGGAGCCGGCACGAAACTGAGGCAACGCCGCCTGGAGTCCGGCTTGGGGAATCCCCACACTGAGACTGGAGAACCCCAGCAGCCTGAGGTACGTCCAGACGACCAGATGTGTTTTGGAGCCCACCAGGAGCGGGGGTGAAAGACTTCGGGGTCAAATTCGACGGGGACCCAGCAACATTATCCTTCTTTCTAACAAATGCCAAGAACTACATGGAAGAATTTGGGCCATATTTCCACTCAGAAAAGGGCAAAATTAATGCCATTGCTAACAAACTTAAAGGAAGGGTGGCTGACTGGTACGTGCAGCTATGCCAGGCAGAAGCCCCAGAGCTCGATGAATTCGGTGAGTTCCTCTGGGCACTAAATCTGCACTTCAGAGACCCCTTAGAAAAGGAGAGAGCGAAGAGATCCCTAAGGGGAATCAGCCAAGGGCAACAATTTGTAGCAGATTATGCCATGGAGTTTAAAGCACTGGCTGGAAAGGTGGTGGACTGGTCGCAGTCTACCCTAATTGAACGTTTCAAAGAGGGCCTGAACTTGGACATTCTGAGGTGGGCATTATGCAGAGATGACCCAAACACTCTACACGAGTGGATACTGCTGGCCGGTAAGGTGGAAAATGCCCAGGAAACCTTTCTACAAGCCAAGAGGACGGCGCAACAAGCGGCGATGGTAAAGGGACCCTGAACCACTGCAGGACCAGTGAGGCCAACATCCCAACCCTGGAGAGAGGAGAGGGAGTGACGGTTCGCCAAGGGGCAGTGCCTTTGATGTGGGAAAGAGGACCACAAAGCGGCAGCGTGCCCTAAAACAAAGGTAGTTGACAGGCCAGGAAAAATGCCGGGCAAACCACCTGTAGGGCCCAAAAAGATGCCAGCGGCCAGGGGAGAGATCGGAGCAAAAGAAGTACCTTACTCCAGTGAAGAGGAGAACGACCAGGAAGAACCGGCAGGAAATGCCAGCCACCTGCCCTGAGAAGCACCAGAGGGCAGGTGGAGGAGGAGAATGGGCGCAGTGACGTCAGGGTGAGTGCCAACTGTCCCACCCTGTACATAAAAGTTAAGTTAGGTTCCACTGAGAAGTCGGTTGAAGTCTGGGCCCTAATAGACTCAGGCTGTTCTAGGTGCCTAATGCACCCGGACATGGTTGCTGATTTAAATCTCCCCTGCTTTCCACTTCAGCACCACATAGTGTTCACGCAATTGGATGGTTCGGCAGCGGGAGGGGGCCCAGTCACCCAATTCACCGGAGAAGTGGCGCTGCAGTTAGGCAGCCACTGGGAGAGACTAAAATTTGTCTTGGCACCGGTGGGCCACCCTTTAATCATCTTAGGCATCCCGTGACTGGTATGAAGGAACCCATACATAAATTGGAAAACCAGGATGATCATGATTGCAGATGGCTTCTACCAAGCACCTACAGGGGACCGAATTCCCCATGCTGCGGTGGGGAGGGCGGCGTCTACAACCACACATCTGGCTGCAGCAGCCCTGGAAGGCTTGCCGGACAAGTACACTGAGTTTGCAGATGTGTTCGGGGAAAACGAAGCAGACAAACTCCCACCCCACAGAAAGACTGACTGATAGAACTGGTCCCCAACACACCCTTGTCAAAGCCAAAAATTTACGCAATGACCCAGAAAGAACTGGCAGCATTGCGGGAGTTTGTGGACAAGAACTTAGCACGAGGCTTCATCGAGCCCGCAAACTCGCCAGTTGGAGCCCCAGTGTTGTTCAGAGAAAAAAAGGATGGGACATTAAGACTCTGTATGGACTACCGTGGATTGAATTCGGTTTCCATATCAAACAAATATCCCTTGCACCTAATCAAAGACATATTAACACATCTGGCAAAGGGGAAAATATTCTCTAAACTGGACTTGCGAGAAGCCTATTTCCACATACACATACGCATACGGGAGGGGGATGAGTGGAAGATGGCTTTCAATTGCCCACTGGGATCATTCCAATATAAAGTATTACCGTTTGGTTTGGCAGGGGCACCAGGGGTATTTATGCAATTGATCAATGAGGTCTTGCACGAACACTTGTTCAAGGGGGTCCTTGTGTATTTAGATGATGTATTAATATATTCTGAGACTGAAGAGGAGCACGAATGCTTGGTTAAGCAGGTGCTCAGGAAACTCCGCAAAGCCGAGCTATTTGCCAAGCTTTCTAAGTGCGAGTTTCACAAATCTCAGCTAGATTATCTGGGTTACAGAATCTCTGAGAGGGGCATCAAAATGGACCCTGGGAAAGTCCAGGCCATCCTGGCATGGGAGCGCCCGCACACTAGGAGGCAACTACAAAGTTTTCTGGGATTTTCTAATTTTTACAGCGGACTAGCAGAAATCGTTTTGCCCCTAACTAATTTACTCTGCACCAAGGGTTTGGGAGACACGCGCAAGGCACGAAACCCAGGAGCGCTACTTAACTGGACACCTGAATGCCAAAGGGCTTTTGATCATCTCAAAAGCCTGTTCACAGCCGAACCGGTTCTACAACACCCCGACCCCACCAAGCCCTTTGTAGTCCAAGTAGATGCCTCCGATTTCTCAATTGGTGCAGTCTTGCTTCAGCGGGATCCAAATGATCAGCTGAAGCCCTGCGCGTACCTCTCCCGCAAGTTCTCTGAAACAGAACGGAGATGGCATGCATGGGAGAAAGAGGCTTTTGCCGTCAAAGCTGCCTTAGAGGCATGGTGACACCTCCTGGAAGGGGCCACTTGCCCCTTTGAGGTCTGGACGGACCACAAAAACCTGGAAGCGCTCAGTACCCCGAAATGCCTTAGCCCCAAGCAGGTTCGCTGGGCTCAATTTTTCAGCCGCTTTAATTTTCAGCTGAAGTTCATACCGGGAAGAAAGAACTTCTTAGCTGACGCTCTCTCTAGGTGGCCCCAGGATGCCAGTCAGGCATCAGACATTATAGGTACTGTGTGGACTGACACACAGCTGGGTTGCCAAGCTGTCACGCGCAGCCAAACTGGTACGCAGCGTACTCCGGCACAACCGCCTGCAAGGGGAGGGAGACGCATGTCAATTTCATTGCAATTGCAACAGCAGTTCGTACAAGCCTTAAAAACGGATACATGGTTGCAAACCAATAAAAACAATGTTTCTTTTGAAAATGATTTGGCCTGGAAACAAAATAGCCTGTACGTGCCAGAGCAATTGTGAGCAGAGGTTCTGAGACGTTCTCACGATGACAAAACGGCAGGGCACTTTGGCTTTGTAAAAACGTTACATCTGGTAAGGCGACAATTCTGGTGGCCTACACTTAGGAGGGATGTAAAAGATTATGTCGCTGCTTGCCCTACATGTGCTATGGCCAAGCGAAAAGTGGGTAAGCCCCAGGGACTATTGCAGCCGGTGGCAAGCCCCTCCCGCCCTTGGAAGGAAATCTCGATGGATTTCATCGTAGACTTGCCACCCAGCCAGCAGAAAACAGTCATCTGGGTGGTTAAGGACTACTTTTCGAAACAGGCCCATTTTATTCCATGCGCCTCCATTCCCTCCGCTCAACAGCTGGCACGCCTCTTTTTAAATCACATTTACAAATTACACGGTACCCCTTCCCGCTTGGTCACAGATAGGGGTACACAATTTACTTCACAATTCTGGAAAGCATTTTTGAAGTTGATTGGCACCAAGCAGGCATTGTCCACTGCTTGGCACCCCCACACGGATGGCTCTGCGGAAATCCTTAACTCCACCCTGGAGCAATTTTTGTGCTCCTTCATAAGCTACCAGCAAGATAATTGGGTAGACTTACTCCCCTTTGCTGAGGTAGCATACAACAATGCAGTGCACCAGAGCACAGGCCACACCCACTTCTAGGTAGTCTATGACCGAGACTTTGTCCCGATCCCGGAGTTGCCACAGCCAGCTACCCCGCCTTGTTCCCCAGATGACTGGGCTGCTCAGCTAGCCAACGTTTGGCCAATCATTCAGCTGGCTCTCTCCGAAGCCCAAGCAACCTACAAGCATTATGCGGACAACCACAGGGCTGCGCAGCCAGACTTCAAAGTGGGAGATAAGGTCTACCTCTCCACTAAATTCATTAAGTCTCCGCAGCCCTCAAAGAAGTTAGCCCCCAAGTTCATTGGCCCTTTTCCAATAGTGGAAATAACCCGGTAACTTTTAAGTTAAAATTGCCACACAACTTGAAATGCATACACCCGGTGTTCCATTGTGCCTTACTGAAACCGGCTATCTCCTCAAAGTGGCATAACGAACCCCCCCCCGCCTCCTCCCATCATGATCGATGGGCAGCAGCACTTTGAAATAAAGGAGGTTCTAGATTCCCGAAGGCTACGGGGCACCCTTCAGTACCTGGTTCGCTGGAGACATTTCCCCCACCCTGAGTGGGTGCATACCCGGGATGTCTCAGCTCAACGGCTAGTCACACGCTTCCATGCAGCGTATCCTTCCAAACCGGCACCTTAAAGTTTTTTGGAGGAGGCAGTATGTCATGTCCCTTGTTGCGATGTATACATACATCACAATGGGGAACATGCCTTTCCGGTGAAGGGGAGGGGGGAGGAAAGAATCAGTGCTAATCCCATAAGCACTGAAAGACAATACAGATAAAGGACAAAGGAGCCATACCTTTGCCCTGACCCAGGAAGCCATCATCCTATCTCCCTGACATCTCTGCATTACCACGGGGGACACATCTGCTCCGGACACAGGAAGAGGACAGAAGTAATCAGCACTAATCCCCCTGATTGCCCATCGAGACTCCGGAATCGCCCCCTGATCGCCCATCGAGACTCCGGGTTCACCGTCAGTCAGGTCTTTGGGACAATGGGGGGTGGGGAAGGATCAGGTCCACACCGCGGGTATTTACCGGCTACCTCACATGCCATGTGCTCATTCCCGTCTTTCTCAGTGTCTGCATTCTATTGTTAATAAACCGGATATCCTTAGCCCTGGCTGGTGAGTCTGTGTTTTTTCTGAATAAGGCAACCATCACACTTAGGTTCCAGTACTCCATGAAATCACTGTTTAATATGTTCTAGAATAATTTCTGCAAATTTTTTTTAAAATAAACTCAGCATACATTTTCAACAAGAGCTATATCTTTTTATACAATTACCTGTATGTTTCTTTACTATACGCTCTTTAAAAAAATACAATGTAATCATGGTTGCTAGTCCAATTATTCCAGTATATGTCTTGTTTTGGTTTTGATCTGGCTGAAATTATACCCAATGAATGCTTTTTGTATTTGTATCTATATACAACTAAAACTCTTGTATCTGTTTGTTTGTAACCTTCAGTTGGGCAAAATGGTGCATCATAGGAAAACAATTTTTGAACCAAGATACCTCAAATGGTCTAGAGCATTACAGAATGCTGGGACCCATTACTCCCATGGGAATGAAATTTGGGAAAGTTGTGGCTGCTTCAGCCCCACTGGTCAGCTGTGGTCAAATTATCCTCATTTCCAATGCTCCCTAACAGCTTCCCACAAGTTAATGGGCAAGCTGGCAGGAAGTTGGAAGTTGTTCCTGCTTCCACTGCCTTTTTGCCCACACATGGTCATTCTGTTCCTCTGTTTAGGTAAGAGAATATCTCTGAAAATATGACCCAACAGGTCATGAGTTGTCTAGTTAACCTAAATATGGAGTTTTGAGCCCCAGTTGATTACTTTAGTCTTGTTAGAACACAGTCTGCATTGGTGGAATCACATTATTCCACTCTAATTAAAAAACAAACAAACTACATTATTACATCCCTAACAGAGATATGGCCTGATCAGGATGACAATATGCACTAATCTACATGGGACTGCAAACAACAACATCTTCAAGGCTCTGCAGCAATGAAGATTGTGTTGCCTTCATAGTTCAGAGTGAGACATCAAGGTATGTTGTGCCAGATTGCACAAACCTAGTGATTATGTCCCTGCCTCACCTCCTCTGAACCTTGGTTCCTGAAAAAAATGAATAGAAAAAAGGAATAGTCTGTTCCCCAGCTACAAAAAGGTTTGCCTGCCCCTACTTTGTATCCTGAATATCCACACATTTAATCTAGTACTAGATTCATTCTTTGTGCTGACAGCAAGGCTGTCATGGTTGGCCATACAGAATTATGGTGGGACAGATCATCATCATGTATGACATGTTCATTGAAAGTTTTCTAGATTTTCAGTCCCAGCAAATATTTTCATGCAGGCATTCAGACAAAAGAAAGGGAATCAAACTGAGTGGGAAAAAGTATTTATGTGATGGAACTTCAATGTATCAGAGTAGATTAAAATGAAATAGTTAATTCTTTCTTATGGGTTTGGTTTGCTTATTGGTTTCCTTTGATTTGTTTTGAGATAACCTTAGGGATTCTTGGTAATAAGACACCCTACGTAATGTCACGTAGCAACAAACTATATCTGTATGTATTATTAATACCAAAGGCCAAATGAATAATGAAAACACAAGCTGGGAAAACCCATTTTCTTTTCTATTTCTTTGTTTTTTTATCTAAGCAACATAATAGCTTTTCTTCTGTGAACAGACTGATAATTCGGCAAAAAGAGAGAAAGAGAGGAAAGAGAAAAGAAAAACAAAGATATTGTCTTTTAAAAAGTCATTGTTTATGTGGCCATTGCTATTAGGCAATATTATTTGCTAAATGTTCTTGTTTGATAACTTCTCCAAAAATCAAAAAATCCGAACGAAACTAAAACAAAAGAAAACCTACTTTAAGAGACGTTTCCATTGGATAAAAGTTGCAAATATGATATTTTCTGTCTTTGTAGGTTAGCATGGTAATATTCATTTGAAACTTCACTTTTAATTTTAGGCTAGATATTTATTTATTTTTTTTTAAATCTTGGCTGGCATTTATCAAGCTACCTTGCAGTTTGAATAATGTTAACCAGCATTTGTTTCTTTGGAAAGCAACTCTAGCTCCCAAATATATGGTCAGTGGAAAAGTTAAGCGAGGCTACCCAAATCTCTCCATCTTCAGAAAGGAGCCATGCCAACAGAGTGAAGTTAAATCCATTCTGAAAATTCTAGTTACAGTGAAAGAACTCTATAGAAGTAATTCTTACCACCAAGATAGAGTTGATAAAGTGATGCCCCTCAAAATCTCGCAAACTCTAATTATGTTTAAGTTTTAATGTTAGCCTACCTTAGAATAATCTCTCCTGACTTACTCTTCTTTAATTTCTTGGTAGGCATATATGGACATATATAGACTCACAGTATAAGAAATCTCTCTATATTAGATAGTCATGAAAGATGAATCTTGGAATTGCTGAGCAAATGCTATGCAGTGCTTCAGTTTTAATTCCAGGAACAGGTGCAATGTTTCCAAACTGTGCAATTCACAACACTTTTTGGAATCAAATCAGAAGTGTTATACAGTTTTAATAATTAAATGATCCTACTTAGAAAAACTCATGGGCTAGATTTGAATGTACCCCTAAGAATATGCAAAAATAAGGAAAGCTGTCTTCTTTATCTTTCTTTTTCTCTTTCTCCCTCATACGGAGATATATGGCTATATGTTGGTTATACCAGTGTTTCTGCCCATCCCACCAGACTGAGCGGAGTGGGAATGCTCTGGGTACCGTTGGTGATGCAGTGACACTTGGTGGGTCATCAGAAGTGCGCCTTCTCTGTCATGGTGCCTGCCTTGTGGAACACCCTCACTCCTGAGATATGGACACCCCTGAGATGTGGACAGCCCCAATTCTGCTGGCCTTTCTGTAAGCCACGAGGACATGACTATTTCCCCAGGCACTGGGGCCATGAGGTTAATGGATCTCTGACATGTGTGTGGGTGTGTCTGTTATGTTGTTACTAAGAATTTTTAGGGACCTCAACTTTTTTCTGCAATTGTTTGTAAATTTTATTTTGATTTTTTGTTGTATTGTATTCTTTGTTTTGTCTGTTGCTACCCAGCCTGCCTTTGGTAGATGAGTGGCCATATTCTGTAAATATGCTAAATAAATAAATATGCACTTCTGATTTACATTCTGCTTCAGCTTTTCATTTATATTTTAGCACTTTATGAATTGGGCCTAAACTGCCAAGTCTGGCTTGTTTTCTTAGAACATCATGTTTACATTACTTAACTTTTAAACTCTTTTCTCTATCTGTCTAATAACTAGGAGTAATATTAAAGCATCCTTCATCCATCCTGAGCAACGGCATTAACTCTCTTTTCATTTCTTTGTTTTAAAATTTCTCTCATTATGTCATTTCTTTTAATTAACATCACAACAATACAATAATACAGTGGTGAAACAAAACCACAGGCTTCCTTGATTGAAAGTACATTAAGAATTTAAGTGTTGCATCTACGTGTTCTGAGAATAAAAAACGAAATCAATCATCATAAATGTATATGCGTAACATGTCTCCATAGGATTCAGATTTTGTTTACACATTTAAAAAACCCAGAAGATAATGGGATTATTCTGAACCTTTACTTGTCTGAGGGAAAGCAGAACTTATATTATTTTATAGTCACTCTGCTGAGTTTATCATTGATTAAGCAAAAGTTATGTTTGCTTTATACAATAAATGTTACCTCTATTGATTCATTCAGCCCAGTAATTGTCCCTGGAAAATGGCCCACAAGAGCCACTAATTCTAGTTTCCTTATTGATCTACCATATTAAAAAGCACCCTACAACAAAACAAACTACTATACACAGAGGTCAATAAAAATTTATGCACTAAGAGGTAACCACTGGCTCAGGAGTGCATTTGAGAAAGGCTCAATACCATAATTGAATAGTTAAATCCTTACAAGGATCCTTTGTCCAGCAGACCGGCTATACAATAAAGGTGGCCAGATGAGCAGCAGAGGGTTGAGGATGGGGAGAATTAAACAGAAGAGAATTTAAACATTTTAATGAAGTTCCTACTGTGTACCAAAGCCATCACACATTGTAGCTTGTAGTTTCTTAAATTCAAACTCAAGGGAAAAGAAGATTGGATGCTCAAAGAATGCCACAAGAGTCTCAAAGACACAAAAGTTTTTAGTGAATGTGAAACAAAGTTGTGATGGTTTTAGTTGAGGAAGTCTCTGAGAAGAATTGCCACATGGAATATTTGTTCATGTATATTCACTGAAAGTGATATGTTCGCCTTCATCTATGAATGAAATCATCTCAGTAAAAATACTTCATATCGTTTCAACATGGGGTTCTGAAAATACTGGGTTGGAGGGAGGAAAAACTTGAAGATGGTGGCAATGCTAAATCACTGCCACATTAGTGCCCAAACACAGCAACATGGACATGCCCGTGTAATCATCAGGAGCTCAACTTAATGGAGACTTTAGTTTTACAATTCTGTCAAAATTATTGTGGCACTAATATGTCTATGGTACATAGTATGCCTATGATACATACTTCATGGGTACAAAGGCTAATATTTCTGCAAATATTTATCTCCCCAAATTACAGCTGGTTGCTTTGTTTCACAGCTCAGAACCCATATTGATTTATTACTTCTGCACATTTTTTTGTTAGTTTATTCCATTTATAATATAAGACATATTCTTTGACTGGGTTTATAGAACCGGCTGAACCATAACATCCTATGTATGGTTTTGGACAGTATGGTTCATAAATTGTGGATTATGGCTTCATTCAATGCATGAACCAGCCATTTTTGCTTAGTCAGTCTGAATCTTCTTTCTTTTAATTCTAATTTGTGGGTCCTTGCCCTAATCTCAGTTGCAAAAGGCCACCTGATCTGTATGTGTCAGCCTTTCAAGGATGATCAGATTAGGAAACCACTATTATATAGGTTAGTACTACTTTTATTGTAAAGTCATAGTAATAGAATCTTGCAAGCCTGAATGTGCTTCCCCCCTTCTTCCCTTTATCTTTGTGTGAACTAGGGTGGGACTTGTCTGAGATATTTACTCACATTACATTCTTGTCCCATCCTCAGGCCCCTTTTATCTTACTGTTGCCTTGGTAACAGCACTTCCTCCTCTTCCTCTACATGTGAGGAAGATAGTGATAGTCTTTTAGATATTTGTAGATTACTATCTTATCCTTCCTTATCACTTTTGCAAGCTAAACATGCCCAGCTGTGATGATATCAGTACCAAGATCCTAACTTAGAAATTCTCCAGACAGTCTATTAGAAAGCTTAAATAATTCTTTATTGAGGATCCAATTAACACAGGATAGTAATCAAAGTTCCAAGTGAGATTTTGGCTCCAAGACATTCAAAGTGATTCTTTCCCTCCTCTGACCTCATTCCTCCTCCCTGTCTTGCAAATAAGCTGTTTCTCACTCCTGAGTTTCCCCCTCCCATCTCGGCAGTTCATTAGAGTGATTAACAGATGCCTTATCAGCAGCAAAGCATCCTTGGCTGAAAATCCTGAGGCAAAGGAATGTGAAGCTAACATGGGTGGGTTTTCTGGGAATGAGGTGAATGCATGAAGCCAGCTAACACATGTAGAAACCTCTAATGGCAGGCGAACCAAGAGAAGGGAGCCTGACACCAGCTCCTTGAATCATTTATTCACTGTACATTACTTCTATCTGTTAAATAATCTTTATTTATTTATTTATTTATTTATATTCCACATTTCTGTCACCGCCCATCTCCCCCGAATGGGGACTCTGGGCAGTTTACAACACAATAAACAATAAAATCCATTTTTACAGAACTCCCTCTAAACATGTAATGAATACCAGTGTGGTAGCGAAAACCTGATCCCTACAATTTTCACCTAGGGAAACTATAAATTGTAGACTATAAACACAGGATGCAAATTTAAAGAAGGCTTAGCAATTTAACCCACAAATTAATGCCCTAGGCCCAACGAAAACATGGGAAAAATACATTGGCTGCCATCTTCCTGCCATAATTTTGCAATTAATCACTATGATCTTCTAACCCTGGCCACTATAACGTAGCTCATCTGTGTATTACACCTGCTCTAAAATACCTAGATTAAAACTTAGATCTTTTCTAAGCAGGGGAAAGTAAGGCAATTTCCCCAGACCAAAAACAAGGAGAATGTATATATTTGTGTTAATTAGAGTTGTATCTTTCCTCAGAAGCTCAACACTTTAACCACTACACCATACTGATTTGGAATGAGCAGATAAATCAATACTTTTTATTTCAAGTGATAAATCTAAATACATTATTATAATTCCATGAGACATCTTAGCTGTTTTGGGATTGCCACACATCTCAAGTACTAGGCTATTGACTTCGATGAACAGAAAAACATTGTGGGAGTTCAAATGAATATTTTGCTTCCAGCATCAGACCTGCTTAGATTGCTAATAGTCAAGTGTGGTCTGGTAAACAGGGTTACAGCTATATAGGCTTAAGGTTCAGGAAACATAATCCCATTTCTCTGTCAATGAAAATGAGAATGATACTTGCCCCACAATATGTGCATACCTGACACTAACTCTTTCCCTCATGTTAAATAGAAAATATCAAATATATACTGCCTGCTGGAATGCTATGATATTGCACACCTTGTTTAAAATAAAATGAAAAATCCACATGACTGTGCACACAAACATACAGAACAGGCCAATTTGCTTTTGTGAGTGGCTAAATGTAATGGTCCTATCCATGTCAACAAGACAATGCATTGCTTTTGCATGACAAATTCTGGACAAGAAATAAGGTCATATTCCATTACATGCAGGTCTTGAAATCTGATATCGGTGCTTTCTCAAAGAGCTGCTGGATGCTGCAGTTCTGCTCTTTTTCCCAGATGTGCTGCTATTGCTGCTTTTTGTCAGCAGAAACCCTGGATTGAATGGTTCAATAAAACAATAGATCAGCAAGTATCCTTTCTCCACAGCTGAACAAACTGTTACAGGCAAACTGGGGCATTGCCAGAAAGAATACAGCTGAAAAGCACAATGGCAAAGCTGTGGTTTTAAATGCTGTTGAGGAGGTCTCATTCAATATTAGACAGACAGGAAAATAGAAACCAAGTGACAATTCATTCTCCAAACTGCCTGTCATCCCTTAGAGAAAAGCAACTCATGACATTCTTGACAATTGATTTTTTTTTTCCCTGGCATTATTTTCACCTCCAGAGAAATGATCACAATTTTTATCTCCTGGAAACAGGTCAGTAAACTTTACAGTAGTAGTTCACTGATTCACTCTGGTGTTACTCCTTAATCTCTCTCTCTCTCTCTCTCTCTCTCTCTTTTTAATGCCTCATATGTTATCCACTCTGGGAACAATGACAGATAAATACCAATGCAGTTTGTTCTTAGCACCTAGTGCTTCTCTTTATATTAAGCTGTTCCACTTTGGCACAATGTTTTTGGCAGGAAAATATGCCTGTACTTCATCAGGTTGTAAAACAGAGACCATACCCAGTCACAGGTTGCTATAAGATTATGGTTGGTACCTGAGAACTAAATCAAAGCTTGATGGTCTAATTATCTATTAAGTGAGAAAGTTCTCAAATTGAAAAAGTGCCTTTCCGACTTGGCTTCCCCAAATAAATTGAGAATTGTAACTACCAGAATTCTTAGCTAGCATGGTTGAAGATTTGCAGTTTTCCAAACGGGACTCAAATCTCCAATAGAAAAGAAATTCAAAAGTGCATGTGCATCTAATGACAAGTGCACCAGAAAGGTGTGTGCTCCTGAAAATAACTGAAAAGGAAGGAAAAGCACATTCTACTAAAGAGTGCTTGAAAAATTGTGAATATGAAGCCAAGTGTCCATGCAAACCTAAGAACAAAAGAAAAATGGAGGTGGAAATTGGACAAAATGAAAGAAAGGATAAATTGTGCTTTATGATGTTCCCACAAGTATACTTGTGATAAGAGAGTAGGAACGGCTGGCTGGCTTGAGTTCTGTTCCATCAACATTCGTGCTGCCATCTTGTCTATGGGTTGTACTTCGGTTTCCTCTTTATGCATGAATTGTATTTAGAATGAATCTAAATTATACTAGTCAGATTTGGTTAGACCCATCATGCATTAGGTAAAACTTTTTTATTTTCCTGTAGGCTTGATGCAGTCCCTGTTAGCATTCCTCCCCTTTCCATCCTTAGAGTCTACAAATATGCACCTGGAATGTTGCTGCATCTATCTCCAAAAAGGTTGGTAGTATTAGTCCATCTTCAATTATGTCCCTGCAGAATCTTTTGCAGGTAATATTTCAAACTGAACCAAAGAAGACTTCAGCACTGATGTTTCAGCTTATGCCAGCCCTTCCCCCCCCCATCACTACCTTCCACATCAATTAGTGTCAATGAGACTCTGCCACTCTCTGCTTTCAGGAAAACATCACGACCACATTTCTTTTTAATTTAATTTAAAATTTCTGGTTTTGTGGTTACTATTATTTATGTAGTTCATGATGTGCTTGCTATATTATTGTATGACACCTTGATTATTTCTGAAAGATAATCAAAAATACCTTGAATAAGTAAGAAAAGTCAGAAATTCACCCACCCATTTCATTTCTCATGAAAGCAAGTATATATCAATTTTCAGAACCCACTAGGCTATTCTTTATATGCTGCAAAACTCCAGAAAACTGCTCAATGGCAGCAACGAGAACTTTGTAGTGGTTGCCCAGAGGTTTGCATCCCAAGTAGTCCTAGTAACAATGAAGCTAAGAAACAATGAAATCCCTTATTATGACATAATAGTTAACTTCATAACCTGTTTTTAACTCAGTGCATTGATTTTCTGTATTATGTTTGTACCTACCCAAGAATCTATCTCCTATATTTGAATTTTCAAATACCACCTGAGGGAATAAGTGGAAGTTCAAATTACATTTCAAATTACAAATTGATTAAGAAGAAATATACATTGAAAATAAAAAGCAGCTGCAAATGGCATCCAGCTAAAACTGATCCCTCCACCCAAAAAACCATACAGGTGGCTTTTCCTCTCCTCAAAAACTAATTTAGAAAAGCTGTTCAACAGCCTTGGAGACTCCCAATCACAAATAAAAATAATAAAGGTGAGAGCTGGTACTGAAAACATTACTTGACCGGATAGCCTTGACAAAATAATGCTTAACTAGGATAGTGATATGACAATGAGGGTGCCACCATTTTGAATATGATGGGTATATCATATATCATAGCATATCATATCATATATCATATCTGTTGTAAACTGCCCAGAGGCCTCCGATGGGAGGAGATGGGCGGGGATAAATTAGATTAAATAAATAAATAAATACATAAATACATATCTACAGCTGAGTTGGACAAAAATCTCAAGATGATCAGATGGGGATGGGGTAGAAGCACCTCTTGTTGGAACAAGCTGGCATTCATCCTAACAGAACCATAAATGGTTATAAACAAGCTTCTTATTGAAGGTTCCACTGAAAACTTGAATAAAATCAGTGATAATTTTCCAGAGAATATCTAGCCTTTTAGTCAGGTGGAAAAGAAAACTTTGGACAAAAGCAGGAATGCAGAACTTCTTCTGGACATGCCCTTGAAAAAGAGTTTGGGCAGAAAAAATATTAAAATGAAAAATAATGAACATGATTACTCTCCAAACACCTAGCTTATAATGTTCTTTTTTTGTCATGTAAGAACTGTAATTTAATAAGAACTTTTAGAGGATTCTGGGAGCTGCATCCAAAACTTTCAGGGATCTTATTCCAGGTATCACCCAATACTCTAAAATAATGAATTGATGCCACATCAAAAGACATAGATGGAAAAATGGTTTTACCTAATATGAGAGGTCCTCAGGGAAGGGCTGCCCATTTTTCTAATGATCATAGGAAATATATTAGCCATTCAAATGGTAATTTGGTGTAAACCATGCGCTGAACATAAAATTGACTACAGGCAAGAGACAACTTCTTTTGCACTGCTCGGCCTCATGAATATAATAGCAAGCATGGCCCCTGTGGCTTCTTCTGAATGACCATGCTAGCTATTTAGAAGGAACTAGAGGTGGGGTTGCAGTGTCACTCTCTTCAATGAACCTCCAACTGTGAGAGTTGCAATTTAATACAACCCCCCTAACAGCAAGGTCAGAGACTATGGGAATTGCTGTTCAGAATATGGTGTAAGAAATATTTCACACAGTGGTTCCTCACCTCATGTTACAGCGCCCACACTTACAAGCTTGGTGTATCAAATAGTTTTACTTTGATCTGTGCTTAGTGGAGTAAGCAGTTGTTAACTAGAATTGCAATATTCAAAATTGTGAATATTTATGGATAACCTGAATGAAAATGGAACACTGTAAGTGTTTGTAAGTCTTACATTTGCTTTGTCTACTTGAAAGCAGAGAAAGACATATTTTAATGTCATTTGGCTTCTTTACACACATAAAGTTGTTATGCATTTTTTCCTCTTGGGTTCCTATTGTATACTGTATGCTTGTGTGCATATGTGTATCTATTTTACCTGAGTACCATTTGAAATTATGGATTCTTTCAAATCTAATACCTACAATTGATATATACAGAGTATTTCTTTACTGCACAGCCTGTTTGTCCGAAAGTAAATAGCATGGACAATGAGCTGTTTGTGGATAAGACAGCCCATTTTGCCTTTATTTGCCTGAAATGTTCACAACATTTATTTAGTTAATTAGTTATTTTAGTTATATGCTGCTGATTCCACAAGGATTCCATGAAGGTTTACTAAATCCATTAAACCCACCACCACCAATAAGAATATCTACATTAAATACTGTATATAAAGTAGTCAATAATTACTCTCACAAAGATCAGCCCTAACATAATTTCTCTGAACAATGAAACACTTTGGATTCTAATATAACTAGCCATAGGTATTTTAAAAAGAAGATATTAGCCCTTCAAGGTAGTCCAGACAAGAAACACAACTATAAGTACTAACTCTATCTTTATTGTAAGGTTACATTAACAGAACCTTGCAAGTCTGAAAGTATTTCTCCCCTCCTTTCCTTTTACTCTCCAGAAAACTAGGGAGGGTCCCTTCTGAAATGCTTCCCACATTCCCTCTGTTTCTTTGGGCTGAGATACCTTTTGCATGATGGATGTCTAGTCTGTGGTTCTTCCTCCTGTCTCCCAAGGCCATTCCTACATATCATTACAGAAGAACATCTCATTCTGCATTTTTTCTTCTTCTGAGGTATGTGAAATTTTCTGTGGCACATGATGATAACATTTGCCCCAGTAATTTGTATAAAGTCTTTGTATATTTGACTCAACTCACTCCCGGTCTAGAAAATTTGAAATTACCCTGGACCATGAATCTCCCAGATGGATATTAACAGATAACCACCTACTTGCTTTTTCACTAATTGAATTCACCCTCATTGGGCAGACCAGTAGCACTAGCATTAGCATCTGAAATAAAAAACAAAATTCTCCATTAATGAATTTCTTAATCCCAAATTCTGATCCAGAGAGGTCATGCAAGGTCCTTTCACTTTTATAATTACAGATTGATATTCTCTGCATAAATTCTAGGGAATATTTTCATGAAAATCTTGGTTGAAATGCAAGGTTAAAAGGAACTTAGTTTGTAATCCATATATAAATTGGAAGACAAATGAACAGATGTGTCTTACAAATCAAGCAGGTCACTGAATTAATGAAGTTAATTTGCTAAACTGAAGAACACGTAAGTTTGCTCCATGACTTTGACCATCCTACTGTCACTTTCCAAAAGATTGGCCAACTTCCTTTTGAAGATACTGTGCACTTAAACAAGCACAATGCAAAAGGGTATCAGATGATGGAAAACCTGGCAATGAAATTGTTAGAGCCCAGTTTTGGCATAGCTTGTAGCAAGATGTTCATGCTGTAACATCTGTCATTTTATATTTGAGGACAGGTGTGTGCAGCATAAACAGAAGCATGTGTTCATGTCCTGGCCTTGCTGTGCATAGAATATGCCAACATGCCAGTTTTGTTAATAAGTGACTAAAGGGGTATGTGTGTGGGATGTGGCAAATTGTACAGCAGAAGAAAAGAATAACAACAAAAGAAATTTTTATTCTGGTGAGTGGTTTTGAATTGTGATTCCACTGGATTGTCCTCTATTGAATAGGCATTCATATTTTCTTTGCCATTTAGAACATTAATTATAGTTTTAGCTATTATATTAAATTAATATTAAATGCTATTGTAGTTTTTGACAACCTGATCAAACAGACCAGTCCTTTGTTGCAGCTAATTTCTTGCTTGCAGTTGTAACAGCTTACTAATGTATCTTAAGACTTTCCTAGTTACGTTTGGATTCTTCATTCCCTGTAGGGGAGACTACATAGTTGCTGGCCTTCTGTTCCTTTGTACAGAGGCCAACAAATTTAGCTATAATCATGAGGGTGGAAGTTTGGTAATATCAGACTAGGACAAACGGCATTTAAGTTTATATACACTCACAGAACCTTTCTTAGTCTGAAGAAATGTACAGTAGAAGAGATAGAAGAGAAAAAAGAAAATTAAAGCAGAAATCCTTACTACCAAATTGATATTAAACTAAGTTGTAGACTTTTCAGCATCCAAAACTGGACTGGAGAAGCTTTTTGATATAGGCAAAACAATGACACATCAATACAATCTGAGATGCTGTTTTTAAATTATCTAAGTAAGGTCCAGTCTATGCTAGCATTAGGTACAGGGACTCAAATGGAGAATCATTGATACACAGCATTAGGAATTTGGAAGTGACCATTGCTTAGTATTATAATGAACACAGAAACATGGAGAAATACCAGCAATGTGTTGTTTGTTTTTTTTACTTTGAGAGATCTGTGTCTAGGTTAGTGGGATGACGCACACAATTATTGGCTGTTTTCAGTTGTTAGTTACAAAGAACGAGTGTTGACTGTTGGTTCTCTGTGAGAAACTTCATAGCATTCTGATGTCCAAATAAATCTGAATATCAAAAATCAAAACAGCCTTAAGTTTTCTTGGGTGCATATTAACTTGGATTAAGAAGAGTTGGGAGATGGAAAGGCTGGGTGCCTGAAAAAGCTTTCAGTCCCCAAGGAATTATGATTATATCTACATATCTGCAAAGACATTCCCTAAGCCTTACAGAAAATTCTGGGATATATTAAATGATAATTCATGAAGACTACTTATTAAGACTCTTCATTATTATATAAATTTACTGTGAATAAATTAAAGGAGAAAGCAAATAAAATAATCATTATATCAAAGTTTACAAAGGATTAAAATACAGTTTAACACTACAAATTATGAATATAAAATTAACTTTTTCAAAAAGGACTAAAACAGAGACAGCTGGAATATTAGTTCCTAAGAAGCATATGTGGGAAAGACTATCTGTCAGATCACCAGTCCCCCAATCTGTTTACAATTTAAAACTAGTATTTGATTAGTGTGGGTTAAAAACCATTTTTGTAATATGATAAATACATCAATCATGTTTATTTATTTATTTATTCAATTTATATGGATGCCCATTTCAACACATGATTCTGGGCAGGAAACAGAATTAAAATAAAATAAAAACACAAGCATTACAAAAGCAGCTGAGAACGGTCATAACAAAGCAGCTGAGAAACATCAAAATCTTTTATGTTATGTTCTATTATGGTTGTACATTTTAGGATACTGTTGTTACAAGCTATCTTTCAGCCTTATATTCACCATATCAGTTCACCATGACCATAATCCACAACAGATTTCCAAGGATTTCACCTCCAGTCCTGGAACAAAACTAACATTCAGCTGCATGTGCTAAACATCCAGAGAAGCTAAAATCAAGGGGAAAGCACTTGATTGATCATCAAAGCACCATGTCTGTCTACCACTCTTAAGTTTATTCATCCATATACTCTATACTCACCCATTTTAGATAGCTCCCACTTCGGATGAACCACTTCAATATCATGCATCACAAAATTTTGAAAAGGGTTGATATCAGACTATTACCACATTCCATTTTACACAGTGATTTGGATTTGCATGAAATGAGAACCAAACAAATTACTTCCCCATCTCTAAGGGGACCAAGCAATTCCACTATTTTTATTAATCAACCAGCTAAAGAAAATAAACCAGTACAGTTAAATGTATCAGTACAAGGCTACTATAGTAGTCCTACACTGATGACAACATTTAAAAACTTGTCAGTTTTCAAAGTAGTACATGATAAATTAGACCCACACAGCCAGGTAAATAAAAGCTAATAATCAGAGTAGCCTATATTTTATAAGTATATAACAATAATCTCTTGCTGCCCTATAAAAGTTACATTACAACACTATGTTTCATCAAATCATATTGCATGAGCAAACTTTTTGGGCTAAAGGGCAAGATAAATTGGATTCTGCATCTTTTCTCCTTTGGAAATTGTCAATAGAAAGGCAGCCAATTTATCTTCCTGTATAATCAGCCATTTTGCTACAAATCCACATCCCCTTCTTGTATCTGCTAGAAAGCCTGGGAAACAAGGAAAGCAGGGTGGAAAATCTAGGAGGTTTTTTTTTTTTTTAAATCCAGTCCTTTTTTTCTATGGAATATAAACTGGAATGTACAAATCACATTTTTATTTCTATCTATTTCTCCATCCTGCTTCTTTTTCTGCTGTCAGCTCAGTTATCTTTACTTTGTCAAAGTCCCTCATGGAGGATCAAACCACATTTTCTCTAGTAGGCATGCTACAGTATAGCACTGTTTGATAACTCTTGATGGGAATCTGAATTCTCTTGTACATTTTCCCTCTTTTTATGGACCTGGCATAATCCATGGACTTTTAGGTGTGAAATAAAAGCAATACATCTGGAATACTAGTAAAAGAGCAGGCTTGCGATATATCAAGGAACACCAAGCCTAGGAGATTCTGAGAAATGATGAGCGAGAGGAGGGGGGGAGAGAAAGAGAGAGGGGGGAGAGAGGGAGAGAGAGAGATCCATGCAGACTCCAAATGGATACAATAGGAGATGAGGCATAAGGTAAAAGGTAAAGGTTTCCCTTGACGTAAAGTCCAGTCGAATCCGACTCTAGGGGGCGGTGCTCATCTCCGTTTCTAAGCCTTGGAGCCGGCGTTGTCATAGACACTTCCGGGTCATGTGGCCAGCATGACGACTCGGAACGCCGTTACCTTCCCGCCGAAGCGGTACCTATTGATCTACTCACATTTGCATGTTTTCGAACTGCTAGGTGAGCAGGAGCTGGGACGAGCAACGGGAGCTCACCCCGCCGCGCGGTTTCGAACCGCCGACCTTCCGATCGACAGGGGGGAGAGAGGGAGAGAGAGAGATCCATGCAGACTCCAAATGGATACAATAGGAGATGAGGCATAAGGAGAACCTATATATCAGACAGGCCTGAAGTTCTTTTTTAGTATTATCTTCACAGAAAGCAAAAATATGCACTTTCAGTCTATGGAAGGTTTCATTTTAAAAACTCTAACAGTAAAAGACTGTCAGCCCTACAAGATAGGCCAAGAAATACTAGAATTCTACTTTATTGATATAGGCTATAACTACAGAATTTGGAAAGCCTGACATTGGCATAAAAGAGAGGGAAGTAGAAAAAAAGAGTCAAGGTAGGGCAACCTTGAGTTTCTTTCTCACACTTTCCTCTTTTCCCTGGCTAAGCTCATAATTTACTAATATTTTCTTCTGCATACTCCTCCACATCCCTACAAGCGCAAACAATGTGGTATAATGGTTAAGGTGTAGATGAGGACTGCTAAGATGAAGGTTCAAGTCGGTCATGGAAGCTGACAGGATGATTGTTGGCCAGATACCATTTATCAGCCCAATACGTTTCACAGGATTGTTGTTTCTGTAACAATAAAATGAGAATCTCCACCTTGAGCTTCTAGAGGAAAGGCATGTTATAAATCTTATGAATGAATGAATGCAATCTTATATAAATGGCATGGTATACTCTGTAACAAAAATAGAAGGCACCTCCTTAATTATCTGATAAGCTAATAACCAAACTCCTGTATCCAAATGATGCAGGATGTTTTTCAACAAACATAGTTGGCCTAAGAAGTGTGATTTGAGTCATTGCTGCTTATTTTGAGGAGAAAAGTTTAACGCTAAATTATTTTCAGAAAACTCCAAAGTTACAGCCTTTACCAAGGGAGATAGGACTGGGAGGCAAAATATACTGTAGGTGGCAAAAAGAATTAAAATTAAGCTGTCAGATCCTTTAAATGCCTTGAAAGTGTGTTCCATTCTCTTGAAATGCATGAGCTAATTCTGCAACTGAAAATATACTATAGTCTGCAATTTTAAGGCTATCCTGAAATTCTTCTCTAACAGGTGACCATTACCATCTGGCTGCACTCAAACTTTTCAAAGCTAAGGTAATTCCACAAACCTTTTATAGTTCTCTAATTTCTATTTTTAAGGACTTTACAAATTGCCTAAATTTATAAGGGCAATTTTTAGATGCTGTGTCATATTTCAAATGTCTCCCAGCATATCAGATCAGCGATGTTATCTGTTGAGGCTATGTTGTTCAAACTAATTTTGTTCAATGGATCTTTGACAAGTCTAGTCCTCCAAGTTTAATTTAAGTCATTCTGGAAAAAAACCTGTGGAAATGGATACATCCAATGGTAGGTTTTCTTCTCAATTCTTGATGTCTCTGGAGGTAGACAGTGTTTGAGTAGCTCTTGAAGAATTAATATTGGATATTAATCTTCAGAAAGATAGGAGTGTGGACAAGAAACATTTATTGCTAGTTATTTATTTAACCTCATGTGCAAACTGAAGAAGAGTTTTTATCTAAAGTACTGGAGGAGAATTTGGTAACATTCCCATTGATCAATGTATATGCCCATACGTGAGCTAGATGTAGAATCAGTGGTTCATGTACTACTTCAATGTCAAATGGCATTCTAATCGATTTATATGACTTCTTTAACAGAGAATTTGGAAGGAAAGAGAAATGATTTATTACCAACTATTACTTAACTCCTAGATCAACCGTGGAAGTTTCCAACAGTTTTGTCTACTGTCTATGCATAGGTAGCATAGACCATTCAACATGCATTAAAAGTATTAACATGGATTATATACCTTGTTAAATATCCATTTGTAGTTTATCTTGCATAATTTGTTTCTTTTCCTTTATTTTTATTTTAATATTTCTGTCTGAATGTAAATTTTAATACATTGTTGTTACTACTACTACTAAACTAGACATAAAAATATCACTCAGATCTGGAATTCTCTTTTAGGGTTAGCCTCCTGGAAGAGTAGGACTGAAAATGGAAGAGTGATGGGGAAAAGGAAGAGAAAGACAGAGAATGATGAGAGGCTGGGGAGAAGTACCATCTGTTCTAGTATCTGCTGTACTAGTAAGGTGTATGTATGGTTCTTTTGGTGGCCAAATATATACAGTGTAAACATCTCATACTCTTTAGGAAAACTGTTGACTAAGGATAGCTTAATGTATAGGGGCACCTTTTTAACCATCACCAGGAACAGACATACACGGTCCTGGGAAGTTGCCTGGCAAAATAATAGTATTTTTAAACATTCCAGCACCTGACTCCCCGATATATCTCTATTTTCTTCTTGACTTGTATCATACAATTTGTAATTGAGAAAGCATTTATGTTGTTGAATAATGCAAACAGATGGAGGGAGAAATTAAGAGGAATTGGCAAGGTAGAGAAGATGAATGTTCAGCTGAGACTTGAAATGAGCTGGAGAGTCAATGAGGCAGAGCTAGGGAAAAGATGTTCCAGATGGTCAGACCTGCACAGAAGAAGGTTTGCCACAATATTGATAAGACTGGTGAGATGCAGGAGGAAAATATGGCAGAAGGAAGAGCAAGACAAAGCACAGTGCAGGGTGTTTCAAATGGAATGTTCTTTCGGTCAAAAAAAGCCCAGCTTTACTGGTCTTTTCCAAAATCCTCTTGGCCAGTTCAGCAGCTATTTTTACTTTTCCATTGCTCTGGGGATAAGCAGATGTGATGCTCAAACTCCCATTGCTTCCCTAAACTCTTGTGATAAGAATACTCTATCAGCTATTCCATAGTCGGCAAAATGTCTCTTATGCTTCTTTATGACTGTTCTAGATTTGGTATCTGGCAGTAGGTCTGTCTCAAAAAAAAAAAAAAGAATAACTAATGGTCATTATTTCTGCTGCTATGTAAACAAATTTATTCCCATTTTCCCCTAAGATCGGCTTGATTCAAGGTCTTCTTTGCTTCTTATCCCATAGTGAGCTGAAAATGTCACATTCTGCTCTGTATGATTTTAGCTGGCTGTTCACACCAGACCAGTATATTCATTATTGTGTGCCCTGCAGACAGTTCTCAATTCTCACACAGAAGAGTGCATTCTTTCCATTATGTCTAGCCACAGAGCCTTAGGATAGCAACCTTGCTGTCCCTGAGCAGAATCTCCTCTTGGATACTAAAGTCTTCTCCAATTGAGAAATAGGAGAAGTGCAGCCAGCACTGGTAGTTCACATATTCTCTTAAGTCAAGGACAATATTCCTGACCAGCAGCAAGGCCTTGTCTTAAGCAGTGGACTCCTGAATGCTTATAAACAGGACTGGACTGCCAGTAGATACAGGTGGTTATTTATTGCTTCGATCATCCTACCAAACCTATCTATTTGGTAGCTGAGAATCAATACTGGTATGATGGCACATAATTATCAGTCATATCTGCTTCTACAAAGCCATCTTCACTGGGCCTAAAAGAATGCTTTATGGATATAGGTGGTTTTCACAATGCACATCATAATGTTGTAATTTGATTAACATCCATTAATGGCTCTTGGGGACACGTAACAGTGGTTTCCTCACAATGGTTTCCAGAGGTTTATGGGCCAAATGGACCTGTATTCTCTGGCCAAATATGTGATGATGGAAGCTTTCCATGCCAAATAATCCTGCCAAAATTCTTTTTCAAACTTACATAACCCCATTCATTTCAGATAATGCTTGGATGGCATATGTTGCTGTTGCTGTAACAAGGCAGTTCCTTAGACTTGCCTCTGATGCATCCCTCTGTAACACGAATTGTTTTTCTGTAATACTTTAGGACAGGAGTCTTGGTTATTAGGCCCTTAATCTTGTCCAAAGCTTGCTGATGACCACCTCTACTCAGCATCCTTTATGGCAGTTGTCAATGTTGTTCAGAGTGGTCTGTCAGACTTTGCAAAAATTTGCAAGGTAATTAACTATTCCCAAGAATCTCTGGATTTTTTTAACATCTATAGGTCTCAGCGTCTCTCAAATTGTTTCACATTTCCCAGGATCAGTTTATAGCTCCTCTGCTGTCAGAAGATGTCCGATGTATGTCATTTAGCCACACCTGCTCAAGGAGAGAGACAACTTTTGTCATGGTCCATTATGGCTTCTATTTCAGTATCTCCTTCCCCAACAATGAGAATGTTATTAGCAATTATTTTTATGCCTGAAGCCCTTTCACTTTTAATTTAATCTATGTTAGAACAGATGCTGAGCTGATGTTCATTCACATGCATAGGAAATTAACTTGACCAAAAGGCACTGCCAAAGTGCAGATGTTGTTTGACTCCTTGTGCAACTCAATATGCCAAAATCCGTTCTTTACATCCAATACTGAGAAAACCTTTGTTTAAGGTGGGTCACATTTTCTGGCATCAGTGGCAAACAGTGAACATGACAGGAACTCTCCTTTAATGCTGTGTTCCAGGGCTTAGTATCTATACAGATGCGTAAGGGCTCAATGGTTTTATGCCTTATAACAAAGCTGCTAATCCCAGTTGATTATGCCTTTAACTTGTAACTGGCTAATTTCAGCTTTTGCAAAATCACCACTGCTATAGCATCTATCTCAAGTTTCAAGGTTTTTTAAAATTAAAAGTCCTTCTCCCTGGAGCATATCCCCAAACTCTTGCAATATTGTCTCTTTGGTCCATGCGGTCACTTGATTATGCTCATGGCTTTACAGCATGAATGATATTTGCACTGCAACAGTTTCATGGCCTTCTCTGATTGCTCTGTTCCCCATCACAGGTGCTGTATAAGGGCTTCTTCCACTGGAGTAATAAATTCCAACTAATAGAGTTTATAGCTTTTTGAGTTGCAATTTTTAATTCTGCATTTACCCATTATTTTAAGAACAGTTTTGTTATAATAAAATGTACTTGGCAGCATAGAGAAAAACAGTAATTGTCCGTGAAGGGAGAAAAGACTGTGACATTGTGGAAGTACATTGCAAGTGACCCCAGAATCCAGTCGATCATTCATCTACATACTTGCAAGCAACAGTGGGGGGTATATATCCAACTTCCCAGTATACATAATGGTCAAGCTCGGGACATTGTCACAACAGTCATTGTTCACCCAAATCATGCCCTGATGAATGTTCACACTGCTGCAATGATTTTGAAAGTGGTTAGGCTTAGCAGTGAATAAAGAGGATGGCCTTGCAAGACAGATGGAAGAACTGCTACCAAGGCAATGATCAGATAAATGAAACTTGAGCCCAGGTGGACTTCCTGTAGGGACAATGGTGGCTTGAGCTGTTTTTTTCCTCTGTCTGCAGACTGACCTGTCAGAGTGGCTTTTTTTCTTGGGCTCAGGCAGGCTTCCTTGGAGCCTAGAAGTGCTCTCCTGAATTAAGAAGAACCCCAGGAATCACCCCATGTGTTCTCCAGACAGCTGGTCATAGCCAGAAGACCACAAAACAGCATTTTGCAATCAACTGGTAAGCAATCAGCTGGGAGGCAGGGCTGTCATCTTCTTCCCAAGCCGCTCTGAAGCCAAAATGGACCTTAAAGCTGCCCACCCCATTTCTACAGCACTAAGTTATTTTTGTTTGAATTTTACCAAAGAGAGGCTTTCTACAACAAAGAAATGCAGAATGTCTTGGTGACTCTCATTATTTTAGAAAATTATTAACTTGATAATTTGTTTTTTTATTTATAATTTGTTAAATTGAGATTTAAAGAATTTTGTTTTTTTATTGCTTTTTTATTAAAGTGATTTTTGAGGAATATAACACTTTCTCTTCTTTGTTGAATCTGCAGATTGGTATACTGATCTATTTGCTCTCATCTTCTTATAGGAATGCTTTTGTTATTACTTTTTATTTTCCTGATTGGCCATACTGGAGATAAAAAGGCTGAAGAGAGTGTTCAGTTACAGCTTTAATGACTTTACCTTCCTGAGGCACTAAAGGGCACCATAATCTATCTTACTGTTAAGAATTATGGAGGAAATTAATTTGATCTTTGAAGATGTCTACAATGCTGTTATTCAAGTCTTGGAGCATTTCTCAGAATTTGTGGAGTCCAAATTGTCACAAGAATTGAGAGAAACTGATAAGGCTGAAAACTACCTTAAGAGTAAAGTGGTTTCTCCAAAGAAAAAGATGAGAATTAGTGACTTATGTTTAAATAGTCAAAGGAAAACTGAGTGTAAGGATCCATTCCCAACTTAAAATCACCTGAATTTTTTCAGGGTCCATTTCAATGGCCTTGTCAGATACCCTGTAGCCTAGATAGTCAAGTTGGGTTTTGTGAAACTCACATTTGGAAAGCTTGGCATAAAGCTTGGCATCTCTAAGCTTACTTAATACCTGTTTGAGAAGGTGTTCGTGTTCCTCCTTGGATTCAGTGTAAATGAGCACATCGTCCAAATAAACCAGGACCCCTTTAAACAAATGATCATGTAATACTTCATTAATCAATTGCATGAAGACTCCGAGCACCCCTGCTAACCCAAAAGGGAGGACTTTATACTGAAATGAACCCAGTGGACAATTAAAAGTGGTTTTCCACTCGTCTCCAGCTCGTATGCGGATGCGAAAATAGGCTTCACGAAGATCGAGCTTGGAGAAAATCTTGCCCTTTGACAAATGAGCTAACATGTCCTTCATGGGTGGCAGAGGGTATTTGTTGCAGATTGAGATGGAATTTAACCCCCAATAGTCTGTACAGAGTCTAAGCGTGCCATCTTTCTTTTCCCAGAATAGCACAGGGGCCCCAACTGGGGAATTTGCAGGTTCAATAAACCCTCTTGACAGATTTTTGTCGATAAAGTCCAGTAATGCTCCAAGCTCCTTTTGAGTCATTGGATAAATTTTTGGCTTGGGCAATTGAGTGTTAGGAACCAACTCTATGGCACAATCAGTTTTCCGATGGGGGGGTAGCTGATCTGCTTCCATTTCTCCAAAGATGTCTGCAAAATCTTGGTATTGATTGGGCAAGCCTTCTAAACGTGCCAAACTAGGGCGCGGTGTGGCAATTGCAGCCCTTCCAACCCCCGCGCTTGAAGCCCTCTCCACGGTAGGGGCTTGGTAAAACCCATCCTTAAAAGTCAGAGTTCTGTGTTCCTAATTTATATGTGGGCTTCGATGGGTCAACCAGGGAATCCCCAGAATTACCAAGGGGTTGCCAACAGGTGCTACTATAAATTTTAAAGTCTCACGGTGGCTGCCCATTTGCGTTGCGACAGTTCCAGTGAAATGGGTTGCCGCCGCCCCCCCCCCCCCCGCCATTGAACCATCCAACTGTGTGAAGATCAAAGGCTGCTGGAGGGGAAAGCTAGGCAGGTCCAAAGCAGCAACCAGATCAGGGTGAATCAGACACCTTGAACACCCAGAGTCAACTAAAGCCCAGACCTCTGTAGTCTTTGTGCGGGAGCCCAATTTCACTTTCACTGCTAGAGTGGGACAGTCAGCACTCACCATAGCATCCTCGTGCCCATCCTCCTCCACCTGCCCGCAGGCGCTCTTCATGGCAGGTGGCTGGCGTTTCCCGCTGGCTCCTTAGAGTCGTCTTCAGCCTCTCCCGAGAAGTAGAGTACCTCTTCAGCGTCGGCTGCCTCCTTGGCTGCTGTCACCCACCGCGAGGCAGGCAGCGATTTGGCCGGCAGCTTGCCCACTCGGTCTCCAGCCTTGGCTTTTGGGCAATCAACTGCTCAGTGCCCTTCCTTTCCACATCAGAGACACTGACCCTTCACGTAGCACCGATCTCTCTCCTCTTCCCAGGCTCTATAGCCTGGCTGGGTAGCAGTTGCGGCACTTCGGGGTCCCCTCATGGTAGCTGGTTGTTTTTCAGGTTGTTTGGTTTGCATGTAGGTATGCTGGGCATGCTCAGCTTTGCTGGCCAGACAAATCCATTCATACAATGTCCCTGGGTCATCTCTACACAACGCCCACCACAGGACGTCCCTGTTGAGTCCCTCTTTAAATCATTCTATTAAGGTTGACTGAGACCAGTCGGGGATTTTCCCAGCTAAATCCTTAAACTCCAGGGCGTAATCAGCTACAGACAGTTGGCCCTGGGTAAGATCCTTCAGTGTCTTTTTGCCTTGGCTAGAGGATCCTCAAAATGCCGCTTTAACGCCCACTTGAATTCCTCAAAATCCTCAAGCTCAGGGGAGTCAGCCTCACTTAATTGAACATACCAGTCAGCTGCTCATCCCTTCAGCTTGGTGGCAATGGCAGTTATTTTAGCCTCTTCATAAGGGAAGTATGGTCCAAACTGCCTCATATAACTTTTAGCATTAGTGAGAAAGAAAGACAACTTAGTTGGATCCCCATCAAACTTGGCAGAAAAGTCTTTCACCCTCGCTCCTGTTGGAGCTGAATTAGCGGCTGCTTGAGTGGTTGGGCCCCAGGTTACAGTAGTTCTCCCTCCTCAGGGTGGGGACACTGATGGTCGAACTCTGCAGGGTGGAGATTCATCCCGGCACCATCTCTGGCCCCTCTCCGCTGGCGGTCCGGGTGAGGGGATGAAGGATGATTGCGTGGAGCTGGAATCTCCTTCATGCCTCGGCTGCCCCCCCCCATGACAGAGACAGGTTTTTTAGCATGTACTCCATGGATTCTAATTTGGCCTCTACCACTCTTAGCCTTTCAGGGGTTTGAGATTTCTCTCTCCCTCGCATGTTAGGCTGTCTCCCTGCTGATACCGTGGTAGATTCTACGTTTGGGGTCAGCGGGAACCAATACTTCCAGGATGCCTGGGACGTCCCTGGCTGGGGTTCTCCCATTTCATCCAAGGTGATCAACTCTGCAGGCGATTTGCTGGGTGCCGGTTGCTCTGGTGCTCTCCCATCGTCGGATTCCTCTACCTCAGGGCTGGAACTTGAATCCTGCCGGAAACCGGAAGGTTCTGGGGTGAGGCTCAGTTCTCTGTTTCTGACCGTTGACTCAGGCATCAAGCTAGCTGGCTCCTCAAGTCCCCCGGTCGTGAACTTGGATTCGGCCATCGTTAACTGTTTTCTCTCACAAGAAACTAATCTTGGTAGAAGCTAACGGTACAACTTTGGTGATTCTCAGCTTTATGTAAGGATTGCCTATTCTAAAACATCATCAGACTCATAAGCAGGATCACAAAGATATCTGATTTATTAAAGAATCGTATGCAGGATCACAAAGAAAGCTGAGAATGGAAAAAGTGTGCCAAATGCAAACTAAAAACCCTCGGTACAAATGAGATCCCTCCCCCCATAGAATCTTCCCAGGCTCACAATCCCAGGTTCTCCTAACAGCTTCTGATGGTCCGCGGGAAAAGTCCTTGAGTAGAGCACATAACCCAAACACATTCCATTGAAATGAACATAGATACAGAGCTTGGCACAAGGTTTCACAGCAGCTCCCTCCCAACAGAAACACGCATCAGCACCATGGCATGTGAAACGTTACGATGTACAGTGCACATTGAAACAGTGAACATGACACTGAGTTGTTGAAAGTTGAAGATAAGAAGACAGTGTTGCAACCAGACCATCATCAAGAAAGAGAATTAAACTCTAGGGGCTGGAAGATTTTGGACAAATATTCGGGCTTTTCAAAGCAGATTGTAGAATTTGAAATTGACAAGAAGAAAGCTCTGTACCTAATACTGAGACATGTAAATGCCTTGGTTTACTTTGAAGTGGGATAATTGTCTAAATGTGTTTATCAGGATGGTTTGTTAAAGGTTTGGGTAAATGGTTATGCTAGTTTGAAATTCTTACGTTTTTGGTATGCCTAGGTTATTGTTTAAATGTGGTTATCAGGATGGTTTTTTAAGTGTTTAAATAAATGTTTATGCTCTTTGGATAATTTTTATATTTTTGGTTAATATTAGTTTAGTTGGCAGATAGGAGCAAATTATGGTGAAGAAGGGTAGTGTTTGTTACTATATTAGGTTCCAAATTATGTTTGAATTTTATATGTTTTTCTTTAATTGGGAGGGTAATGTTGTTTTAGAAGGGAATGTAATAATGAGAATTTAAATGCTTTATAGAAATAATGTTTACTATAATAAGAATTGGAGTAAGAGATTAATATTGATTTATGTATATCTTTGTTACAGAAAGTCGGAAGTCACTTTGTAGTAGTTTGTTCTGTGTTTTTTCATACCTTTTTAGTTTTCTTTTTTTTTCTTTGTAGGCTTCGTTTCAATCTTTTTAGTTTTTATGTATATTTTGAAAATTCTTTAATAAAGTTTTCTAAAAAAGAAAAAAGAAACTTGAGCCCAGGCAAAGAAGGTAGTTTATGAAAACACCTCTGTCAGCCCTCCACCCAATTCACATGAAGATAAAAGAGGGGGCAAAGGAAGCACATTCAGACTGCAAGATTCTGTTATTATACTGTAGCTGTTCTAATGAAAGTAGCTTTAGGTCTGCACGGGGTCTGTTTCTTGGTCTGGTCTACCTTATAAGACAGGCTTGCTCTATCCTTTGCCCTACTATTCATATACAGAAGTTTTATCATTTCACTTTTTATGTTGCTTTCTACAATATAAGCAATGTATTCGAAGTGCCCTGATCCCAAAAGGCTTATGGTGGGACTCTCTCTGTTCCTTTACAACTCATCCTTGCACTTCTGGCCTGTTGGTTAACAATGTCTTGATAAACATCTGTTGCTCTATCCCCTTCCAGGCAGTGATGCAATGTTAAATCAGCTTCACGTAACAGTCCCTGATGAGAGAGTCATTAATCTCTCCAAAATTATAGGAAGCTGCCAGCGTCTTTAGCACAGAAACATATGCATGCTGTCCTTTCTCAGCTCCCTGTTGTCTCATTAAAAAAAATGAGAGCATTGTAGGTTTCATTTTGTTAGGCATAATATATGTATCACTTTTTGAGAGTACGTTCAGCACCCCAGCCAAGAGATTTGCATACTTCTTGCCTCTCTGCTCCAATAAATAGTAGAGCAGGTTTGCCTTTTGTTTCCCCTCCTCCTAAGGCAATATTCAGATCCAGCTGAAACTTCTCTCTCCAGCCTTTCCATATCTGAAACTAGAAAGGTCACAGAAAAGTCTAATGCTGGTGGGGTCAAGACTTCTTCCATAATGCAAAATGAGAGAACGAGAGTGCGCACTATGTCTGAGTCTTGTTAATCAGCACCTGACACTGTGTTTCAAGTGGAATATTCTTTCCATTTTAAAAAGCCCAGTTTAAGATGAAAAAAAAATATGCATTTAGTTTTATTTTATTATGCAACTGAGCCCACCTCAATTTGGAAGGTTGTTACTGAATTAGCTAATTTGAACTTCCACTTGACTTTGCAATCTGTGCACACTATCAGTTTGTTTCTGCAAAGAAGTACTTCTCCTACTGCTAACATTTCCCCTGTGTTGTGTACCTCTTGAAGACCTCCCACCTGATCTCCTAAATATATTGTGCAGTGGGAACCTAAAATAAACAAGAAGCCTGTTAATCCATGCAGGTTTACTCAATAAGAAATCATTTGGCCTTTTATGCTACATCATATTCATCTTGGTTTCTTCTTTATATTACTTTTACTTTGCCTCGGTGTTAAATGTAGCACGGGATAGAAGATAAATGAGGATCAGTAAGAGACAACAACACAAGCTTCAGCAAAAGTAGAAATGTACTGGGCATAGCATTATTGGTTACAGCCCTTATAAGGTGTGGTGCAATATTGGGCCTAGATTCCAGTTCCATGCATTGCCTTTAAAATCCTATTCTAATAGCTGGGAATCAACAGTGGTGAGTTTCTGAGCACACTTCTGTATAAACTGGTCAGATGCTTACAAATTGCATGAATTAATATAAACATATGATAATGAGTGAGTGGTTCTAAGGGCTGGAGCTGGCAAAGTGGGAATCACAGAGTCTGGGATTAGAGATGTTTGATAAACATTGTCCAGGTGCAGCAAGATCAGCATGAGAAACACAGTGTAAGTAGCCCTTTGCAAAAGGGGTGGGGTATGTATGTATGTATGTATGCATATATATATATATATATATACATACACACACACACATACATATATAAATATATATATATATATATATACACACACACACAGATGAAAAAAAAATATGCATTCAGTTTTATTTTATTATGCAACTGAGCCCACCTCAATTTGGAAGGTTGTTACTGAATTAGCTAATTTGAACTTCCACTTGACTCTGCAATCTGTGCACACTATCAGTTTGTTTCTGCAAAGAAGTACTTCTCCTACTGCTAACATTTTCCCTGTGCTGTGTACCTCTTGAAGACCTCCCACATGCATACACACACACACACACAAACACACAGACACAGACCTTTGTTCAAACTGCTCTTTGTCTTACTATGGAGAAGCTGTTCTTTGTCCTACTAGAGCTGCTTCTACCTGCAACGAAGTTACTTCAATTCAGAAAGTTATTCAAACTTTGGCCTTGAATTTTCTGCTAAGCTCATGAGTGTGTGTGTGTATTCTAGAGAAAGGATTTTTTTGCAAGGGCTCTTGGATAAGCTACTAGGTGATGGTGAAACCCCAGGCCAGAAAAAACAAAGTGGACTTTGATGCTGTGCAGCTCCCTTCCCCTGATCTCATTTTCCAATACAGGGTGGAGACTCAAGCCCATCTGTTAAAGCCAGGACCTGATGCCTTCACCCCTATCTGCCAAATCAGATCTCCTCATGAGTCAGGCTTGAGTCACTACTTGTTTCTTGCTACAAGGAGTATTATTTTATGGCAGCTTGTTGATATCTAAACTAGTCTGCTTCATGGGCTCACCCCAGAGAGTATGCATTTAGAATTAAAGATTTCATCTCCTGGCTAGTGGTTCCTTGAACTCTGAAATAACTATGTTAAAGACTAGTTAATATTTCCAATTCATATGTAGCATTAGGCCCAATTGTTTCTTTCACAACTGAAAAAACTATTCCAAGAAACATTTAATTTCCCTATTTCCAATCTCTAAATCAAACTTCAAAATTTCACCAGCCCCCATTCGATTAGCATGGAATGACGGGAAGAGTAGATGGAAATTACTGCCATGCCTTTTTTTTTTTTCTCATCTGTGTGTTATTCCCTAAAACTCCCCATGCTTTGAAAGATGAAGTTCTGTAGGGGGAAGGTTGTCGATGATTTAGAACCCTGATTTTTCTATATTGTTCCATCACTAGAATAGGGTAGTTGTTGAAGTAGCTATTGGGCTCACTCTACAGCTAGGATATGCCTTATTAGAATGTGTGGTGCTTCCTGGTTCACAGTGATTTCTCAGTTATCAACTTTCACCTGACCCATCAACAAGTGTCTTCAGTACCATTCAACGCAATTTTTCTGGCACTAGAAACTGGAAGTAAGTCAAAGTACTGTAAATATAGGCATTCCCATGTTTCTATCTATTTCAGACGTCATCCCTTCCTCTTTATCATGCTCCTTATAGTTGCTTCTTCATATATACCTTCCTTCTGAGATAAGACTGAGCCAAAATAAGAGTTAAGCAGTTGTACCTTATCCTTGCTAACTACAGGTAGTTCTCATTCAGTGATCACAATTGGGACCGGCAACTTAGTCATTAAGCGAAGCAGTCACTAGGTGATACCTTATGATCATACTTCAGCTTTCCTTTGCTTTACAAACCTGTGAGTATTGGTAGAAAGTTACTTTTTCATCACTGTTGTAACTGTGAACGGTTGCTGTATGAGGCAGTTGCTAAGTGAGGACTACCTATATTAGCACATTGGCATCTTCCTCGAGCAGTTGATAAACTGGGGCTGTGTTTTTCCTTGTTTTCTGCTTTTCCATCTAAATTCAGATTATTGGAATTTGGGTACATCTTTCCTCCTCACCCTTCCTTGTTTTGTTTACTTAAGCTGTTTTATAAAATGCTACCTACATTGATTGCATGGTACCAAATTATTAACAAATTTATTGATATTTTATTATTACCAATTATTACCAATTAAATAACGATTACCAATTTTATATTTTATTACCAATTTATTGATATTATGGTTACGATTCTCTCAGCTGCTGTATGTATGTATGCATTGTTTTGTATCTGATTTTAATTGTTTTTTTATGACAGTTTGCCACCCAGAGTCACTTGTTTGAGATGGGTAGCCATAAAAATAAAATGAATGAATAAATCAATAAATATGAAAAAATGAACTGAACAAATATAAGAACTTTTAATTATAACAAGTAACGTACATTTTTTTCCTATACATGAATTATAAGAAACCCCTTAACATATATTTTAACTTTCGATTGTGTATTTATTTGAAATGAACTATTTTAGATCTCTGAGTTGATGTAGCCTGTCTGTACCATTATTAGAAGTTCATGTCTGAATCTCAAATTCAGAAGTGCAGCATTTGGCCCATGCTGGATCTAGGATATTCCTTAATAGAATGCATGGACATTCTCTAATTTAACAGCTGTGCTGAAGTTCTTGGAGAGATTGTACAAAAGATAAGAGTGCTGTCCTCTGCTAATGGTACAGATAAAATGAAAATATGTGAGAGGAATATACTTGAAATGTTGTCTTGACATAGTAATTCAAGTCAGTGTACACTTGCACAGATAATATGTATTTTGAAATGCAACATAAAATTCCACTGATATTTAATTAGTTTCTGGTAAGGATAAAAATATGAGCTTCATTGATTATAGAAAGGCTTTTGATTGTGTTGACCATGTCAAGCTGTGGAATGTCATTAGGAAAATAGGAATTCCAGAACATCTTATTGTCTCATGAGAAACTCATACAGAGGGTAGGAAGCCAAAGTCCAGATGGAACATAGCAAAACAGACTGGCTCTATGTTGGCAAAGGAGTAAGACAAAGCTATATACTTTCCCCTTATTTATTCAAGCTATCAACTGAATATATATTAACAGAATCTGGATTGGAAGAAGATGAGAGTAGAGGAAGAAACAACAATAACCTGCACTTATAGTCATAAAATTACTCTGTTAGCTGAAAATGCAAATGATCTGCAAACTCTAGTAATATAGTGAAAAAAATGGGACTAAGATTAAATATAAACAAGACCAAAACAATAACAACAGGTACAGTAACCACTCTTAGAATTGACAATGAAGATATTGAAAATGTGGATAGATTCTGTCTTTTAGGATTAACTATCAACAGTAAAAAACTAGAAGTCTAGTAACATACCACACAGAACTTTTTAAGGTACTGATGAAAACCATGGAAAAGATATTCAGATGCCATCATGTGTCTGTATAACAAAGATCAGTTCATACAGTCATTAGTTTTCACTGTAACACTATGAGGAAGTAAAAGTTGGACTTTGAAGAAGCAGGATGGAAAGAATATTGAGATTTTTGAACTATGGTGTTTGAGAAGACTTGAGAAAACCATGGCTAGCCAAACAAACAAACAAACAAACAAAACAAAAAACAAATAGATCCTATAAAAATCCAGAGTTATCACTCAAGGCACAAGGTTCAAATTATCATAATTTGGACACCTTATGCAAGGACCCTGCTCTCTTGAAAAGTCCTTAATTCTGGGAGAGGCGGAAGAAGAGGACAATCAGCAGAAAAATGGATGGACTTGTTAACAGTGGTGATGGGTACACCATCCAACACATGAAGGGCCAGACTGGGGACAGATCCTCCTGGACAAATAAATGTTGACAATGTGATGGTACATAATCAACCAATCAAGGATGAAAATAGAATATCAGTAGAAAATGCACATCATCTGGTGATTAATATGTTCTCACCTACCTAATAATTTAAGTTCTGCCTAAGAAATGAGGTAGGATGCCTATGCAAATGAGTATTACCTGCCTTGGTCCTTGCTTTCATTCCTGGAGATGAAGCTCTCCACCCTGTGAAATATTAAGATCATCCTGATCCAATTTAAGCTTCTACTTTGCTATTAGGGAAGTGGATTTGCCTTCCAGATTTACTCCAATGGGGTGTTAAAGTCTAATTATCTTAAAATCAAATCTCTTTGAATTAGTTCTGGGTTTGTGTGTTTCTTGATCTCAGCAGTTCTGGGACAGACTTCAATGAACTCTTATACTACCACTGGGGGGTGGGAAGAGCAGCACTTGAGGCCCTAGGGCTTAATGCCTCCTGAACCATTTTCCCCAAATTGCAACTTTTAATGTGACATAAAGAGGTAATTGTTTAATTACATGGGGAGTAATGTTATTTGCCGCATTCATTTTTTAAAAACTTAAATCAAATGGATTTTTTGTCACAGCATCATAAAGTCTTCCTCAGCATAATCTCTGGCAGTCTCCTCTCCCGAAAATATTTAGGACCCCTGTGCTAAATAATATTATGTGATGTTCATAACTAAATGCAGATTCCATTGCTTCATTCCCATTTCATCCCTTTATTTTACATTTCCCATTTCTCCAGGAATGCACAACCAGAGGCTCCAAAGTTCAATTATGGCCCTGCAAAGTTTAGGCTCTTCTCCCTGGAGCTGCTCAGAAAATTACAACATAATTGTAATTTTTAGCATGGCAGAAAAGAAACAGTTATTAAATACCTGGAGAGTTGTTGAATTAGCCATATCTCATGTATTTAATTTAATTTTAATTAGATTGAAATTAAATCAAATCAAATTTAATTTAGATTTTGCCTTGGCTAGTCCTTTTGGAGAGTGGCCCATAGAAGGCTAGTCCAAGGCCAAGGCTGCTTTTCTGACAACCCAAATGCTTATTTTGAGGTGTTTAAATCTGCCCAATAAGGATGTTGCATTAATATAGATAATGGCTACCTTTGTTTTGCATCTTGGTTTTCAAAATATATTTATAGTATTTGTAAGTAGAATTATAATCAAGCTCAATCCTTTCATTTAGGAGCATTTTTAAAACTGATGGGCAAATATCCCCATAGAAAATTATCACAGCCTTTTAAAGTTTATTGCAGTTTTCTCCTTTATGGCCCTCAACTTATTCAAGTTCAGAATAAAACAGGATCCATAGTCCCCCAAATCCTTTTGCTTATTAAAGTTTTTAAAAAGCAATAAGATTTTATATTTTTTATTCCTGGTGATAAGAAGGATAAGGATTATTACTCCTGAGGCTACTGCATACTCTACCCAATTTTATAGCCATGCTTTTTGTGATAAGGTCTGTCATGAAACTGAAACTTCAATATTAATTTCCTTGATTATAAGTCTTGTCACTGAGCAAATGGCTATCCAATGCCTCTCCACCTACTTCTGATTTCCTGAACTTCAAAATGGAACATTAAGTGCCATTTAGCACAGACAGCTGCAGTATGCCATTTATCAGCCTATTAGATACACCTTGTCTTGCTAATGGGGCCAAATGTATAATAACAAAAACCTGGCATCAAGGTTTTCCTTTCCTTGCTGGAGAGGGATAATTCAGTAATTATACAGCATGCCTCATTTAGTAGCCTGGCCAAAGAACAAGAAATGGGCTCCTTAGATGATTTCAGAGGATCTGAATTAAATACCTGCTGTTATCAGGGTTTTAAAATTTTACTAAACCACATGCATACTGTACGTCGCATCATGCACACCAAACAACAACTTGCTGTTCAAAAACTCTTACTGGAGGGGATTCAAGGAAGAGTTTCAGTGATTAATTTGGGGGTGTCCATAGGGCATGGCTCAAAAGAAATCAAGATAGTAGTAGCTGTGATGGTGGGATTGATGCTCCCCATTTTTTATAGAAGTTTCATGTGGTTTACAAAGTCTCCATAGAGGTAACATGTCATTTGGAAAAGCCACTAAGTTTCTCTTCTGGTATTACATTAAATGCTTACTACAAATGTCTTAAAGTGTATTTTAAGTTGGATGCTACCTCCTCTGGAATCTCTCTATTTGAATTCTGAATGACATTTATTTTCCAGTAGAATGAACACCTTCAGAATTTCACATCATTCTGCTGTTACATCTCCAAGTTCTGTCCTAAGTAAAATAAAGGTGCCAATAAGATTCCCTTGAATCACGCTAGACTCCTGTTGACTATATGGGCACAACCATGTATTTCCTGGCAACATTTCATATATAAATGATTGCCATAGCTTTCTTCCAGAATTTTTTTTTTCAACTTAATTTACACTACAGTCCTGGGGTTTATGGGTGACCTCCCATCTAATTACTAACCAGTCTAACTAACCAGGCTTACAGCATGATCAGAATTTTATACAACTCTATTTTATGTTTACAGATTTTATACTAAGGGCAATTGTAGTAAGTGCACAATCTGCCACATTTTCTAGATCTTTCATTTCCATCATATTTTCTGCTTACCATGTGAGCATTGGTAAATCTTTGCCCACTGCCTGCAAGGGTGTGTCAAATATATATTTTTTTCTTCTTCACTGTTTTGGGGAATATCATACTTTCAACCAACATTTCTAATACTGTTTTAAAGTGTGCTCCTAACTAAAAATAAACATGATGGGATTAACTGATTAAAGTATATCAACATTTTTTTCTTCATTTTATCAAAGTTTGGTAGTTTCCATACATAGTTTGCCACACAGTATATTTCTGAGGAACTAGCTGGTTTGTTTTTATGAAATGTTTGTGTTGCCATTCAAGTCAGCAAAGGTCCTGGGACCATCATTTTGTTTGGTTCCCCCCTCTGAACATATAGCGCTGTCTCTGCTTGGATTTACCACAATTCCTTCCATCTCAGCATTTGCCTTCATCTAACGATAGGGCCATCCTTGCTATGTAGTAAAACCAGTCCAATTTTCTCTCATGAAAGAATAAAACCTGAAGTGCGTTTAAGTTCTCGTTGTTTCAAGCAAAATCACATTAATACGTAATCAGATGAGATCTTAACCTACATGGCTGAGTTTAGTTTGCCGCCAAATATTAAGTATGTCAAGTGACATTCAAATATTTTTTTCCTCAGGCACTGTTTGCTAAACTTTAATTGAAGAACTCAGATTACTCTAGAAACTTGTTTTAAAAAGATGAAATTCTGACCAATTAAATGGGGGAGCGGAACTTAATGACTAAATAATAGTTCAGAACCTCAAATTCCTCCTCTCCAATAGTTTTGTTTCTAAATAGTCTTTTTTTTTTACCTTTATTTAATTCAGCAGAATAGGAAAAGAGAAATGGAATAGAAAAGAGTATACTATAGAAAAGGAATGGAGATGTGATGAGAATGCTTCATTAAGATACATTTTTGTGATGTCCTAAAATCATTATATTCTAGAAAGAAGTCTTTAGACATATTAATTTGACTTTGAGACTATGTTGCTTTGGCTTATTCCCAAAGAATCAGGGAAAATACCTGAAGAGTGCTATTGTTCCTTGGCTTCCTTAGGCATCTGGTTAGCTTGGTCACTGTAACACAGTGCTGGATCAGATAGCCCTCCATTCTTATCCAATGAATCTCTCTGGAAATAAATGTTTCCAAATTCTCAATAGGAATGTGAATCTAAGAATGGTGGGACTACCAGACCATGCTGAGGCTTAAATATTTAATTATTTGGCTTGCAACTTTTCTATTCAAATTATCTTTTTTTCCCTTCACCTTTTTTTCCTCAGCATTTTCCCCAAACACATGCTTTTGGAAGTCCTCTCTACAGCTTCTGCTCTCTTCAGGTCAAGTTTACAGTTTATATCAAGTGCTGCCTTCACCCACCCACCTACCCCCCCCCCCCCCAAAGGAGAGGAAAAATGAGGAAAGCCTTAGAGATTGCATTCCAAAAAGCTATGTTATTTAGACATAAACATTGCAAAATGAAGGCAGCAACAATCTACCATCAGTCTTGAAACAAGCCAGCTATTCCCTATCTATCAGTGTATTCAGTGGTAACTCTCTGGACAAATTTATTTCAAATTTCTCAAACCACATGATGATGCAGAAATCTGTATGTTCTATATTTACCTTGGCCCATTAAGAGATAACACATCTTCACAACATCTAAAAAACTTGGGAAAGGAGCTCAGGTTTGACTAAGACCAGCTGTGCTCATTGGACAGAAGAATCAGAACAAAACATCACTTTTAAAAATAATTTGATATTTTTATCTCTTAACATTTTAAAAAATTATTGACTTGACATTCAGTAAGAAATTGTGTTTTAGCAGAGACAGGACATGGTTGAACTCTGGTGTTGCTGCCCTTCCTACCAGAAGAAAAACTGCATTGTCACAAGAAGACTCTAGAGCAGTGTTTCTCAACCTTGGCAACTTTAAGATATGTGGACCTCAATTCCCAGAATTCCTCAGCCAGCATGCTGGGCACCACACATCTGGGCATCAGTTGTCAAGGTTGAGAAACATTGCTCAAGAGCCCACAGAGGGTGAAGGCAAGGAAATCACATCATGCTATTTGCTAAAGCAACTTGTTCTTGACATTTAAATTTGAACGTATTTCATCAAACCTGAATCAATAATAACAGAAAGTATGCTTAAAAATATAAGAAATCACTCAAAGGATAAAAATACTTTGGTATAAATAAATTACAACTATTTTCCAGTAAAAAAAGAATGATTTCCATGTTAAAAGTCAATCTCTTGTTAGCATTAACTTCAGGATTACCTTCTTTTCCGGGAAGAAGGACACTTCTTGTAAAGGATAAAAATACCTTGGCTCTTTTCATGATATTAGTACAATCGGGTGACATGGCATGGTTGTGGCACACAGCAGAACTCTGAAACCTATAAGATATTTTGCTATATGTATACATATGTATACAAGTAGTTAAATGTTTTGTTATATGTATGCTATATGTATACAAGTAATTAAATGTTGAGACTAAGATTTAAACTCTGCACATTTTAATTTTGAGACAGGTCTTTCTTACATTGCTATACAAACTTAAGGTAATACTATATGAATTTTCATCTCTTTCTCTCTTTCTCTCTCTCTCTCTATATATATATACAGTATATATTCTCTAATACTGTGTTCCAGTTTATAATCAAAATAAATAAAATAAGCCCTTTGACAAAGAGTAACTAAGGAGTTAAATAAAATTATTATGTTTGTATGTTGCTTTTTCACTTTCTTCTGATAAGCATCTATCATCTAACCATCTACAGAAAGAGCAGAGTTTGAACTATTAGCCATAGTTCTATACAGATATAGAAAATATAAAACAACTAGTATACAGATTGATTATTAAAATGTGGCATTTCTTGAGGCCTATGTTGACTACATATCTGGAAAATCTGAACTAGTAGATTGGACCTATGAAGTGACCATTTTCAAATATTAGTGGCATCAACTGTTTTATCCTAGTTTCTTCCATTCAGGGTGCTTAGGGACACAACACAATTATATCTATTAAACATCTCTGGGAAACACTGTTGCCCTTTTATTTTTTAAAGAAAAAAATGTTTTATGGATCCCACATCTCTTGTGATCACAAAGACACAAATACAGCACATTATTAGGGAACACAGTAAGAGAGTGCAGAAAAGGTTAAAATATGTTAGACATTCTTCTATTGATCAGGATGCTATGGAGAATGTGAGGAGCTAGATAAAAGCCAGGGAGCCTGAAAATGAGACTGAAATTGCTTTTCTAAAGACAAAGGCCTATTGAAATAGGTACTATGTTTATATTCTCATGCTGAACTCTACTAACCCTCAAGGCAAGATGATGCTTTTCTTTAAACCAGACATATTGCAGAGTAAATGTCAGTGATTTGACTCCTCTACCACCTTCTACCTCCTCCCCCATACAAACACAAATGTTGCCTTTGGGTAAATGTATGATCTGGTAATATTATGTTATGTGAAATCCCTTCTATAAATCGTAGGAAAGTTTTATGATACATACCTACTATACCTATCACCTAACTATATCTTCCAGTAAAATGGTAAGAAGTTGCTGAAATTCCCACTGTATTCTCCTTTCTTCTCCTTCTCTGTCACATGATTCTTGTTCCTTTACAAAAGGACCAACAAAGCAAGCATATCTTTTTTGGCCTATCCCTGGAAAGATGGAAAAAGGTCATTCCTTTGGCACAGCTAAATTGCATAGAACAATGGTAAGAGAGGGCAGGATCATATCACATGCCTGGTGGAACAGGATATTCCTTTTCTTCTGATTTTGTAGGGATGGGGTGGCCCTTCCTTCCTATCTGTGATCAGCCTGTGAGAGAATTGCATATTGTGTATTTTCCATCTCAAAACGAAGGAAATCCTGGTACAGTTTTGGCAATCACAGTCAGAGGGAGCTCTTTGACCACAGAATGTGGATTTCAGTTCAGGATTGCATATGGCCATGAGCTCTTCCAACAATGTTGAAAACAGTTACTCATCCCTAATAATGATAAATCAGGATGAACACTCACAGAAGCATTTGGAGGGGGGTTGTTAGAAAGGTCAATATGCATTGGGCTTCATAGATGCCATCTTGGCACTTCTGAGCACTCAGTTCTGCTCTTCTGTATTATAAGAATTTAGCATATGGGAAGCCCAATGATAAATACATTACTCCATCTTATTGCTGGCACAAATCATGACTTGAAATGCTTCAACAAACATGTAGGTTGAGAAGTGGGATGGAGAATTTTTGTGAATTTTTCAAGGAAGAGGAGAACTTCTTGGAGAACTACTCAAGGTCAAGACTTTCTGTTAGGGAAGATGATTGAAGCACTGCTGAAAAAGCTTAATGGGACAAGTTTTGTCCTGGTATCTTTCGTTTAGATGTAATGGAAACATGGAAAGTCTGAGCAGTTGTAAATTACTGGAAAGGAAATTGTATAGTGAATGATAGGGCATTCATATATATTCTTTGCCCATCTTGTTAATCAGGGCAAGAACACCACACTCTACACCTGAAAAACTGTCCAGAATTTTGTTCAAAATAATTTCTAAATTTGAATAAAATTGAATGAGAACAAGAGAATTTCTCTAAGCCAGCACTAGCCCCACAATTGTTTTTTCCAGGTGATAGGCTCCACACCTCTGAAACACTCAAAAGATAATGTAGTTGAAATAATAGCATTTATGTGAAGCATGAGAATAAAAATAATGCCTGTCTTTTGAAATGACTAGTTCAAAGTGATTGTGTTTTTAAAATATTCAATAAGTAACACAAGTGAGTAATATCTCTTCTCTTTTTCTTTATGAAGTGTAGCTGGCACAGAATCACACAGTAAAGTTTTTCCATCTACCAAGAGTGATGAAAGCAATATGGCCACTTTGGAAATAAAATTATGTTAAATTCATGATCTCTTAATCATTTGTTTCACCTCTCTGCAATAATAGCTCATCATCGTTAAAGACTTTTGATTCATTGAAGAGGTTTTCCTTTGCAGATAGGACTGTGAGTGAAATCACTGGAACATTTGTCTCCAAATAGGGCTAGGACTCCTGGTCATACATCTTCTCCATGTATTTAATCCTATGCATTGACGGCAATTTGTTCTGAGCTTCACACGAAAGTGTGAAGAGATTCAAGATTTTAGAAGGAGATGGGTTCTGGATTTGCAGAACTAAACTGAATACACTCCTTCTTTGAGATCATCTGAAGTAAGAACCCTCTGAGAATGAGAAATATCTTTAGACAACTGTTTTTCTTTGTTCCTAAATTCTAGATGTAACCTGATATTGGTAACATTCTCCATTAACAAATGCATTTGGTCTACAGCAGTGTTTCTCAACCTTAGCAACTTTAAGAGGTGTGGACTTCAACTCCCAGAATTCCCCAGCCAGCCATTTGACTTTGAATTATAGACCTCAGATTTCTGACCTAAATTTTGGACTTCCTTGCTCTTAGTACCTAGTTTTTGTAACATATTCCCTAATGAAGACTACTGGAGAACTAAAAAAAAACTTGAATACTTTCTTGTGCTATTTTAGTTACTTATAATATTACTAAACAGTAGATTGTGTGTGTGTGGGGGGGTGTTGGTCATGGAGCCAAGCAACTATGGTCACTAATTCTGGGATTGGGATATATTTTTCTCTGGCCATAGCCAAAAATGGAACTCAAATTATATTCAAGCATAAAAAATACAATAACTGGCACTTAAAGGTGCAAATGGGCAGCATGATTGGTGGGGTATCTATTCAATCACTTACCTGTTTGATACTCCATTCTAGAACTAAGCTCAAATGCTCATCATTTTCAAGTTCCAAGTTCTGGAAGCAACATTTTCAGTTAAGGAGCAGGGTCTGATTCCAATATTGAATATTTGGTCTCACTCAAACACAAAACAATAGATAATCTTTCCTTTTGCGTGGCACCGGAAGAAATGAATTCATAGGCAGGAAAGAATAATTTTAGCTTCATCTTTTGAACAGTAGGCCTGTTGCATTGCAACTTCACTGGTTAGATAAGCAAATGATGAAACAGTTCTGCTTGAAGCCCTGGAGAGTTGCAGTCAGTCAGAAGAGAGATGGATAGACAGATGTCACCAAAGCTGTTCATCTCTATCAGGTTTCAGTCACAAGGCTGAGCAAAGAGAACAATAAGAAAATAGAGAACCAAATCCCATATCATAATAATCAACCAGATCAAGTTTTCAAGGAACTGAAAAAAACATTAGAACACAGAGATATGGACCAAGATAGAAGATTACTGAAGCTATTAATTAGGAGTAATTGACAATGAAATTTATCGGGAAAACTCCCTCATTCTAGTTAATTTCTTCTCTAGTAATTTCAGGGGAAAAATGATTCATTTTTCCTCTCATCTTCAATTTATGTGTCTGTGTTGTGCTAAAGTAGTACAGGAATAGAAAGTGCTGAACTTGCTACAGTGTTGTCCTACTTCCATTACAAACACCAGGCAATGAAAGGAAAAGACACTTCCATATTCCAAACTTGCCACAAAGTGACACTGAGTGTCATGTTCCCCGTTGCAAGGCATAAGTGCATCACAACGGGGAACATGCACATCAGGAAAGAGGAAGGGATAACCATTATCCTTTAAACACACACATCATCCCTTAAGCACCCAAACCCATAAATAAATCATCAGGACAATAGAGGCGCACCTCGGACAGGATCTGGAAACCATTAACAGATCGGGGGAACTCCCACCCATTACCCTGGGGGACGCACCTGCACCGGACGAAAGCAAGGAGACAAAGGGGAACGTCGGAGATCACCCAAATCTCCCATCGCCGGACCCATACCAACGTTAATCACCCATCCAGACCTGGCTTAGGGGACAATAGGGGGTGGAGGAGAACAAGGTCTGCCACTGGGGTATAAACGGGAGACCCTGATGCTGCACCCACATTCCCATCTTTTTCTCCGCATGCATTCTGCTTCAATAAACCCGGAAATCCTTAAACCCTTTAAGTGAGTCCGTGTCTTATTCGGAGCAAGGCTGCCCTGACACTGAGGCTGCCAGAAGTTTTATCTAGCAAATCATTCACTGACCACCAGCCTCCGTGAATGTGTCCATTTCTTTCTTCAAGCCAGTAAAGCAAGTAGTTGTATCCTCCTCCTGCCCAATAAATTTCCAGCCTCATTTATGCAGACTAAAAACATATCTGCAGCATTACAGAGATACCTTAAAGTCACATTTAGGATAGCATTTCTTGGAAACTAAACTAGATTGGGGACATGGATGTAAGACCACCAGGGAATTCTAGAGCGATAGATTGGACTGGAAACAACATTCCAGAAGGACCAATCAAAGCGAATATTTGTAGCTCAGGGTTGAACTGTGGAGTCCTTGGTGCTCTCTGAGCCTTGTTTTCTTGCAGACGTTTCATTGCCAGCCTAGGCAACATCTTCAGTGCAAAGAGGGAGTGGGCCTTGCTCTCAGTTTATATACCGTGGCTTGCCCTGCTTGTGTTGGTGGGGGTGTTGTTCTCTCCTTGGGAGTTCTTTGATTGGGCTGTTGTTTGCTGCTTGGTTGGTTGCCTGAGTTAATAGTTCCTTGATTAGGGTGTATTGTGCTGTTTGATGGTTCATCTGGCGTTAATCCTAGTGTTGATTTTTGCATTTCTGGGTGTTGATTGCTGGCAAGGGAGTATACTGGTCTTTTGGCTTTTCTATTGTCTCTTGAATGGTATGTAAATGTTGTTTACCTCTATGTCTCTGTTGATGGCTTTGTCTGAGTGCCAGGCTTCCAGGAATTCTCTGGCGTTTTGGGATTTGGCTTGGTTTAGGATGCTCACAGTTTCCCAGTTGAAACTATGGTTGAGTCTGTCCATGTGTTGTGAGATTAAGGAGTTCTCATTGTGTCTTCTGACTGCTAGTTGGTGTTCGTGGATGCACTCTGCTAGTCTTCTGCCTGTCTGTCCTACATAGTGGCTGTTACAGTCTTTGCACTGTATGTTGTAAATAACTCCTGTTTTTTCTTCTTGGGTCTTTTGGGTTGCTTAATATGTTTTCAAGAGTTTTAGATGGTTTATGTGCTATGGTGATGCCATGAGGTTGTAACAATCTGTTGGTGGTTTCTGAGATGAAACACTGAAGATGTTGTCTAGTCTGGCAATGAAACATCTGCAAGAAAACAACAAGGCTCAGAGAGTATCAAGGACTCCACATTCCAGAAGGAGACAATGACAAGAAAACTGCATAGCTGCTGCTCATTAGTCACCAGAAGTTGAGCTTAACAATGCTACTCTAGTTGAACAATACTGTTTCCAGTTAGATTCATTCATTCATTGAATTTTAAGTAATCCCATGCCATTTTTTTCCTTTAATAATGTACAGAAAATTGCAGATTTTTGTGAGCAATTGTAGCAATTTCCATAAGCATATTCACTTTGTGTACAATTTTTTTTTTTCAAATTTAAAGATCCCTAATCTTATTAGGCCAGTGGCCACATTCATACAAACATCAGTAACTATAAGATTTTGGGGACAACAAGTAGAATTAAAGTTTGATGTAAGCTGGTAGAAGCTTGAAATAAGTTGTTGGATGCTGGAAACAGATTAGAAAGATCAAAACAACAACTGATTGCTTACTGCAGACTGAGTAGTGACATGTGTTAAAAATTAGGGAATCCCAAAAATAATTAAGGAGGAAGGGGACTAAAGCTTAGGGAACTAGAGGCACACAGAAAAATAAGAATCCCCAAGGTGGGGTATTGTTCAAGGAAGGTAAAATAGGAAGGTGAGAGAATAAAAAAAAGGTGATCAGTGTGTGCATGTAGAGAGAAGTAAAGGAGGGAAGAGAGATGCAGAGCAGCAGTTTAGCTAAGAAGTTACACAGGCCATGATAAAGAAGAAGAAGTTAAAGACAAAACTTAGATCAAATGGTTTAAAGTGAAAAAAAGCTGGGATGTCATTTTCCATCTGCAACAGGAGAAAAAAAACAACTTGGGAGTAAGCCAGGAGGTAGGAAGGGTAAATTGGAGAGATTTCTCCTGCCCAGAGGGATTCCACTGTCCATGGTCAAGGGAACATGAGCAACAGAGGGATGCAAAGAAACAAGGAATTTCAGTTCACAACAATGAGCAATGATGGAAAAGAATGATTGGCAGGACAGCCAATGAATAAAGCATACCATGGGACCAGAACCACAAGAGCCAAGAAGAAGACTGGTCAGGGACAAAGACAAAGTTCAAAAAGTTGAAGAAGCTTGTGGTGGAGGAGCAGGTGATCAGAGCCAGACAGAGAAGAGTTTGGGTTTAGCCGTGGGAGGTGTTGGGCCTCTTTTACATGAACTGTTCTTAATAAATATTGGGCCTTTAAGACTGCAACAGAGGGATTAGCTTCAAAGACATCTCAGGAAGCTGAATTCTAGTGCTACGACATAGACCAGTGCTTTAAAGATAAGCCATTTCATTTCTAATAGTTTTTTTTCTTTTCCATGCCAGTACTAAAAGGTGGTTTCTTGGTTAGACAATTGTTTTGTAAAGCAGTATGAATAATATTAGAAAGAAAACTGTTTACTATTCACAAGCAATTTCCCTGGGACTGGGGAGGAATTGTTCCTCTGAAGTCCTCTGGGGACACAGAAATCATACTGGTGGCAGATTTTGTTTAGAGAGAGAATGTCATAATGGCTGGGGAGAGTCTACGGACATTCTAAGAAAACCAGCTCTTGAATTCGGGATTAGTCTGTGCTATAAGAGTGGCTACATTTAGAATTTTAACACAATCTTAAGGATTATTTTATAAAACAAGTGCTAAGGTAGGCACCAACAGTCACAAAACTTCTATTTACCAAAAGGTGACATTGTTCCCTATCATTCCTTCTAGCCCGTTAGTCTCTATCTCTTCATTTTATTTCTGGTTTTTTTGAAGGGTAGGTAATCTGCAGCCTATTATTTTTCTTAAGAAGAATTCCTCTAGCTTATATGCAGGAGCCAGAAGCATTCTTGGAAGTTTATGCTTGCGGTTGGAATTATTGAGAAGTTACTACCAGAAATTCCTACTTAGCTCAATTTGGTTGAAGTTCATTAATGTCTCCTACCTAATACTGGTTTCTTATTTGATTAACTATGACCTCCTTATCCTTAGTTCAGTAACTGATTCATAGCCTAGTTGCTAGGGAAGGTGATCTACTGAGCAGACAATCCTTAAAACACTTAAGAAAGCAGACTGGGACTAAGTTACTGGAATATTATTGAAGTGAAATGAACTTTAAAAGATTAATGTGCACTTTCCTTGCCTTTAATAGTTTCCTAATTGCAGCCACATTGTGTGTGCCAGCTCCTCTCTTGAATCCCTGAGAACAAAACATAGAAAATGCAAACATAGTTTTTTTTTTATCATTTAGAAGCAATGACCAAAACTATAAAAAACTAATATTAATGTAAAAGTACCAGTGTTGATTTGCTTCAAGGGAAAATCATTTACTGTTCTTGATACAGCAAAGAGAATGTTGTAAGGTTTGGTACTTAAGGCAATGATTGCTAAATAAATTAAAGGATCCTAGATTTAAGAAGCTAATTGGGGAGCATTTCAAATAAAGACCTGATGCTATAGACAGAAGGCTAGAATTGTCTTAGAAAAGGAAAGTGGCAAGAAAATGATGTGAAAAATTCTTACATGTGATATAGAGAACTATACAGTTTATGAATTTAGAGCTGTCCACCAGATCTTAGCCTGTTTTCCCACTATTCCTTTATTTTTAAAATGGGTCTTTAATATCTTCCCACAGCTTACTTTAGATCAGATCTTCCACAGCTAGGATCAAAAGCACTACCAGACATATTTTATTTTGAGCTGTCTCTAAGGAAAGGATAATTGATGCTAAATATACCATAGAATATTTACATTTCTAGAAGTTGATAGAACAATCCCATAGGTGATGTTTACAAATGTTATCAGGGCATCTCTGAATAGACAGGCTGAATCCATTGAGTTATGAACTTGCCAGGCTTTTTTGGTTCAAAAACACTTCCAACAGAATCAAAGAAGGAGAAACAATTTTCAGAATCCTTGGAGCAGAGCAGACATAGCCCTGATGCAGTGGGAAAGCAGTATATACATAAATTGTATATGCATTGAGTATGCAGCTGCATTGAAACAAAGCTGCTAAATTAGGTTTGCGCCTGAATCACCTACCACAATACCATCTAAAAGACAATATGTCTACATTAGTCCCAAATTTGGTTTGAGGTGAGCGTCCTACTATCAGTATCCCAATATATCCTCAGGTATCTTGAGTTAATCTGATTTTTTTTTCTTTTTGACATGTTTCCAATGCTAGAATTACACACACTACCATATGTGTGTGTGTAATTCTTGTGTGAATCACTGAACCATAATAAATTCAAATATAGATATAATTGTCCACTGAGGCCATTGCTTCATAGTGTCCTGCTTCTGGTTTCAAATTCATGCTCACACACAGTTTACTCAAAGTCAAAGAGATAACAAAGAATACAAACCAGAATGGAGTCTCTGACAGAAGCTTGCCTGAAAGGTTTGCTTTTAACAGGAGCACACAAAAGAATAGTCCAGATTCAGTCCAAGGTTCTAAGAGCAGGGTCAGGGTTGTCAAGCAGTCCAGAATTTCATGAGCAGAGTCAATATGAATATCACACAAAAGATCAGACAGCTGCTTCCCACAAGAGATCATGGATCAGGGCTGCCTCTTAAATCAAGCTGCAGCCAGCTGCCTTTACTCAAGGGATTTAATCCCTTGCTTGGCAAGAAGCCTCATAGAACATCATTGCTTTGCTCTTCACTCTACTCACTAGGTGCAGGGGCTGGGAGGCCTGACATCATCATCATTTGACTGGTCCATCTGTTCAGGCAGTGCTTGTGCCTGATCAGCCCCAGGTGATTCCTGGCTTTGTGTCTCCTGAGGCTGACATTCTACTGGTCGTGCTGAAGCAGCTTCTTCAGAATCAGATTCAGACTCAGCGTCTGAGTCCTAGGCCATGACACACAGTGTCTAATGATTGTTCTGGCCCAACAGGCTGGCATCAGACTTTTGTTCCATATGACTTTCCTCATCTTGTGGGAATTTTAACCAAACTATTGCTCCAAACATTTGATTTACTGATTGAATTTGTATCCCTCCTATCTACCAGAATGGGCAGATATAAGAAACAATGCCATGGCTATCGGACACAAGAAGTTATATATAGTATGTACATGTACATGTAATATTGTGTGTGTGTGTGTGTGTATGTATGTGTGTGTATGTGTGTGTGTATATAGTATAGTATAGTATAGTATAATATAGCATAATATCAACATGGCCTTGTGGAACTTACTATTGTTAAACTGTTTTATTTCCCATTTTTGCTTTCAGCTAGCTTTGATATGTATATTTGAATTGCTTGTAGGATATAAATAGGGCTGTCTGGGCCCAAGGCAACATTTCAAATGGGGCTCCTCAGGTGAGAAAGCTCAGACAGTGAGGCCCCAGTCTATAGCATTTGAGGGTGGGTGGTACAGGGAGAAGAAGTCCCATGGTTGCTTCTCTCCTGCTGCCATGCAGATCCCAGAAAGTTTTCCCCTTCAGATCAGCAGGGATGCCTTTAGATGTCAGGTAACCCTACATATCCTATTTGAAGAAAATGGGAGATAAGAAAGGGGTGGGTGGAGGTAATGAAGCACAGCTTCAGTACTGCATTTTCCTAACCTATTTAAGTAGATTGTCTTTCTCTAATTGTTTTTTCTCCCTGGAGATGGAGGTAGGGGGTGGGAGAGAGAGATAAAACACTTAGAATTTTGATACCATAAAACCAGGCTTTCTTACTCCATTTTCAGTGTTTTAAAAATAAATATGTGCAATCTTAGAGTGGCACCCAGCAGAGATGCTAAATTTAAAGATGTGTTAGCATGTCTTCACTTTGTTTAGCTTCTATTAGCACTGAAGTTGAAATGGGGAGGATAGCATTTGGCAAACATAATCTTCATCTGCAAAAATCTCCTTTCTTCATTTCTTGGATTTTTAAGTTTGTTACTCAAAAGGGGGCAATAATATTCCTATACCATCCCAAGTTCCATCTTTATCTCTTACCATTTGTACTAGCATTGCTTCCCTGGTGTAAATATTATGGGAGAAGAAGGCCATTTACAGCATTAGAAATAATATCTTACAAGGAAGATTGCCTTCCTGTGCCCCTAGGAAGATCTTATTTGGGGAATTCCCACCCAGTTGACATATTTCAATTTAATTGCATTTCAATTGTCTGTCTCTCCATCCATCAATCAAAACAGCATATTTCTCACATTCCAAAGCAGTACCTTAAAGACTGTACCTTTTAAAAACCTTCATTTCCTTGTTTCTTTAAATAATAAGAGAATCATATTTAATAGATATTTCTTGAAGTCCAAAATCAAGCCTGTAGGAATTCCAAAAAACATTTCCAACTATCTGGCCTGCATCTGAAAAGTTCCATTGAAAGATAACCTACCACTGCTACATTTTCACTACTTCACAGCTGTTACTGTTAAAAAAAATTCCTCTGAATATTCAGCCTGAATCTCTTTTTCCAAAATAACAACAATAACAACAACAGCAACAATATAATGCTATTTCAGCCTGTTGGTTCTTGACCTGTTCTTGGTTTCAACAGGGAATATGTCTGCCTTCTCTTGCACGTGAGAGTTTTTCAGATATTTTTAGACAGCTCTCATATTATGCCTCATTCATCAATTTTGCATCTCCTCAGCTAGTTTTTATCCATTTAACACTGGAAATTCTGAGAATTGTAGTTCCAACACATCTGGAATGCATAGGGTAAGGAAGGCTGTGCTAAGTTATCACTTTCTATATTAGAGCTATAAATAAAAGGTCTAAAGCCCATGAGTTTTATTGTTGTTGCTGTTGTTAAGAGCCTGCAGAAATCAGGGCTTAAAACTTGAAAGCAATGGTCAGCCCTAGAAGATTTGGCAAGCAGTCCCAATAGCTCAGAATAGTGGAATAGTTCAGTGGAAAACCTCGGAATAAGGCAACTTTATATATTGAAAGCATCCAATTGGCCTAAGCAAATAGTGATATGTTCTGCATGTTAATTTTGTCCAGCTCTTATTACATGAAATAGTAGTTTGAATTAACTATCTTTAATAAAATACCATGGGAATGAATGGATGAAATTAATTAATAAATAGGAGGATTTTAATGGCTTACTTCACCAGGGAAAGAGCTTTAAATTCTGATCCAAGATGCTGTGGCTCTGTTCACACCTGGCAAATTTTGAGCATTGAGGGATTTGTGGTGGCATATTGATGCACAGGTTTTATACTTCCAATGGATGCATTCATCTTCATTATTTCAAAGAAAGCCACGAAGGCTCTGGCTTCCTTTTTCCATCACCTTAAATGGATATGCAGGGTTACCATGTAGTTTCTCTAAATGATATTTCCATGAAGCTATCAAGAGCAAGCTTTTTGGCATAAAGACTGGCCTTGTGACACATAATCAATGCAAAGTAGCAGGGAACAGTGACCTTGGTAGCAAGTAGAAAGGAAACTTGCAAAAAACTCACTTATCCTTTTGAGACAGACTGCATGAAATAGGGCCTGTGTCTTTTTTGCACTTGGTTCAGCTGCACTGGAAGGAACAGCTATGTACACAGAAGGCATTGGGTATCCATTTCTATATGACAACTCCCCACACTGGGAAAGAATTTACACACACACACACACACACACATATACATACACACAAACATACTTTTTTTAGAATTTGCTTTTGTGTGTGTGTACTGTATATGTATGTACTGTATGTATGTATGTGTGTATGTGTATATGTGTGTGTGTGTGTGTGTGTGTGTGTGTGTATATATATATACGGTATATATACGGTATGTATGTGTGTGTGTGTGTATATATAAATTCCCTTCTCATCCCTATGGGTGGTATGTGTCTTCTTCAACCTCAGGTCCTCTACCAAAGGTCTGGGAGTTTGAGGGTTTTGCGCAATATCTTAGCTGTTCCTAGCACTGCACTCTTCTGGACAGAGAGCTCTGATGTTGTTGCTGGGATCTGTTGTAGCTTAGGAGTCACAGCCGTGAGGGCTCCTACCACCACTGGAACTACTTTGGCCTTCACTTTCCACATCCTCTCTAGTTCCCCTTTCAGGCCCTGGTACAGTACTTGACCAGCTTCTGATACTCCTTCCTGTTGCTGTCACCTGGCACCTCTACATCTATCACCACTGCTGTCTTCTGGCCCTTGTCTACTACAACGTCTGGTTGATTGGCTAGTACCTGCCTGTCTGTCTGGATCTGGAAGTCCCACAGGATCTTAGCTCTGTTATTCTCCATGACCTTCTGTGGAATCTCCCATCAGGACTTGGGAAGGTCTAGCCCATACATTGTGCAGATATTCCTGTACACAATGCCAGCTACTTGGTTGTGCTGTTCAGTATATGCTGTTCCTGCCTGCATCTTACACCCTGCCACTATGTGTGGGACTGTCTCTGAGGCCTCTCTGCACAGTCTGCATCTTGAGTCCTGTCTAGTGGGGTAGACCCCTATTTCTATGGATCTGGTGCTTAGTGCCTGTTCTTTGCTGCTATGATCAGTTATTTCTGTCCTGGTTCCCCAACATCTGGCGTGCACCTTGATAATCTGGGTGACATATGAACTGGCATGAGTCTCTTAGTTCATGTCACATATCTGAGGTAGGCAGGTGAAATGTTAGGGAGTCTTTGCCCAAGGACCCCTACTGATAAGGTATGTACCATCTAGGATTCGAATCCTGGTCTCCCATGTCAAAGGGCAATTCTAACACTACACTATCCAGCCGCTTTTTTTGCACTTGGTTCATCTGCACCAGAAAGAGCAGCTATGTCCACAAAAGGCATTAGGTATCCATTTCTACATGATAAGTCCCCACACTGAGAAAGAAGATAGACAGACAGACATTATATATATTAAAAAGGAGAAAAGAGGAAACAAATTTGTTTACATTTTGCCAATGCTGATTCATAAGGAAAGATGCAAATTGAGAAATAATTGCCCTAATTTAAATGGAAGTATTACATATCATACAGTATAATGAGAAGACTGTCACAATTGATCCATGATATGTCTGCTCATTCTCCTATCCAGATGGTAACTATTCAAGCACAGCATCAAGGCTCTCCCTTTTTATCAAATATTTCTCATAATTAAGGATGGTGAGGGTCACATAGAACCAGGGAGGGTGATGGAGCTGTGCTAAGTATCTCATTGTTCATCATAGAATGTGGGAGTGTTGGGATTGCCTTGCATAGCAGTATAAGAGGGGTAGTAGGCATAGCTGCTTCTTACTATTATTTATCTTTAAAATAGGTTTACACCTATGCATAAAAACGCATGTATCAATATTTCATGCTTGATTCAAGTTCATATCAAGACAACTTCTGATATAGAAAGGGACCTCAGGTGGGAGAAAGCCTTTGGGAGATTTTTACTTTAAAATCACCTGGGCCTGTTGAATATGTGATTAAGAAAGAGAGGTTTAGACAGGATCTATTATCACTATTTCAAACAGGATCTGTTCATATGATAGGAACCACCTATCTATTTCCTCTTCCATTCAGTTAATTCACCTTTGTGCACATCCTATGCACAGAACTGGATGGCTAAGCTTTTATATATGCCTGTTTTCCCCCCCAGTCAGTGTAAGGGTAGCTTGCATTGGTGTACAAAGTGGGAGGGGGTCATCTGTCCCATGCTCAGGCAGTAAATGGGGTGTTGCCAATGAGGAGGGTTGAGATTGGTGTGGAGTTGTGTTGTTGCTGGTGGTCTGTCAGAAAAAAATGTGCCTTCAAGTCAATTTTGACTCACAGAGATAGCCCCCTGCAATTTTCTTGGCAGCATTTTTCGGAAGTGGTTTGCCACTGGCCCCTTCCTAGGGCTGAGAGAGCGTGCCTGGCCCAAGTTCACCCAGTTGGCTAGAACTGAAGATTCTAGCCTGGTGCCTTCACCACTCTGTCAAACTGTATCTCAATGACAGAGGAGAGAGGTATTAAAAAATGATCCCCTCTGGGTGTCCAATATGCTAGGTACATCACTAGTAGCTTGGAAATCGAAACTATCTGCCCAACATGCTTTTATTCTTTCTCTTTTTTTTAAATCAAAAAAACATCAGCAAAAATGCAGTGGCATGATATTACTCAGTGACATCATGGACAGCTATAGAAAGAGGCATTTGTATCTCAGCAGATAATTGGCATGGTAAGGACCCTGGAGATCAAAGTCCCCTGTCATGTAGAGCAGTGTTTCTCAACCTTGGTGACTTTAAGATGTCGAACTTCAACTCCCAGAATTCCTCAGACAGCATGCTGTCTGGGGAATTCTGGATGCTGAAGACCAACATCTTAAAGTCGACATGGTTGAGAAACACTGATGTAGAGAACCTCCAAAGATTCAGGAAGCTGTAGACCTGAAGAGGGAGAGCTTTTGAATGTGAGTAGACTTTTGTTCATTTTTATAATGCCTAAAGGATGTCTCATTATTCATTATATTCTAGAATCCCAGCTAGGTTCAGGGAATGAATCCAAATTGCTATGTGACTGTTTGATAATCAGGATCTTTCACATCTTAGTAAGCAAATGGTCTCCACTAATGAGAAGGATATTTCAACTAAGAGAAAAGACAGATTCTCCCCTCCCTGTTCAGTCCACTTACTGCCTAATTAAGGCCAGTAATTAATGTATGACCTTTGAGCCGTTGTAAAATGGAAACTTCTCAGTTGTTAATCATGTTAAATTGTAAAATCAGCAAAATTTGCCTACTGGCAAAATCAAAGCTTCTGCTCAGTTCTCTATGTGTAGGAGCAAAATGCCACCAGAAGGAAATTTCAAAAGGCACAGGAAAGATGGAGGAAAAAAGAACTAAGGTAATCATGTTATAAGATACATAAAGGTACGTCTTTAACATGCCTATCTGAATATTTATCGATGGATGACTTATTAATATAAAAATAGTGTGAGTCAAAAAAGCTGAAACAATAATAATAAATCAGATTTTTCCAGCCATATATTAAAATGATATTTAGGCATGAAGAGATCTAACAGAATATGGATAGGAATGCACACTATTGTCTTCTAAATGTGCTGTTAAGCATCAGCTGAAAATGGGAAAGCAGTACTTAAATGCATTGTCTGCTATGTAATCCATAGCAATTTTTGAAACCCAAATTACATTCTAATGCATATTTAGCAAGCTATATACACATTTCTTGCTGTTTTTCCCCTAACTTTTCCTTTTCTTTATTAGAAACCTGCACTCCACTTAGTCAAAAATGAAACTCCTGCATCTAAATAAATATTGCATCTAAAAAATCTCATATTATACTAAAGCAATTCTTGGAGTGGGGATTGGGAGATTCCCTATCAATGCTAGATTTATTGGAAGTTACATAAATGTCCAGTTTAAAATAAATTATGCCATTCCACACATCTCCCACACTCCCATGACAACTTGTTTATTAAATTTCTTTCTAGCTCCCCTCAGATTGCTGCACACATTTCACTTGAACATAATGTGCTGGATGCATTTCCACAGAAAAGTAGTGTTTTAACAAAATAGAATGTTTTATGTTTAAATCTCACTTTAGAATCAGTCCTTAAGAAATGTTGTGAATCTTACTAGGTTTTTTTCAGGGTTCCTCTGAAATTCTAGAATCCCCTTCCAATCTTGGGGGTGGGAATGGGGGGCAGTTGCTATCTTATAAGGCCCTGCTTCCAGCTAATTCAGTATTTTTCTTTGGTAAGAATTTAGGAACATAAGAAGAGCTCTGTTTGATCCATCTGATATATGAATTGGTCCATCTAGTACACTATTCTGTGTTACCCAGTGAGACATCCAGAAGCGTTCAGGGAACTGAGAAATATGGATTGGAGGGCAATAGCCCCAAAGCCTTTTTCCAGTCACATTCTCCCAAACATCTGGTATTAAAGGAATGCCATCTTTCATTATGGTGGCATAATCTGCCATCTTGACCAGTAGCCACAGCTATATGTAGCCTCCATATGTGTGTCCCATTCTCTTTTAAAAGCATCCATTAATGGATGGCCTTTACCATATCTCATGGCAGCCAATTCTACAGTTTAACCAGGTATTGAATATAAATACTGTATTGCTCCTGAATCTTCCTGGATTTAATTGTAATGAATGCTCCCAAGTTCTAATATTGTGAAAGAAGGAGAAAAAAAACCCTCTGTATCCATATTTTCCATTGTATTACTGGTATTGGTTTTATATGTCTGTATGTCCTTCCCTGCTTATTCTGTAAGTGGTAGGTAAAGGTAATGGTTTCCCTTGACATTAAGTCCAGTCGTGTCCGACTCTAGCGGGCGGTGGTCATCTCCGTTTCAAAGTTGAAGAGCCGGCGTTTGTCCGTAGACACTTCCGTGGTCATGTGGCTGGCATGACTAAACAGAACGCCGTTACCTGCCCGCCAAAGCGGTACCTATTAATCTACTCACATTGGCATGTTTTCAAACTGCTAGGTTGGCAGGAGCTGGGACTAGCAACAGGATCTCACCCCGTCACACGGATTCGAACCACTGACCTTCTGATCGGCAAGCTCAGCAGCTCAGTGGTTTAACCCGCAGCGCCACCGCGTCCCTATTCTGTAAGTGAGGAAGCTCCAAATCAGGAAAATAAACTGTGTCTTTTAAAACAACTTTTATATTTAACTGACCAGCTTTTCCCACTCTACATGAAACAGAATTACATTTTATTTCTACTGTCATTGTTGCCTAAGGGAGTCCTGACATTCTCTGAATCACCTCTCTCCACTTCCATTATATGTTCTATTATAGTGTTATTCCATAATAACTCTAATTCACTGTGACAAAATTTAGAAGCAGAAAGTAGCTGTTTCGCCCTATCTGTAAAAGTATAAACAGAGGGCAGACATTCAGAACAGTAACTCTGCTCCATCTTCCTTATTTCATTTCACCCTTTGGTCTTCTAATCATCTACTGCTTCATTTTGTCTTTTACTCAAGGAACAGTTATCTTTGGATCTGGATTGGCACAGACATTTTGCTGCCCAAGGTGAAAGATAAAGTAACCTCATATTCTACAAAGAAGTTGACCACAAAAGTGTTTGATAATTCTGTTCAGGTCTTTTCCTGCAGCATCTGGCCAACCTTGACTAAGCAGAGTCATTCATGGTGAGTGTTTGGATGGGTGATCTGTAGAAAACCCCAGGGTGATAGGCTAGACTGGGAAGTTGAAAAACAATCCCTGAAAAAGATAATGATAATCCAGTTCTGCATTGTTTCCAAGTAAACTACATGGATTTCATGAAGTCTCTACAGTCAAGCTAAATTTCAAGGCAACCTATCTTTTTTAACCAATATTTGCAAGTTCATCCATAAATCAAATGAAAAGAGGTTAATATTTTAAAAGTTTAAATATGGGAAGAAAGTGATATGGCAGATTCTCCATCCAGCCAAGGACTTTGATACCTTTGAGTTTATAAAACATGGCTTGGATCTCTATTGTGGTACTGAATTCCAAGTTATATGCCAGTCAATTAACAGAGGGCCTTTTCCATGATATGAATACAGGGCACCCAATGATTGGCATAGGTAGGGAGAATTTCATTCACATTATTTAAAAAACAAAAAAGAATTTGGGTGATGCAGGTCTGACTGTACAACAGTCACAGTTTTGATTTCAAAGATCTGCTGCTGCTGCTACCCTAACACTTTGCCAGGTAAGAGGAAGGGTTCTACCTGGGGTGCTGACTGTTACATAAAGTGGTGGTCTTCTAAATATTAGCACAGTCCAGATTATGGAGTGATAAGGCCCTCTCAGTATCATCAAGGTTGTATCTATTGGTAGATTCAACACTATCAGATTTCTACTGCTATGAACCATTATGGGCAATACATACAGTGACAGCTGATGGATAGATTCTGCATTTTTGATCCCATTTCCTTTCCTGAGAACTGTTTATCTTTTTGTTTCTGTGTAATATGCTTCCTACGGGTTAGACTGATATTCTCTGGACCATCATTACTTGTAGTTATGCATCTCTTACTTGCTCACTCTAGCTCTAAAGTAACACATTATAATTGTTAACTGATAAGGTGCTTATAATCTGTCCCTCATGTAACCTGTATCTGCATAGCCAACTAGTCTTTCCCCTTTCCCCCCCACCTGCCTCGCCCCAATTTTAATCCTACATCAGTCTAGCCACTCTATGCATCTGATGAAGTAAGCCACAGCTCATGAAAGCTCATGCCTTTTAACAAAATGTGTTAGTTGTAAAACTCCTAATTGGACTCTTCCTGACTTTTTGGCACCAAAGATTTAACATGGCTCTCCTTTTACAATGATGTACATGATGTCACTCCCCCCCTCTCTAAATGCCCTGTAGGGTCATTGTGCCCTAAAAGTATTAGGTCAATTTCTTCATTCACCACTCTACTTGAGGCGGGGGGGGGGGTGGGGTGGATCTGCAAAATCCTGACACTGAGACCCAACACAAGAAGAAAAGAAGATAACCCAGAAAAATACAGACCTACTTAGAAATAATTGTAAATTCTTTATTGATCTTGGTGGGAAACAAGTTAATTTTTAATGACAAAGATTAAAAACAATGAATATCAAGCTCATATAAAATGCACTTACTGGTATATAACATGCAGCATAAACATAACATTTTGGAAGAAGAAAGAGGGAAACTACTAAAATGATGCATTAAATATTTCCATCACAGCAACACTGAGATACCATTTTTAACAAATGCCCCACTGACACCCATTTTCCAAACCACTTGACTAAGCACAGTTTAAAAGAATTGTTCAGCAGTAGCAGACTACTTCTAGTTCTTCCAAGTGTCAGAATATTAACACAGATGTAAAATCTATGGCAAGGGACCGTTTATATGGATGCACAGGGCAAAACAGCCATTTGATATCTCGCCTTTGCTTGCTTCAGTGCAAGTATCTCCCTGAGATTCAAAGACCCAGAGCTTTTCTTGTTGTTGTGTTGTTTATTCATTCAGTTGCTTCTGACTCTTCATTACTTCATGGACCAGCCCACGCCAGAGCTTCCTGTCAGTTGTCAACACCCCCAGCTTCCCCAGGGATGAGTCCATCACCTCTAGAATATCATCCATCCAAAAGCCTTCTACTCTCCCTAGCATCATCTTCTCCAGGGTGTCCTGTCTTCTCATTATGTGGCCAAAGTATTTGTGTTTTGCTTTTAATATCATTCCCTCAAGTGAGCAGTCTGGCTTTATTTCCTGGAGTATGGACTGGTTTGATCTTCTTGCAGTCCAAGGCACTCTCAGAATTTTCCTCCAACACCATAGTTCAAAAGCATCTATCTTCCTTCTCTCAGCCTTCCTTATGGTCCAGAGAGCTTTTCTTGCAACTAGATTATACTCTTCACACAACATAGCATTCAGGCTGGATTCTTACTGAACATTGCAGTGTCAGTCTTATTTCTTTCATTTACAGATATAGCAGAACCATGTCGTCCATTCAAAAGAGGAATGGCTAATTTGGACCCTACAATGATTAACATTGATTTTGAATCAGCAGCAGTGAATAAAAAAACTTGCAATATATCCAAGTACTTAAAACATCATTTTTCTATTCAAATATTGCATAAAACACTTATTTTAGAATAGAAAGATCTGGGCATCATATGAGGCGTACAGGATTTGGGGAAATTTATCTTCACTCTATTTTTTATTCTGTGAAGTTGCTTGAAACATTCTCTCCAAGGAGACTGTTCAGTACAGGAGCTTTCAATCCCTGGTAAGTAGGGCTGCACAGCCCTTAAGATTCAGTTCCCCAAAGGTGCTTGAAGCATGTGGGAGCACGGGCATAATACCTGACTGAAACTCTTTAAACCAGGAAAAGCATCTTTTTCCAGGATAATACAACAGCCTTTCAAAACTACCATGCAATCCCAGAAAAAGCTATAGCTGTTTTAAGGAACTGCAGGTCGAGTCTATGTCTGTGCCCTGGTGTGCTGTGTGCTGTGACACATCTTTTTGGAACTGAATTCAAAGTCCTGCACAAGCACTGGTTAGTTACAAGATTAACTAACTACAAGTTAGTTTGTATTTGTAAGATACTTTATGACTTTGCAAGATACAAGATACATCCTTCACTAGGTCTCACCAGTTCAAAGGATCTTCACATGGCAGCTTCACTGTACAAGTAAGCCATTGGTGGCTCAAAAACATTTTATTTATTTATCATATTTGTATAGCCACCCATCTCACATAGTGAGTCTGAGCAGCATACATAATAAAACAAAATACATAAAAGTAAAATACATAAAAACCAATAAAACCACAATTTAAATTAAAAGTAAAAAACAAAGTAAAAAACAAAATGGCAGCCAGCATACAGAGAGTACATTAGTTAACTAATTTATAACCATCCAACAGGCTCCAATCTACCATGGGATCCCCAAGCTTGTTGACAAAACCATGTTTTTATGGCCTTCCAGAAGGCCAATAGGGTTGGGGCCAACCTCACCTCAAGGGGAATGATGTTCCACAGGGCAGAGGCTACAGCAGAAAAGGCTTTCCTCCTAGGAACTGCCAGAAAAAGCTCTGTAGCTGACGGAACCTGCAACATGCCTCTCCTACTGGATCTGATGGGATGGGTAGATGTCACTGGGGAGAGGTGGTCCCTCAAATAACCTAGTCTTATGCCATGTAGGGTTTTAAAGGTCAAAACCAGCACCTTGAATTGGATCTGAAAGCAAACTAGTAACCAATACAGCTCATGTAGCAGAGATGTAACATGTGCAGTTCTTGAAGTACACATAACTGCCCATGCTGCCACATTTTGCACCAGCTGAAGCTTTTACTAAATCTTACTATTTAAATGCTGTGTTACCATTCCTAAATATAAATGACTAAGAAAGACTTGCCTATTTCAACTACCATTGACGGATTCACTGCCATAAGTAATAATATCTATGGCCAGATAACATTCCCAGTCTGGAAATAGATGGAATATGCATTCAAATGAAATACAAAGGACCTAGGAATTATATCTTATTCATAAAGTAATGTCCCTTCTTCTCTGTTGTGCTGTGATATCACTGAAGAGTTAGTGTACATGATTACTATATAAAGGTTTGCAGTTGTGTTATATTGTGATACTGCAGAATTCCAAATCTTGTGGAACTACTCACATGAATGCAAAATCTTCCTGCTGTGGACAACTATAGAAAATCTGGTTGTTCACTGATGTCATAGCATGGCTTAGAAAAGGGATGGGCTGTTCACCATTCCCAGCATATCAAATTTTATAGAACATACCACCTGAAAAGAGATTCTATGATCTTGTTCTATGCTCATTCAACTTACTTGGTTGAATGGGGCTAGTTTGTGAACAACCTATTCCAGTTGACTATCCTCAGAACTAAGGAAGAGGTTAGTTCAATCCTGAGGTGCATGTGACTAAACAGAGAGAGAGAGAGAGAGAGAGCGAGCTGGGTCAGGCAAACAGGGTTGAAAGTGTTAACAGAATGTTAACAGCTTCCTGCTTCTAAAACAGAGACAAAGTCCTAGAAAGGTCTTACAGGAACTTGGCTTCCCTAGGCAATTTTCCCTTTTCCTTCTTTCTTTTTACCCCTTCCACATGTCATGCAAGGCTGCATGGTAAAGATGCAGAAAGGGATAGTGAATCTGTTGACAGGGGTATCAATTCTGCTCAGGTCAGTTTTTCTTTTCTGTTTTTTAATTGTTGGGGGTAAGACTTAGGATGTAACAGCTACTCACCCTCTTTTGCAGAAGCTGAGAGGACTGAAAACTACTGACTTAGGGTTCATTAGTAGCCATTATTTCCTAGGACAGGAAAACATAGAATGTAAACAGGAAATTTCCACTTATGAACAAGTATAGAAAACAAAAAACAAATCTGGGAAGAGATGGCATCGGATTTGAATTTACAGAAGACATAAGTTTGGGGATCAGTCTTAATGGTCAGACATGATCAAATGTTCATAATGATTGGCATTCATGGATTATAATAAAAATTCAGTCCAAGCCATGTTGTATTCAGTCTCTGGGAAGCTACATCCAAGTCATGTCTGCTAAGGTGAAGCTTGACATGACTGGTTTTCTGCATTCACACACTGATGGCACACATAGGGATGAGTTAATTATCTCATAGGGTCTCTAACTCAGTCAATTATAGCTAAACAAAGCCTGTGAGAGAAGTACCAAACTAATTTGATTGGGAGACTGAACTCATCCAGAGGCAAAAAATAGAGAAACCACTGTGTTTTTAGCAAGGAACAGAGGACAAAGACTGGATTTTTTTTCCCCCGGGTCTGAGGGAAACTGAATGAGTGATAGGAAACTGAATGGAAGATGGGTCTGAAGATTAGAGAAGTAATGTCTGGATATCCTATATGTAGAGTTACTTCAGAAGAGGGCAGGATACTGAAGAGCAAGACTTAAAGGGAAAAGGTTGAAGATTGGAAACAGTTCAACAATATAACAGGCAATAAAAAGCACACAGAGAAAAAGACTGGGAGAGAAAAACTGGGCAGTGAGAGTTGGGTTTTTTGGTTGTAATTCTGTTTTTAGGAAATCAATGTCTCTATTGTATAAAAGACTGAGCCTTATTACTTTCTGTACTATTGAATAAAATGTATTCATTTTTTTACAAGTTATCATTTGATTTCACAGAAGAGAATTGGCTTTCAAAATCTCTTTCAAAGGAAATGCAAATTTTGGTGAAATTTTCCTGATTGGAGTCTGTTTTCTTGCACTGATTTAGTTATGAAGTGCTCAGGAGGTTGGGTGAGTTTCCTGCCTTTCCTTAGACAACCATCTCTCAGCATTCTGCAACCTTGTTGGCTTCCCATTAATTAAATCACAAAGGAAAACATCATAAGGGAATTCCTCTCACTGGACTTTTCTGGGAAGGACAGCAAAAGATGTTTCAACTGATGGAAAAATGCATAACTGAAAAAATACTAGTAGCACTGCTCCCCTAGCAATAAAACACCATCAAGAAAAATCTGAAATAAATTTTCAGGAAACCTGAGCACATGAAAAACACATTTCAGCACAGCATTAATTCACAGCCTTCTTACCTAGTGTGGAATGTGAAAAAACGTGGAGAAAGCTTAGCAGAACACTTGCAAGTTTCATCTTATGACCTATTTTATTATTCTTTATATCTATTTTTAAAATGTTTTTAATACCTCCTGTAGACTTTTCCCTTGATGCAGTGCCTTCAGTATTATATTCCAGCAAAGCACCACTCCTGGCACCTGTACAAAAGCTAACTAATATGTTATGTTTGTTTATGGGTAAAAGTGATAAAACAAAGAAATGAATATACTTATTTTTAAAGAAAAATTACAAAAAGAATGTGAGCTGAACATTAATATATTTAAAACTGGGGAAGAACAGCTTGGACTGTTTCTAAATATATATGGGTTGTGCTGTTATTTCAATGCTACACAAACTTACAATTTATTGCTCATATTTTATTTACAGGTGTGTATGAAACAGGAAATGTGTTTCATTTTGCATCTAAAACAAACACAGTATGAGTCAGAGGTTCAGCCAAATCATTCTGGACAGAGTATGATTCAGGCAAATTGAAGGTCAGAACATTTTGATTGTTCTAGCTTTTGCCTGAAACAAAGTTTGGAGGGGTCTCATGGGCAAGTGGGGTCCCTTTCTCTTCAACTTCTCCAGATGGTGTCCCCTTTGGCAGCACCTGGCAGCTAAGAGGAGGTCCTTCTCTTAGCTACTGTCACTGAATTCCAGCATGGCTTATCTAACCAGCTTGCCTGTCTCTCTCCCATCAATCTTCTCAGTCCCTTTCATGCCCTATCTTCCCTTGCCTGCTGCCACATGCCATCCCAAATGCCCTTTCCTGTGTTTTGCTGTCCCCTCCTGAAACACTTCTGCCAAAACATGTTTTTCAGTTCTGTGCCCAGACCAAACACTTCTGTTTTTGTTTCAGTATAGATATGGACCACTAAAAAATGGCTGTTCTATTCACAAAACAGTTCATACATGGAATGTTTTGCACATGGCTAATTTTATTCCACCTTTAAACAAACTCTATAACAGTTATTCTCCTCTCTTGCTTTTCAGAACTTCAAAGAATTTAAAGGAACTGAAATTGTTTCAGTGGATATGCCACAGATAGACAAAGTAAATTGAATCTTATTTTCTGATAGCTATCATGTATATGTTTAATGGAGATATGATAACATTTTTGTGGTTGGGGTTGGATGTCCTTCCTTCCTTCCTTCATTCATTCATCTTATTTTGGCAGAAATTACACTATCAGTGTTAGTGATTTGCTGCTGAATTTATGTGGCATGATTTCAGGAAGGGGCACACTAAACATATGTCTGAGACCAAGGCAGTCTTTCAGATGTAGTCTTGAGGGTTTGAGGTTCCATGAAGTGGCAACAAGGAGGTAAATGTGACAAAGTCAGAAATTAGCTCTGTCCAGGGCAAAAACAAAAGCCTACATTTTTCTTCATCCTGCTTGTTGACTTCCCCCATCCCCATCCCCATTTGTCTCTTTATCTAGTCTTTAAAATGTTATGTTTAATTTTAACATACTGAATATCAGCCACAATAAAGAAGTGAAGTGGGGCTTTGGTGGCTGAGATGCATCTAAAAAAGAATTTTGGGTTCACTCAGGGAGTGACCCTTATTTAGAACAGCATTTGAATAAACTATTTATGAAAGCATTATTTAGGAACCTATAGTTGAAGATGTTCTTAGATGACTGGTGTTTTCTTTAGATCACTCTTATTTAAGAACCATTCTAGACTTACTTTTGTTTGTGATTACTTTTTGGTTGCTAATTAGCAACTGTAGAAGCTTTAGGTTAGGCTCCCCAAGAATACTATTTTCCCTTAGAGGAAAACTGCCATTAGCAGCTCTGTCGACATTTTTTTCTGGGACAAAAAACAAACATAGAGGCTTAATTAATTGGTGGTAAAGGGTTAAATCCTGCCTATACTGTATGCTCTATAAGACAGAATCAAATAATGAGATTTTTCTCATACTGAGATAAGCATCCAAATTTCTTCTTCTTTTTCCCTTCACAAATAGATTCAATTGACTTAAATTAATATTTAACATAATTAGTACTCAAAGATGAATCTTCTTAATGACAACTTAATGATTTGCTGCATTAAATTCTCTAGCTAACACTTCCCTAAAAATGAAACAATGAAGATAGAAATTCTACAATTTGAAAATGTGGACTTAATATAAGTATTAGCTAACAACTCTGTCTAATGAGCAGAACTAAAATATCCAGCAACCACAGGTGTATTTAATATGCTTAATATTTTTTTCCCAAGATTTTCCTTGCAAGATGTATATAGTTACTCATTAAATACTTGGGGAAGGGGGGCATTCCAAGGTACAGTTTCTAGATCTGTGCTCCAATATATCACAAATTTTAAACTCTAATGCCTTAAAAATGTCTATTTTCTTATTATTATTATATCACAGGAGTTCACAACCTGATATCCATTGGCACCATGTTACCGCAAGATCCTCAGTTTCTTGGGATCCCCAAATTAAATAATATTTTCCACCAAATGGGCATGATCTCACAAGATTTGGGTAAGCATGTTCCAATGCTGTAAGATTCAGGGGCAAGAACACTACAGTGTTAAAAGATTTGGATGAAAAGTCTGAAATTTGGTGAAATGTGACAGTTGCTTGTAATTTTAGCCATATCATATCTGGAATGCAAAAATTGGGATGACCAATAGAAATACAGAAACTTTTTTGTTGTCATTTACTGGTCACCCAGATATTTGCAGTCCATATGGTTGATGGATGGATACACACACACACAAACACACACACACACACCATGCCATCATGCAGGAGGCTAAAAGATACCCTGCAGCATTGTAACAATGGTTAACAATACCCATTTAAGAACATTCACTATAGTGGACTTCACTGTTTGCTGCAGAAGTATAATTTTCAATAGGAAAAAAATGAGCCCTTCTACTGTTTTTTGGGGTGGTTCCCTCACCCTGCCGGGAGTGCTTAGATCTTATATGATGCTGGCAGTTTTCTTCTTTACCTTGTGGGATTTCTAAAATCAGCTGTGGAGATAATGCAGATTAGGCATACTTTTTTTCAGTCTGCTTCTTTTTGAGTTTCAGTTTGCATTTTCTAACCTTAGATGTTACCAGTAGGTAGTCTTCTATAGGCACACCAACTACATCTTCTTGAGCTGGTAATGAAGGTGCTGTTGTGGTAGTGGTTGCTTTTATTTTTCAAAGCATTCCAGAATAGATCTGTATAAAGAATGGTCTGTATGTTTGTTCCTATGGAGAGGCATCACCTGCGGTATTCCTAACAAAAGGAAGTGGATGCCTGGCTACTACAGTAAATAGTACCCTTATTTTAAGGGACAACACATGAAAAACAAATAATGAATGAACAGTCCATAGGCCCAAGAAATCTATTGTATGCTGTCCACTTTTCTTTTTCTACAATAGCCCTGGAGATTATTATTATAATCAAGTGCTGTTGTTATTGTTCCTAGCAGAGCTTTTTCCTTGTTTCCCCCCCTGCCTCTTTCTAGTCCTTCAAAAGGCAGCAGTAGAAAATCTGTTGGCATCTGGACTACCATTTCATTTTCTCTACAGTGCCCTGTATGGAGCATCCACCTACGGCATTATATATGGGGGCGGGTGGCAGAAGAAAGAAGGCTAAATATTTACTGCCACAAAAATGATAGAAAAAAGTAAGACAAAACATCTGCAAGAGGCTTTTTTCCCCTCTCCATTAGAGCATTGGATCAAGAAAAATCCCCACAATTTTCTCAGGGAAAAAAAAAAGGTCTTCCGATAAATTTTACCTTGGAGAAGGTGATGCAAGCTTGGCTGTTATTAAGTATATGCATACACTAGAAGCATTCTCTTTCCAGAACTATCTGAGCAAAAATCATAGAAATCCTCACTCCACGTATTCAGGATGAAGTTGTCTTGTAGGGGAGAGGGCAAACATTTTTGGTTTAACCACACTTAAAATATTCCTTTGGGGCTATTAAGCCTCTCTTTTTCCAAAATTTCAAACTAACAGTATAATGAGTAAGTACTGGGGTGTCCACAGAGAACATTGAAAAAGTTCACACAGCAGCCCCAATCATGCAATGGGCATAAAAAAGGATAGGGCTTCAATCATGTGGTCACAGCCACCACCTTAATATTTTTGAAAGATCCCCTCCCTCACCTCCTCACCACACCACTCAGATGCTCCTGTTCAATATTTTGTTCCCCAAAACATTAGGTGGAAGAGGGAGGCATTGACTATGTCAGATCAGCTAAGTCATGATCATGCACAGTCATAAATGAGTAAAAATCCAAAACATTCACAGCATACATACGCCAAAACAACTGTCTGGGATTGTCTTATATTTTATAATATTAAAATAACCAGGAGTTTGAGAACAGAATAAACTACAACTCAGAAGAAAGGCTAGAAGTAGCAAGTTAACATGCAGGGGAGAATTTGATTGATCCTTTTCAGCAGATTTAAGATGAGATTATTTATTTTATTTATAGATTTTTTTAAATTCTACGTTTATTATTTTTATAAATAACTCAAGGAGGGGAACATACCTAATACTCCTTCCTCCTTCTATTTACCCCACAACAACAACCCTGTGAGGTGAGCTGGGCTGAGAGAGAGGGACTGGCTCAAGGTCACCCAGGCGGTTTTCGTGCCTAAGGTGGGGCTAGAACTCACAGTCTCCTGGATTCTAGCCTGGTGCCTTAACCACTAGACCAAAGTGGCTATTAGGTTTCTTCAAGAGTTGTTAAAAATAAGCAGGCATGAAATTAAGTGGCATGAAATAATAAATGTTTCCTAAGGATGCTACTTTCCATTAAGATGTTTCTATTAGTTTTAATCTTCAGTCCCTAGAAAATGCTTTTAATAATCCACTTAAGGTAATTCCCTGTGTAAGTAGTTATATAATAATCTATGTGGCCAGCTTTTGCCTTGTTGGTGACTTTTGTGCCCCTCTTCAAATATAGTGCTATCTTAATACACTGTGCCCTTGTTTTTGAAAGAATTTCTGTAGGGTCTTGGAGATTTTGTGGCACAATCATTGCCTAACTCGCATTATTGCTCACGAACTGCCACTCAACCTAGGTCAAAACAATGCCACAATTACCGTGATTATTTCCTAGGGAAACAGGAATCTTCTTCTGTCAGCCACAAGTCTATTTATTTCTTTATTTCTTTAATCTATTTCTGTGGTGTTTTCCTGTGTTGAAACATGCTGATAAAACACAATTAAAATAAAGGGGGAAATCATTAAAAATGCAAGCAAATGAAATCACAATATATTTAAGCATTTTAATATGAAGCATATATAAAAGAAGGGAAGGAAGGAGAAATCACATAAAATATTTAACAGTTCTTTCTTAAAATTAGGAGAGAATTTGTTCTTTAGGATAAAAAAGATATGTATGTATATATAATTTGTATTTCTGTAAACTATTGTTAACCATAGTAATAAAAAGGTAAAATCAGTGGAAGACTGTATTACATAATATTTACTATACAGGTATCTCCATACAAGTGTTTTACACCTGAGGAATGAAAGCTCCAATGTAGTCTGTAGTTTTGAGTGCTTATTAGGGTAACATAAATTTGATTTCATTTCCCCTTCATAAGATTTTCCATTTCTCCTCTCCATCAATAATCAAGCAGCATTGCACTTTGGGAATTCTTTCTCCCTATCAACCATGTGGTTGTGCTCTTCTGCATCTTGGGAGCTCTGTTGTGTATTTAAAAACTACACATCAGGACCTGCTGATCACTATCCTATGTGGTGACCGTGTCACTGCAATTTCTCAATGAAAACTTTTTAGAAATGATTCTGTCCAGACTGGCCACTGGTTCTCCTGAGCAGGAAGTAAGTCCTGTTTCATGAAATTTTGCTTGAGCAAGAAGATTTACTCATGGCTAACATGTCCTGGGTTTGGGGTTGTCTTAGTATGTTCTATGCTACTACCTTGTGTTTTTTGTCCTTATCTGGATCCCAAATTCCTAGCTATTGGTTTGAGGGAATCCCCAGGATCATCATCATGGCCTCTAACTGTTGAATTTGGACAGGCTATGAGAACTGAACTTTAAAATCTCAACATTTCCAGTTCTAGTTGTTGGATCACTACTTGTGTACCAGGCTTCTGTTTGTTGGCCTTACCTAATCAGTTCCATTTCCTTTTCTTCAATATCCCAAAGCATAACTATTCTTAATTTACGCCTAGCAATAGGCAGACATTGGTCCTCAACAATGAGACAATTGAATTGAGAATGTAGCTTAGGCTCAGTCTAGAACTTCCTTAGGTCTACACATTTCACATAAAATATTAGATTAATCATGGGAAAAAGAGTATTTTTTAAGAACACTGGTTGAGATTAATCTTCTCAGTGAGGCAACACTGAGTTGAGTTGTATGTTATGGTGGTTACATAGCATGCAGTGCATTTGTACAATAAAGGAACTGTATTTTGTTCCTCTATTATCAGGACCATTTGATAGATGACAAAAATTTAACCCTCCTCTCCAATTCCTTTGGTTCAGAATTCAGTCCATTCCCAGAAACTAAAAGAAAAAGAAACTCTGTTGACTCCAATAGATTTTTAAAAAGTAATTCCCATGTACAGCAGAGATGTGAGGAATTCTCCAGACTGATCATGACAGTTTCAGTATGAATTGGGAACCCACACACTTCCTTTGCTTTAGACAAAGATAATACAAGGATCAGTTACGTGCTAAATGATCCGCATGATGCATAGTTTCACCTTTGTTAATCTTCTAAGAATGGATTGCTTCCTGGTATTGTTAGGCAAGGACGAGATAGTCCAGATTTCAAGTCTACTCTCAGCCACAGCAGCATACCAGATAATTTTAATTCAGTCACAATTTCTCTGTCCAATCTTTTTTTTTTGGTGGTTATTGTGAAAAAACAGGAGGAAGGAATGCTAACTGTCCAGGAGGAAAGGTGGGGTAGAAAACTTTTGAGTGAACAAATGATTGAGTGAATGAATGAAATCTGTTAGCAATATAGTGCTACAAAGAAAATTACTAAATTGAGGTGTATCTTTAAAATAAATGTCTTGAAACTAGTGTTATCTTAGGAAGTCCAGAATATATCAATGTTACAGTTGTGGAAATTTTATCATTTTCTTTACTCTTAAGTTTTTGTATTCTAGCTAGTGCATAGGCTCTTAAGTTTGCAGATAATTCCATTTATTTTTGTGGGACTTTTTAAAATAACAGCATCTGTTCTATAGAAGTAATAAATTCAACAGGCTATATAACATTGTGTTGCTTCATAGCTGAAGTTTTAACTTTCAGTGATATATTTTAAAAAATGGATTGTAAATCTCCAGTTCTCTTAAATGTCCAGAAAAATGATTCACAAAAGATTTGTTTGTATCTTTGGTCCAGAGCAAGTTGTACATTATGGTGGAGGAGCAAATAATGCCCCAGTAGTTGTTTGAGGCTACACAGTAAAACATATTTCAGTTTTTAAAGAAGGCATCAGGCACAAAAATTCTATTAAACATAGCACAAATAGTTAAATTAACTTCAGGGTATAAGAGCTGCTACTAAGATTCTGAATGAATCTGGTCTTGCCATGCAGAAAATTTCTACTGCATGCTTTTCTATCAGCTATTTTGAATTTGCTTATTCTGAATTTAGTTTAAAGAAGAGAATTAGAATGAATTTCCCCTTAGTGGAGTGGGAGCTTCTTGTGTTTAATTAGCATCTAGGTGGCCAAGAAGTACATCCCTCATACCCAAGTTGATTTTTTGGATGTTAGTAAACTGAAATGCACTGGCATTGGCCACTTTGATCACATAGTATAGTATGCTGTAAATGAAAGACAAAGAGAAAATGGTGTTGCATTTATAATCAAGAAGCTTGCTGGACCTATAATGAAATACAGTGCAGTCAATGAACACTTGATAAACATTGAACATTTCTATTTGGCTTTTAGGAATGTCCATCAGCCTGTTGAATTTCTTACTTCTATAGAACACATCAGTATGATTAAGATATCTTCATTTACAACAGAGGCTTCAGAAGATTATGAAGATAGCCTGTTCTATGAACAAGTTCAAGCTGAAATCAACAGAACATGCAAACAAGATACACTTCTACTGTAGTTACTGGCAACTGGAATGCAAAGTTGGTAACAAAGGAGAAAGCCACATGGTTGCACAATATGGGCTTATCAACAGAAATGAAGCTGGAGAACATTTGATTGAATTCTGCAATAGTCTGTTCATTTCAAAGATCTTCTACCAACAATGTAAGTAGCAATTGTACACATAGAGTTCACCCAAAAATCAAACTGACCACTTTTGTGGAAGCCAATGATGGAAAAGCTAAATAACATAAACAAAGACAACACCTGGAGAAAACTATGCTACAGATTAACTACTACTACTACAGAAAATCAAGCTGAAGTTGGAAAAAAAAAGCCAGTCATGAATGTAGCAAAATATAACTTTTAAAATATACCACCAGAAATTTAAAGGCTGCCTACAAATCAACTTACTACACTGGATACTAGTAACAGATAACAAGAAGACATCAAGAAAGTTGTGCTTGAAGAAAAGCACAAAAAAACAAAAATCAAAAACAGCCAACATGGATGACTGAAGAAACTCTCAAAATTGCTAAGAAATATAGAGAAGCAAAAAGCAGAGGAGCAAGAGAGGCAGTTGTAGAACTGAAGCAAAATTTCCTACATACTGCAACACAAGACAAACAGAACTACTATAACAATGCATGTCAAGAAATGGAATTATAAAATATTAGATGAAGAACAGGTTTGGCTTTCTAAAAGCTATGAGAGTTAAAAAGAAAGTTCCAGCCTCAAATTGGAATGCAAAAAATATTCAAGGACTCATGCTGGATGATACTGAGAAGATCAAGAAAACGTGGAAATAATACACCAAATCATTATATCAAATATCAAGTGGATCAACAGCCATTTCAATCTGTACTTATGAGCAGGACTCATTGGTGTTTCTGGACACTGAGCATTGATGGCATTCCCACTAAAATACTACAGCAATTACATGTGACTATTGTAATACTTACAAGGCTTTGCAGGAAATCTGAAACACAACATTTTGTCTAACTGATTGGAAAGGATTAGTGTTCATACCAATAATGAAGATAGGTGATCCAACTGACTGTGGAAACTATCACCCTGATCTCACAGGCAAGCAAGATACTACTCAAGATCAATTAGTGAAGGCTACAACCTGGAGTGAGAATTGCCTGAAATGCAAGCAAGGTTCAGGAAAGAGTAGGGAACTAGAGACATCACTGCAGATATGGGATGGATTTTTGAAAAGATAAAATAATGCCAAAAGGATATTTATATGCATTTATTGACTATATCAAAACATTTGACTGCATAAGTCATGAAAAACTCTGGGCCATATTAAGGAGGACTAGTATACATGATAATTCTCATGCACAAACTTTACACTGATCAAGAAGAAATGGTCCAAACAGAACAAGGAGAAACAGAATGGTAAAAATCAGTAGTATGGCAAGGATGCCTACTTTGCCTATGCCTCTTCAATTTATATATGGAAAATATAATCAGAGAAGCTGGACTATATGAAGAAAATGTAAACATGAAAATTGGCAGAAGAGTCATCAACAACCTTTGCTGTGCCAATGATTCCACATTACTGGCTCATAATGAAGGTGATCTGAAGCATCCACTTATCAGGATCAAGGAACATAGTCTCAAAATGGGTCTGTATATTAATGTAATGAAGAGAAAGATTATATAACATCTATAATTTCCTTCTTGAGAGAGAAGAAATAGAAATAGTTCACAACCTCAGCTTGTTTGGATCAATAATCAATAATGAAACTACAAGCAGCCAAGAAATCAAATGATGAATTGTCCTTGGAAAAAAAAGATATGAAGGACACATGAAGGGGAAGATCATTAGAGAAAGATATGCTTGGCAAGGTTGAAGGAAAATGAAAAAGAGGAAGACTGGCAATGTGATGGATTGATATAATAACAACAGCCATGGATGCCACTGTAGCAATGATTAGCTTCCTGACAAAACACAGTTCAGGACAACTATCCACAGGGTTGCCATAAGTCAACATTAATTTGATGGCAACTAACAACAATGCAGAATTAGAATTTGGAAGGTCCTTTGCTGGTTAATCAACTGTTGAATTTTGGTATGATTAGATATATTACATATATCTGAGACCTAAAGTGAATCACTGATTACATATGAAGCATGTATAAGTGTGGTTTTCAATAGTAGCTCCCGCTGCTAATGTCAACAGCAAGATTCCTCAGTGATCTGCATCCTGGGACCATCTTCTCCTTATTGCCATCACCATTACCTTATAGTTTTCTTCTCTTTTTGGACTCAGTCTGTATAAATGTGCAAAAGAATAATTTAAGGTATTTTGCTGTGATGGGAAGAGCTGGCAAGGTCAGAAGCAAATGATCTGAGATCAAGCTGGTCTCTTACTGTAAAAATGAACAATGAACATTTCTCACCCTGAGAAATATGAGGCTCTCAGTCTGTTTTGCCATAACGGCAGGAGAAAGAGTTTCTTTCTCTAAGAGTTCTAACTTAGGGATAGCTATTCCTGGGCTTTAATCCTAGAGTTTAATAGTTAGTTGAGATCTTTCCTGGTATCCAAAAATAATAATAATTTTAAAAGCCTTTGGAGATGTGTCCTTTGATCTCTGGCTGCAAGCTTTCTCGTCTGGTCATGGTGAAGCCTGACAGCTGCTCTGCCTGGTTACAGGTGAGCAAAAGCAACGACCTCAAAGGGTTGGTGGCAATTGCCCAATAATGCCTACATCCAATGGATGGCTTTAATGAGGCCTGCTGTGACAGATTGCATTTTTAATACTGCACATGTTTTTTTTCCAAGCAATTTTCTAAACACAATATTTTAATGCATGCATACAAAGCAATCTAATAATTAATAAATCATAACTAATTATCTCAGTAGATTTATACAGATTCTAATAATCCATATGGAGTCCAGGATATTTTTTTCAGATGCTAGTAGAGAATTTATTTCCATATTTGAAAGCAATTTAGCTCCTAATTGTTGTCATATTTTGAAAAGGGACTTGAGCTGCAATATATATTTGTTCTAAGTCTGCAAATCAAGTAGGACACAGTCCCAGTTTGCTTACCTTCTATGGACTTCCAGATTTTCTTACATTCTTCACACCAGGAAGGGAGCTTATAGAAAGGTTTTTATGTTACTGAAAACTCTATTCATTCAATGATTTGCTTCACTGTTACTTATATTTCAACCAAAGGGAGGGGGAAATGGAAGCATGGCGGGGTACACTTTGTTGGACTTGCAGATATTCTTTGTCATTGAGTAATTTCTTCTAATACTACTAACTGCTGGGTTATTCTCACATTAAAGCAACTATATCAGAAACCTGGTGAAAATTATCAGAAATGTAGACATATGACTGCAAGATTCTTTAATTTTCCATTGAACAGCCTCCACATTGTTGAAGAAGTGTACCTATTTCAAGCAGATTCAGACAAAACTCCAAAATGCCTGGATCTTCATCTTGTTGCACAGCTCATTCTGTTTCTACAACCAAAATGTTTGCTGTCTCTGATCACAGTTTAAGTATCACAAGTCTACATGTTACTGTGAATAAGTAGAAAATCTGAAATGTATACTCAAACATGTAGTTCCTACAAGGTCCCTTTATTTTTAACTCTTTATCAAAGTATGAAAAACAGAAATAGAATGGATATTTTCAGACACGTTCTTGTCTAAAGAGCTTTTGTCTGTGTGAACCTGCAGGGTGCCAAGTAAATTAATGTCAGATGATGTGCAGGCTTCTTTAATTATTTTTCATTCTTGTACTAAGCCTTATTACAGCTGATTACTGGAACTTGCCTGGAAGCATCAAATGACCTTTTTCCTCCAAGAACCTAGCAGCCTGAATAAATGTTTTTAAAGATTTGTTTTTAAAATTCTTACCATAATTAGAACTGGCAATAGAAAAATAGAAGTGGAAAATCTGTAATGTAATGTAAGCACAGAACAGGGAAAAAATTCCAGGTTAAATCCTGATATCCCTAGGTAGATTGGAAAAGTTCTTCTGAAGCCCAAGATGGCAATTGCAAACAAGGTCAGTGCTACTGCGGTCCAGGGGCCAGTAGCTTCCTGTGCTCTTGGTATTCGTAGAAAAAGATTACAATATTGCTAACAATTTAAATCCCTCAAATATCCTTTGTTTTGGCCATTTTAGGGAATGTAATTAAGGAGTCAAATGACAATGACAACAAGGTGGGTTAGAAGGATAATGGATGTCACAGTGGCCCAGAATGACATAAAGCTGGAAGTATTTGCAAGTTGAACTGCCACTGGGTTACCAGTTTGAATATATCTTGGAGATATTCTAGTTAAGCCTCCTGCCCAGTTCAGGAATCCTCATAACATCCCAGACAAATGGCTGCCCAGTGTATTCTTGAAAACCTCTCGAGATGGAGCACCCACAATTTCAGGAAGCAGGATGTTCCACTGTTTTATAGCTCTCACAGTCAAGAAATTCCTCTGTTTAAGTTTCCACATATAGGTTCTTGTCTTACCCTTGGATGCTATGAAGAATTAATTCATATCTTCTGCTCTGTGACATCCATTCATGCATTGGAAGACTGCTATCATGTCTTCCTTAGCCTTCTCTTCTTTAGGCTAAACGTATAAGTTCCTTCAACTGTACTTCATAGGAGTTACCATCTTTGTGGCTTTTTTGCACTCTTTCCAGTTCCTCGGTGTCCTTTGTGATAACACTCATAATCGGGTTTACTTGAGCTAAACCTTCTCATTTACATACTGCATATGACCTTAATCCAAAAATGCTTTTCCATAAAGGAAAGTAATTCTATGACAAAACCATCAGCATGGTCATCTTCCTGCTTTAACAGGATTAAAAAAAAAATGTGGGATCTATACTGTCTTCCCAGTAAAACTTTTGCAACAGAAGCTTCCACAAACATAAATAAATAGATGAATAAATACCATCAGAAAAGCATTTAAACATAACTGAATTGTGCCTGCTACAATTACCCCTGCAAATGCACTGAGTCTTTCTATGACCTGATGGCTTTAATTGGTAAAAAAAATTAAAGGTTAGTGCATCAATAAGTACAGGATGTATACTTGAGCATTCAGTGCCCTAATGGGTGCTTATTAATAATAACTTTCACTCTTCCTCTCTCTTTTTGCACTGCCAGAGGATTCAGGAAGAGGCTGCAGTTGCTTACTTACATGAGATGTATATGTATAAGAGAATAATTCAACCTTCTGCAGTTGAATCACAAATTGAACTAATTAGAGTTGGCTGAATTAGAACATTCATCCTCAACCAGTGTCTCTGGAAATTTCAGTGTTTTTCATTAGATCTAAGTGAAACCATTTGGATGGTTTACTGCTGTGCTCTGTCTTCCATTAGGAGGCTGAATGCAGTTAAAGAAACCAGAAGATACCAGTTTCAGATTTAGTGGGATTCTCTAAAGGCAAATAGAACAGAATGGCTTAAAACCAAAGCTATCATTCCATTCAGAGAAGGAGATACTGCATGAATGGACCATGATTCCATCAAGGCTTCTGTGAGTAATAGAAGATCCAAAGGTAAGCTTCCATCCACAGGACATTGCTATTCACTGACTGAAGGCCTTTTTCAAATCTGTGGATGAAAGCACAGCCCTCTGATTTCTCTTTTCTTCTGCAGTTCCTTTGAGCATCCTTGAATTTGTTCCAGAAATTCTTTCAACCTTGCATAGAACATTTGAAGAAATCCCAAAGGGTTGGGAAGAAAGTGGGAGCTGAGACTTGGGAGCTCATGAAACTCTACTTACAGGTGATTGTATTCTAACCTACTAACTTAATTTCTGGGATATATTGCTAATTTTACTTATTGTCAAAGTTGTCTACTTCTCATTGCTTTAGGAGAAGCTGCTAGCCTCCATTATCTTCTTTACAACTTGGAAGGAAGGAAGGAAGGAAGGAAGGAAGGAAGGAAGGAAGGTTTCTTTAAAAAGAATCCCAAGAAAATTCGAATTGGGGGTAGGGGGAACAGTGGCAAACTGAGAACTGCTTAAACAATTGATACAATTACAATTTTTGTAGCTCCAAATATAGGCTTTAGTCATCACTGTGAAGATATCTAAATTTGCTGTCAAGTTAAATGTGATACTCTGTGGCTTTCCTGTAAGTATGTATAACACAAAATAGCTTTATAGTCATATGTCAGGGGTACGCAGCCTTTTAGGTCAGGTGACATACTGCCTCACAACATTGCTGCTTGTGTGTTGATGAAATTCCTGCCATGATAAGCATGGCCAGTCAGAAAATAGCAGATATAATGATATGTGAGAATGACTTTGGGAGAGAGGAGGAGGAGCTGCAGACTAGACAACCATAATGCAAAAGACATCTCAGCCCACAGAAGTGCAAGGGGTGTGGGAAGCATCTCAGAAGGGACCCTCCCTAGTTTTTTGAAAAGTGAAAGTAAAGGAGATGAGAAGGGCTTTCAGACTTGCAAGACTTTCAGACTTTCAGTTACAGTAAAAGGTAAAGGTAAAGGTTTCCCTTGACGTAAAGTCCAGTCGTGTCCGACTCTAGGGGGCGGTGCTCATCTCCGTTTCAAAGCCTTGGAGCCGGCGTTGTCCATAGGACACTTCCGGGTCATGTGGCCAGCATGACTCACGGAACGCCGTTACCTTCCCGCCGAAGCGGTACCAATTAATCTACTCACATTTGCATGTTTTCGAACTGCTTGGTGTGCAGAAGCTGGGACGAGCAACGGGAGCTCACCCCGCCGCGCGGTTTCGAACCGCCGACCTTCCGATCGACAGCTCAGCGGTTTAACCCGCAGCGCCACCGCGTCAGTTACAGTAACCTTACAATAAAGGTAGTGCTCATGGTTTGTGCTTCTTCTGTGGACTACCTTGAAGGGCTGACACCCATTTACCAGAAGGCAACTAGATAAAGTCACTGTTTACCACCATCTCTAGCCATGGTTCTGTACCCCTGCAGCTTATCTTGGCTGCCATCCACCCCCTCTCTGGGCATACAGGCCTAATTTCAAAGAAAGTGCTAAGCTTCAGCCACCCATTATTTTATTATCCAAGATAATAAATATTCAAAAGATAATAAAGATAATAAATATTCAAATAAAAACATCTAAGCCCAGCTACATTTTGCAAAAACCTACATCAAGTCTGACAAAAGCATGTGGGAAAATGTGTGTGGTCTGATGAGACCATGATTGAACTTTTTGGCCATAATTCCAAAAAAGTATGTTTGGCGCAAAAACAACACTGCGCATCACCCACAGTTAAGCCTGGTGGTGGCCACATTATGCTTTGGGGCTGCTTTTCTTCAGCTGGAACTGGGGCTTTAGTCAAGGTGGAGGGAATTATGAACAGTGCCAAATATCAGTCAATTTTGTCACAGAACCTTCAGGCCTCTGCTAAAATGCTGAAGCTGAAGAGGACTTTCACCTTTCAACATGAAAACAACCCAAAGCATACCTCCAAATCAACAGAAGAATGGATTCACCAGAAGAAGATCAAAGTTTTGGAATGGTCCAGCCAGAGCCCAGACCTGAATCCAGTTGAAAATCTGTGGGGTGACGTGAAGAGGGCTGTGCCCAGGAGATGCCCTCGCAATCTGACAGATTTGGAGAACTTCTGCAAGGAAGAGTGGGCAAAGATTCCCAAGGCAAGATGTGCCATGCTGTGAGGAATGCCTAAGCTAAATAAAAGACCCAGACTATAAGCAGAGTTAAGTTCTGGCTTTTATTCAGAATAGAGTGCACACCAGTAGAAAGCTGAGAGTGAGAGAAGCGCGCCAAGAGTAGAGTCAAATAGCCTCGCGCCAATTAGCGCTCCACCCCCACATTCCCCGGGTGTGCCCCACGAGTTCCACGGGGTGACCGGCCATCCATGCTTTGCTAGGTGAGAGGTCTCCCATCCCCAATCGCCTCGGGCATTGCTCCGTCTTTCTTTCTGCGGCGTAATGGCTCGTTACCGGGCGATTAGGCTTCAGAATTCCTCGAAAGCATCCGGACGCGCCCTTCCGATCTTCGCCCCGATCTTCTCCTTGCTAATGGTGTTAATTGCCGATTACCGGGCGATGAGGGCTTGTAGATCTCCTGGACCCATTACTGTCTTTGTCCTGTTTTATCGCCCATCCCTCTCCAGTCATTAGTAAGCCTCCGTGCTTTGTCATGCGAGCCGTTGCAATGTCGCCAACATCGCACTGGCGATCATGACGCATGCTGATAGACTCCTACCCCAAAAGACTGAATGCTGTCATAAAATCAAATAGTGCTTCAACAAAGTATTAGTTTAAGGGTGTGCGCACTTACGCAACCACATTATTCTAGTTTTTTTATTTTTATTTTTTCACCCTAAAAGATTTCAGTTTGTTTTTCAATTGAATTGTACAGCTTGTATGTTATATTAAAGGTGGACAAAGTTCTGAAGTGATGTATCTTGGTCTGATTTTTTTTACATCTCAAAAACCTGGCATTTTGACAGGGGTGTGTAGACTTTTTATATCCACTGTAAAGCCTTTGCTCTACCAGTGAGCTGTTGCATTGCCATGTCTACCCAGTTTCCCTATTTGTGGGATACTACTTGTCAGAATCCAAAGTAAAACTTAATACAATTTCAAGCAAATGGCCAAAAAACGTATCTGGATTTGCAATGTATATCTCTGTTTTTTAAAAAATTAACTGCAGAGGCCCTGATTCAAATAGGTATCATTTAGATTATGTTCTTACTAAAAATCATTTTCTCTGACTTGGGGATGGAAGGATCTTTGCTTATGCCTCCATTTGCTTTCTGTTTTTGTTTTAAAATAAATACTTGCTGACTTCTTGTAAAAAATGGACTGAATCATATATAAACTGGTATAGTGTAGTGATTGAAACCTAGTTTCAAGTCCATAGTCAGCCACAGAAGCTCACTGGGTGACCTTAAGCCAAATACTGTCTCTTGATCCAACCTACTTCACAGGATAGTTGTTGTGAGTATAAAAACAGAAGAGAGACCATTATATACACCCACTTGAGCACTACCAGAAGTGGAACATATATAAATCTAATACATAGTGGTTAAGGCAATGGGCTAGAAACCAGGAGGTTGAGAGTTCTAGTCCTGCCTTAGGCATGAAAGACAGCTGGGTGACCTTGGGCCAGTCACACACACTCAGCCCAACTCAACTCCTGCACAACCTTGTTGTTGTGGGGAAAATAGGAGAAGGAAGAAGGAAGGAGTATTAGGTATGTTCCCCACCTTGAGTTATTTATAAAAATAATAAAGGTGGGATAGAAAATAAATAAAAAATAATGAATCTTCACTTAACTGCATCAGACAAATATAAAAGATGCTGTTATTCTCAGATGACGAAGACCTTGTTGTACGTGATTCCAATTATTAATTCTGTATCATGAAATGACATTCCCCAGTTTTAAAAGGAACCAGAACAAGCCAAACTATACTCAACATTATTGATAATAATAAAATAATAATATCTTGAAAGCCAGTTTGGTGTTTAAAGGCACCAGGCTAGAAACCAGGAGAGCATGAGTTCTAGTCCCACCTTAGGCATGAAGCCAACTGGATGACTTTGAGCCAGTCACTCTCTCTCAGCCCTAGGAAGATGGCAATGGAAAAACCACTTCCAAAAATCTTCCCCCCAAAACTGCATGGACTTGTCTAGGCAGTCACCAGGAGTCAAATCTGACTCAGAGCCAATAATACTAATGCAAATATCTTGGTTTTATAAAAAGGAAGTGAAGCTCAGCCGATCACTGTAATAAGTTTAGATATTTCATCTGTCACAAAGTTATGGAAGACTGGGCAAAAATGACATGTTCCAGGTAAATTCCTTGAAACAGATTGTGTTATGCAGAAATGTGAAGAGAAAAATGCATGATATTCAAGAAAGCTATTGCCTTTTTTAATGGAAGTTTCTAATAAAATAATTTTATCTGAGAAACAGTAACAATTTCATGCATCAATTATTCATAATTTTAGGATGCTCCAAAGACTGTATAAACTTTGAAAAACACTATTCATCCACTTGAACAAAGCTGTAAAAAGCATACTACTCTTTTTGTTCTTTAAATTATGTAGCAAATTGGTTACAATTCACTGCATAATTTGACCTGCCCTTAGCTTATAGCCAATTATTCAAGGGACATAAATACAATGATTTATCCCCATTAATGCACAGTTTACACTGTTTAGCTTTTAAAATATATAAGGAGGCAAATAGTTTAATTCCTGATCAGAGACAATTCCCTTAGATAGGTTAGTTACAGCTACTTCAGTAACAGTATATATATTTAGTTATTATATGCCAAGCTTGTTTCCTTTCATGATGATATTCCAAAGTCTTTAAAGACTTTTAAAGAGGCATTTTGGGCAATCAGCATGTTTGCTACTGTTAGTAAATATTTATTTTTATTCCTTCTCCCTTTCAATTTGAAAGATTTATATAGGAATCTATGTTAATAATGTATAGGAAAATTTATTTTTTTTTTATTTCCTCCAGAACATTTGGGGCTCATTTGCACAAAAAACAAGATATCTACACATATTCTACATGAATTTTCACTGGTAAAAATCTTTATTTTCAAGCAAAGATATCAGCATGGCCATGACTGTCCAAATCACTTTGATTTGGATTTTTCTTGTTCCTGAGATCAAAGTATATGTATATGGAAGGGGAATGATTTATTATTATTATTATTATTGGTAAAGTAAGAAATAAAATAGATGCATTAGGCCTCCAAGAGGTGAACACATTGTTCCACATAACCAAATAAATAAATAAATAAAACCTGAAATAAAACAAAAATAAATAAATAAAACCTGAATAAGACCAAATATTTTTCAAGGGAGTCTTTCTCAGGTTGACCTTTCCTGCTGGTGACTACATGGACATGCTGCTTTCTTGGCAACAAAAGTGATTTGTCCTCCTTCTGCATTTTGTTTGGTTTTTCTCTTTACCTCCCAACCCACCCTATTGCTCTGGGATCTTTTGGTGGTTTTACCCAAAGATTAACAAGCTCTGACCCTAAAGACCTTTTTCAAAAGCAACCAAGGTCAGCTAGATGCTGCCATCTGCTGTGGAGCAACTCATTTACAAAAATGCAGCGTGGTGTTTTATCAAGGCAAATACTCTGGTTTAGCACACATCTAATATATCATTACTTATCTCTCCTGAGCAGTTCCATCTATAAAGTATTCCTCTATAATGAAGATTGGCAGTCAAGCCATATAAATGGTTGTATACGTATCTTTATTTTAAACCGAGTTGCTCAATAGTCACACATCAACTGTCTGTGGTAGCAGAATTCTTCTCTCCCTTAATTTGGAGTTGGGCTTTCCTAAACAATAAAAGAACCTGTCAAAGGCAATTCACAAAACGATTAATAATAACAAAGATGTTTAAGAAACCCCAATCTCAACATGCATTTACCAACACAGATTATTAGGATTTATTTAGTTAGAGGAAGAAAAAGAGACATCTGCTGGCTGAGAAGATAATAAAAACCATCACATCACCGGTTACTGAGCTCTCTGTCCCAGGTGTTGGAAAGAACAGGGGAAAACATCCTCTAGTCTAGAGTGTAAATCATAGTTAGCAAAATCTGGGGCTCTGGTGTTGAGATCAAGGCAGCAGAATAAACCTTTTTAAAGAGTGTGAGAAAAGCCAGTGTTTGATTCTAAATCCCAGATATTGGCTAAAAGAGGGCAAAAGCCTCTGGCATTTGATAGTAAATGTCAGCACAATTCTCTCTTTCTCCACAATATTTGTTGTTGATTTTTTCCTGGTTGTGATTTCTTTTTTTTTTTATGGCATCTGCTGCTAATTTTATTAATTTTTACATTGGTTATTTTGTTTTATATGGAACTACAAGCTGCTCTCCAAACAGTTACATAAAGGAGGTGTGGAATATAAATAAAGAAGTCTCTTACCCACTTATTTCTGACAATTCATAATTGCCACTGACTACCTACTCTTGATATAGGATGGTATTTCATAAGATTTCTCTCCTGTTTTAACAATAAGCAGTTTTGTCCTGTTTCAACATGTTTTTTTTCCAAGTTTAATGCTTGAGTGAAGCTTCTGAAAAAGTGCACCTTAAATTAAAATCCCTTATTTTTCTTATATCTGAACTGCAGGTTTCCTACACTGGATTTCCTCAAGGTCTTCCTGTTCTGTTCAAATACAACAAGCTAGCAGCTGGGGACATAAGAAAAATATGACTCTTCTGCCACTGGAAAATACTAACATTGTTCAATTAGTATCAATTGCTCTGATGTCAGTTTTAGTTTGCTTTGGCAGAAAGAGTACGCCTGGTTAGTACACAAATATTTATCCCTTGAATTCTCAGTATCAGCAAATAATAATGGAATATACTGTATGAATGGTGAGTATATTACTATTAGAATAAGATAAGGTAAAATTACAATTCCATTTGTGATCTTTCAGTGGCAACTATTTGTTTACATTGCTGGTAGGCAACATTTAGATAGTCAGGGACCACTCTTAATATTCTTTTGGAGGACAAAGTAAGCAAGTGTCTTCCTTTAAAAGGAGGGTGGAAGTATCATTTTACTCTTGGGGATTTTTTTAAAGCTAAGTTAAGTTTGTTTTAGAGTTACAGCAGTTTTTATGCATTTCCTGTCTCAAAAATAGCAGGAAATCATGTTGCTGATTTTCAACAATTGCAGTTGGATAGACTCTGGAGACCCCAACAAAACATTTGATTTCAGAGGGCTCAAGTTACCAATCCCTTTACACATGTTGCAGATTATCATGTTTCAGATTTCTCCTTAAGCATAACAGCTTTAGAGTATGTTCAAACTTTGTCTGAATCAGGGTGCCCAGACTTTGCGCCATCACTCAACCTTGAATGCAGGCTCCAAAGTGCTTCTGAGTTTCATTAACTTTTATTGCATGAAATATAAATGATGTTAAATCAAATTAAGCTTTGTCTGGGTCCCACTCCATCTTTGTCTTGTTAAATGTTGCACATCCTGATTTGAACAATAGTATTTTTTTTAGGCAGGTTTTAATCTTCATACATCTGTACATATCATGGGAAAAAAGTTTCCTTTGTAGGATTCTGAATATAAGAATGATAAAGCATCACATAATTAACCTATGTGATAAAAATAATAACTATCAATCAAAAATAACGATTAGAAATGAACTGGCTGCCATTTAATTGAATGCAGTTTACAATAGCAGCAAGGTTCATAATCTGCATATTTAATATAGCAGGGTGTACTTTTGGCATCTATAAATTAAGTGGTCTGCAGTGTACTTGATGAAGTTAAACCTTCCACATGGCTACAATATGTCGGAAAATTACTCCTACTGAGATTAAAGCATGTTTGATACTATGTAGAAATTAAGATGCACTACATTAAAATATGAAATATGAGCCCCAAAAGGAACAAAATATAGGCAATATTACTGCTGATACTAGCCTAGCCTAAGAAAGAATGCTATGCTGCAAGTTGAGTTACTAATTATGAGTGAAAATGCTTCCATTCATGTAGGCAGTTCAACTTTTCAATTCCCATTTTAGTATAGCCGCTATTTAAAAGTTTCCTTCTGCAAGTACAAACAGAATCTAATCAACATGAGAAAATCAAGCTAGCCCTGTTAGGAGGTTCAAATCAATCTGATCTGGAAGTTCAATGCTAAACATGTCACTTCTGCTTAGCATGGAGTCTAAAGCTGAAGAGACAAAGTGTTTTAGGAAAGTTTGAAGTGCTTTGCTAGAGTTGGTTTCATATGGAGTTTTCTTCCCCCAGTGTCGCTTCTTTTAGGATTTTAAGATTGTGAAGAATTCAAGGTCCTGAGGATTGTTGCAGAGCCTTTCCAACAAATTTCATCTTTCTCCAAACATTTTAGCATGATCTTCTTTGTTTAAGCATATTAAAATGTGAATTTTAACTACATATTTTGATTCAGAAGGTAAATGCATATTCAAATATGCATTTTAAAACTTTAAAACTTCAGATTTACATCAGAAGACAAAATTAAATAAAATTTGTTTCTAGTTCTTGCAGTATTTCCTTTAAAAATAACCCTCTAAAACCTAATTAATAGAACTGGAAGTTTTACAAGCATTCATATTTTGTGCAGTAATTCTCTTTTTCATGGGGATGTTCACATGATTCAATCTTTGTGAACTCTAAAACTAACTCACACAATCTCTGTTTTACAATTTAATGTGCCAGTTAGAACTTAGTTAGCCCCTATTCTCTCACTTTCCCCAAATTTTTATGAGGTTCTCAATTTTTTTAAAAAAGGGCAAAAGTACATTATCAATGCAAAATTTGTGACAGGAAATGGACTCCATGCAGGCTAAGGGCCTTTCCACATTGCTGACTGGAAGTGTTCTCTGTCTATCTTGAGTCAGATGAAAACTATGAAAGCATTGCTGATCTCTGCCTCTATTGTCTGTTTCAAGTCACTACAGTCATCTGACATCACTCCAAAGTAATGGATAATAAAATCTTACACATCTTGAGGCTGCCTTTGGGGGAACTTGGAATAAGGAGGAGACTGTTACTTTAATACTGGTACAACCAAGGACAATATAATTCTTCTCACTCATAAGATAGAGACAAGATCAAGGCAATGTCATGGGGACTTGCAGACTTGCTAGGCCATATTTATACCATGGTTAAGTACAAGTGAGGAAGGGCTCTCAGTCATATGTGGGGGTGGCTTGGGGGGGGGGGTGCCTTTGAGTCAGTGTTGTCTCCTGGCAACTGCCTGGACTAGTCCCTGAAGTTTTCTGGGCAAGATTTTCAGAAGTGGTTTTCCATTGTCAGCTTCCTAGGGCTGAGAGAGAGTGACTGGTCCAAGGTCACCGGGCTGGCTTCGTGCTTAAGGGGGTAGACTAGAACTCACAGTCTCCTAGTTTCTTGCCTGGTGCCTTAACTACTATACCAAACTGACTCTCATATGTAGACTACATCCGTTGAAATGAAATGAAACAAAACACTTTGTCTTTTCATTGGTTGGTATGTTTTTGCTATGTTTTTAGAATTTATGGTGGGATTCTGTGACTTGCCTTGTGAATCCAGCAATATATAAATACAACAAATAAATAAACCTCAGGATGATCATGATTAAAGTCCCACTGATTTCAGTATGTTTATTTTATGCATAACTAGCCTGGATCCAAAGTTGTTATGTATACATACATAAAATATTAGATTAAATCCAAACTATGTACAATCGTCGCCATCATCATCATCTTAAATGTCAGGTCTTATGATGAAGACATTCAAAAGTGATGCAGTGTCTTGTATGACTTTGTTTTCAAGTAGCCTTACTCTGAGAGGAGAATTACTTCTCGGTCTCAAGCTTCAACACAGCTCTTGTATTTATTTTTTTTTAAAGAGGAGCATCCTTTAGCCTCCCCACCAAATCAAAGTGATGAATCTGAATTTCCATTTCCAGTTATTCCTTTACTATTTTTTCCTTCTTGTATTTCATCCTTTTATGAGGATACAAGGGATTCCTACTAAAAGGACATACACCTTGGGTTACTGGTAATGAGAAAATGTTGACATTTATAGGCAGCCTATTTTATGAAATAGACATTTATTCTTTTAGAGCTCCAAGAGATGGATCAACCGTTCTTAAGAGGTTCTGTTCTTTCTTTATTTAGGATTTGCTTCTGAATGCTCTGTTAATTAGCATTACATGACAGAGTCTGGAATCCTCTTTAGTGGTCCTTATTGAAAAGAAAGGGGAAATGTAACAAACACCATACTGACACAGTAATAGAATTGTTGCTGGCTTGTGTTATTTGTTTCCTTCTGCTACAGAGATCCAACTACTAGAAGTGCTAGTTTTGTGCCTTGAATGTGACTGACAGATCTGTGAATGTAATGTGTCACCTGCTGGTTCAGGATCTGTTGCCTCTCTTGGAATGCTTTGGGAAATGAATTGCTTCATGTTGACTTACTGCAAGCAAGATAAATGAGAAAAATAGCAACAAAAACACCAGTAAAAGTGCCCTAAATATTATGGCACAGTTAGATGTGCAAGTGATTTTGCAAATTAAGTCAAACATCCACAGTCTACTTTAAGTCTATCAACTATGGCAAGGGTACCACTTAGAGGAGAATTTGCTTCTCTGATTCATTAGCACTGTCAGTAACCACCACAACATCAAAAAACAATCCTGCATAAATTCTGCCATTGTTGTCCTCTGTACCATCTCAACTTGAAACTCAGCAAGGTGGAATAGCAGCACTGGACATTTATAAAGGTCTGTTCTGACTTGTGGAATTAATCACTTTTATTTCCTCCTATTTGTCCGGTTTCTGACAGTGTTCAGCCTGCCTTATGCATACTTTTGCTATAGCGTTATTTTCCTCAATCAGTTAAGATACACATTAAGATAATTCTGAATTTATCAGAATTCCTGCACATATTTGCTACAGGTTTTTTGAAATTTCAAAACAATATATTATATTCAATATAAATAAAAGGGACTGGACACACAATCCAGATTAGGTAAGAATTCAACTGTGTTCATAATCTCAAACGAAATAATTTATTCCATTCCATTCCTAGCTTTGTTCATTAAAATACAACAGATTAAGTGTCTTCAGAGTTTAAGAGGAGAGTCAGGTTTAGAACATAAACTCATAAACTCTTCTCCAGTATACTTTAAAAGCACTTATTTCTCTCTTCCCCATAAGATTTCTATTTCCTTTACACACAAAACCTTGGCCATTACATTCTGGTTGCCAAAACTTTATTATTGCAATTTCTCTGACCCACCAAAATGTTTTATGTAAAGCATAGGAAAGGAAGTTCATGACTGGATGGGCAACATGGAATCATACTTTTACCCTAACCCAAAAAGATGTTTGCCAAGACTGAATTCTCATCCCTTGTCTATTTAATTTTTACATAACACCTTTGCTGCTCGAACTGCATTGGGTACCAGTTTGCTTCTGGGTCCAGTTCAAGGTGTTGGTTATCACCCTTAAAGCCCTATATGGCATGGGGCCTGGCTATCTGAGGGACTGCCTCATCCCCGCTACATCAACCTGTCCCACCCAATCATGCACAGAGGGCATGCTGCAGACCCCGTCAGTAAGATAATTCCATCTGGTGGGGTCCAGGAAGCGGGCCTTCTCTGCAGTAGCACCCGCCCTCTGGAACATCTTGCCCTCGGAGGTCAGGTTAGCCCCATTGCTCCTGGATTTTCGGAGGAACTTGAAGACCTGGCTCTGCCACCTGGCTTGGGGCAGGGAGGAGAATAGTCATGCTTGGGGTTGGCTAGTGCCTTGAAGTGCCCCTCCTACGCAAGGACTGAATGAGATCACAGCCATCTGGACTTGATTTATATTTAGTAGCTATGTGTAATTGTTTTATAGTGCACTTTTATACTGGAATTTTATTATATATTTATTGGTTTTTGATTATTTGATTATTTGATTATTTGATAAATAAATAAATAATAAATAAATATGTAACTTTGCTGAAGCCTATGTAAGCAGAAATGGCATTCTTTCTCACCAAACTGTGGTTCTGTATCTTTGCTTCTCTATGCTGATGATAGTGAAATTCTCTCTTTATCACAAGTAACCCTTTGCTGCAGGCTGTGTGTGTGTGTGTGTTTGTTTGTTTTTCAAATTTGTATCACTGCCCATCTCCTCCAAAAGGGGGACTCTGTTAACTGAATATTGCTATACTGAAGTATTGATAATAGTCTACTCTAAAACAAAGGTGCTGCTTTTTACTTAGGGACACTGTCAGCATAAATTGACTACCTGGGGCTTCTCAGCTGAGGAGATTCAGACTGTTAAATATCTAGGCATCCACTTTCAGTCTCAGCCTCTAGGACATTTCACTTTCAGTCTCAGCCTCTAGGACATTTCAAATTCAAAGTGGGACCAAGAAGCTGCCAGTGCAATCATTAGATACTCTAGCTATGATGGAAATATCTCAGTCTCAGTTGCTATTAAATTATATAATGCTAAAGTATTAAATATTTTGTTGTCGTACCCAGTTCTGTGCTTACTTCAGTACTTCCCATTTTGAAACTATTCTATTATTGCTATTATTATTGAATTTTATTATGTCTTCCCTATTTTACTCTTGCCCATGTCTGACTAAATTGGTCTGCCCTTCTACAGTAGCTCATTTGAGAATCTGTCGCCTGAAATACTGGTTAACACAATCATGATAGAGCCCAACTCTCTCATTGCTTCAAGGACCTCTTTCACAGCCCTTTTCAGTCCCCACAGTTCCCATAACATCATTTCTGTCACACACAGAAGAGCATTCATGCTAACAAGATTTAATTCATTACCATCTATGCTGACAGATGGAAGGTTTAATCTTATCCCCTATTTGGAGAATTTGCTTAGGATCTGCCATTGAGTTAGTTGCTCATGTTTTACTCGATTGCCCCTTTATGTTAATTGGTATTTATTTATTTATATTTAAAAGATTTGTATGGCTATCTATCTTAAACACAACTCTGGGTAGCTCATGGTGATAAAACCCAGTAACTATAAAACAATAAACCATAAAACCATAAAACCATAAAATCAAAAAACAGAAACAAATAAATATAAATATAAATGTATGCAGCCTTTATATTTATATAAAGTTATGAAGCTTTTATATATCTACTACTTATGAGCTACATAAGAAATTAGCCAGAAATTGATGTGGTTTGTTTCCTATCCAAAGGCTTTCCGTTGGAAGGCTTGGGGCCTAGATTTTTCTTTAGAGGGCTGGATGGATAATTTCAACTGTACTAGATCATGTTTTCCAATCTCCTTTCATTATATTGCTTCTTTTAGGTTTTATTTATTTATTTATTTATTACTACTATTCCTTGGTTTTTGTTTTTTTTTTGGTCTTTGACTTTAAATCAATAAAGTAAAGCAATCTTAGAGCTGTATGGAACCTCTCAGTGACTGTATTACTGAATTTCATTTGATCACTGAAAAGCTGTGGCGTAGTTACAGCAATTTGCAGACCTGTGTTACAATCTCTAAAAGGTGCTTAATATTGTTTAAGAAACCAAAGAACCTGAGAATTTGCCCAAACACATGAAGTAGGAAAAAAATGGCATTAGCCAGGCTAAGCAAATTGAGTGTGCACGTGCGCGCGCACACACACACGCACACTTATTTCCTGAGCAGTCATAAAATTGCTGAGAACTCCCATAAAATTGCTTGGGAAACAAAGGATGTTGGTATCAGAGAAAGGGGATATTTTGAGGCAGGAAAAGCTCTGGGGAGCAAGGTTAAGGAGAGGTAACATGGAGGAAGAAGTAAACTAGAAGTAGCTTTATTTTAACAAGTAACCTTTATTTTAATATATAGTTATTTGTACTGTCAATAAGCCATTGTTTTTGTAATACCACTATTACCATTACCACACTACCTTTGATCTCATCAATTACATGCAGATTGTCAGGGTATATCCAGGGGTTTCCTTCCCCACACATTAGACTGATTGGCTCTGGTCTCTGATATAGCATAGTAAAATTGCACTTTGTGGTCCTGTTGATGGGTGATCTGGTCTCTCTTATGAAATAAACTCATAAAGGATACATTTCTCCTCCACACAAATTAAAACAAATAAAAAAACTCTGAGAAAAAACAAACTCTCAGAGATGCCAACCATTTTGCAGTGTCACTCTGCCCACTATAATCTTTGTCTCTGACCTCCACCCTTATATATGTTAGTTAAATATGGTTCCTAGTAACTGAAAGGTCACCCACTACCAGTCAATAAGATTTTGACAGGAATCAAGAATGGAAATGTTGGATAACCAAAGGATTCCAATTTCAGCGTGCTGAGTTATTTGACTTAACATTTAGTAAATAAAAAAGAAATCATACAAGAAGCTTTCTAAGAGCAGATTCATATTCAAGTGCCAGAAAAATCCACTTGAAGGTCATACAGCACAGCTTCTTTTCACAGCCTGACGTCAGAGATAAGATGATGAAGTGGGAACAGCATGTACTTGCGGGAAAAGATGGCAAATAAAGAGGTGAAGAGTAGCATTTATTCAGAAATAAAGCCACACGTATTGAAAGTGGTAGGCTCTTGATGTGACCTGTGTTGGAATCTGGCCAATACAACTAACCCGTACTTTCATAGTTGAGGTATCCCAGAATTTAAGGCTGGCGAATGTGTGACCTCTCCAGCTTCAGGATCACAGTGTGAAATGGAGTAGGGAAGATAAAACTCTAGTTCAGTAAATGAAATGTTCCCATTGGGATCACATAGCTCTAGGTAGCAGCGTATTTGGTGCTTTTGGCTATAATAAACATTACAATCTATACAGCAGTGGGAAATGCTGGTAATCCGTCAGGTACCTGAAACTGATCACCTATGTCTTGGCATATACCATCATAGAAATAAATATGAATTAACATGCTAGGGAAATACACTCCCCCCTCCAAATAAATTCCTCTCTATCTTTAAATGCACAAGTAGTGGGGGAATGAGGATTTTGCCTGGTTGAGCCAATATAGAGAAACATATAGAATCCCCATTTTATCCCCCAAATGATCAGCAACATCTTCACTGACCAGATAGGGGAACTAAGAATTTAACAGGGCCAAATGTTCTATTACCTATGTCCACTATGTATCAGTGATAGCTCTCCCCTATAATCTAATTGGAGAACTAAAGTGAAGGTCCAGTGCACTAGGATGCCTATCTCTATAGAAATGCAAACCTTCTATCTGGCATAACACAGAAGCTCTTTTCATATATTTCAGAACTGGGTTAAAACCCATGTTACAGATTAACATCATGAAGGCATGATCTGCTCCCAATATTCATGTGTTCATTGACTCTGAGGAATTAATACAACCTATCATGTACAAGTTGTTCAACTATATTATCAATGAATGGAGATTGGATTCACTGTTTGACATTGGAACCACATCCCCCAGTCAAAAGGCTGATTATATATAGTTTTGCATATATAAATACATTAATATATATGCATACACATACCTACCACACAACTCTCTTTTGAACAGAATGTGATCAAATTTGAAAAAATAACCATGACAAATATAGCATAATCACATAAAAGAATTTTATGAAGTACGTTATCTTAAAGAATTCATAGGAATATTAAGGGATAAAGCATAAAAATGAATGATAATTCATTAGTTAATTATTTAGTTATAAAATTAGCATACCAAGCTCACAAAGCACAACTCCTCAGGATTAGAAGGGGAAAAAAATCATGCAATAAAGGATTTCTTTCAACTCTCAAAATCTCTCCCTTCTTCCCAAGAAAAATGTGATTGAGGAACTTTGTAACTGTGATTGAAGAGCTCAATACAGTAGTAGCCTGATTGCTAGGACAGTCTTTGAGGCCAGGCGTGTTAGTTGCTAAACTCAATATTCAACTCTTTTTCCAAACCTAATATGTTGCTTTATATAAATTATAATAGCTCTGCCTTTTCCTTTCTTGGTGTTATTTTTTGCAGTAGGCTGGAGTTCTAAAGAAACAATTCACAACTAGAGCTTCATGGAAACCCAGAGTTGAAGCAGAGGAAGTTCAACTCCATGTAATTCAATCTTGAAAAATGAAAATATGTTTCAAAGCATCCTGATCAAGCTTGGAATCAGTGTACATTCAATGTATACACTTAGTATTCATTATAGCTTGACCTGAAAAGTTTTATACTGTAGCTAACATTTGAAGATTATCTGTATATTTAAAGAGGAGGATTTTGGGGTGATTACTGCCATAGAATTTATGAGTAATTTCTAAGTTATGAATGATAAGATGCATGTTTTTTTTAACTGTGTAACCCATGTAGAAAATTTCATTGTAGGACAAGAAAGTTGTTTTCAGGATATTCAAATACAAAGTGCTGAACTTTATTTCATACTGTAAAGATATTTCCAGAAGAGCTGAAATGTGTCATTGATGATTCTGAATATATGGTGCATCTTTTAAAAGAAAGTTCAAGAGAATTTAATATGTCACTTGGTAATACACACACACACACACATATGCTGGTAAAGAGATGTGATTGATTGATTGATTGATTGATTGATTGATTGATTATGTGACATCAGATCAGTGTCAACTGATCAAATCAGTGTGAGCCACTCGGAGTTGTGCTTTAAGATGGGCAGCCATACAAATCCTCTAAATAAATAAAATAAAATAAAATAAAAAACTCTTAGCAACTACATGTTAGAACTTCTTCAGGATTACCTGTCTCCAACCTGGCCCTACAGATCTCCTATCCAATGCACCCACTGTAATCTAGTCCATCCACCTTGCTCCTGGTCATCCACTTCTTCTCTTTCCTTCCACCTTTCTCAGCATTATGGATTTCTCAAGGGACCTGGGTCTTCACATGTAATAAGTCAATTGTGGTCATTTGTGTCTTGAGTGAGAATTCTGGATTGATTTGGATGGACTCAGTTACAGTGATGATGAATGAACTGTTGGAAAACCTGAAATAAAAGGTTAGGGACAGACTGTCATGGAGAAAATCTATCCATGTGGTTGCTAGCAGTCAAAAATGACTTGATAGCACATAATCAATCAGTCAATGAATGAATCACATATGAGCTTCAAGTTCTGGTGAGAATAATATGTACTTCCCAAGAAAGACTTAGACAAAGAAATAAAGAAAGGGTGGGCAGAGATAGAGAGGGAAAAAGAGAGAGAGAGAACAGAAAAATAAAGAAAATGGCTGGTTCTTCTGCTTTCTATTATGGCTTAACCACCACTGTTTTCAAGTCCAGCCTTCTCCATCTTCCCTAACACTGAACAGACATCAATACCAATTGACAGATACTACCTGAAGTGAAGGATAAAGGAGCACTGGAAGAAAGAGAAGAAAACAGTTTTTTTTTTAAGTGTTAAGAAGCTGCAGTCATATTTCTTAAGAGGTGTTTTTAAGTCTATTTTTATCCTACTTTATCTGTTATCACCATGACCACCAGCTGTCATGAGATACATTATGCATGTAACAATATAAATTCAGGATTTAAATTCTAAAATCATTGTGGCATAAGATTTATTTTAAAATCTACCAATTTATGGATAACAGACAACAGTGAAAAACTCCTCCACTTTTACAACAAGTATGGCTATAATCCCATGTACATTTCTTTTATAAACTGGGTGTCAGATATATACAGTTTGTCCCTTTGAAAATAAAATAGTCTTTTGAATTTTGATGTAAAGCAAAATTTTGTTTCCAGTGTCTACTGATGGATTAATGTATGTCTACAAATCTCTTTACTGGAGTCAGAGTCAGAGATCTCTACTGGAAATAGTTAACTGTGTCGCATTGCAAGATTTTGATAACTAAAACAAATGCTTGCTAAATACGTCTTTCTATGGTCTTGCCACTTGGTTAGTCTGATTAGCATGCACCATAATGTTAGTGGGAGGCACAGCTTTGTTTTTGCACTTGGAAGTTTTCTGTATTATTAAGAAACAGAGTCATGCTTGAGTTGGCAAACTTCAACATTATTTTCAGGCGCACTAATTCAACAGAAAAGTGGAAGACAAAAACAGCCAAGTTATATAATCTCTCCAAATAACTGAAACTGTCACCTCAAAGTTTTCTCAGGACCAACAGCTTCAAATTTTCCAAAGATAACCTTGCCAGGCCATGTTAGTCAATGCTAATGGACCTGCATCACTGTAGTTCCTTTCAGAGGGAATCTGAATGACTTCATCAGACAGATGCCTTGAACAATCTTCACAGCAGCCCTTCAGATGGCTTTCTGAGCCTTCCCTCCCTATGTGGAGCAATATGAGCAGAAAAATGGCCATGCTTTGTCACTGTAATTACACTGTAATTCTTAATCAAAGCTTTTACCAAAGTCCAGTCATGTTTGCTGTTCCTCTTTCTCCAGCAGTGCTCTAGGCATCTCTTTGGCTGCATCATTTCCTGAGTTCCTCTGACAATCAGGTGTCAGCTGCCTTAAAAGAGATGGTGTCATACCTCCTGAAGAGGTCCTCCCTAAATCTAGCCCTTTTAGACAACTACACAGTTACAAACCTTCTGTTTTGCAGGAAGATAGTTGGGATACAACTAGCAATAATTGTATCCTAACCATCTAGGGATACATAGCTGCTGCTGCTGCTGCTATTATTATTATTATTATTATTATCATTATCATTATCATTATTATTATTATTATTATTATTATTATTATGATACAGCTGTAGAGCACCTTAGGAACAGTGGATTATCTGGAGTTTTTGATTTTGATACCATCTTTCGTAGTATCCTTCTGGGCTTTCTGTGATGTTTAGGAGTGGCAGGCACTTTTCTACAGTTGTTCTTTTCCTTCCTAATTGGATAGTGCCAGGAGTGTTAGAAGGAATGTCAACCCAATGGTTGTTTTGCTTCCTTGTGGGTTTTTCATGGTTCATCTCTCTCTTTCTTTCCCCTACTTTTCAATATCTACATGAAGCTGCTGAGAGACATTATCCATTGATTTGGAGTGAGGTATCATTGCTGATGATACTCAGTTATATATTTCTACTGCAGGCTGAACTAGACATGCTGGTTCAAAGTGCTGGTTGTTACTTATAAAGTTCTTTGTGGTTCAGAGCTTAGGCGCATCCAGGTCCATTCCATTCAGATAGAACCAACATGTTGTCCATTCATTCAAATTATGGGCTCATCCCCATATGAGTTTTGAAGGGACAGGAGACAATGTTATTTGACAATGGCTGAATTTCACTTTGGGGCAATATTAATAGTAGAGAGCTATGTCATGATGGCAGTAGGGGACAGTTTGCAACAAAATACCAAATCTGTTCTATAAATTATCACAGATCGATTATCATGTGTTTTAATAGGGGTATAGCTCAACTATAACAGGAATCCAGAAAATAGTGTTTTAGACTTAGTTCTTCAAAAAAGAGGATTGCATCATTATATGTCGATGACTGCCTTTCAATCTCAGTTCCTAGTCTATAAAAAGGACCTATAGAGCTTTAAATTAGAGTAGGGTTATAAGTACAAATACAGTATATATGGATCAAATAATTTATTGGCCCACATTAGCTTAGATGAGATGGGTGGCTATACAAATAATAACAACAACAACAACAATAATAGATTTTTTTATCCCACCTTTATTATTTTTATAAATAACTCAAGGCGGGGAACATACCTAATACTCCTTCCTCCTTCTATTTTCCCCACAACAACAGCCCTGTGGGTTGAGAGAGAGTGACTGGCCCAAAGTCACCCCAGCCAGCTTTCATATTATTGTAAAAATGTGAAACAACCCCAATTCATTCCTTAATTTTGTTATTTTTAAAAAATACAATTGATTTTGATTTTGAATCTCTGCTTCTCAATTCAGGGAGCAAATCTAAATTTGGGAATCTGAATCCCTGCTGCTTTCCATGGGGTATATTGAATATCTACAAATCAGTACCTACCAACTTTTCAGTGTGATAGAATAGGAGGACATTTTCAGTATGAGTCATGTGAATACTATGTGAAGTACAGCATATCTGGGGCCTATACTAACAGGTGTTCTTGGGAGCTGCACTCTTCTTTTTTTTTCTTTTTAAGAAATTCACTTTTTAAAAATTCTTGGCAGAATTGGAAGAAAAGTTCAGGCAAAGTTAACTCTTAGGGGAGCATTCAAGCCTGTCAGTTTCATATTAGTGCACACTTCACTTGATCTTAGCCAAAAGGCTGAGAAGCGATTTTCATATTAGTAGATTCTGAGGTTCTGTATTAGGTCAGCTCCTCCACCTCCCCAAAAGAAGTGAGATCATTTTTTATGTTTATTGCCCAAAACTGTTCTGAAAGTGACATATAGCAGATATGAAAAATGAGATATTTTAGATGTTATTATTTTAAAGGATCTCTCAAGCAAATCACCAAAACAGAGGGAATTTTCAGAAATGGGGAGGTTAAGTAAATAAGAATGATATGAATAGGAGGTATTGGAAAAACTGCAATGCTTCGAGAAAGCTGCTACTGTACAAAATGTAATGTATGGAAAATTTCCAAGAAATGTTGTGAAGTCTGGTAATTATTGCCATGCCAGCTGCTGGATTGTGCAGACACAGGGTGGGTTGAATGTGCTGTCACATTAGACATACTTGCCAAAAACAGACTGTGCCTACGATCTGTACATCTCTTTCTCACTTCCTCTCTGGGGCATTTTTAAGCATTGCTTAATTAGCTTTTGTTTACTCAGTGTAATGTTTAATGTCTCTTGGAGGCCTGAGATAGGAGAGAAGGATATAAGATGAATAAATAGCTAAGATGTAAAGCATTGCATGTGACCAGAGAATTGGCTCATGGTGTTGTCACAAATGGTAATACTAGATCAGATCATGTGAATGATATCTGTTCATCACATTGTTCCAAACAGACTTGTAAAAATAGACCTGGATTGAAAATAAATAAAAGTGCAAGCTTTATCTAAGCCACAAAAAGTTTGCCCATTTCTGCTCTATTTACAGACATACATATATACAGAAGGACATCTGTCCCAAACCACAATGATGCCAAATTTATGATACATGCAGTGATGTCATCTCACAAATTCTGCCATTATATATTTGTGTTCCAGTGTTGAGTGGAAGCATATAAGTCATGGCATCTGCATCATGATATTGTCACAAATGTTTTGTTGCATGCCCCTCCCCCAGCTGAAACCTCTGCACACAAACAATGAATGGGAGAAGAAATTATTTTGAGTTACAGATTCCCTTGGGCACTTATGTCCCCAAATAATTTGGAGCTCTGTTTAGTATTTAAAAAGCAGTGCTGAACATATGGGAAAACAGGGTCTTTCTTCTCCTGGGCATGAATTTTCCTATGCTTAAAAGTCACGTTTGAAACACATAATGAATCTTTGAATTCTAGAGATATCACAGTACAGATGATCATGTTATCATATTTGATTCATAATCCTTTACAGTCTTGGGATTTTCCAAATCATTTGGGACCATCAGAAACAATTTTATAATCCAAGAATGACTGTTTGGTAGACAAGGAAACCAAAAGCTTGGCAAAAGAAACTGATTCAACTGTATTGGCAAAGTAAGTACATTCCCTTTTTTCTTCCATTTGGAGTGCCTTCATCACATAAACAAAAGTGGCTGTGTTTTCTATTTTTTTCCCTAAAATTAAAATATTGTCCCCATGGCTAATCTAGCAATATTATTGGAGTATCCAATGACATTGCCTGCAACACCAAGGAGCATATACTTGTTCAGCTTCCAGACTGGAATATGCCAATGTTTGGAGCACTGTCTAAGTTCATTTACATTGGACTAATAGCCAATCACTATTCAAAAAGATAAATAGATACAAATTTCCCTTCCCTCCCCCCCCCAAAAAATGGTGGGGGACATTTCAGCTCTATGAGATAGTCTGACTTCAATATAACCATTCCTAAGAAAGGATGTAAAGACGTACTTTATTGTGAAAAAAAACCAGGAATTGGTTTTAACACCATTTCCCATGAATTATTTATCAAGGTTTCTTATTACACCACATACAGTATGTTAACTTGCTACTTGGTCTTCAGGCTGGGTGGCTTCAGTGCATGTTGTGAGGACTCCCAAAGTGTTTGCCAAAGTAGAAACATTTTGACCTGTACTGTAGAATAAAACCATTCTTAATCTTCTTCTGCAGTGATTACTAAATGAAGCTTCTGTCTTCCTGAATGATTTCTATGGGAAAATGATGAGAGGGGCTATACTGCAGACCAATACAAAGAAACATGGTTACTTTGCTCTTTACTTTGAGCCCCACTTCAAAAGATTTACACAGCTCATAGCTTAACACAATGGCCTGATTCACATAACAAACTAAAGCAATGGCTAGGTTTCCTCAGTGTACTGAATCAAAACTACTCAACTCTTTGTTAGCTTAGTCTTGTGTGTAGTGCAAACACACCCCACCCCATGTGGTCTCACTGTTCTGCCTGTCAGCTAGGTAATTCTGCTTGCCACTTAGAAGTGTGGTGGAAAGGAGGAGGAGGATGGATAAGAGTGGAGAAAAACCCAAAGAGTGCTTAGCAGGACAGGAAAAAAAATAAGTTGCCATTACACAGAGAGTGAGTATCTATCCCCACATCTAAGCCTTTATACCAACAATATAGGAAGACACAATGTTGCTTAATGAGTGGACAAAATGCTAAGGGGAGATATGCTAACTGGATTTAATAGCTGGACTGCTATAACCAGTGCTATAATCCTTGCTATAACTAGTATTATAACCAGTGCTCAATTTGAGGGTCCTCTAGGATGCATGGTTCTTGTTCAATGAACAGGTGGCAACCATGGCCAGGAGAGCCTTTGCACAACTTTGTGTTGTGCACCAGTTGTGCCCTTTCTTGGAGCCTAAGGCCTTGCTCATAGTCACTCATGCCTTGGCTACCTCCTGAATGGAACTGCAGTGAACTTTAAATGGGGCTCTCCTTGAAGAATATCCAAAAGCCAAGCTCATACAGAACACAGCAGTGTGGCCAGTTATGTGTACTCCTCAATCAGTGCATGTTACATCTTTGCTCAGTGAACTGTAGTGGCTGCCAGTATGCTTCTGGGTTCAATTCAAGATGCTGGTTGTAATCAATAAAGCCTTTCATGGCATGGGGCTGGGTTATGAGGTACTGCCTCTCCCTAATTATGTCTATACACATATTTATTTATTTATTTATTAAACAGATTTATAAGGCCACCCAACTCACACACAGTGACTCCGGGTGGCTTACAAAATGCACCCCATTAGGTTCTGCAGAAGAGGCATGCTCTGCGTCCTGTCAATTAGGGAATACCATTCGGTGGGGCCCAGGAAGAGAACATTTTCTATCATGACATATGCCCTTTGGAATATCATTCTTCCAGAGATTATACTGGCCCCTGTTGGTTGTTTGCAAGGCCTTAAAGACAAGGTTCTGTCACCAGGCTGGGAATCTGGAGGTGTGGCTGAGCCTGCAATTGAGTTGATTTGTTATTGGTGAGTTTGTTTTCACCCCAACTGCAGATCATACATGTGTTGTTGTTTCTTTGTTTCTATGTTTTTTTATTTTATAAAAATAAATAATTATTAAAATTAAACTTTTAATTATTAAATTTTAATTATTAAATAATTCAATTTAATTATTGTTAGCCACCCAGAGTTATGAACTTGAGATGGGCAGCCATATAAATTGAGATAATCAATCAATCAATCAATCAATCAATCATTGGGCCAAGTATTTTTTGATACTTTCTTTGCAAACTGTGTCAAATGTTAATATCTGTGGTAGAAGGGGAAACCAGAATTGGGGAGGTTAAGAGCAGTGACATCCTTTTGAACAGAATAATACAAAAGAAAATGCAGAGCTCACTGGGACAGTACAAATATTTTTTTGATATAAACATCTAGCTTCAAGTCTCTACAAACAGATAGAACTGGGAAAGACTCCTTTCTGAAACCTTGAGCAGCCACTGCCAGTTAGTGCAGATCAAGGGTATATTGTATAACCTGCCACTTGCTCTGAAACATCTTGCATGTTCCTGATTTAGTTAACGTTGACCAATGATCAGAGTCAGTACAGGGACATGTCCTGTGTACCTATTCTTTCAGATGGATTGCTCAGTAGAAATTTGCTAAACAGCCAGCAACTAAATATCAAAAGAAATGGTACCAGAACATTAGAGGCAGATTTGACACTATCCAAAATGTTCTAACTAGATGGCAAATATATTCTACATTTCTCCAAGGTACAACTTCCCTTGTGATTAATGATGGAGGACAAAACATTGGTGTACCAGTCAAGGGAGCTGGTAACAGATACACACAGTAATTAAAGACTGAAAGGACTAGGTGACTCCACTGATTTTTAAAAAAATCTCTGCAAGTGTCTGGTGATACTAACAGAGAAGATATGATACACCTCATAAAATGATTGTCAATATCATTGAATATAATTGTACTTCCCTTTATGTAACAGACATTCATTCCAGCTATACAAATGTGAAATTTAGAAATTTAGGATAAATATTACCAGTCAGAACTTTCCACATGCCCTAGTGCTTTTACTTCCCAACCAATTTCTATTTACCCAAGGGATAACTTTTTTCAAGAAGATTGACGCTCTGTCTTGGAGATTATTTGATCCACATTTCTGGCAAAGGGCAGCACTAGCTAGTGGTCTTTTACCTATATAGAGAGAAGACTACTGAATAAGTAATGGCTTCCCTTCCCTCTCTTCATTTTTCCCCTCCTGTTCTTTGCTCTTTAAAGGGAAGATGCTGTTTACTAATGCTGTCTCATTGCTTCACACAGCAGGGCTTCTAATCTTATTCTGGTCTAATGATGGAGTCAGCTTCAGTTTTTAAGAATATATGTTATCATTATTCATTACAGTGCTGCACCGAAGCTTCATTCAGCAGCAATAAAGAAGAAAATGTATATTTTAAAGACTCTCATTTCCTCCTAAATGTTTGAATTAAGCTGCAGTTGGTGGTGTTGAGAGACAGAATTGAGTTATGTCCTGAAGCAATGATTCTGCAGGAGTACATCATGCCCAGAGATTGGGCTCTGATTAGCTTTTGAGTTTTCTAATGCTGCCAATTGATTTTGTGCTATAGTAGCTGCCACTGGATTTTGTATCCTGGCATCTTGAGGGCGGGACAGGGAGGTTCTCTTTTTTGCATGGGGCTATGATGAATGATTGCCTGAGTGTCTCCCAGCACATATTTATTTCCTCTTCAATAAGAACAACAGTCAATATCATTCAGGCAATGAAAAATCATCTCAGCGGCTCCACAAATCTTGGGAAGGTTTTCTATTCATTCCGTGGTGTGTGTGTGTGTGTGTTTGCACAGTTGCTTTGGGGCTTTCCTCATGACATCAGCTGAGAACAGAAGCTGCTTTCCTTAGGCTGGAGACCTGACAGTTTTGATTTCTGTCAGTTTCTTGGAGCTAAAAGGGATGTAGAACAAATGGCAAGGAAAGGTACTAATGAGAGCTGTGGAGACAAAACAAATATCTTTATAATTATGCCTCATGTCTCTGCTTATAAATTTTAGAAATAGTTATGAAATTCTCTTATGTGGATTTCTCTCCAGACTTGGGGAATGCATTCTGAATTACCTTTTTAAAAATTTCTCTGGGAGGTTAACACTGATGATTTCACAATTTGCTGTTTTATTATTTTTATTGTTGTTTGCAGATCTGCAACAGATTGATGTGTTGATGGGGAAAAGCAAAGCACCTCTTGTGATGTCATATAATGGACACTGTAAGAAGACAGGGACAAGAGTTTCTCCTTCCTTAAAGCCACAAGGGCAAAGTCTCTGAGGATAAGGAGTCTCATGAAATCTACCCGCCAATAGTGCAGAAGGAAGAGCATTAAAACAAGCTCTAGAAAAAACCCATCTAACCTGGCTGGAAGCTTAGACAGTATTGATCCCCCAGAAGCCCAAATGGTTTGAAACAATTGCAGAATTGCAGAGTATCTTCCCAAAGTAAAACATAACAACCAACCAACCAAGCCAAAACAGTTTGCATGGTTTCCCATTATCCACCTCTTCTGCCCACACCCCAATAGATTGCTTCTGCCCAGAAAGTAACTCCAGTGCCTTTCGTCCTGGTCCCTGACTTCCTCTTAAACACACCCACTGCCATGTGGCAAGCTGACAGAACAAGTATTGGCAAGGTTGAAAGAACCCTGCGATTCTTCATATGTCCTCTTCCTTCCAAACATGTTGTTCAAAGGTATTTTGGTGCTGACATTTCTCCTCCCTTCATTTTTATTAAATTCTAAGTTACTGGCTTTATACCTCTTTTTTGTCTGTTTATTTCTTTTTTTCTGACACCCCCACACAAACAAATTGGACGTGTTCACTTTAGGTTTTACAGTATGATTTGGAATACATGGGGAGGGTTGGGGAAGAAGTTAACCAGAAAAGATTGATTAAATCCACAAGCTGTTTAACTTAGATGATGAGTGACTGAGGTTGGAACTTTTTATTTGAGGGGGTGGTAGTGAGTTCGAGAGAATGTGTTTGTTTGTTTTAGCTGTAATATTTTAGGATTTAACTAGAGATTTTATGTGTTTCTCATTTAGAAACAGCAAGAAACCATACTGTCAGTCTTTAGCAGCTATGGAAGGACCATCTTTACTTTAGAGGATTGGCATCTGTAAAGGGCAAGATAGGCAAGTTGCTGGATGCAGCATTGCAGTTTAAGCCTTCCCATTTTGTATATGTATGTGACACACTAATGCATGTAAAAAAGGGGTAGGGCTTGCATCACAATGCAGTGTTTGTCAACTTGCCTTTTTTTTTTTTTGCTTCCCTTCCTCCCAAAAGTTGCTGCTGCCCAAGATTGCACTTCTGAGATTTATTTCTTTGTTTGTATATTTATTCAATTTGTAGGGCCACCCCTCTCAGCAAGTGATTTTGGGGGGCAAACAATCATAAAATAAATTTTAAAAATTTCCATTACAGTAAAAAAATTAAAATGCACACAACTGCTGAGGAGGATGTAACAATCAATGATTGTTAGAACAACCAGGAGACAGGACCCTTTAAATACGTGGGGCCCCAGGATCGGGCAAATAACCAGGTCTTTCAGACCTTACAAAAAGCCAGCAGAGTCTAGGCCATCCTAATCTCCAGAGGGAGGAATATTCCATAGGATGGGTTCTATGGCAGAAAAAGCACGCCTCCTGGGCCCAGACAGATGGCATTCCCTGGCCAATGGCACCCGGAGCATGCCCATCCTGCTGGACTGGACTGAATGGGTAGAAACAACTAAGAAAAGATGGTCACTCAGGTAACCTGGTCCCAAGTCATGAATGGCTTTAAAGGTGACAATCAGCCCCTTGAACTGCAGCCAGAAGCACACTGGCAACCAATGCAGCCCAAGGAGTCATGGTGTTATATGTGCCAAGTAACCAACACCATTTACTAACTGGGCAGCTGCATTCTACACCAGTTGAAGCTTCCAAATGTTCTTCAAGGGCAGCCCCATGTAGAGTGTATTGAAATAATCCAGGCAGGAAGTCCCAAGAACATGAGTGAAAGTGAGCAGCGCCTCCCAGTCCATCAATAGGTGCAACTGGTGTACAACCTGAAGGTATGCAAAGGCCCTTCTAGCCATGGCTGCCACCTGCTATTCCAGGGGGAGCCGTGAATCGAAGAGGACTCTCTGATTGCACACTGGGTCTGTCTAAGGCAGTGCCACCCCATCCAAGTGGAAAATCCTTGGCACCAGAAGGTTCAAACACCCAAAGCCATTCAGTCTGGCTTGGGCTGTGCTGAAGACTGTTGCACCCCATCCAGGCTCCCATTGCCTCTGGGCACTGGGACAGGACGTCCATGGCATCACTCAGGCATCCTGGGGTGGAGATATAAAGCTGGGTATCATCAGCATACTGGCGATACCTCACCCTGAACCATTGGATCACTTTACCCAGAGGCCTCATATAGATATTAAACAGGAGGGGCAAAAGGACTGAGCCCTGCAGCACCCCAGAAAGAGATTTAGTGGTAAAACCAATGTTCCATGAGAAGTTAGGATCAGAGAAAATTTGCTGAAAGGTATCTAGGGGAGGCTGAGGCCGAATTTGAAACCAAGCCTCTTGAACCCTTGTTGAGAAAGTGAAATACTATTGTATAAGCTGTCAGTAAGATGTGGACTGTGGTATTAAAGAAAGAGCATTAAAATAGCATCCTGCAGAGTGAATTGCATTGAAGAGATAATATTGATATTCTATCTGACAAGGATTTATGGATACAATTTTCCTCAAAATGATAAAGCTTACAGTTAAAACACGCTTCTCCAATTCCAGCAGATTAAAAAAAAAATCCTAGTAAAAATGGATATGGACCGTGATAAAGCATTTTACCAGGGCTGTGCTGCTCCCTCTTTTAATTTATTGTCTGTTTTCCTTGCTCTGTTATTGCAAATAATGCCATTCAGAACAATGGGATTTTATGAATATGCATATGTAGACAAGTGAGGCTTTTCAGAGAGAGGCTAGAGATTGATCAGTGAGGTTTGTCTTGAGGTCATTGGCCAACTTTTCAAAATTAAAAATCTGGGGGGCAGTTTTGGTGGTTTCATACTTTCCACCTCTGTTAAGTAATAATCACAAACAGAGCAACACTGGAAAGCAAGTCCTTACTGAGCAGTATGAATTCGATAATATTATTTATTAAGGTCAGTAGAAGGCAACTGAGTGTTCAAGTACATGGACATATTTAGATGGAAATAGAAGCTTTTTGTGAAATAACTGCTTGGCAAATTGTACCTGATCTGGAGTAGCTTTGTCTGCCATGCTGCCTCCATTCTCCTATGCCATTTTAATCAAAATGGGGCAAAAGAACCCACATACCAATCCCCTTGTATAGTTAAAAAAAATGGAATCTCTAATTCATGCAGAGGTCTCATTGCAGAGACCAACAAAACTTTTGACTTGTAGGCTCCATCTATCCTTAAGCTACCATTAACAAGCCATGAAACTCCTAGTCATGCTTCCAAACTTGGCACTAGTTTCCCGCCCAAATTTAGTGCATGATTTGTCCTTGGAATTAGGCAGGAAACCACAATTTAAATAGTTTTGGCTTGTTCTTTTCCATTTTGAGTAGTTTAATGTAGGGTGGTTCTTTTCACTGCCCTTCCCATTTCCTCATCATGGGCAAGCCCACCTTCAGATTAGGTAAGCCAACTAGAACATGACACTGGGTGGGTTGCAGAGCTAATTGTACCTAGGCTTCCATCCTGGAGGAAATGTTTTTGATGTGATCCAGGATGAAAGCAAGAGTCAAATCTGCTCTTGTAGATCACCAGGAGTTTTGTGTGTTAGTGTGAAAACAGTGAAGTCTGCTTTCCCTCAAGTGAGAAGGCAGATTTCACATGAAGCATTTCTTTGTATCCTGTATTATTGTGGTATTATTTGGTTGCATCTAGTTTTTCTTTTCTGCTGGCTTTAGGGGGGATTTGTCTCTTAATGGAATATTCAGATGGTTTAGTTATATTAGTTGCTGCAGTGGGTTATGTGTTGTTTTTTAGTTAAAATATGGGTTTCATTTTCACCCCTATTTTTATAAAATGTGGGTTGTGTTTGTTTGAAGTACATTTTAGGGGTAAGAAGTTTAAAGTCTGCCTGTTTCCCAGAAAGAGTAAACAATGCAATTAACAATTCTCAGATGCTTTCTTACAATCTGAGTAAACAAGTTTACAGAAACAACAGTTAAGAAGCTAAATCACTCACTAGCCATTAACTCCTAATTATGACCATTTTGTTTTGCTTCTGTTTTTTAAACAGGCAGGTTTTTGTAGTCTGCCTAGCCTAAAACAGTATAATATTGCATTGTTATGAACCGTTTTTGGCAGATAATCCCCCAAAATGGTACAAGCACAGAAAGAACTTTAAACTTTCTAATTGAAGCTATGGGAATTGAAATAGCGCACTCATATAAAATTAGAATATATGATTAGGAACATATAGAAGATAGACATCCTTAAAAGGTAAGGTTAAAGTACATAAATCCTTGGCTTAAAAAGATGCACTTACTCTGATGTATGAACCCAGTTATTATATCTGAACCTTCTGACCCTGAACCCCTTTCAGCTTCCATTTGAGATAAAAATGGAATATAAATATGCCCCTTCACATATAGAAGCTGCACTCTGTAAAATTACACAGAGTTTTGTGGAAACTGACTTCTGCACAGCTGCATGGACTACAAGCTATTATATTTGTGAATCCATATTATCATGGATGCCAAGATAATGGATTCACAAGGAAGGCAGAAGGAATTTGAGATTTACATACCTGTGAATGTTTAGGGCTCTGCTTTATATGCAAAACTGGGGAGCAAGTACAGCTGGATAAATACCCAAAAAGCTTCGCTCTTCATATACATTTGTCTTATCAGTGAATTGGCTCCAGGCTTTTGTCAGATCTGCCAGATAGGTCCTCTTAAAAAGGGAAGATAAACTTTGATTAAAACATTATACTAAAATTGATAAATATTTGATGGAAATATGTGTAAAAGATTTCTGTTTCTGCCGTGAAGAGGAGGAAATAATGGGTGGTCATGAACAGAGATTCCCTACTGAGAGAGTCAATTCTGTCCTCTGCCTGGTGTTGCTTTGGCAGTGATGGTAATGACTCATTACCACTCAAAATGTCTATCAATATGCCAGTCATACAGCTTATCAACAGAAGTGCTCAGCTTTGCTGGAGCATAAATTCAGGATATGACCAAAACACTTAAAGACTAAGGTTCTTTAAGTCTCCTAACACAAACATACTCTACTGATCCTGTTGTAACAAATGACATAGATCTGAAGACTATACGGGAGTATGGATACTGTGCAGCAGGATGAAGTAGCTGTAAGCACAGGCGGTGTTTTTATTTTATTTTGTTTTATACTTTCTTTTGTACTTTCTTTTATTTTCACTCCTTCCAACTGAAGGATGTGGCCAGGAAGAGAATAGTGGAAGTAAACAAGTGGCTATGCAAATAGGAAAAGTTTGACATCTTTGATGCTGTTGCATTGCTGAGATGAGATGAGGGATTCCAGGCAAACTGGAAGAATGTATTTGGAAGACACTCTGTAAACGAGATCCAGAAGGTTTTAACTAATACATTAATCATGTGTGGAAAGAAGGAGAAAGCTCAAAAAAACAAAAAAAGGCAGCTTCAAGTATTGGGAATAGAACTGGGATGGTTATGTACAATGTGGAGCTATCCAGTAATGGTCATGTAAATAGAGGGAGAAATAAGTCAAGCTGCATAATCCAAGGATTCCAATGTTTCTATACAAGTGCAAAGACTACAGGAAACAAACAAAAAAAGTCTAAGTCTTAATGCAGGAAAGCAAATACAATTTACTAGGCATTACTGAAACCAGGTGGGAATAATCTCATGAATGCAATGCGGATATTGAAGGTTATAACTTATTCAAAAGGAAAAGGCCACACAAAAGCAGAGGAGGAATCATAATAGTTATGATTGCACCTCGAATATTGTGTCCAATTCTGGACAATGCATTTAGAAAGGACATTGACAAATTCAAATGTGTGCAGAGGACAACAGCCAAAGGGACTGGAAGGGAAAACTTAGGAGGAATGGCTGAAGGCACAGGGTATGTTTAGCCTGGAGTACAGAAGGTTAGAGGGTCGTATCACCAAGCGTTAGGCTAGATCTCCAAGGCTAGATCTTCCTTCCAACCTTTACATTCTATGATCCTGTGAAAGATAATCTGCCTTACACAGTCCATTTTTATACATCAGATTATAGGAACCTACCATACTAGACCAAATAATCTAGGGAATTCTCCTTCCAGGGACCATGACATTTCACAATAGTTGAAGGATTTCTCCCAGTGTTCTTCTCTTGCAATCTTTCAAAATCACTTAAAAAAAAAGTATATTTGGAATGAAGTAAACCTCATGTATCAGATTACATCAGCAAATTTCATTGGCATTTCCAGAAATGCACTCTTTTATAATAATTGAAAATAAAATCCAGCCAAACATGCACCAAAAATAGCAGGGGAGGGAGAGAGAGAGGGAGAGAGAAATCACTTGTAGAAGGTATCTGAACTAGAGTAGTGACAGGAAGACAGCTTTTCAGATGGTTTTATAGTGATTTTCTTTGAGAAGCAAAGAATTGCAAAGGATCCTGTAACTAAATGGCAGCTTCCTCTAATACACTGCTCACACTGAGGAACTATACAGGCATGGATTACTAGCACTAGAAAGAGTTTTTGCTTTTAAGCAAGAGAAGCACTAAATGTGACTGAGATCCTGAGAAAATATTCTTGTTTTGTAAGGTTCTATGGACAATAATACTTCTAAGAAGATCGACTTGAGCAAGCAAACAAACAGTGGGGGCAGAGCCAGGAAGAAATGCGCCTCTAGCAAAGAAAGAAGATTGGGTCCCTCATATCCTGCAGGTTGAGAAATGAAATGAAATGATAACAACATGAAAAATACCAAACTCATCAGGCAACCAAACCAAACCAAAGCATTTCATTTTTTTTTTTCATTTCCAAATGCAAGCTGAGACCAAGAACTGCAGAATGCAAGAACAATACATCTACATGTAAAGTCAAGAAGTGAAAATATTTTTTTTAAAAAAATTAAAACAGCAGGAGCCAGAGGCAGGAAGGTAGGTAACAGCAAGGAGAAGTTGTTAGATTTTGTTTTCTTTCCCTCCTTTTCTTCTACCTGGGCTGTGTAGTCTGCTAGTCATAGCATCCACACTCCATGTATGTTTGTGCTCCTCAGAGCCAATCTACCCACTATGCTTCAACTGGGCCAGTGTCTGGAGTCCAGCTATATCAAGGCAAGATGTGTGAAGTGGTGGGCGCTTGGATGACAGACACCCCAAAACTTTTTATAAATGCTTTTCCATGCAAATGTAGTGCTTTTCTTTAAGTCCTGTTTTCTGGAACTCTGATTCTCACTTGAGAGCCCTGAGCTTAGATGTTCTTGTGACATGTTAGTGCAGATAGTTTTTCATAAGTTTAAGTTTGGAACATCCTCTCCACAGATGACCCTGTTTTCATAGGTATTGGGGGATGGGAGTGGTGGGAAGCAGACTTGCAGTGTAAACTTCAATAAAAACAGGAAGACAGAGCACAATATTCTATATATCTTCTGCGACTTCCTTTAGTGTTGAAGACCAGATTAGTCATTGTTTTTCACACCTGCAAACATTTAGACATTGCATTAGACCCTAGCCTTTTCTCTTTTTTTTGCAAAGACTTATTTTAACTTGGTGATTAGCCCTGAGCCTTTAAGCATACCTGTGCATATGCCACTATGGAATTATGGCCAATGCCTAAGAGATCAAACTATAACAGAAAAGTGAACAATTAGGGATAGAGATTTAAGCAGCTGCTGAAATACTGTAAAAGACCTGAGTGTTGATGGCAGGATTTGATGGATTTCTTGTTGCTGGGTACCCACCAATCATGCTTATGTTAATATTGGATTGCTCTTCATTTTGGCTTAGAAAAATCACATGTAGCTTTTATTGTTCCAACAGTCTTTTGGCTTGTCATTTGAGAGGCTGCCAACAGACTCCTTACTTCACAAGTGTTATATGTCTCTTCTAGAATGGCTGACAGTATACAAATAATAAGAATGGGACCTTTCATTCATTTATTTTCCCCTTAAAATGTGGTGGCCAAGTGATACTGACAAGCCAGTGCAGCTATTTTAGATCTACTGGAATCTAGTTAATGGAATATTAAATTGTAGGAATGTGTAGCTCAATCCTCATCCAATTCAGAATTCCAGTTTGTAAAATCAGTTTCATTTGGTAGTTGAAACTAATTTGGAATATCAGTCTGATTCAGACATCCAAACTGAATTATCCAATCAGGTCAATTCTATCTGGGGAAAAACGGAATAATTCTATGCATTTATAGTTATATCACACTTTCCAAATTTTAAATTAATTTGTTTATTTGATCTGACATTCTGATTTAGTACATAAAGTTAATTCAAACTGAAAATCCTCTCAGTCCTATTAATAGTTCTTCTACTTTCTTAGATTCCCAGCTCATTTTATTCCTGTGGATACAGTACTGACAGTACTGTCTATTAGGCTTTGACATAAAGAAGAGAAAACCCCATAATTAAATTTTTGTAGTATATGCAACCATGGTTAGATTTTCCCAGATGAACCTCAGTGTGTATGCTGATCTTGCACCAACTTTTTTCAATCATATATATGACTAAATCCTTCAGACTTTCATGTCCCTACAGACCATCACTGTAGAAGGAAAAAATCCTAACACAAGAAAAGATCAATTATTTCCTGCCTTTTGATGCAACAGAACAACATTCCAAGTTCATGGTCCCTGATCTCAACCAGGGCTTTGACAGCAGCTCTTATTATGGTGTGTCTATTCAGAAATCTTGTAGAAACCTTTCATAAATTACCAGCAGATAAACAGTCACATTTGAAAATGAAAGCAAGCACATATTTATGGAACTATATCTTGTACTAAAGCATTGTCAATATTGCTGCCAAGAAAATTACATGGACATGCTCATCTAGCTCTCAGGGGTCCAGCTCAAGTTGAGGGAGCCTTGTCTTTTTAATAATAACTGTAGTAGTTGTTGTTATAGTAAAACATTAGGCAGCAATAATATAATACATTGGTGGAAGCACCACATATGACACCCCAAGAAACCTTCATCAAGTGAAGTGCAAGTACTATCCTCACAACAAATTTTATGGGGAGATTAATTAACAGATGCTGATAGGCATTATGGCTGTCCTTTGCCCCAGAAGGCAGGACTAAATCTTAATGGCAGTTCAGCAATGAAGCCTCATTGGAGATCTTATTCAGAACCACCTACTGGAAATTTTCTAGCTTTGACTTTTATTCAACAAGCAACAGATTAACCAAAGTGGCCTAGAAGATCCTCACTTCAATCCAGAGTTCCTCTTTTGAGGGAGATGGGCAGTGACGAAATTTGATAGATAAATAAATAGGCACTGAAATTGGCAAGGATGAGACCAGTAGTTTCCAGGTCAGAGAGAACCATTATGAAAACAAACTCCAGCTGCTTCCTAAGGCCATCAAAGACTGGCCAAGTGTCTGTTGACTCATAAAAGTGTGAGAAAAAGCTTCGAATTTAAATACTGAAGCATAGACAATTTCTTGCTGTCAGACTTCATATTAAATTCAACAATATATCTCATCTTTCCAAAAACTAAACCTCCACTTGGTAGAGAGCTGCAGGATCTTCAAGGACATTGGCACAGCTAGATAAGTAGAACAAAAGAAGTTACATATTTGTAAAAGATCAGCCAACTGTAGACCACAGGAATTGAGCTATATATGTATGTGTGTGTGTTTGTGTGTGTTTGTGGCAGGGTTTAAGTCCTACCTTTTTCCCCATTAATTTGAATCAACAGATTCCTAACCATTCTTTTCCCAGACTTGAAAATCAATATCTGTCCCATATTTACATAATGGCTCTGTGTGATCTTAGTTCCCACTTCAGCAATTTGGGCTTTATACATGTTCTGCTATGGGCAATTAAGTACTGGGTTGGACTCTTCATTCTTGTCTTCAATAAAGTTTCTACTCTAGATGGTCATACTGGAGAATTTCTGCCAAAGCTAGTCAGATCCTGAGTCAGGGGTTACATTTCTGAAAAGCCATGATATACTGCTGAGTCTTGGTTACCTGGGGCTTACATGGTTGCTTGGATTTCAGTTTCTATCAATCCTCCCCACTATGGCTACTGGCAAGAAATTGTAAGAGTCAACACTGAAAGAACCAGAAGGCCACCAGTTGCCTAACTCTGCTGTTATTGATGACCTTTTGCTTTCTATAACACTTTTGTTGGGACCAAATTAATATGATTGCAATTCTTGTTATTCCCATGCAAACACAAAACTGTTAGCTGTATGGTTGGAGGATACCACAGGTACAGCCCAATTCCTAAATTCTTAACCTGAGTTACTTTTAAGGCTAGCTTGTTTATTTTCTTAGAAGTTCAGGATGGGAGGTGGATTGTATATGTACAGTATATTAGTCATTGTATCCCTCAGCAGGCAAATAAAATAATGATGTTTACACACAGCATTGGTCTTTGTCTATTGCCTCTGGCTGTGAATTCAGGTTCAGTGCAATATGAATTAGATGGCTCATGTTAAAGCGAGCAGTTGTCCAACAGTGAAATTGCATAGAATGTTCTCCATGCTGCTAGTCCTTTACCTTTCCTAAAAGCCCACATAAAATTAACCTGAAAGCAAAATCTTTCAATCAAGAAAGAAAAACAGACATAGTTATTACAGCTATTGCTGTTCTTAACAACTAAAAGAAGTTTTTGAAGATATATAATGGGAAAACAGAAGGAAGAATTGCTAAGGGTGTGTGGGTGGAACTCTAACAATGTTTTTGTTGAAAAATATATGGATTGGATGACATCTTTTGTTCTGGTGACCCATCTGCTATCCCATACATCTCTAAGGAAATAATGAATAAATAAATACACAAAAAGCTTTTACCAAGACATAATACCAAAACAACAACAACCCCACATCCAAAACACAATAATCATTTTTGTTGTTTTTTCGTTTAGTCACTTCCAACTCTTCGTGACTTCATGGACCAGCCCACGCCAGAGCTTTCTGTCGGTCGTCAACACCCCCAGCTCCCCCAGGGACAAGTCCGTCACCTCTAGAATATCATCCATCCATCTTGCCCTTGGTCAGCTCCTCTTCCTTTTACCTTCCACTCTCCCTAGCATTAACATCTTCTCCAGGCTGTCCTGTCTTCTCATTATGTGGCCAAAGTATTTCAGTTTTGCCTTTAATATCATTCCCTCAAGTGAGCAGTCTGGCTTTATTTCCTGGAGGATGGACTGGTTTGATCGTCTTGCAGTCCAAGGCACTCTCAGAATTTTCCTCCAACACCACAGTTCCAAAGCATCGATCTTCCTTCTCTCAGCCTTTCTTATGGTCCCGCTCTCGCAGCCATATGTTACTACGGGGAACACCATTGCTTTAACAATGCGGACCTTTGTTGTCAGTGTGATGTCTCTGCTCTTAACTATTTTATCAAGATTTGTCATTGCTCTTCTCCCAAGGATTAAGCGCCTTCTGATTTCCTGACGGCAGTCAGCATCTGCAGTAATCTTTACACCTAGGAATACAAAGTCTTTCACTGCTTCTACATTTTCTCCCTCTATTTGCCAGTTATCAATCAAGCTGGTTGCCATAATCTTGGTTTTTTTGAGGTTTAGCTGCAAGCCAGCTTTTGCACTTTCTTCTTTCACCTTCATCATAAGGCTCCTCAGTTCCTCTTCACTTTCAGCCATCAAAGTGGTATCATCTGCATATCTGAGATTGTTAATGTTTCTTCCAGAGATTTTAACTCCAGCCTTGGATTCCTCAAGCCCAGCTTGTCGCATGATGTGTTCTGCATACAAGTTGAATAGGTAGGGTGAGAGTATACAGCCCTGCCGTACTCCTTTCCCAATCTTAAACCAGTCTGTTGTTCCGTGGTCTGTTCTTACTGTTGCTACTTGGTCGTTATACAGATTCTTCAGGAGGCAGACAAGATGACTTGGTATCCCCATACCACTAAGAACTTGCCACAAATTGTTATGGTCCACACAGTCAAAGGCTTTAGAATAGTCAATAAAACAGAAATAGATGTTTTTCTGAAACTCCCTGGCTTTTTCCATTATCCATTGGATACTGGCAATTTGGTCCCTAGTTCCTCTGCCTTTTCTAAACCCAGCTTGTACATCTGGCAATTCTCGCTCCATGAACTGCTGAAGTCTACCTTGCAGGATCTTGAGCATTACCTTACTAGCATGTGAAATGAGTGTCACTGTTCGATAGTTTGAACATTGTTTCATGTTTCCCTTTTTTGGTATGGTGATATAAGTTGATTTTTTCCAGTCTGATGGCCATTCTTGTGTTTTCCAAATTTGCTGGCATATAGCATGCATTACCTTGACAGCATCATCTTGCAAGATTTTGAACAGTTCAGCTGGGATGCCGTCGTCTCCTGCTGCCTTGTTATTAGCAATGCTTCTTAAGGCCCACTCAACCTCACTCTTCAGGATGTCTCGCTCTAGCTCACTGACCACACCATCAAAGCCATCCCCGATATTGTTATCCTTCCTATACAGGTCTTCTGTATATTCTTGACACCTTTTCTTGATCTCTTCTTCTTCTGTTAGGTCCTTGCCATCTTTGTTTTTGATCATACCCATTTTTGCCTGGAATTTACCTCCAATGTTTCTAATTTTCTGGAAGAGGTCTCTTGTCCTTCCTATTCTATTGTCTTGTTCCACTTCCACGCATTGCTTGTTTAAAAATAATTCCTTATCTCTTCAGGCTAACCTCTGGAATTTTGCATTTAATTGGGCATATCTCCCCCTATCACTGTTGCCTTTTGCTTTCCTTCTTTCTTGGGCTACTTCTAGTGTCTCAGCAGACAGCCATTTTGCCTTCTTGGTTTTCTCTTCCTTTGGGATGTATTTTGTTGTCGCCTCCTGAACAATGCTGCCAACTTCTGTCCAGAGTTCTTCCGGGACCCTATCTACTAAGTCCAGTCCCTTAAATCTGTTCTTCACCTCCACTGCATATTCCTTAGGAATATTAGTGAGCTCATATCTAGCTGATCTGTGGGTCTTCCCTAATCTCTTTAGTCTGATCCTAAATTGTGCAAGAAGAAGTTCGTGATCTGAACTACAGTCAGCTCCAGGTCTTGTTTTTACCAACTGTACAGATGTCTGCCACCTTTGGCTGCAAAGGATGTAGTCAATCTGATTTCGGTGTTGTCCATCTGGTGAAGTCCATGTATAAAGCCATCTCTTAGGTTGTTGGAAGAGAGTGTTTGTTATGCAGAGTGAATTGTCTTGGCAAAATTCTATCAGCCTATGTCCTGCTTCGTTTTGTTCTCCCAGGCCATACTTACCTGTAATTCCAGGTGTCATTTGACTGCCTACCTTAGCATTCCAGTCTCTTGTGATGAAAATAACATCTCTTTTAGGCGTGTTGTCCAGTAGGTGCTGCAGATTCTCATGGAACTGCTCTATTTCAGCTTCTTCAGCATCTGTGGTTGGGGCATATATTTGGATCACTGTGATGTTAGATGGTTTGCCCTGAATTCGAATTGACATCATTCTGTCGTTTTTTGGATTGTATCCAAGCACTGCTTTCACCACTTGACTATTAATTATGAAGGCTACTCCATTTCTTCTGTGGTCCTCTTGTCCACAGTAGTAGATCTGGTGGTCATTTGATGTGAAGTGGCCCATTCCAGTCTATTTCAGTTCACTGACGCCCAGAATGTCTATCTTTAATCTTGACATCTCACCAATAACCACATCCAATTTGCCCTGGCTCATAGATCTTACATTCCAGGTTCCAATGGTGTGTTGATCCTTAGAACATCAGATTTGCCGTTCACCACCAGCACCGTCAGCCACTAGCCGTCCTTTCGGCTTTGAGCTAGCTGCGTCATCACGTCTGGGGCTAGTTGAACTCATCCTCTGTTCCTCCCCAGTAGCATTTTGACTATCTTCCGACATGGGGGTCTCATGTTCCGATGGTATACCAAGATATCTCTGGTTGTACTGATCCATTTAGTTTTCACGGCAAGAATACTGGGGTGGGTTGCCATTACCTTTCCCAGGGATCACATTTAGTCTGACCTCTCTGTCATGACCTTCCCATCTTGGGTGGCCCTTCACAGTTTAGCTCATGGCATCATTGAGGTGCTCAAGGTCCAGCACCACGACAAGGTAACGATCCTTTGCTGAAACACAATAATCATAAATCAATCCAATAATATGCTGTTGTACTTGTTACTGTAGTGTTAACATTTATTGTATTGTTATGTTCTGAGCTAATTTTATTGGATTGACAATAATCATAAATCAATCCAATAAAATTAGCTCAGAACTTAACAATACAATAAATGTTAACACTACAGTAACAAGTACAACAGCATATTGTTGTACTGATATAGGACTAGTGTATGTACAGTATATCCCATAATAGTTTAAAACAGATGTATACCTAAAACTGTCAGAGAAATGAGAAGGGGGTGGAACAACCAGACCCTATATTAGCCCACTTTTTAAAAAAAAGTATTTAAGATTCTTTTAAAGTCCAACAAATTTCCACAGAGATGAAAGCTGATTCCAGAGTCATGAAGACAGGTTCCTAAAGGCCCTGAACCTGGAGAACCCAATCCTGGAGTGAGTAATTGAAAGAGGACCCTGAACAGAGGTATATATACAATGAACCAGATTCTAGGGAGAAATAAGGCCAGACAGATACTGAAGAGTTTGTGACTTCAGAGCTATAAATACAAACAACAGTAGTTTAAACTGGGCACTGGTTTGAACAGGGAGCTGGGCTCTGGTTTGAAATGTGCTGTGCTTCATTGAGACTAACATGGAATGTCTAGAATAACTTGAAAAGCACTGTTCTAGACTAAGTTCAAAATGAAGAAATGAGAGATCAGGGACACCTGCTAGGAGAGTATTGCAATAATTGAGGCATAAGACAATAAAGGCACTCACTGACAATGCTGCAGAGCCTCCCTGCATCCTATAAATATCTAACAAGTGAATACAAGGAAACATAACTGTAAAATTAATACAAGGGCACAAAAGTAGATTAAGACACCAATGCTACAGGTGGAGAAAACTGGGGCAATCCAGAAGCCCTGAGAGAGAGGAAGAAGACTCAGTAGAAGATTGGAAAGACAGTCAAGCCAAGATATGACAGTATCAATCTTGTACATATTCAGCTTTAGGCAATAGGAGGATTTCCAAGAGAAAATGCTAGTAAGACATTCCATCCCAGTTTACTATCAAGGACCACAAAAGACTGATAGGATTGAATATTATTGGTATAAAAATGATATAGGAATTTTGGATATTGGAATTTTGTTGGATCAACCAAAGATTTATTTAGCTCAGTATCTGGTCCTCAAAGGTTTTGTTTGTTTGTTTATTCATCCAGTTGCTTCCAACTCTTTGTGACTTCATGGACCAGCCCACGCCAGAGCTTCCTGTAGGTTGTCAACACCCCCAGCTCCCCCAGGGACAAGTCTGTCACCTCTAGAATATCATCCATCCACCATGCCCTTGGTCGGCCCCTCTTCCTTTTGCCCTCCACTCTCCCTAGCATCAGCATCTTCTCCAGGGTGTCCTGTCTACTCATTATGTGGCCAAAGTACTTCAGTTTTGCCTTTAATATCATTCCCTCAAGTGAGCAGTTCCAATGGTGTGTTGATTCTTAGAACATCAGATTCGCCATTCACCACCAGCACCGTCAGGCACTAGCCATTTAGTCTGACCTCTCTGTCATGACTTCCGATCTTGCGTTGCATTGCATGGTTTAGCTCATGGCATCATTGAGGTGCTAAAGCTCCAGCACCATGACAAGTTAATAATCCTTTGCTGGGCCCCAAAGGTACTGAGAGGTTTATGAAAAAATTATGGACAACTGCATGGGGATTATTATAGTACTTAGCTCCATCTTGATTTTCATACAGATCAGGGCAGGTAATTTTATTCTCAGGTAAGATTGTCTATTCTCATTGAAGATGGTCATCATTGAAAGATGCCTTAGCTCTAATTTTTTAGACTATTTAGGGGGAGGAAACCAGAGTATTTTATGATACTGGACATCTGTACTAACATTTTTATTTCAAGGGCTTACAAATATGTTATTCTTTACACAAACCACCTAATCTGTCTGATTTTGAAAAAGAAAACAGCATCAGACCTGGTTAGTTCAGTACTTGTTTGGGACACTTGCAGGGATTAGTTGAGAAATTCCAGGGCTGTAGGCTAGATTGGGAAGTTGAAAAACATCTCAGAAGAAGTTTATGCCAAACCATATTCTTGCCAAGAAAATAACATTAAAGCACCAGGAGTCAAGCTCAAACTCAAAGATTTTACCTTTTTAAAAACATCTAAATATCTAAAGCAGCTATGCATCTCAGATTGACAATAAAGTTTTATTTTAATTACTGTTCACACTAACTTATTCTTCAGACTGTATATATTATTAGATTGCTTTTCCATACTCTCAGAAAAGATACATGTAATTTCCTGAATGACTTTTCTTTTATATTTGTCTGATTTTACTCATTTCTAGGGGGTTAAGAGAAAATGTTCAATAAAGCACTTTAAAACATTGTTCAATCACTTCTATAATTGATGGTAATAAGGGTGGTAATGGGAAAACCAACTGACTTATCCAATGCAGAGAATTCTAGAGAATCCAGAAAGAAAAGGGCTCAACTGTGAAAACTACAGGAGAATTTCTGTAATTGAAAAGGAAAGTGACAAGTAAAAAAAAAAAAAGGAAGTCAAACTTTGAGGGGTCCAAGACAAATTTCCCTGCCTGATAATGTAAATCAAGTGTAAAAGCGTTCCCCAATTGGACTTGCCTTGAGAACATAACAGTTTAATTTACTATGGTCCTACTATATCTTTTGAAGTGTGAGCGAGAGTAGATTTTTTTTTTTTAAGAATTGGCAAAGTTGGCATATTTCCCATGCTTTACAATTGTTCCTTTGATTATAACATGGGTTATCCAGTTTGGTTCCATGTATGCTGAACCCACTCTCATCAGCTTGCTTCAACTCTTAGAAATGTAGCATTGTTTCTAAGGAGTGCTTCAACACAACTTCAACCAAAATGAGATGCGCTGTTGAAAATTTGTTTGTTTTTTTAGTTCCTTCAAGTCAGTGTTGACTCTAGTGTCTGCCTGGACTAGTCTCTGCAGTTTTCCTGCAAAGATTTCAGAAGTGGTTTGCCATTGCCTCCTTCCTAGGACTGAGAGAGAGTGACCGGCCCAATGTCACCCAGCTGTCTTTGTGCTTAAGGCAGAGCTAGAACTTGTGATCTCCCAGTTTCTAGCATGATGCCTGAACCACCACACCAAACTGGCTCTCACTGTTGAAGATCTGCTTAATCTTAAAAAGTGAGAGTTAGTTTTCATACCATGAGGTAATAAACAAGATAAAAACAGATTTGGCTATTGTAATAACAAAGGAGACATGGAAAGAAAACTGCCCACTCAAAACAGAGAGCTAGTTAGTCATTAACTATTATTTATATGTGTGTGTGTGTGTGTATGTGTATACACACACACACACACATATATATATATGCATATATACTATATATATACACACACACTATATCTATCTATCTATCTATACATACATGCACACACACACATATATATACACATACATACTATACACACACACACTATATATATGTATATGTATATGTATGTATTTGTATACACACACACACACTATATATATATATGTATATGTATGTATTTGTATACACACACACACACACTATACACACACACATATATACACACACATACATATATATACACACATACATACATGTATACATACATACGCCTTTGAGTGGCACCAAAAGTTACCAGTGTTGACTCCTGGTGACTGCCTGGACAAGTCCCTGCAGTTTTCTTGGCAAGCTTTTTCAGAAGTGGTTTGTCACTGCCTGCTTCCCAGGGCTGGGAGAGAGTGGCTGGCCCAAGATCCCTCAATGTAAGCCAGGACTAGAACTCCTGGTGTCCAAGTTTCTAGCCTGGTGCCTAACCACTGCACCAGACTGACTCCCTAGCCATTGACTATAGTGAGAAAAAATATGTGAATGTTTGAACCATGTCTTATAAATTGAGCCAGTTCTAGAACAACTTCAATTGCTGATTTTTGTTTTTGTTTTGGTAGTGGTGTTCTGCTTTTTTCAGTTCTTGGATTCAAGTACTGCTTCCAGGTGAAGCCTGACAAAAACCACACTTTACTTCCCTCTTCCAACTTCACTACTAAGAAACATGCTTGTTCTTCTGGCCCCAAAAGAAGCTCATATAACTTGTTACATGGCTACAGATTGGGAATTAATATAAAACATTTCTGGGTACTGTGAGGCATAGTGACTAAGGCGCCTAATGAAAAGGTTGATTAGATAGAGGATTAGGGCAGGTAGTGAGTAATTGAAAAACTTAAATATAGAGAATTTACACCTAATGACTTAAATTGGACTTTTTCAACATGGCATCTTCCTGGTGTTTAGGAAATGCAACTCCTAGGATTTCCAGGCAGCATGGTCGAATCCTGGGGAATAAAGTCCCAGGTCATCTAGAGGGCACTAGGTTGGAGAAGGCTGCCTCAAACAGAAATATTGATGCTTGAGTCTTTATAAAAGAATTGTCTGCAAAATATATTTAATCCACATTCTTGGTTCCATCTATAGGGAACAAACATACATAAATTTAGTAGTGAAGGCCAGAGAGATCCATTAGGCCTTGTGTAACACAATTTGATGATTTGCAGGGCCTTTTTTAAAAAAAGGAACATTTTCTTAATGTACCTCCCTTTTGTGCTTTTCATTAAAGAACCTTGGCAACATGGAGTGTGCTTTGTTTTATCTAAGTAAAGACCCATTGAGTTAATAAAAAGCAGCTGTGAGAGAAAAGGGTAGACTGTGGAAGTGCTTGTTCAGAGTTCCAGAATTTGAAATAAGACCTCCATTAACTGCCCTAGTTAACAATGATAAAGCATTTGGTGGTTACCATTTAATTCTTGAAAAGGTCAAAAATCCCTTCATATTAAGCCTGTTATATGCTCACATTAAAGTTTAGCAAGAAAGATTAAAAGGGTTGATAAAAGCCTCAAAAGCCATCTGCAAGGAATTCTATAAAGATCTTCCTCCATTTCCACAGGTCCAGCAAATAGCGTGTATCATCACATGCCCTTTTATTTGGCAGACTAAGAAATGGATTTCGACATTTCTCATTATGGCTCCTTATTTCTAGACCAGCCTATCCCAACCCAATGCCCTCCAGACATATTTGACTGCAACTCTAGTTTTAGTATGATACATAATGGAAGATAAAATGTTGAGAGAATGCAGGCTTAGACCATTCTTAACATTCAGCACTCAAAACAAAAAAATCTCCCCACCTCTCACCAGTTAAAATTGTTGAGTGTTGTGTTACCTTTTAAGAGGTAAGAGGTCAGATTATGCAGGAAAACCCAGATTCTAGTTTTCCTTAGGCATCTGGATGACTTTGAGTCAGTCATTCTCTCTCAGTCCTAGGAAGAAGGCAATGGCAAATCACTTTCAACCATGTTGCAAAAAAACTGCATGAACCTGCTCATGTAGTCACCAGAAATCAAGACTGACTTGAAGGAACAAACACATACACATACAAAAGTTCCATGTGCTACTTTGGAAATACAGCACTTAGTAAATTTACCTGGGAAGATGGAGAAGTATGCCTCAAAAATACATGGTTGTCAGACATGATTTTCTTAGTCACATATGAATTGCATTTCAATAATTTTTCATTTCTCCATAAGTGAGGGATTATAAAGCTATGGTTCATCTCTCTATCCTATCCTTGACACACAGATCCTGATGTGTTAACAGAAACTGAACCAGGCTTCTTGATCTGAAGAAACCCAGGATCTCACAATGAATCCTTGCATGGAATTTAAACAAGTGAATGGACAGGGAAGGAGCAATTGAGGAAAACATGGACAATTACCCCAATACAGGCACTATATTAATTCATTTTGGGAGAAGTAAGGAACTAATCATTAGAACTATCCATGTATTCATAACTATGCCATGAAGTATTTTTCCAGCTGTGTTCTAAGAAATGTTGGATTTTGTGGGGTTAGATGAGAGGGTAATGGCAATAAACTTCTAGAAAGGCAGCATTGCCATAACTGTCAATGTTTCTTTCAATATGCAGCCACAATAGACAGAAAGAGCTTTCTGGAATACATTTTTTTTCATAATTTCCATAGAAGTTAGCTCTGAATACTTTGCTCTCTCATTTTTCAGACTGATTTTGTAAAATTGAGCTGTGTCAAATCACAGTGGGCAGATTCATGTAACTCAAATAAACAGACATACGACTTTCTAGTTTTACTCAATTTTTATGATTTGGAAGTTACTTAAGAGTTATTTTTAAAATTTAAAGCCTACAGTATTGTGTTTGTGTGTGTGTGTGTGCACGCATGTGTGTGCATGCCTTCAAGTCAGTGTTGAATGCTGGTAACTGCCTGAACCAGTCCCTGCAGCTTTCTAGCATTAAAATAATCCTTTTATTTAATGGATGATGGAAATCTATACTACTAATTCTTGTCAGGTTGCTGCCACATTGCTGTAGTAGATATGGAAGGGTTGCCAAAGCCAGAAAAATGGAATGCAGAGCTTACATGCGGTCTGTGAGCCATGGATCCTTAGAATATTTGCAAGTATGATACACAGAAGTATTTTTGAAACTGAAGCACCAGTATTCCTTAGCAGATGGTCTAATAAAGAAAAAAAATCCCCAGAAAAACAAGTTATGAGAAAGATAAACACCATCTTAGTGAGAGAAGGGGGAAAGGGGTGTAATGATCATCACAGAGTTCACATTGCCAGATCCTATTGTGTACCTGAGAATATAGTGAAGAACTCCAGTTAGGTAGTGAATGATTGTGGATGCTCTTGTCGTCTCCAAAAAAATCAACAGCTACAAAATGTGGAATATTCAGTTTTCCCACGAAGTTATATACATTGGAAAAAGTATTGCAGATTTTAGGAATAGGTGAACAGTGCCTGCCTATTTCTGTCACAGAGATTGCCTGGCAGCTGATGAGATTTTAGCTGTCAAACTGTTATCTCCTACCACATGTCTTAACCAACATCAGTTTCACATCTCATAGGCAAAGGCATCTGACTTCCTGTCATTACAGCCTGAGAGATGAAGGCTCATCTATAAATGGAGACAAATCCTTCCTAAAGAGAATGGCTAAATACTCATGTGTAATTAGTATAACAATTACTTTCCTTTTTTTGTTGTTGTTGTTTAGAAAAATCGTTAAATGATTAAACAGAAGTGAGTCTTCATTTTCTAAAGTTTTGGAATATTGTATAAGCACTGTGATAAAAACGCATGAGAAATTTCATAGAGAATCAAAAGAATATTTGCTGATCGTTTTAGCCCTATACACAGGAGTCCCTTTTCGATAGGAAGAAATGGAATGGAGGATCACCCCTACTATATCCAGGCAAAGCTCTAAAAATTCATAAGACTGTCTGAACAGAGTCATGATAGGTAACCTGGTACCTCAGGACATTATGGACTTCCATGCTATTAATCTCAGCCAGCCAAGGTGAGGGAACTGTTATTTTGTTTTTATTATAGCACTTTCTGTACAAAAAAAAAAGTTCTTAGGCATCTGAAAATGCTCTGGAATACATACATTGGATCTTCTTTGATTTTTGGGAATCTGATCATCTATGGACTCTCCAAGACTGTATGGAAAGCTGCACATGTTTAATAGTATGTGAGGAGAGAGGGTCACCTGGAATTGGGAATAGGGCAATGGCCTTATTCCACATTGCTTTGCACATCCAGATCCTCATATGGATTGAATAAGCAGGATTTTAGAAATCAGAAATCTTTAGCGACAGATTTGTTGCCTGTCTAAAGTAAAACAAAAATCAGGTGGCCTGTTTATTATTTTATTTTATTTTATTTTATTTTATTTTATTTTATTTTATTTTATTTTATTTTATTTTATTTTATTTTATTTTATTTTATTTTATTTATTTTGGAAGGGAAAGGTACCTATATTATATTGTCTTTTCAATCTGCAGATACCCATGAGGGAGAAACATCATCTTGGGTTACTGTTCTATTCCAGTGTGTCATGTTCCCCGTTTCAATGTTCTGTTAACATCGTAACGTTTCACATGTCAAACTGTTTTCCGTGTATGCCCGTCTTGCTCATGGCTGGGTTTTTCCATTCCTCCGCTCTGTTTTGTTTTGGAACTTTGGAATGTATGTTTGGGTTTGTGCTTCTGTTCAAGGTTACTTTCCCAGGCGCGTGTAACGGTTCCTAGCACCTGGGAGGGGGTGTGTGCTGACAGGTGCTTGGGGCGGGACTGGATTGAAGGCAAGGCTTTTAAGTTTGTATTTGGCGCGCTTTTGCTCATTCTCAGCTTTCTCTGTATTTGCATACTATTCCTTTAATAAATCAGTTATCTTTAAGCCCGAGCTTGTGAGACTGAGTATTTGGGATTAGGCAACCATTACACAGTGTAGAGCAGACACAGGTGCACAGGTCATGGCATTGCCATCAGCTTCTCTTACAACACTCATCTCCTGTGTATGTGTGGAGAATAGAGAGGACAGGAATGGATCACTAAAAGGTCTTTGCTTTTCTTTTGGTAAGAAACAGCCTCAACTTCCTAAATCAGTGCTATATCAAGGACTTTATAATATCCACTCACATGTATCCATGCTGACAATCTTCATAGTTTTCCTACCTGCTGCCCTGAAAACTGGGAATAATACTGATATCCTCCATATGGATAATCAGGATGAAGAGTTAAAGGGAAGCTGTATGAATCCTGTCTCATTTTGGCATTCGTCTGGCCAAGTCTGCAGCCAGATGTAATAGATCACATCCATTAATGATCCCATGGGAAAATGCCAGTAGTCCTTCAACATGAAGGTGAAAATGGGAAACTCATGAGCCTCATGACAGCTAGGAACTACTTGTTGATACTGAGTATTTTCAATCTACTTTCAGAGTTGTTAAGGTCCTCAAAGGAGAACAGCCTCCTGGGCAACCTCTAACTCGCAAGCCTTGGTCCATTTTATTTTGAATACGTGTTAAAAGATATTCCAAAATAGCTCAAGATGGATATGAAGATAAACCTGTTTATGAACAAACAACAACAAAATCTGACTTTCTGTCCAGACCAGTTTACAATGTATAAATGTGAATTTAAAGATAAAACATTTCATGCAATTTTTGAAGTTCTGAAGTGAACTGCTAATCTGTAATTCAGCAAAGTCTATTTCTAAGAGGCCACATAATGCTATCTATATACTACTAAAACTCTCATTGTGTTTATCTATTTGTCTGTTTGTACCCTCAAGTTAGCCCAAATGGTGCATTATACCGCAACAATTTTTGAATCAAGGTAACTAAAATCCACCAATTTAAAGAATGTGTAAAAAATCCAGGACCCATTATTCCTGTGGAATAGAAATTTCCACAATGTTCAGACCAGTTTTATTCACAAAGTTGTGGCTGTTGCAGCATCCCTGCAGTCACATGATCATGATTTCCAATGCTCCCTGCCAGCTTCCCGCAAGCAAAGTCAATGGGGAAGCCAGCAGGAAGTTGGAAGTTGTTCCCAATCCCACTGCTTTTTTGCTTGCCTGTGGTCATTCTGTTTATCTGTTTAGGTAAGTAAATGTTGACTTATTATTGAAGTTTGTTTGTCACTACAATTCTTTTTCTATTTATGATATATACTCTTCTTAGACGATCACAGGCCCAACCAGCATTGTGGTAAGAAAAATATGATCAGCCTAAAATTTAATGATCATTCTGGTCATATCAGATGTACTACCTTTCTCTCAAAGGATGACCCAATGGGTCACAGGGTTCTCTAATCTCCACTAATACTTCAATATATGAAGAATTTATCTGAATTAATTTCATTACATAACATTGCAAACTATAATGTATTTTAAGGCCCAATATGCATAGCCTGGGGATTTCTTTCGGGTGGGGAGGAATCTTATTTCTGCTGTTTTACTATTGTGAGTTATATAATATGCATGTGGGTGCATATACTGTAAATTCAATCCATTTCATTTGTCTGTATTAGTAAGGCAATATTCTGATCTGTCAGTGTTTTCCATTTTTTTTCTTTAAAAACCCATTCAAAAAACTCACCTGTTCGCAACAGTCCCTAACATGTAGAGCTTTTGTCTGCAACTTTTCCATTTTTTTCCCAAGTTTTTTAACAAAAATTTCCATAACAATCCTTTTTTAAAAGCATAAATTTCCATAATGACCTTTTTCATATAATTTTTCCCAGTGGATGCCTTTTAAACAAAAATTTCCCTGATTCATTATGTTTTTAAAAGCCTCTGCCTCTACTAGAAACATGTTTAAAATATTTTTAATTACCTCCAACACAGTAATGTCTGATTGCAGTTTCTGAAATGCATTTTCTATTCTGGACACATTTTTCACCAATAATTTATGTGTCTGGACTTCAGAAAGAGAGAGAGAGAGAGAGAGAGAGAGAGAGAGAGAGAGAGAGAGAGAGAGAGAGAGAACAAGTGTTAGGGAACTTTTGCAGCAGCAGCAACAGGCTATTTGTGTTATTAGGTGAAAACATATTGAAATGTTAATAAAGAAACCAGTAGTGATATAGCTTTAGCAGATGGCAAGTTGGCCCTGGTTAGAATTTGGATGGTAGACCCCTAAGTGTGTCGGCTAAACTGGGAACACAACAACAAAAATCCATAAGAAATCAACAGGAAACCACTTTCATACTTTTTGCAAGAAAACTACATCAATGTCTATGTAGTCACCAATAGTTGAGTTTGATTTGAGACATCTTTACCCTTAATGGTGACTTAATGACCAATGAAAATATAGGTTTGCCATAATCTATGCCTACCTTAACATCCACTCTTGTCAAAGGGAGATACTTCTCTGCCAGTTTTGGGAAATAAGAGGAATGTAGTACTATTATCACAGTAATTCTATGGTATTTTCCATTATCATTTGATGCTTACTTTAAAGTGGGGAAAGAAGTGATTCCTTTTACCTTTTTTTTAAAAGAGTTCACTGCAGTTCCCCCAAGACCTCTACAATGATCATAATTCCTGGGATATCCAAGATAAGATAGAGAGTTCTGATACTCTCCAGTGGCCATTTGCTCCAGAAATGCTAGTTAGTAACTAAGACTTTGTCGTTCAATGGTTAAATGACTTCTGCCAATCACAAAGGACTCTCTGGATAGCTCTACTGTCTGGAATCCATAAAGTAGTCTATTCTTATGAATTAATCTTCTATGGGCATTCTAGGGTATCAGTTTACAGTGCAGATGTATAGAGAATTTTGGAAGGCCATTTATGAGGTACCTGAAGTATGTATGAAATCTCTGCAGTGTAGCCTGTGCAACTACATGTGACCTATCACAGGAAGGTAATGTAACATTGATAATAGGGGCTTCTGAACATGTAGTACACATACATGAATAATGAAACACCATTACTCAATTAATAAAAACAAAAAATAAATCCAACCACTTCTCCACAATATCAACTGGATAATAGCAGTAGAAATATATCACTCACAATTAGAAGTGGACCATCAAAGGACCTTCTAGGTAAAGCATCCCTATGAAGTTCTGCACAGCCCTACTATAGAAGTCCACTAAAGCTCAATGTCTTTTCAAAAGGCACCCAAGCAAAAGAGGATAGTCTAGCAATCTGAGGTCAGGGGCACATGAAAACCTTTAGTGGAAAAATAGCAAGGATCGTCAAAACCCAGTCTGTTGGTTGCAATATTATTAAATCCAGTGTTCTGTACAGAGCACATGTCTGCCACCCACTCTTTTGGGAGAGAGGTAACAAAACTTAGGCTTGGTGGAACCATACAAATCTGTGGCCAACTTTTGAATGAATGTAACAACAATGGAGATTTTTTTAGATTTTTTTCTCAAAATCAAGATTTTAAATGTCCACATTCCATGTCCACACCCCTACAGTTCCTTAACTGTAGGGATACAAAATCTGTGACTAGCAGAATAAAATTGTATAAAACTAGTACCATTAGGTTTGGAATGGAAATAAAATTTTGGACTTCTTTGGAGGTCACACTTATTTAAAATGTACTGTAGCATTAACTAGAGAAAAAGTTCCTCTGAATTCCTCATAATTATGGCAAGCCATGCCAGTACTTGTTGAATATTTATTATTACTTCATTGGTACAGAATTTTGAAACACAATTTACATGATAGATAATTAAGGGAATGTAGGAAATGGCAGGTGATAGTGACTTATGCTGTCTATGTTTTTAATTACATTATCTTGCACAACCGTAAATTCCTCAGAAAGATTTAGCTCTGAAAAGTGATCTTATGCAACTGGAATGGAACAAGCTTGCACTGAAACTGTTAACAGTGTGACAAATCACATCTTAATCTCTCATCTATGAAATCCATTCCCACTTCAACAGATAAAGGGTTGGATAATTTTATTTTGAAGCAAGTGACTTATCTGTGAATAAATCTTTCATCCTCTTTTTATTGGTTTCAATCACAGCTCCTGCCAGAACTGACCCCTGGTATCCATTCTGCACATACTGCAGAATGTTATCTTAAATTGGATATCAGGAGATTATAGAATTATGACTTCAATGATTCAAATTTAAATTGTTTCTTTGAACTGATCTGTTGCAAGGAATAGGAATGGGGGAGGACTTCTAACATCCAACAAACAACAATCCTGTGACAAGCATGAGTCACTGAGGTAAGGCAATATTAACACTTTTGTTTCCAGTAGTGCTTTGCCCGTAAAATGGATTTGATATGCAGGATACCATGATTTAACACTGCACAGAATGATCACACCTGGGGGATTTGGTAAATACAGAGGAAGAAAATAACTAAAAATGAAACTAACTAACCCAACAAACATATTTCATTCATACACACACACAGAGACACACACACACTGTACACATAAACATGTGAAGGTGAAAGGTGAAAGGTCCCCTGTGCAAGGACCAAGTCATGTCTGACCCTTTGGGGAGACGCCACTTTCACGACGTTTTCTTGACAGACTATAGAGTGGGGTAGTTTGCCATTGCCTTCCCCAGCAAGCTGGGTGCTCATTTTACCGACCTCAGAAGGATGGAAGGCTGAGTTGACCTGAGCCGGCTACCTGAGAATCCAGCTTCCCCTGGGACTGAACTTGGGTCGTGGGGAGAGTTTCAGTTGCAATACTGTCACCTACAGTATGTGTGTGTGTGTATGTATGTATGTATGTGTGTGTGTATATATATATATATATATATATATACACACACACACATGCATACATACACACACACACTGTACATACATACATACATACATACAGTGTGTGGGTTTGTATGAGTGTGTGTGTGTACATACACATACATACACATACACATACACATACATACACATACACGGATATAGAGAATCTCTGTGGTTTTTCTTCCCTTTCTAGAATTGTTCAACTTCATAAAGTTGTACAAAAGTGACAAGGCCTTTGCCTGATATTCTCATTCTTATGCACTCCCTTTCTACACACTGGCTGGGCTCAGAAGCTTTATAGCTTTTTCCCCTCAGTAGCATTCAGTGTGTTCATTTATTTCAGTTCCTTTCTGAACTGAATCACTCTCTTCAGTGACACAGGATTGATCAAAAAGTGCATGAACGGGAAAAGCCTGATTACTCAGAATCCCATCCTGCCTAGGTACACTAGACCTGCTGAATGGGGACAAATGAGCAGCTAGTACCACACAATTACAAGTTAACAGCCATTATCAATTCATTTACTTGGCAGTACATTTCTCAAATGTTTAACTAACTCTTCCTGTCATGTCTTGTAGTGCTATTCATGAGGATGATACAGAAAGTCTTTGTACACATATATTTGAGCTGCGCTGGCCTGGAAATACAGCTGCCTTGTATTTCCTCAAGTTTCCTTGAACTTCAAACTGCTGTTTCTACTTTCAATGTGAATACATATGCCTGTTTCATTAAAAGTTTGCTCTGCTTAAATGAACACACTGAGTAAGGAGATTGTGAAAGCCAGCTTGGTGATGCGGGAGAAGCAAAGAAAGAGAGAGGGAGGAGGAAGGAAAAAGCATAAAGAGGTAGCCATGGAGGTGGAAAGAGGGGATAAAAACAGACACCAGAGACAGAAGGATCCAGAAAGAAAGACAGAGAAAAAAAAAATGGTTGGTTGCACAGTCAGCAAGATGTTTAGATTGGATTTTTGTCCACCTATCGAGTCCTTTCCACGGATTTGGGATAGCAGATGTTGTTTAATAATATTAAAGGTAGCATTGCAGGATGTAAAGCATTCCAAGTAAAGCTCCGTTTTGCGATTGATTGATGGTGATTTTGTCAATGCCAATGGTGTTCAAGTGGTGCTCCAGTTGTTTTGGAATTGCACCCAAGGCATCTCTTTCTATTCATACCACCTTTGCATTCTTTTGTCACAGTCATTCTACTTCTATTTGCAGGTCTTCGTATTTTGGATTTTCTCCAGTTCTTTCTCTTCTCTTCTGCTGCCTCCACATATTGCAGTGTCCACTATTCCGACTTTTTGTCTTTCTTATCAATAATTGTGAAGACTGGGTGTTATGTGGCAGGTGCTTGTCTATTTGAATTCTAAAGTCCCACAGCACTTTAGCTTCTTCATTTTATATTACTTTGTCTATTTTGGGGTCCCACCAGTTCTTGCTTGCAGGCAAGTGGTATTTCTTGCAGATATCCCAGTGCACCATGGTTGCTACTTTGTCATGCCGTTGTTTGTAATCAGTCTGTGTGATCATGCAGCAGCTAACTAAGTGATCCACTGTTTCTTCAGCTCCTTTGCAGAGACAGTGTTTGCTGTCTGCTGCTGTCTTCTCAATTCTGGCTTTATATGCATTTGTTCTTAAGGCTTGGTCTTGTGCAGCCAGAATTAGCCCCTCTGTGTCTTTCTTCAGATTTCCTGCTCTTGGCCACTGTTATCTGCTTTGCCTGCTAGTTTTTTTGTGTACTGGCCATGTAAGACTTTTGCCTTGCCAGGTCTCATTTCTATTCTTCATTTGGTCTTTCTTATAGGCCATTTGGTCTTTTTGGTATTCAGAGACCCTTCATGGTATACTAGCCTCAGTGCATCTTCTTCACTGTCCTTCAGATATTCTTCCAATACCTTTTTTTCTTCTTCAACTGTCTGGTGTACTTGCAACATGCCATGCCCACCTATACTCCTTGGTAAATAGAGTCTGTCAACATTGCTGTGTGGATGAAGGGCATGATTCATTGTCATTATTTTTCTAGTCTACCTATCCAGGGCTTCTATTTTAGCTTGAGTCCAGTCCACTATTCCAGCTGTTTATCTAATGACTGGAATTGCACAGGTGTTAAGCACCTTGATGGTACTTCCACCACTGAGTTTGGACTTAAAGCTCTTCTTCACTCTTCTGATGTATTCACTACTAACCTTCCTGACTTCAGTGTGCCTGATGTTGTCAGCCTGAAGGATGCCCAGGTATTTGTAGTGATCTTCTTCATCCAGATTCTTGATGTCATTTCCATAAGGCACCTTGATTCACTTCAGTTTTCACTATTTTCCCCCTGGTGATGGTAAGGGTGGCACATTTGTCCAGTCTAAACTCCATTGCAATATCTTGGCTGTATATTTGGACAGTGTTGAGCAGCGATTCCAATTCAGATTGTGTTTTTCCATAAAGCTTCAGATCGTCCATATAAAGGAGGTGGAATTGCTTGGCAGATGTTTTTGATGTTTGATAACCATGGCCTGAGTTGTTCAGCATTTTTGACAGAGGAATCAATGCAGTAGTGGTGATAGTGAGTTTCCTTGAAAGGTTCATCTCTTGATGTTTAACCTTTCCCAGTCTATCACCATTTACCAGCAACTGTATCTTCCATTGTGCCATTGATTTTTGCACAAAGCTTCTGATGTTGCTATTGACTCCTGTTATTTCTAGGCATTTGATTATCCAGTCATGTGACAGGGAATTGAATGCCTTTCGATCCAAGCTACATTCAGGTTGGTCTTCCTACTCTTACAGTTTTCCAAAATCATCTTGTCAGTTAGGAGCTGATCTTTTGTCCCTCTGTTGTTTGTACAGTTTCCTTTCTGGTCAGATGGAAAGAGCTTATTTTCAACTAGATGCTGTTGGCCTGCATCAGCTACACCAGTTAGCAATTTAAAAGTTGTTGGTAAGCAGGTAATTGGCCTGTAGTTGCCTGGTGCTGCCCCTTTTGTTGGATGCTTCATTATCAGGTAGGTTTTGCCACATATTAACCAATCTTCAATTTTAGTTCCTTGCAGTATGTTGTTAAACTGCTTAGCAATGAGTGGGTGCAGACCAGTCAGATGTTTCAACCAAAAACCATGCAGTTCTTCTTCACCAGGTACTGACCAATTCTTGACCTTCCTTGCCCTTTTCTGCTGTTATTACAAGTTATTTCATTTCAGCTTCTTTTTTTCCTTCTCTACCTCCTTTATCCAAGCTTCATTCCTGTTGTATTTCTTTGGGTTGTCCCACAGCTGTGCATTGAACTGCACTGTTTCTTCTTTGTCAGGTGTTGGTTGGTTGGTTGGTTCACTGCAGACAGATTGGTAGAAACATTCCTGATTCGACTGAAATTGGATATTCTACCTGTAGCGTGCAAGTCAACCTTTGTACCTGCTGATTTTCTTGGCTATGGCTGTTATTTGCTGCTTTATTGTTTCCAAAGCTTCCTTGATCTTCCTTGTCTCTAGGTGATATTTCTTGATCAGGTATTCTTTGGTCTTCTTGTCCTTCAGCTTCTTTTCTTTCATCTGTTCTAGCTTGCTTGCATCTGATCTTAGCATGCTAGTCTTATTTTTCAACCCGATCTTCCATTTTGGTGATGCACTGTTTGGCTTTCTTTCTTGTTTGTTGATTTTTGCATCCAAAATCTTCAGTTATAACTGCAGCTGTACTGTACATCAGTTGGTTTGTTTCTTGCAGTGAGCTGGTGCTATATTTGATATTACAGTATTGGCACCTTTTAATACTTGTGCTAGCTGTTTTTGGTAACAAGTAGAGGAAGCCAGCATTGCTATTGAACTGTTTTCATTCCCAAACCAGGCACCCCTTTTTCTACCTTCTCCTGAGAAAGAACAAAGTCCTCTAACTGAGAAAAGAGGAACACTCATTTTAAAACCATCAGTAATCAGTAAACAAAAACATCAGCATCAGAATCCATCCTTATAAAAGTAAAAAGCTCCCTGACTGCCAGACCCCTAGGCACAGTGGCAGAGCCATGTCTTCAGGGCCTTCCAAAAGGCCAGAAGAGTCAGGACCAATCTAAGTTCTGGGGTTATGTTCCACAGGGTGGGTGCCAAGGCAGAAAAGACTCTCTTCCTGGATCCCAACAGATGACAATTTTTTGGAGATGAGACCCATAACATGCCTCTCCTGCTGGTCCAGATGAGATGGACAGTTGTAACTGAGGAGAGATGTATGCCATATAGGACTTTATAGGTCATTACCAGCACTTGAATTAAACCCAGAAGCATATTGGCAACCAATTCAGCTTAAGGAGCAGAGGTGTAATGTATGCTGATTGAGGAACACACATAACATTCTGTGCCACTGCATTCTATACCTGAAGCTTCCAGGTGCTCTTCAAGGGCAGCCCCATGTAGACTGCATTACAGTAATCCATTTGGTGACCAGGGCATGAGTGTCTGTTGGTAGAACCTCCTGGTTCAGGAGTGGGTGCAAGTGGTACACAACACAAAGTTGTGCAAAGGCCCTCCTGGCCACAGCTGCCACCGGCTTTTTGAGCTGGAGCTATGAGTCCAGGAGAATCTCCAGATTGCACACTGGGTCTGTTTTGGGCAGTGCCACCCCATCCAGAACCAAAGGCGTTAAGTCCCTGGAGCCTGCAAGCACCCCAAAACATTCAGTCTTGTTAGAGTTGAGTTGAAGCCTGTTGTTCCCCATCCAGACTTCTAGACCCTCCAGACATCAGGACAGGACCTTAGCAGCATCACTTACTTCACCAGGGGCAGAGATATAAAGCTGGGTATCATCAGCTTATTGATGATACCTCACCTCATGGCAATGGATGATCTCACCCAGTGGCTTCAGTAGGTGTTAAAAGGAGCAGAGAAGGTACCAGACCCTGCAGAAACCCACAAAGCAGGAGCTGAGGGTGGGACCTCTCACTCCTAATCAACACTGATTGAAGCCAACCCTGGAGGAAGGAGGAGAACCGGCAGAGTACTGTGCTGCTGATCCCCCAACTCCTGGAGCTGGTCCAGAAGGATACCATGGTTGATGGTATTGAAAGCCATCAAGAGGTCAAGAAGAGCAAGGATATTCATCACATTACACCCATCCTTCTCACTCCGAAAGTCATCCAAAAGCACATCCAATGCTATTTCAGTCCCATACACAGGCCTGAAACTGAACTAAAAGAGGTCCAGATAATCTGATTCATCCAGGATCCTCTGAAGCTGTTGCACTACCACTTTCTCAACAACCTTCTGTAGAAGGGGAAGGTTGGAAACCTTCTACTTCCTCAATCCCAACAGGATCAAACTCATCCCAGATAACAAGGCAAGAGGGGGTACTGTGTATCTTTAGCCTTGAGAATGAAGATTGCAGAGCAATACAATAACTCTTTTCAAATACCTGAAGCAGTGTTGTACAGAGGAACATGCTGTCATGTTCTCTATTTCCCTAGACTACAGGACAATGGTCTTACATTACAGGAAGGCAGATTCTGATTGTTTAGAAAAACCTGGCAGTGCACTTAATTAATTAAAGAAGTGATATTGAAGCAACGGCTTGATAAAGGCTAGGATTAATATGTGCGGTAGGAGGCCATATAAGTTCTTTAAATAAAAATAAATAAAATAAACAAATAAACCAACTCTTCTGGATGCTTTAATTTGGATACCCTGAATTAGCAAGGGTGGGCAAGTTGGACTCAGTAATCTAAAAGACCCCTTCCAACACAATGATTCAATAGCCAGTGAGCCAGATTAAGGAAACAAGCTATACTCTGAGTTATCTACACAATATAAAGCAGTAGGTAAAAAACACATTTGCTCCCACATAAATATATTCTTGGAGTTCCTGTCATGGATGTCCTAAGAAGCTGGAATATCTGCTGTACACCCTTGGCCTCAGAATGTTATCCTGCCCTAATAAGGCTACCCTCAACTTATAGCTAAAGGGTTACAAAAGGGTTGAAGAAAGTTGAAATGCTTATTTTTCTATGACCTGTGGCATAATGATGATAGAGGTCCACTATCGAATGTCTTATTATTCCATCCTCAGAATCTCACATACATAAAGTTCCTTGATTTAAAGGATAATGTCAGATGATAACAAAGTTCCAGCTCTGATATTTGATCTGCATGTCTATTTCATGTTGCCAGTCAACCCTTAAATGCTAGAGTCGTTAAGTAATAATGGATATGCAATAATTCATGCAGCCTGCTGAGAAATGCACTTATTGCTAACAAAAGTAAAATATAAAAGCATATGCTTAAGAGGAAAAAAAGGAGGAAATGGCTATTCTAGAACTGCATTCAGGTATAATTCACTCCTACACTTTATGATCAACTTGTTTCCCTCGCTCTCCACCAAAATACTTAAAACTGAAAAACACTAACATGGTTTATTGAAATGAAAAATGAGGAAAAGAGGACCTCACTTCTATTTTGTTTTTAAGATTAGGGGCTCCTGCACTTATTGAATATGTCATTTTGTAATCTCTTTGATAGGGGAAAGTATTGAAAAAATGTATGCTTTTTGCTTACATTAAAAATTCTGATGGTAAGTGCCTGGCCCTTTCAGATTTCTTTAACTTGAATGTTAGGCCCTGTTTGTTTATTTGTTGCCCTGTACATTCCAGGTAACATGTTTGTTCATGTGGAATAACAATTTTTGTCACTAAATACAAAAGCCCTCATTTTCACTGGGATAGCTCTAATTCTGCAGTTCTTAAAGCTTTCCCCAAGTGTGATACACAAAAATCAAAATGCCTTTCAATGAATTTGTCCATGCAGTACAGCTAAAATTGTATATAGAGCTGGACAAATAAGAGGAAAATGCATATAAAACCACATTATATTAAGGCCACATTGTTTGCTAATAGGGAAAATGAATCTTGTTAAGTATGTTCATTTACATTCATGGATCTGCACTGCATGCATGTAAATTAAGCACACATACAGTATGCTTTGATAATATTGGGTGGTGGCTGCATAAGGGAAATCTGAGTGAAAATAATGTTGGTATTTATTAGAGTTTGACTAAAAGGGTGGGAAAGGGAGGATTTTAACGCTGAAAGAGCTAAAACGGTGTCTGCTTCTGCAGTGGACTGGAAATGAGACAAAGACAACCTCATAAGGTTATGTTCCTTAAAAAAGGCTAGTCGGGAATCTTTGTGCTGTGGTTAGCAGAGTATGAAGATGAGCCTTAGGGGTAATCTAAACCCAGAACTGGAAACAATCACTAAAGGAAGAAGGTGAAGAGAATAGTCAGATGGAAACTTCAGGGAGGTTTTCAGAGGCTGAGATCCTGGTGAAAACTTAAGAAAGATAAGTGCAGTAGAGGTTAATTGATTTATGGAGCAGTTAGGAAAAATAAGAGTTAAACCTGTTCTTGTTTGCTGGTTTAGCTGTGAACTAATGAGAAGAAAGGGAACTGTGAACTTCAGCTGTGAAGTGAAGAAGAAAGGGGACAGAGAAAAAAAATGGAGGGGGCATGCTCTGTTGAGTGGAATCCTTGTTCCCCTCCTGCTCCTGGGACCACTGAGAGAGCACTTCATTAGAATATTTGGCAAATTAAGAAAACCAAACCAAATTCTTACTTAGATGGACCATCTGGACTTTGGAAATCATCCAGAAGGTGTCAGACAGAAAGAAGAAAAGAAGATTTTTTTTAATAACTTTTTCTTCATGGGCTAAAGGGAACAGGAGGAATATGGAGATTCTTTAGCATTATTATTTCAAAAGGATTAAGTGAATATTGGGTAATAACATCAAGACATTGTAAATTTAAACTCTGGAATTACAGATTGCAGCTAGTCCTTATTGGGACCAGCAACTCAGTTGTTAAGCAAGTGGTCACTAAGTGAAACTGCAACTGTGCTTAAAATCTTACTCCAGCTTTCCTTTCTTTCCAGACCTGTGACAGTCATGAATGCAAGGATTGGTCACAAAGTTACTTTTTCATCATTGTTGTTACTGTGAATGGTCACTACATGAGGACTACCTGTATTCCAATGTCTCAAGGCTTTATTTAATTCAAAGCCAACAGCAGAAAATTAAAGAAGTTGTGTATATATGTGTATGTATACCCACACACACTCACATCCAGACAGACATCCAGACAGACAGACATACTGTATAACTATCTGCCACTTGTGGCTTAAATATGGTGGTTCGAATCAGTAAAAGTCTTATTTTGTGATTTATTTATTTATTATTCAAATTTTGCTATCGCCCATCTCCCCCAAAAGATGATTATGATTATGATTAATCTACAGTTAGATTCACAGTCTAACACTGGTAAAAACTTAATAATTCAAATCCTAACCAAGGACCTAAGAATTATTAAGGTAGTGTCTAAGAACATAGGCAGTTCTAAGCAAGGTGGCTTTTTGTAAAATTAGGGATGTTCAGGTCTGATAAATTCAAAATTTTCAGATATCAAGGAAAGCTTTTGAAAACGACAAAGGTGAAGGCTGAGTATAGAACAGAAACAACTGAAAACCTATTTGTAAATTGGAAAAATAGATATTGCTTCAAGGGTCCCAGTTGTGATTGGTATAACAGCGGCTTTCTTTTTCCATAAGCGGTCAACTTCAATCTGCAAGTCCAGGTGTTTTGTATTTTTTTCCAAATGTTTTTCCTCAATCTTAGCATCACCCAGTATAGCAACATCAATGAACCAGAGTTTCTTCTTTCCAATGACAGTTATATCAGGCATGTTATAAACAAGATTCCTGTCTTTTTGGACCTTAAAATCTGATAAGTTCTTAACCCGCTCATTTTCTAAAACCTTCTCAACTTGATGGTCCCAGTAGGTTTTGCTAGATTTAAACCCAAACATCTGGCAAAGTTTCCAATGAATAATTTTGGCAACTCGGTCATGACGCTGCTTGTAGTCAGTTTGTGAAATTTTGCTGCAGCCACTAATCAAATGGTCAATTGTTTCAACCTTTTCCTTACAGGTGACATTTGCTGTTGTTTGTTACATGATGAATTTTCACTTCCATGCAATTAGTTGGCAAAGCTTGTTCTTGAACCGCTAAAATAAAACCTTCAGTTTGTTTTTTTAACACTCCTGATTTTAACCAGCTCCATGTGGAGTTTTTACTGGCTTTTCCTTCTATATCCTTTAAGTATTGACCATGCATTGGCTTGTTCTTCCAATTTGCAAATAGGTTTTCAATTATTTCTGTTCTATACTCAGCCTTCACCTTTGTTGTTTTCCTTGATTGACTTCCTTCAATAAGAGTTCTTCACTTTTCTTGATATAGTCATTCAAGCCATGCTTTTCTTCCTCCACAGTTTGTTTCATCTGTAGGAGTCCTCTACCCCCTTTGGCTTGTGGCAAATACAGCCAATCAATATCGCTTTTGGGGTGTAGAGCATGGTACATTGTCATTCGTTTTCTTGTTTTCTGATCCAAATTATCAAGTTTCATCTGGGTCCAGTCAACTATTCCTGCTGTATATCATATACAAGGACTGTCCAGGTATTAATTGCTTTAATGATGTTTCCACAATTTAGCTTTGATTTCAAAATTTTCCAAACTTGATTAATGTATTTGGTAGAAGTACTTTCTTTGACTTGGTTCTGTAATAAATCAGAAGCTTCCAAAATTCCCAAATATTTGTAGCATTCTTCTTGTGCTATTGCCTTTATCAAATCTCCATTGTCAAGCTCTATTCCATCATCTTCAACAATTTTGTCTGCCTTTATGGCTATAGTTTCATGCTTGTCGATGCCAAATTGCACTCCAATATCTATGCTGAATTCTTTTGTGCTTTTTATTAAGAAATCTAATTCAGTCTTCATTTTTCCAAATAATTTTAAATCATCCATATACAGTAAATACAATTTTTTTACTCCTTTTTTAGCCAATTCATATCCACAGTTTTGTCTTGTTCAAAAGTGTTGTGAGTGGGGTCATTGATAGTATAAAGAGTAAAGATGATGAGTTGCCTTGGAAAATTCCAAATTTGATTTCAACTTCTCCTAACTCTTCCCCATTAGCCATCAGCTTCATTCACCGAAACTTAACTGAAGTATTCTTAAATTGCTGAATGTTTCTACTGATTCCAAAACTTTCAAGACATTTCTCAATCCAGCTATATGGAACAGAGTCAAATGCCTTTTTATAGTCAATCCAAGCTGTAAACAAATTTGTTCTTTTTTTTCGAATTCTTCAAAACCAAATTGTCAATCAATAACTGGTCCTTCGTTCCCCTCAAGTTTCTGCAGCACCCTTTTTGTTTTACAGGGAGTAAATCATTCCTTTTCACATAGCTATAGATTTGATTTGCAATTATGCTGGTAAGTAACTTATATGTTGTTGGCAAACAGGTTATGGGTATGTAGTTTCCAGGCTCATTTCCCTTCTCTTTGTCCTTCTGAGTTAAGAATGTCCTCCTAGTTGTTAACCATTCTTCATTTTCTGGTGCTTCCAAACTTCTATTCATCTGGTCTGCCAATCTTGTGTGTAGACTTATCACTGATTTTAGCCAGAATCCATGGAGCTCATCTGCTCTAGGAGCACTCCAGTTTTTGACCTTCTCTGATTGCTTTCAGACCATTTCCTCAGTTGCCCTAATATCTTCCATGCTAAGTACTTTCACTGATTTTTTAACTTGTTTGACCATTTTGCATTCCTATTGTGACTTCTGTTGTTTTCACAAAAAAACTTTTCCAAAATTTTAGGGTCTTTTCTTTGTCAGGCATTTCATTATTTATGGTTCATTTTCAAGGGTTTTGTTTAAAATTGATGCTGAGTTGCTGTAAACTGAGAAATCTGCTGGAACTGGATTATTTGATTGTCATATCATTTGATCTTCTCTGCAATTGCTATAACTCTTTGTTTCAATTGTTCTTCAACCTCTGCAGTTCCTTTACTCTCCAAGTTGTGCTTCACACACAGGCCAGTTTTGATTTTCTCATTCTTCAAAATTTCTTGCCTCAGAGTCTTCAAATTGCTCAAATCCATGCAAATTTTATCTTCACTTCCAAGCCAATTTTCCATTTATAAATACCTTTCTTAATAACTTCATTCCTTCATATTTTAAGTCCCAATTCTCAGTAGTTACATAGGCTATGGCATACATCAGCTGGTTCATTTGGGTCAATGTTTCAGTTGGAATAATTTTGACAGCTTCATTAATATTTTTCACTCTTGTAGCCAAAGTCTTCTTGTTAATTTGATTCAGTTTTGGCAAACATATTCTTTCAATTCCTTCATTCAGTCCTTAATTTTCCCAACAAATTCTTTGTTAACCAATGATACTTACAGCTCTTTGCAACTTCAGTTTCTTCTCCCTCTTGTTCTCCAGTAACACCAATAGTCTCTTCACTTCCTACTGTTTGTTGCACAATACAAACTTATATTATTAGTAGTAATTCTGAATAAAACTGAATTTTGAGTTGTTTGTTTTTCAATTACTTCCAGTTCAGCTTTGGAATTCAGCACCTTGTGCTTCAAAATTATACACTTTTGGTCCATAAACCTCTGCTTACTAACTTCTAAGTATGGGTGTTTTTCTTTCCAAAGCTGGTACATTTGCTTCTGAAATCCGCATTTTGATGGTTCCGATTGGTATAAACTTTCCATGATTGAGTAGTTTTCTCCCTTTGACCATTTATTTTCATTTTCGATTATCTTCCAGTAGCCTGTCAGCTCCATGCTCTGGTTGCCTAGCAGAGGGAGCTGAGCCCTGTAACACATTTTTTGAGGAATGCCAGAGCATCCAATGGGACTCTTGTTGATCCGTGTGACAGTTGATCCAGCATGAAATTTGAGTTGCACATTCTCACCATAAGAAATTGTCTTTTTGGGAACAGATTTAGTCTCGCTCTTCAGCTAAGGCCTATCTGATATGGTTGCACCTGTTCAACATATCCCTTAGTATCACTAGAGCATGCAGGCATGTCCACTGCAACAAGATAATGTTCCTTTGGTGGGTATTATTATTATTATTATTATTATTATTATTATTATAGATTTTTATTCTGCCTCTCTGTCTCTGTATATACTTATGTACTGTATATATGTCAAGGTGGCAAACATATTTCATACTCCTGCCTCCTATTTTTCCGTACAACAACAGTCCTGTGAGGTGAGTTGTGCTGAGATAGAGGGACTGGCCCAAAATCCCAGCTGGCTTTCATGCCTAAGGAAGGCCTAGAACTCACAGACTCTTAGTTTTTAGGCCAGCACCTTTAGCACTACGCCAAACTGAATATCAGTATTAATAATGGATGAGTTTATTGTGTTCCTTTTCCAAGCTAGAAAGGAGCTCTCAATTCAACGTCAAGTTATATTTTTAACAGAATACATGGGAACTTCCTGACAACACATGAGGTGTAAAAATCCATATAAATGGTAAAATCTACACAGTAATGCATACAGGCTTTTCCATAATATAAACCGATGTGTGAAATGCCTGCAAACAATTTAGAAAAGTCATACCTGAGACAATTGTCCATCCTTATCTGAATGCTTCATGTGCTCCATGTGCTTATGAAAGGTAGGATATAAGTGGAATAGTGAATATTCATAGGGAAGGGTTTTCTTATCCAGCTAGTGAGAATGAAAGCCAGTGTAGCATAGTGGCAAAGGTGTTGGACTAGACAGACCAAGGTTCAAGTCTACCTTCAGCCAGAGAAACTTACTTTGGGCCACTCACTTTCTCTCAGCCCAACCTTCTCAAGCTGTTGGTTATGGAGAAAAGTGGGCGGAAAGAGTGTTATGCATGCTGCCTTGTGATCCAGTATGAAAGCTGGGATATAAATCTAACAAATACTACTCTTGTTACTACTATAATAAAATGTCTCTTTAAAACTGAAAGCAAGCTAATATAGAACGTTGTTTTTTACAAACTAGATAAGCAGTGAATGAAAAAGCATCTAATGCACAATTGATTGCTTTATTGATAAAAGAGAAACCTCAGTTCTACTGGCATTTGAGCTATTACCAGAGTTATCAGCTGAAATTGGTATATTCATCGTGAGGAAAAAAAACGTATTTAAAGGGGGAAAAATGAAACATATCCAATGCAACCCTGCTTAAATAAACCAAGCTTGCCTGATCTCTCAATTAAAAATAAATCAGGCACACACCAAATGGGTTTCAATAGAGTGAAACGCCAATGACTTCCTAATTGAAAATCACCAAATGTAAATCCTAGCATGTGTTCATTCTGTTTCAGACTTGTGCCAGTAGAATTCATTACCTGGTTTATATAATCATTCAACCTATTTTTCATATTTAAAAGGCTGGACACAGGTTGCTTGCAGACATCTCTGAGAATAGGCTGCACACGTGTCTGTAAATGGGAAACCCTTGTCCTGAATTCATCAGAGTACTTCTTCCTTTGCTTGGATCAGCACAGTTTTTTTAGATTTAGGTTGGTTGTCATCTGCAGCAGTTTCAGGAAATGGCTTGCTGTGACTTCTAAGTCAGGTGGCCAGCACTTTGCAAAGCAAACACCCAACCTTAAACCCCACATAGAACTCAGAGGAATTCTTTTTAAAAATAAAATGGTGGGCAGTAGTTCTGATAATGGTGGTTTGTATGGCTATATTCACCATAGCAGTGAATCTGTGAGATTGCCCAGAATATGCTCTTAATATATCAAATGCCTCTACTTCCCAAGGAAAGCTGGTTCCCTTAGGCTTACCAGACCTCACTACTGACATGGGGTACTCTGGTAATCAGGGAGATCAGGGAGATCACCAGAAAAGTAGAAGTAAAATCATGTATATCATCAGTGGGAAGATGCACTTATGATTAACCGCCCAGAGTCCCTCCTTGTGGGGGGAGATGGGTGGTGAAAAAAAATTGATAAATGAATAAAATTTAAAAAATTCACCTGAGCATCAGCCTGCATCTTTATAGGCACCACTGTGTGAAGGGACATATACATTTATTGGCAGGTCGATACAGCATCCACTAATTCTTATTCATTTTCCTTTCACTGGAGATGAGGCTAATGAAAAACTGATTTCTTTTCCCATTCTTCAGATTTCATATAGCAGCTTTTAGGAAGATAATAAGAACAAAGTCTGCAATTTAAAATCTTGTTCTGAATCACAGTGCACTGAAGCAACTCACCCACTCTTGACAAGAAGATAGATGGAGACAGAAGGTTTTCCCAAACAACTCAGCATTTTTCAGAGACAGGCAATCATCAGACAGAAAATTAAAGGAAATTTTGCATAAATACGTATTTCCAGTACTTCTGTTCATATTAGTCATATATGCTCATATTACTTTGAAAGAAGCTAAACGGGTTTTAGGTCAACTGCATAGCAGCTGCATGTAAGCAAGAGAAGGGAATTAAAATCAGATGTTTGCATATCTAGTGAATAATTTAATTTCTAAACCTCTCTCTTCTGCATATTATTTCAGGAAGAACTAGAGAAAATTGTATTTTTGTAAAAAGTAAATGTAATTTACTGAACTCCTTGGCTAAAAAATATTTCCTTGTTTTATATTTGGAAAGTTTTTCTATAATAATGTTTGGGGAAACTTGTAAACTTGTTTCATTTACCTGTAAGAAGGCAATTAATACCTGTATGAACTTGATTTTTTTCTTCTGCCTTTTCAGTGCTTTTCCAAAACAGATGTATCTTTAGGTAAAGTTCTCTTGGCCACATTATGCACTTTTAGCATACCCTTGAACCCATGCTGGGGATGAGCATGATAAGCAAACAAAGGTAATGTCTTTTTCATTCTCTGTGGCAGTCTGCTTTCCATACTTGAACTAAATCTCAAGCAAAGGCATCCCGACAAATGACCACCCCAATCACTTTACAACCACAAAGTAATCTCTGAAACAGTACCAAAAGAAAAACTGAAGGCCACTATGAGGCAACATTAAAATGAGGGAACTCTTACAGTGGGAAAACCATTTGGGAAACTGGAAGATCAACTGTAACATTGTATTGGTTAATACTGTTGTCTGCATATTCCTCAACTAGTGCATGCACAAGGAACTTAGGAGAGCAGAGAGCAGACAGAGAATAAGTGAGACACCAATCCTTATCCAGTCAAGACAGGTTGGCTTTATTATTATGATTGCAGATGTGGCACTACAGAGGCAGAAGGAATGGAGGTAGTCTTTAATTACTGGGAAAGGTGGAGAAAGGTGACCATTTGAGAGTTGATGATTTTGGGAGTGACCCAAAAGCACACAGAGCAAGAAGCTGCTGGCCCTCAGGAACAGACGATCATTTGTAAAATTGCCATCTTAAAGTTATAGAGAGATTTGTCTTAGGCTGAGACAAACCCTTCAGTGCACTCTGCTACTCCAGTGTAAGGAGAGGGTTGACTTTGTTTTGATTGAGACACTAGCCAGTAAAACTATAGGTTTCTTCTTAGTAAGTTTTAAATATTACTGTATCTTCTCAGGTGATACAATTAGTTGTGCTTTTGTTAATAGCAAAAAAACCACACATTATTATTGAATTTTTCATAAAACATTTAATATTTGCCATTTTGTGTTACCAATAAATACTTATCTCTGTCAATAAACCACCCAGAGTCCCTCTTTTGGGGGAGATGGGCAGTAATTAAATATGAATAATAATAAAAATAATAATAATAAAGAAATTTGACTGAAATCTAGAACAAACAGCAGGACTTTCCAGTAGAAAACACACAAGGTTGCTGCTAAACATGACAGGTTCATATCAAGTTCCTTTCCAGTTTAGCAAATGCCATAATAAAATGAAGCAAGGAAATCAAATGTACCTCATAGTAATACTGGAATATGAAGTAACATATTCTGGAATTTCCATAAGTGGGCAGAACTTATATTAAGGTATGTCCTTTTCAGTAGGAGCCTTTAAAAACAAACAAAAAAATAATTTCAACTGCCATTGAGGAAAAGAGAGAATTATGGTTTCTGGTTTTAATATAAGAAAATCAAAGTGTTATGTTGGGACATTTCAACCTATCAACTAAGCCCCTCTATTCATTCCATTTATTTTTCCTGGTAAAAGTTATGGGTCTAACTGATTTAATAATTTTACAGAACACTCACCCCAACTGGCTTTTGTCTGTTGGGAGAACTACTAGGAATCATCAGTGGAAATGGATGATTACAAATCCCCTGGGACTAAACTGATAGCAAAATAGTTGCCTGAGTAACACAATATATGAAGGAGTTATAATTTTTGAACTGATATGGCACCATATTTTATCTCTAGGATTATAGTTTCCTAAGAAGATTTGCTGTAGTACCACTATTCAGGGAAGAGAAGATATTGGTACTTTCCAAATTCTGATCCCATAATTATTCTTTATGGCATTTAAATTGTATACTGATCTAAATCAGCATTGTTCTGCAAGCAATACCCAATTATTTTTTACCTGCTTTTCTTCTAGAAAATGAGAATTACTTTTATGTTGGAAAAAAATGCTGCAAAGTTATTTGTTTATTTAGTCCTTTGAAAGCAATATAAAATGCTAAAGCAATGCCAAATGTTTTCATTAGAGATTCATTTTTTTTAATTACAGTTTTGAAAACTGATGCTGGTATCTGAGATGGAGATAGAGAAAGCTTTTGTGTTTTACTTAATTGATCTGACATCTTTGATCTTGATGATATAATGAGAATGAAAGAAAATAAAAAATGTAGACATTCCTAGATAGGAAGTGTTACCAAAGAGATTTGATTCCCATCCTTGCCCAGTTGCTTCTTCTGACAAAACAGCAGGCAAGTTGCTTCACTGTATCCAGATGAAAAGAACTAAAGCACAAAGGGATGCTACTTTGCAGAAAGAACTGGCAAGGGCCCTACATGAAAGTAAATATGGGCAGAAGGAAGACCTGTCAATCCTGAAATGCAAAGAAAAAAAGTGAGAAGAATGCTAATGCTGAAAGTTCTTTGTCTCTTTGCATCAAAAAATAAACATACTATAGATAATTTATGAACAGTTAAAGCAATAGGTGTAGCTTATTGCCAATTAAAATTTAATTCCTCTGGTATGGTTAATACTAAAGTTGGACACAAATAGCCCCTGACAATTTCTCACAGAACTTCTCCTTAGTAGCTAAAATAGACCTGCTACTGAAGAAGCCCAGTGAGAGGACTTCTCTTTCCTGGAAGCTTGGCACTCAGACAAGTCAGCCACTTACAGGCACATAGAGGTAAGCAACATTTACATACCATTCAAAAGAGACAATAAAAAAAAACTGAAAGGGAAACAAAAAGACCAGAACACCTCCTTGCCAGCAATCAACACCCAGATAAGCAAAGATTAACACCAGGATTAACACCAGATGAACAATCAAGCAGCATACAATACCCTAATCAAGGAACTGCCAACTCAGTCAAACAATCAAGAAGTAAACAACAGCCTCACCAAGGAACTACCAAGGAGAGAACAACACCCCCACCAACACCAGCAGGGCAAACTACTGTATGTAAACAGAGAGCAAGGCCCACTCCCTTCTTGCACTGGAGATGTTGCCTAGTTGGGCAATGAAACCTCTGCAAGAAAACCACAAGGCTCAGAGAGCAGCAAGGATCCACACTTCACTCTGGAGCTACAGATATTCTCTTTGATTGAAACTGAACAAATACTGGTAGGAAACAAAAATGCAAGTGGATTTCTCTGGCCAGCCCTCATTAATAGGCTGTGTTAGGATTTGAGAGTTGAAGTGGTTGCTTAATGGGCTTTCTTGGGTTATCTACATATCTGAACATACATAGACATAATTTCCTCCAACATGTTCTCAGCGTGTCTATCTGGCCACAGCAGAATGGCTCCAATAGGGCAACCTCTGAAGCAGAGTTGGGCAGTTCCTGTCTTGCTGTTATCCTGACTACTTAGACAGTTGAAAACAACATTGCTAACAACTTAAAGGAGAATATTTTGTTAAAATACAAAAGGTGCCTATGGTAGGAGAAATGCCAAATTGCTGAAGATTACATCAGTGTTCTGTCTGCAGCAAGTCACACAGAAATCAAAAGCTTAGCTTGGATGGTAATATCTTTGTAGTGAGGTCAAGCTATAGTCTCAGTAGTGCTAGGCAACCCTCCCTCCTGAAGTGGGCTTACTCTATCCTTCCTTTATCAATGATAAGTCACTGTTAAGGCTGGTCAGTGAAAAACTTAACCCAATAATACCCAAATAAAGGACATAAATTAAGGCATACTAATAGATAGTATTCTTAGATTTAATCAACTTTTTAAATTCTTATCCCTCCTGAAATATAAATGTGTTACATGAAGTTCTTGCCCTACAGACAGAGAAAAGGATTTCTAGGGTTGGGTATGACTTGGACCTTCCCTCAGAATAGTGAATAAACTAACTCAACTTTGCTCACTTGAGAATTACTGTCATTAGCCCATTTCTGCAAAAAGAAAAGTACTTTTATCATTGTAACATTTGTAACAGAAACAAAGACTAGGGATGAGAATTTATGTATGTACAGTAGATATCCAAGGGATTCATTTATGGAATGTACACCTTGCCTTTACACTAGTGACTGGTACTCAAGGCTATCTGACTTACAGAGTTGTAAGGATGTTTGGTGCATAATTGAAAATGAGCAAAGTTTTCAACCTTTTCTGTTGGCAATAGTGTATGTGATACAGATGAAGCCACTAAGGGAAATATTACACCTTCATTTCCCACTTGGTTCAGAATAAGAGGCTTCGTTTATTTAAAAGGAATATATAAATTAAATAATGAATACTCAAGAAACACAATATTCCAAATAGGAATTCAGCAAAAATCCCTGTATCCATTAATAATGGTATTGTGTAGGTCTGTGATAGCCACAAGTGAAACAGAATATTGCAGAGAACCAAAAGAAAGGAAAAAGGGAGGAAGAAATAAAATAAAGAAGAAATATGAGTTTTTTAAAAAAAATCAGGACTTTTTTCCTTCCCTGAAGTTGCTAATATTACCCAACAGGAAAGGTGACAACATGTCATTGTGATTTACATTTTACCTAAAACACTTCCATAAAATTAATGACATTCAGAGGAAAAGATATAAATATTTGTATTTTGTATGCCCTGAATATAGCCAGAATGAAAAGTGAATTTGTGAATATTTGAAAGATAATGCCAGTATAAGTTATTTGAAATATAATTCCAGTATAGGATATTTAGGAAGCTCCATCTAAGAGCTCATATATCTCATCAGTGATGTTTAAATTTATTTTGCTGAAATGGTATTTTGGTCACCTCCCACTTTGAATGAAAAATAATATTTATATCTGTATCAAATCTAAGATAGTATTTATTTATTTATTTATTAAATTTTGCCACCACCCATCTCCCCCCAAAAGGGGGACTCTGGGCAGTTTACAACAAGGATAAAAACATTAAAATACCATAAAAAATATAAATACAAATATAAAATTGAAGATAAATACAGTATAAAATCCAGATGACCATCCTAGTTTTAATGTCACTCATGGGAATCTAAGAGGCCATTTTAGGGTGCTAACCATCTCTAGGTGTGATTACTTCCTATTTATTTTACAGATTCTAAGCTTTACTGAATATAAACATTTATTTAACATGTATTTAATATAACATTTCAGATCACCCCTTCTAGTGCATATGGACCAAACAAACATATTGTTGTATGTGTGTTCAGTAACATTCACCAGCAAAGTTTGTCAGTATCTCTTTCTTTTAGGTCCTGCGAGCTTCTGCTTATCTCATCAGTAATGCTATCTAGCCACCCTGTCTTCTGTCAGACACCATTTTGATTGGATTTCTTTTTCTAAACATTTGCTTATCCAGAGACTCTTGCCTTGCATTATGTGTACAAAATATTTAAGTTTTGGCTTTGTTTTTACTTCATCTAGAATGGAATGATTTGTTTTTCTTGTGGTCCAAAATACTCTCAACAGTTGTCTCTGCTCCTACAATTCAGAGGCATCACTTTTAGTTTGTCTAGCCCTTCTGATGGTTCGGCTTTTGCAATGATATGTTACAGCTGGGAAGATCATGTCCTGCATAATAAATACATTTGGTGTCAATATGATATCTCTGCACTTTAATATTTGGTTTAGATTTATCATAGCCTCCTTCCCAAGAATCAGACATCTCTTTATTTTATGGTTATGGTCTAGCACTATGAATTTCTGATCTTAGGGCCAAAGTCTGTTACTATTTCAACTTCTCCATCTATTTGCATTGCTATTGACATAATTATGTAATATTGAGAAATAGGCCAGCTTTTTTCTTTCACCTCCAACAAGAATTCCTTAATTTCCAGTCATCAAAGTAGTATTATTGGTTTATCTTTGTTAATCTCTGTAGGTTGAGTCATGGCAACTGGATTTCTTTCTTTTTGATTGAAATGTTTCACTGCTTGTCCAAGCAGCTTCTTCAGTTTGTTGATGTTACTCCCAGCAATTTAAATCCCAATTTTTATTTCTTCCAGCTCTGCATTTTTCATAACATATTCTTCATAAATAAGTTAGATGAACAATGTATCAGTATAAAATTCTGATGCACTCATTTTCCTCATTTCCTACATAATCATACAGAGCAGCCTTTCTTAACCTTTTGACCCTGGAGGACCCTTGAAATATTTTTCAGGCCTTGGGGAACCCCTGCACATTCAGGCTCAAATATAGGCAAAAAGTTACAAAATTATTATATTTGTTTCATGCGTTGGCCTGTATATATTCATTAACAGTGTTCTTAAACTAAACATAAAGAATGAAATTTACCTCTTTACTGTGAAGGTGCCCAAATCTGAAATATTTTTTTTAAATAAATCACAATCTCCCAGGGAACCCCTAGTAACCTCTCGCAGAACCAGAGGGTTGCATGGAACTGTGGTTGAGAAACTCCAATATAGAGTATTGCTAAGTCAAATCTTATTGATCTGATGTTTTTATTTGTTTTCTTTAGTATAAGTTGTAGTTTTGCAAGAAGCTCATGATTTGGATTGCAGTCAGCAATTTGTCTTGATCTTGCTGACTGCACAGGGCTTCTCTGTTTTTGCTTGCAATGCACGTAGTCAGCTTCATGTTGGAGTTGTCCATCCTGTGACATCAATAAGTATGATGATGTCTTAGGTTGTTGGAAGAAGGTATAAACATTGAGTTTTCCTGGCAGAACTTTATTAGTTTCTCTCTTGCTTTGTTTTGTACACCAAAGCCAAATTTTCAGTGGTCAATATTCCAACTTTTACTTCCAAATGCAATTAGTATGATTTCTGTTTGTTTTTGTTTTTTGTTTTTGGTGTTATGTCAACAAGATGTCGCAAATCATAAAATGGTTCAACTGTTTGACCTCTTCTTCTGTAGCTATAGATTTGGAATTTTATAATATATTTGGGAGTTTAAATTTTAGATTTTAAAAAATTATTCCCAGCATTAAATTAGAACATAAAAACAGAATTTCAACATAAAGACCAATAAAAACATCAGCAGTCATAAAGGCAGTAACTATAATGGCAATTGCATGATATTCTGGTGCCTAAAATTTCTCCTGATAGCTGGGACTATTCTAAATTGAAGCATAGTGTGGGTCTCAATAGCAAACATAGGAATTTTGGGAAAAAAGAATCAGTGCACCTTACATCTGCCATGCTGCAAATTACCTACCTATTGTAGTTTTATGGCAAAGTGCCCTTGAATGGAAAGACGCCATATGAACTAAAGTTCAGTTTTTGAAATAAATTGTTTTTTCATTCTATGTAATAAAACTATTTCATTAACATATTAGATACCTCAGCATTCTAAATTTCCTAAGACACTTCTAGCCACTGTTCCATTGAGATCAATGGACAAACAAATGAGGAAAAATTAAATTAACATAGAACGCAATGGGACAAAACCAGAGTGGAGATTCAAATGAAAAGTCTGAACCCAGTCCTCTTAGAGTCCCTGACCCTACCAGTGAGCATTTCTTCAAATCTGGAACTAGCCCTATTGAAAGGAATTTCAATTCTACTACTCTTTCCAAATACATCTAGGTAGTAAACCAGGAAAGTAAAATATCTATTTCAGTAGTAAAATGCATTAATTGGCATAAAGGTATAGTGAATCCGTAGAACCCATGATTCATACAGGAATATTCTTTGAAGATTAAGTGATTAATGGTAGACTTATTTTTATTTTGGATCACTTCTATTCCTATATTAAAATGATTAAAACTAATGAATAAAGCATGACATATATATTGTATCCATGTATGTATATATAATCCAAAAATAGCCATTGTCCATTAAAAATGTGTTTCCTTCTGCTGTGATACAGCTCTCCTATTTTATTTTCTTAATTTCCTCACTTTTTCTCCTTGACATTAAAAGTCAGGTGGCGATCAACTGTGACATCTAATTGCACTGTTTCTAATGGCAGTGGTACTTAATGAGACAAACGGAGATGTACCAGTTTAGAAAACTAAAGGTTTTTGCTGGTATGCACCATAGAAGCTGAGTTTTGCTTATCTATATTAAACTCTCCACTGATTTCTCATCAGAACAATCAAGCAAGGCCACTATGGAACAGGCAAGAGAAAGAAAAAAATTAAAAATGGACTTGGCTTTCTGAAATAAAATTAAAACTTTGAAAGATTTCAGTCACTTTTCCTATGAACTCACCATTCTTCCAAATGTAATATACAAAGATGTTGAGATCTAATAGGACATTGGATTTTACACTGCTTCAGTAGTACCACTTAGGTTATACTGCTTGCTTCTCATTTAATAAGGTTATTTTAAGTATGAACAAAGGGAAGTGTGAATCATTTTGGCCTTTAAAAATGCAACATTTTCCAAGTTCTTTGTCATGATCTGACATAGCCAAGAAATGGAATCCAGGTGGAATAGGCAGTTGAATAGTCCAGGATGTTCCATTTCCATGAGATCTTGGAGGTGACTCAAAAAAATAATCCAATATCTACTAATAGATACCCCACTGATAGAGCCTACTAATGGGGTCAGTTGTACCCCTGATATATCATTCAGATGAACTATTGAACAAGTAAGATAAAAAATAATTGGCTGCCTGAATTGACAGGTCTTAATTTCAGGGAGGGGGAGTGGAAATTGAGCCACTGTGAAGTCCTGTACTTTTTAGTTGAATGGGACTTCTATCCCAACATAGAATTGATTGGATAAATCTACATTCTACTTATGTGTACACACACACTGTCCTGTTTCAGGTTTCAAGCTCATTCACAGTTTCTAGGTGAGAATAGCAATTTATTAAGACTGCATACTGGCAGACAAGGAAAAGGAATGTAAGTCAAAACAGAGTCTCTGGGAAAGAAAGCTTGCCTGGGACATTTCACTTTCAACAGGAATGCACAGAAGAGAAGTCAGAATCCAGTTCAAAGTTCAAAGAGTCAAGTCAAGTTTGTCAGCCAGTCCAAAGATCAGAATTCAGGGTTTTTACATAAACAGAATTCACAGGAACAACGCACTAGAGCATGAGATCAGATGGTGGTTTCCAATAGAGAAACATGGGTCAAGGCAGCCTTTTAAATTAGGCTGCAGCCCGCTATCTTCAACTATTAAGATAGTTACTCCCTGGCTTGGCAAGGAGCTTCATCGAGTATCTTTGCTCTGCTATCCACTCTACACACCAAGGCTTGGGTGCTGTACCTCATCATCTGACTGCTCCAGCTGTTCTGATGGTGCCATGTTTGGTCAGCCTCAAGTGATTCCTGGTGTGGTGCCTCCTAAGGTTGACATTCCATTGTTTCAACTGGAGCAGCTTCTTCAGAGTCAGAGTCCTCAGCCAATTTTTTTAAAAAATAATTAATTAATTAATTAATTAATTAATTAATTAATATAATTATAAAAGCTAATGTAGCTTGACTATGAATGTGAGATGAGAAGTCTTATATTCAAATATAATTTCAATTTATTTCAGTTTTAACTCATTTGTTGGCCTTACCTTTAACAACCCATCCATAAAACATAATGATACCATCTTTCAGTAAGGCAGACTCAAATTTAGTGCTTTTTAACTATATTAAGTAGTGTAGAGAATATCAGACTGAAGAAGGCTAGAACTTCTGTGGGAGTGCTTTGAATATTTTAAAAGTTTCATATAAATGATATTGTTATTTAAGAAATTCACATAATCTCCAGAGATGCTTAAGAGTGTTACTTCAGAGTTGCAAAAATCTCTGCCAGTTTAGCAGCCTCCTAATGTAAAATTTGCCATCTCTTGATAATATCCATATGGATAACCATTATACTTTCTTACATGTTTTACTGATTATTTTGATTTGTTTCTTTTTTTCCCAACATTTTACAGCAAGAGAATACTTATACAGAATCAATCACTGCCCAGAGTTGCTTTTAGTGAGACAGGCGGTGGCAAAATATAAAATATAAATAAATAAATAAATAAATAAAACTTTAACAGCATTACAGAAACTTGGAACTTTCATTTTAAACTGCATAACAGAGATTTTAATTATTTGGATAGATTATTGGGTTTAAGTCTATAGGATATTGTAAATTCTTATTAGAAAAAATATGTCTTGAATAGGTGTATTTGGTTTTCACTGACTTTCCTATGAGTGGATAGTTCGCAACACTTTATTAAGTTTATTATTTTTGCTTATGATTGCCATTTTGAAATTGCATAAATCAATTGTAATATTTCAAGCAAAGAGATTTATAAAATCAGCTTTTGAAGATATTAAATCATAGTCTGCTATACTTACTCTATCATTCGCCTCGTCTGTGTCTCCTGTAATACTGCAAAAGCTTGTTTTAGAATTTGCTTTGGTACAGAAATAGGACTTCGGAGCAAAAAGGTCTCCTATTCACATTTTGATAGATAGATAGATAGAATTCAAGGTTCAATTTGTTGTTCAAAAATTGGGTTATAATAATTTTCACATAGCTGTATAAGTATTATTGAATTTTATTTATTTTTTCTGCTTTGTCTCTCACATCTTTGCTTTTTTTAAAACTTTTTTTTGGTACTTTTAGAAATAATCATACCCATTGCTAATACAGCATATATGAAGCACAGTAAACCCTCCAAGGCATACCTAATTTGGTGCTGCTACAAACATTTGTTCACATTTTGTTTTTATTTTTATTTATTTTATTGCTTGAGCCAATTGCAACGATATTTCATTTTAAGGTACACTTTGGCATATAGTGAAATGACAATAAAAGTTTATTCCCTTCCCTTCTCTTCTCTTCAATGATTTCCAATTAGGGTGGAATTGAGTCTTAGCCTACAGAACGTTGCCCATCAGTAATACATGCCATTGCAAATTCCTTATACAGTGGTCAATTTCTAAAATAGATCACCAGGTGTAACAATGATGAAATCTGATAGACAAGTAAGGTTCAGAGACATGTTACAATTTAGCCTCTAACTTAATCCCTGGTTAAGCTGTGCCACAAATGTTACTAGTTGGCTAAAGGAACCTGAGATCCAATACACAAATTGACAGAATCCACAGAGCCTGTAGATTTGGAAATTAATGACATTCCTTTCCCCTTTCCCTTACAAAAGAAAGTGAACTGTGCATCTGTTATCTAAGTAATTTTGTCCCACCTACTACTCCGCTTTACCTGCCATGTTGAAAACAAAAGAAATTATCAGATATGCATCACAGCGTGATTCAACTGAATGCAAAGTAAATTGTGGGGGGAGCTAAACTTTGTATTTCTCATTCTAGTTTTAGTGGAGTCCATTGGAGTTGGGTGGCAAATAAACAAACAAACAAACCTAATCAGAATGTCACCACTCTTTCTCTTTCAACATCAGGCCAGGTGTTATCTGAGAATCCTGTATAAAAACAATGGAAAACACAGAAACAACTGGTCTTATCACTCAGTTTCTGAATCTCTGAAACAATTTCAGCCACCAGTATGTCATAACAGATTATCCTATGAGATAGCTTTGAAGAAACAAATGCTTCTCACTGCAACACCAACCACTCTTTCTACTTCTAAAATACATAGTTTCTGTAGGTGCTGGTATTCACATGACAAATAAACTCCATGGGAAAGGTGCTAATAAAAATTCATGAACATTATACCAGCATGTTTGAGCCCACTGCCAGAATGTTAAAAACAGGAACTAGGGAACTACCATGAAAGATAAGAAGACCTGGCTCTCCTGTTTTAATTCCCATTTTAATTAAGGGTCATTATTCTCTCAATTTGTACCCAGCTCCTTGTTACTGTGTGGGCACGTCCATATAGTTTTCTTGACCATAAAATATATGAAGTGGTGTTCTATTGCCTTCTTCTGGTATATATGTTTGTTCATAATTTCAATGTGTTAAGCCACCCCAACTTTTTTTAACCTGCTGAGGCCCCATTAACTTTCTTACTTACTCACATTTGTATTCTGCTGTGCTCCAAAGAGTGCAGGGGTAATACCAGATAAGGGGAAAAAAAACCACATAGTAACTAATAAGAATAATAAAGATAACAATAATAACATTCAAACAACAATAACTGAAAATAAACATATAAAGGATGGTTTAAAACCAATTTCATGTATTACTTTTAATCTCCAAATGCTCTCTTAAAGCACCAAGTCTTATTTGGCAAATTCCATAAAGACAGATCATCTCTAGAGAAGACCTGCTTTCAGGCCCAATCCCCCTTAATCTGCCAAGGAAGGGGGACCCAAAGCATCTCCTCATATCTTGATCAAACAGGAGGGGTAGATTCTCTTTGGAGTAGGAATCCTGTAAGTAACCTGGAATTAAGTGACAAAGCTTTATAGATAATAACCAGCACCTTGAATTGTATCTGGAAACAGAACAGTAGCCAAGCCAATGCTTTGTGGAAACAGATTAATTAATTTCTTTGATTAGATCATTGCAAATGACAAGTTCCATTCTGACAGCTGGAGTTCCAGCTCATCCAACTTATCTGGGGAACTGATCTCTCAAGTAGAGCATATCTTTTAAAAATATTTATTACAGAAAAAAAAAAGATGCTGAAGTTTTCAGTCATCTAAGAAATGTTCAGAGCTATGATTTCTTATCAAGTAGAAATTCCTTTAATTTTATTAAATAGGTTGGAATATGACAGCTGATTGTTCTTCAATAAATTGAGAGTCTTTATGGAGTATAATACTGTTTCCAGTTATTGGTCTATTTAATGAGGATGTGTGATTTATAGGAAACATAATGATGCTTGCATAGATAGGACTGAGACTCGTTTGAAACCACTGTCCTTGTGCCTTTCCCAGTTCCATAAGGGAAACAGAATATGTAGTGGCATCATAGTGAATAGGACTGGAGTTTGGCAATATAAAGTCACTTTCAGGAGAAATAGAAATGATTTCCAATGTGTCCTAAGGGCAGAGTAACTCAGCATGTTCTACAATCAGTAAACTGTGACATTTGTCCCATTATACTGAAAAATATGTCAGTTTTGTCCCTATTACCATGACCAAGCAAAAAATTCAGCCATTATGCTATAATCCATTGATAAACTTCCATATACTGTGCTAATTTAATATTAATATTAGTATTAATTTAATACCACCATATACTGTGGTAATATAAATCTAATTTATAGATTTATAAATAAAAATAAATAAATAAAATAATTTCCCATTAATCTGGGAATTTAGCCATTTTTCATATAATCAGCATCTTTAGGTTGTGCTGATATGACTCATTAAGACTATACAAAGCTTTGAAGGGGCATTTTGCTTTATTCAACACCTCTATCAAAGAGAGCTTTGGGCTGCTGCATGTAAAACTGTGGTGCCCCGCTTTTAACCAAAGATAGCTACTGTACACTTTACCCATCAAAATTAGCTTCTGCATTTGCATGGTACCCAATCAAGGCAGCAGTCTTGCCTCAACATTTCTTATCAAAGCATCAAGGTGAACATGTTGCCTCCTTGTGATGAAGTGTTTTGTCAAAGAAGGGAATATTATCTCCTTGACCAAATTGCTATGTCAAGATAAAGTGCCCCCCTTTACACATATATATCATATACTGCACATTATTTCAAAATGATAAAAGAGAGTCTTGCCAGAGAGAACAGGTGGATACTTATCTAGTTAGCTAAGGATTACAATCATTGTCATTACAAGAGAGAAAAGAAAAGAGAAAAGAGAGAGAAAAGAGAAAAGAAAAGAAAGCCTGTATAACTCTTTGCAAGCTACTGAATTCCTATCACATATTAGCACAATAGAATATGTTGAAAATGGTTTGTTGGCTATATGCAGAGCTTGGAAATAGACATCCAACTAACTAATTATGAGGCCATTTTAGTAATATTTTAACAGTTTCCCCAGTTATTATCCCCAATTTTACAGCCCTGAAAAAAGAGATACTTAACTGAACACAAAAGCTTAAACAACACTTCTGGTCTTACAATCATTCAAAATTTAATGGCTTCTTGGACATATGGACATAAGGCATCTCATTTTAAAAGGGACCAATTACATTATGAAATTGACAGTAAATTGGAAGGAAGTTGTGAATATGGGGTTAAGAGAAATACCAAGTTTCCAAAATATTAAGGGAGTGTGAATTATGAGTAGCATGGATTCTGACTGCATGCCATGAAATAAAATATACTGTTTATAGAAGGTGAGGACTCAGTGGAGGATTAGGTTGAAAAACAATATATAAAATCTCCCTGTATGCCAGGGTATATACCCAGCTGTCCTTCCAGGTTTTTTTTTTTTCTCCTTCACATAGTGAATATTAATGTCTGGAAATAACTTCATGATCAGCAGCCTTTTCATTTGGAATTTTGGCTCTCCACATCCTCTTAGAGGGTTTAAAAGGAATAGGAAAATAAGCCCAAACTGTATTGTTGGGCTTGCAAATGAAAATAGGCATAATGCCTAGCTTCTCACAGAATCTAACTTTGTTCTCCAAAGCAGACAGCCCAAGACTGGCAGAAAGACTATAGTCACCACAATATGAAAGTGGCTGAGTAACCCAGAACCCTATTTTTATGCTCACAGCATCTTAGTTATATAGTAACATAGTAGAATGCTACTTAAGTGCAAAATGGATTGTTTTATTCATAGAATATTCAAGTTTAGCCCTGGAATCAGCTCATCTGAGTATTCCAGGGGTAGCTGTTATATTTCTGGACGTTTAGCTTCTATTATAGCAAATGGCTCTGCAGTAGGTGTTCCAATCTCCTTTTAAATAAGCTAATAGAAAATCCTGGGCATGAATCACTCTATTTTGCACTTCCTCAAGTATCTCTCAGATGCAAAGTCTGGGGTGTGATTGTTTCTGACTCTGCCTTTGCCGTGGGACAACCAGCCAATTTTAATGGAGATAAAAGTAACCCCCAATAGTCTCAGAACATACCACTATTTAGCTGTGACAATCTAATTAAAGGAAATTCAGTGAAGATCCCCCACCTTTAGCCTCAAAAAGCAGACCTGAAAGGCCATTAGGAATACAGTAGATGGAACACAGTTTTGAGCAATAGAAAGTCAACTAAAAGGAAAAAAAATCCCACTACAAATATCTATTATATACTTCTTTGGTGGCAGAAACAGCTCTGGCATCATCATCACTCCTCCTTTCCTACAACTAACTGTTTTCTACTTTTGTTCCAAATCTGACATGCAAATGGAGTTGAGTGGCCAAAGGTTTCTGAAAGCTATTATGAATTGTGACAACGTAACTGAGACAGAGTAAGCCTGATATGCAGTGACTCAGGAATTTCCAAGTATGGAAATCAATTTCTTAATTTACCCTTCCCAATTTTGGAAATTCTCTTTTACCTTGATAAGGACAATTGTATGATTTGCATTAAAAGAAATAGAAACACATTTGGTTTTAATATTTTTTTGCTGTTATTAAGTTATTGTTTCTTCTTCCCTGTCAGGATTGGTATGCTAAAGTCCTCAGTGTCACCTACCACCCTTCTTTACCCCAAAGGTGCAATTTGCATGTCTGCTGATTCATTTGCATAAAAATATAACCCAATGCAGAATCAGATTGATTCCCAGCCACAGTATTTTGTCCCAAATTTTTAATCACCTTGCTTGATGAAAACATTTTGGAAACTCCAAGGGCTGCACATCATTTTGTGAGCCTTCATTTGACCTTACAGGGCTACTCTTTCTACAGTATATGGATTTTTATGTTTTGTTTTTCCCCTCACAGTTAACATAGATTATGTTTGCTTTTGAGTAATAATGATGTTCTATCTCCACAACAAACTTGTCTGAATTTCAGAACATTGCACAAGACTATTGGTTTGACACCGTAGGCAGCTACTCATTTGCAGCCTCCATCTCCTTCCACACTGGAGCGTTTTGCACATGTACATTTGTTAAGTCTTATCCAAATTAATGTCAACATTGTGTGATCAACTGCAATGCCATATACTAGATGAATAAAATCTCGTGGATATCTGTAGTGATTCTCCCCAGAATCGTCGTCAGTATTATAAGAAAATAATGCATTCACTTGACTTATATTCAAAATATTTTTAGATTAATATGCCTGTCATAATTCTTGACTATAGCTGGTGCAATACAATAATTAATGAATAAGTTAGTTGCTTTTAATGTTCCATGGTTTGGTGATATACAACTTGCAGCTTCTCAGAATTTTTTAGAGTTATGCTTAGATGAGCAAGCCCCTGATATATTGCTTCTATGGCAAGAGTATAATAGCCAAAGAACAATTACTTGCTCTATGTGGATGGCATTTTATCAATGGAATTTCCATTAAGTTAGCCTTCCATCTTGTTAATATTGTAGTCTTTTTTTCTTAGACCTTGACATCATTATACTGTGTCATTGTAGGAGGAAAATCTGTGAATTTTTAAGTTACCTTTGATAGAAGAGAATATATTTAACTCAGGGTTGAACTGTGGAGTCCTTGCTGCTCTCTGAGCTTGTTTCATTACCCAACTAGGTAACAGCATCAGTGCTCATGAGTGTAGGGTTTACTTCCTGTTTATATACAGCAGCTTGCCCTGCCAGTGTTGTTGGTGGTTTTTTCCTTGTTAGTTCCTTGATTAAGGTATTGTTTTCTGCTTGATTGTTTGTCTGGTGTCAATCCCTGCAGCACCATCTAGATGTAGGCTGCTGGGGAGGATGTGTTCTGGTCTTTTTGTTTCTTAGCTTTTCTATTTTCTCTTTTGAATGGTGTGTAAATGTGGTTTATCTCTATGTGTCTATTGATGACTGATTTGTCTGAATGTCAAGCTTCCAGGAATTCTCTAGTGTTTTTAGATTTAGCTTGGTCTAGGATGCTCACAGTTTTCCAGTTGAAACTATGGTTGAGGCTGTGCATATGTTGTGAGATTAAGAAGTTTTTATCTATCATGTCTTCTGACTGCTAGTTGGTGTTCATGGATACCCTCTGCTAGTCTTCTGCCTTTCTGTCCTACATAGTGGCGGTTACAGTCCTTACACTGCATATTGTAGGTGACTCCAGTTTTTTTTCTTTTTGGGCTACTGGATCATTTGGTTTCCTTAAGATGTTTTGGAGGGCTTTATCTGATTTGTGTGCTACTGTGATGTTGTGTGGTTGTAATAGTCTGTTGGTTGTTTCTGAGATGTTTTTGATGTATGGTAGTGTTATCCCTCGAAGAGAATATTTGTAGCTCAGGGTAGAACTGTGGAGTCCTTGGTGCTCTCTGAGCCTTGTAGTTTTCTTGCAGACATTTCATTGCCAGACTAGGCAACATCTTCAGTGTAAGAACTGTAAGAGCCACTGTGTAGGACAGACAAGCAGAAGGCTAGCAGAGTGCATCCACAAACACCAACTAGCAGTCAGAAGACATGATGAAGGTTCCTTAATCTGGACAGACTCAACCATACTTTCAACTGGGAAACTGTGAGCATCTTAAACCAAACCAAATCCAAAAATGCTAGGGAATCCCTGGAAGCTTGGCACACAGACAAGTCAGCCATCAACAGGCACATAGAGGTAAACATTTACATACCATTCAAAATAGACAATAGAAAAGCCAAAAGACCAAAACACCTTCTCACCAGCAATCAAAACACCTTCTCACCCAGATATGCAAAGATTAACACTAGGATTAACACCAGATGAACAATCAAAGAATACACAATACCCTAATCAAACAGCTATTAACTCAGGCAATCAACCAAGTGTCAAACAACAGCCCAATCAAGGAACTCCCAAGGAGAGAACAACACCTCCACCAACACAAGCTGGACAAACTACCGTATATAAACAGAGAGCAAGGCCCACTCCCTCTTTGCACTGAAGATGTTGCCTAGTCTGGCAATGGAACATCTGCAAGAAAACTACAAGGCTCAGAGAGCACCAAGGACTCCACAGTGTTATCCTTTTCATTGCTTGTGTTGGTTGTGCTGTAGTGGGTTGAGTGGTCAGGCACCTGTTGATAAATGTGTGTGGGTATCCATTTTGTTGGAAGATGCTGTATAGGCAGTCTGTTTCCTTTTTCTGGTGCTCTGGGTTGCTGCGGTGCATTTGTGTTCATCTGAATAATGTTCTTACACAGCTCCTCTTGTTGGAGGTTGGGTTGTTACTTTGGTAATGGAGCACTTGGTTAGTATGGGTTGTTTTTCAATAGACCCACACTATCCATACAACTTACACAGTATCACAGTAGCACACAAACCAACTAAAGCCCTCCAAAACATCTTAAGTAAACCAAAAGATTGTCCACCTATGATTTAGGCAGAAATATATCTGCTATAAATATAATGACAGTGATATCAATGTTGTCACATAGTGAAAAGTAGTAAAACAGTGGGCTTCCTCCTCTCCACTAGTCTTCCTCACATGCTGTGCCTGACTTTGTGTTTGGTAATATTTATTCATGGATTTTTTTACAGCTATGACAACTAGCCCATCCTTGGTTATCACTGCTTTATCTTCCCACATGATAGGCCATGTACGGCGGTCCTCTTCAATATTTTCAGACTTATCCAACCACATCCCAAGCCCACAATATTAGATACTTCTGAGGAAAACCAAGCTACATCCAAGTATTTTTATCCCATTAGTTAAAATGAATGAATAAGCACATGCTTAAATCTCTCCCACTGAACCAGGTCAGTTGAAAACTTAGTAGCTACACCAACACTACAAGCTAAGCTTGGCTAATTTTGATCTCAGTTATATTTTTGTGACTAAATATGGTTAATTCAATGTATGGTGTGAATCTATGAGTGCTAATAAAGCAGGAGAAAAAATAATTATGATTCAGTCTGTATCCAGTCAGCCTTAAACATTTAATCTTATTGGGTATTTAGATTTCATTTTTCTCTTAAAGCCAGAGCACATAATAGCAATTCTATAGGAATTTGTCATGCCTCATGAGAATCTCATATTGGTCTGCTAGGCAAATAAAGTGAGGCACCATGGGATGATTCTGTTTATTTCCTAGAAAATTAGAAGGTTCAAGTTTACCAACAAATTGATGACAAGCTTTTACATTTTTATGCACTTCCAAGTATACACAAATATCCTTTAAGATATTTTCTTTCACAGCCTTGAACCAATGTTTCAATAACAGCAGTCTAATTATTTCAACACAATGCAGGATTTTTACTATATGGAAAATGTCATGGTAAAACTAGCCTTTGAGCAAAGAAGTTGCACAACATTAGCAAAACAATTAGACTTTTGTCGGTTTCCAAGGACAGTGTTATATGGCATATTTCAGTGGCTGTCTTTTGTCCATCAATACCATATATTTATTTTCAGAATAGATGAGGGTTCTGAGACATTCTCTCTCTCTTTTTTTAATGATCCAACAGTTAAACACATTTTCTCCCTAACTGTTCAAATTTAAAAATTGTCTGTGTTTGTGTATTTGCTGTGTCTCTATATGTATTTCAAACCCATGTCAGTCTCTGCTATTTTGTTGAAGACATGTTTAACACTCCATCAGACCAAATGAACTATTTGTTTATTCTACAGGATTGTATATGATATGTAGCCATTTGATTGTAGCAGACATGTTGAATCATCCTCCCCCCCCCCCCAAAAAAAACCAGGAAACACCAAAAGGACTGTTTTATTTTTTATTTCTTGTCTCTTATAGAACATAGCCAATATAACCAAAGCAAAACAGTAAATTTCAGACTAGATGAAATTACAGGTACAGATGTATTCCAAACCATACGTGTCCTTTCTCCAGCTATAAAAATTGACAACCTTAGTGTCACCCAGTCATTGATAGCTTGCAACATTTTCTTTTTTCAATAAAAAATAATGTATTTTTAAGATTCATCTATTCAGCACTACAGGGTCTTGCATAGTCAGTGTGATTACTTCTGTTTCTTCACAGACTGAATTTTTGGGAAAAGCTGATTTAATCAGGCAGATGTAGAGCCAAGACAAAAAGGTTCCTATGATCTTGAGCCATTTCAGCAACATGACTTCTGATGAAAGAATACTGTCATTTATCATTGCCAACCTCCCACACAATTTATACAATTCAAAACTTCTTTGAAACCTAGATGGAAAGGTCCTTATCACAGTGAAGTGTGCTATCCTGGCAAGATGGATTCATCAAATGCACCTGAAGAAAGTTCCTACTCCTAGTGACCATGTTATGACAAAAGGGAAGGCCATCCCAGGTGAAGAGGGACCAACAACTATGGGGTCAGACTAACTGCTGTTCATCACCTTGGAGAGCACTGTGCCTACTGCTTGACTCTTTCCCTATCCTGAGATGCTACCTCAAATTATTCTGCTCCTTCTTCACAGCATAAAAACTGAAACTTTAGGAGGGTGTTGGCGAAAGAACTTGTGGATAGCCTCTTTGAATGTAACTTTGACTGTTAGTAATCAGACTGTTGGGTGTGTTCTCATTTAACTGTCATTCAGCTCATCCCAGCATGATCACTGCTTGCCATGGCCCAGGACTGACTCAGACTCAGAAGAAGCTGATCGAGCTGAACCACTGGAATGTCACCTCAGAAAACATTGAGCCAGGAATCACCTGAGCTTGATCAAACACAGACACCATCAGAACAGCTGGATCAGTCAGATGATGAGGTATGGCCACCAAGCCCTCATATCCAGCAAGTAGAGAGGAGAGCAGAACAAAGATGCTCAATGAGGCTCCTTGCCAAGCAAGGGAGCAACTCTCTGATTAAAGACAGCTGGCTGCAGCCTGATTTAAGAGGCATCTCTGCCCCATGCTTCTTTGTTGGAAACAACCATCTGATTTCCTGTTGTGGTGTGTTATTCCTGTAAA